>NC_072444.2:14762500-15445833 GCF_028878055.3 Symphalangus syndactylus
CCTGTGGGTACATGTGTGTGTGCAGGCACAACCAGTGGAGGAGGTGGGCGGGCCAGGGATGGAGCC
The DNA here is from genome assembly GCF_028878055.3 of Symphalangus syndactylus. Taxonomy (NCBI): domain Eukaryota; kingdom Metazoa; phylum Chordata; class Mammalia; order Primates; family Hylobatidae; genus Symphalangus; species Symphalangus syndactylus. The sequence continues at coordinate 14,762,567 of NC_072444.2, forward strand.
TTGCTGCAAAACAGGCCTGGTTTGCTTTAAGAACATTGGAACCACTGATTTTGCTTCATGAAAGAGGCATGAATAGGACCTCAAAGGGAATTTCTAAGAGACAGAAAATCAATGGCTCTGACATATCTTGGCCCCCAGAAAGAGAGTGTGCGTGTGTGTCACTCCACAAATTGATCCAGCCATGTGCGTGCACACACACACACACACACACAGGGCTCACATATGCTAACAAGTACCCATTTTCATGTACATCTGGCTTGATAAAATATACAGATGTAGACATGAATCTGAATACTCTGGCTGATTTCCCTGTGGGTGGGTGGGCACCCATGCGAACACATACCTGCATGACCCAGTGAGTGTACTCAACAGCAGTGGCGTGTACACACAGATGGGGACCTCCCTCCACGGCTGCACCCACACATTCTTAGGTGTGCACTTTGATCCAGCACACTCATGAGTGTGCTCCTCCCTGCACACATATGCTGGGGCAGGTCAGGCAGACACAGGAACATACCAATACAGGGAGAGGAATGGCTCCCAGCAGGCTCCAGCATCACCTGCACAGGCAAGCGCTGTGCGCAGCCCGCCCCTGAAATGTACATACATGCCCGTAGATCCAGAGATGTTCCAACTGCACATACAGAGGCTGGCTCAGTGGGTAGGCTAGTGCACATATGGGCACACAAACAACTCCCAGCAGGCCCAGCACACACGCATGCGTACCAGGGATGCTCTGTGCTGACCCAGCATGTGTGTGCACATCCCTCCTGGGTCTCCGGGGAGCTCCCACAGACAGACAGCTCTGACAGCAGGGTGTGGGGGAGGGCAGCTCAGGGCCAGGGTTGCCAGGGATACGGATGTGGGGCTCTCAAAGCTGCATGGCCTGTCCAGGCAGCACAGACACGCCAGTGACCACGCTTAGTCTTTAAAATGTTGCTAATCAGATGGCAATGCCTTTAAGGGAGGGAACTGGGAACTTGAGGCTGGTTTCCTAGAAGGAGCCAGTATAACCCTGACAGGTCCCAGGTCAGGCCTGCAAAGCCCCCAGGGCAGAATCTTTTCTCTCTAAGGTTGCCATGAGGCTCTGGGCCCAGAATTTGCTGAGGATACAGTGACAGACTTAGCTCTGCATGGCCCCTAGGCCTCACCCAGGCCATACCTCCTGCTCTACCAAACGACTTGTGTTCAGTGACAACCACTTACTTGCTGTGTGGCCTGGAGCAAGTCACTTGGCTTCTCTGAACCCCAGTTCCCTCATCTGCAAAAGGGGATGGTCATGACTTCGAGCATTTGGATCGCAGGGGCCAGGCCGTGACAAACAGAGCTAACATTTACTGACCACGCACCTCGTGCCAGTGTGCAGACACTTTCTTTTCATTATCTCCTTGAGTCTTCACAACTTGCTCTGTCATATTCTATTTATTATTAAACCCATTTTAGAGATGAGGCGATCAAGGCTTGGGTAGGTGAGTCACCTGTCCAGGGCCACATAGGTAGCAGATGTCAGAGCCAGTATTTGAACCCAGGTGGCTGGCTCTTACCTATTTCGCTAAACCTTCCTGCTTGTGGGTGTCTGGAGTGGTGGGAGGCAACACAGGGTCCTTATCCTCATGTCACAGAAGGTCACAGCTGTCCTGATGGCTTCTTGAGGAGTGCCACAAGGACCAGGTAGAACAGAATCAGGGACCGTTAGGCACATTCTACAGACGGTGACACTGAGCTCCACAGGTGGGAGGAGCGAGGGGAAGTGCTCTGCTGGGGTCCCAGAACCCAAATTTGTACCCAGAGATCCTGACTTTGTGAGCTGGTCCTGCACTATTCAATCAATGCACCCTGGCTGGTTAAAACAGTGCCGTGACACACGCACATATTAGGTACCTGCTGTGTGCTCAGACTTGCTTAAAACTGAAGGCTCATCCATTACCATGTCCCCGCCACCTTAGACATGCAGGCATTGCCTTGCTTTCTAGAAACTCTGCCAGCACTGGGCTGGTGTCCACCCTGAGAAACCATCCTTCCTGCGGCCAGACAATGCCTCCCTTCTCATCCTGCTCCTGCCTTCTGAGCTCCTTTGACTCCTCGGAGCCTCCTTCAAACCTTGGGAAGCTGGGACTACTGGTCTCATTTAACAACAGGGAAACTGAGGCTCAGGAAAAGGACGTAACCAAGTCAGTCAGTCTCATGGGTGGCTAGTGGCAGGGTGGAGAGCTCTCTCTGTGCAGGGCTCCCCTGGCAACTTCCAATGCCGGGTCTGCACAGACCCAGACACACGGTGGGCTCCCACCAGCTCCTTATGAGAGAATCGAGACCCACAGCAGCCTCTGGTCTAGGACCACACTGCAGAGATTCAGAACATGGTCAAGCCAGGGCAGAGAAGGGAGCAGGAGCTGAAACTACAGTGGTTTATGTTAAAAAAAAAAAAAAAATGGGTAAGACTGAAAAATGCTCTCTAAGGCCTCTAGCTCCAAGACGGATTTGAGATCTTAGGGAAACCCTGAGTATCAGGAATAAGGAGTCTGCATCCGTGCTTAGAAACATCTGTCCCAATCACAGACAGACCTGTGGGGCGCCCTGGCCACGTCAGTCCCTCAGGAGCCCTCCAGAGGTGGCAGGAAGAACCCCAGCCTCTCCATGGGCCTTGGTTAGTAGCGTTACTCCCAGCAGGATTGAAAGGGTCCATGTCTGAGACTGGGGTGTGTGAGACTCTGCGACAAGTATTTATTGAGCACCTTCTGTGAGTTCAGCACCATCCTAGAACCTGGAAATACAGTGGTGAACAAAACAGACGAAATAGCTGCTCTTGTGGAGCCCACACTCCACTTGAGAAAGACAGGCATTTGGGGAACACAGTGGGAAATACATGGTATGTCAGATGGTGATTAGGACGACGGGGAGAAATAAATCAGGGAAGGGGACAGGCTGCGTGCCCATATAAAAATTGGGTGATGGGGGATCTCAGTGAGCAGGTGACATTTGGGCAGAGACCTGAAGATGATGGAGCAACCACTGTGGATATCTAGGGAAAGAACATTCCCGGCAGAAGGAGGTCAGAGTGGCTGGAGAGCGGGAGGGAAGGAGGAAATGGGAGGAGACTGGTCAGAAAGGTGAGAGGAGGGAAAGATGATGGAGGGCCTTGGGAGCCATTTTTAGGAGCCTGGCTTTTGCACTGTACAAGATGGGGAGTCTTAAAGATTCTGGCCAGACCAAGCATCCTAGGGACCCCAGACTGGAGGAGGCAGGGTGGGAGCAGGGTGGAGGTGGCCAGGAGGCAGTGGGGTGAGTCTGGACTTCAGAATAGAGGTCTGGGCTGGAGATCAGCCCAGAGAAGGCATTTGAAGCTGTGGGGCTGGGTGGAGTCATCAGGGAGAGAGAAGAGGAGGCCAAGGACACAGCACTGGGCCCCTCCCAGGTGGAGAGGTTGGGAGATGAACAGGAACTGGCCACAAAGTGCTCAGAGGGGGGTGGGACCTCGGGAGCCAGTGAGATCCCAGAAGAGGGAGCAGTCACTTTGTCAGATGCTGCTGGCAGGTCGAAGAAGATGAGGTCTGGGACATTATGCCCATGTCTCCCACTGACTTGGCGACATGGACATCACTGGAGGCCTCGATGATTAGCTGTTTTAGTGGAATGAAGGGGACGAATGTCTGATATGAATGTGTTCATGAGCCCTAGGAACAGGAGTCAGCAGCAAGGGGGGCTTCAGAATCAAACCAACCCGGTGACCCCCGTTCCAGTCCCAGCTCTGACCCTTTCTAGCAGTGAGCCTTGGGCAAGTCACTTCACTGTGCTAAAATTTCCTCATCTGAAGAATGGGGACAATAGCTCTTTTACTTCCTAGAGTCCTTGAGAATCCAATGAGATAACAGTCATGAAAAAAATGTACTAATGATGAAACACTGCAAATATTCCAGCAGGACAAGTACAGGCTTTGGATTTCACTTCTGGCTGCTCTGTCCATTAGCTGTGTGACCTTGGCTTGGTTATTTAACCTCTCTGAGCTTCTGCTTCCTTTTCTGTAATAGTTGTACCCAGCTTCTGGGGATTGTAAGGATTCAGCAGTGTTCACCAAGCCCAAGGTAGCAGCCTGGCACAGAGTGAGCACCCAATTGATAAAAGCCTGTGCCTGCCTCCTCCAGGGATTCTTATTTCTGTTACTTAGAAGTAGATTCCAGCAAGAGGTACAGAGTCAGGAGTCGGACGCTGAGTTTGAGTGCCAGTCCCCAGACAAGTTATTTCATCTAACTTCTTGGGCCTCAGTTTTTACAGCTGTGAAGCTGGCAAGCTGTGGCCTTCGCCCCCTTTGTTTGGGGGCTGGTGGGGACAGAGAGGACAGGAGACAAAGCTCACGGATTGCAAGTGAAATGGAAATGGCTGTGCACTCATGGCCCTCTCCTTGGCCTGTTGTCTCATTGGGCAGGCAGGTTACCATGACCAGAAATCAAAATCCTGGTTATGAAAACAGCAACTTAAACCAACCTCCACCAGGTCCCACGGGAAGACTGGGAAGGCTGGAGGAAGGAGCAGAAAGCCCAGGATACCAGCAAAAGCAGGAGTCCCAGGCACGCCCACCCCGCAGGGTGACCCCCGGCCCCCCAGCCATGGGGGCTACATTTATTTCTCCCCATCATCCTAATCACCGTCTGACATGCTGTGTATTCCCCACTGTATTCCCCAACTGCCTGTCTTTCCCAGGTGGAGTGTGGGCTCCACGACAGCAGCTATTTCGTCTGTTTTGTTCACCACTGTATTTCCAGGTTCTAGGATGGTGCTGAGCTCACAGAAGGTGCTCAATAAATACTTGCTGCACCCATTTCCACCTTATCAGGAGTGAGACCCCCGGGCTCCCCTGAAACTCCAGAGGAGACCTCGGTCTCTGCCCTGAGTGGGAAGAGGCAGGCCGGCCTCAGTGGGAGCTCCTCACGGACCTGAGAACACGTGGCTGGTGTGAAGAGGAGCGTGTGCGTGGGCTGGCAGGATGGTAACAGGTCCCGGAAAACCTCCCCCGGCGGGGGGAGCTGTCTGATTGGACATCTTAGAGATGACAAGGGGCTCCAGCAAGAGCCAGGCCTAGGAGCCTGCAGCGCTGGGTTCTAGTCCCGGCTTCTGCCTGACGAAGTATCTGGGACCCTGAGAAAGTCATGCCTCCTCGTGGCCTCAGTTTTCCTTGTCTCTAAAATGGTGCTAATAACCTTTGCCGTGCTTCTCTCATGGGGGTATCATTTAGATCAAAATATCTCATGGAGTGAATCCAAATGTTACACAAAAGCAGCCTCCAATATTTTCTGGAATAAAGCAGGGTGTAAGTAAATAAATACTGTACATATGTAAGACATTATCATTACAAATGGCATTTCTCCCACCAAGCTATGGGGGAAAAAAACAAAACAAAACAGAAACCAGTTCGGTATGGTGTGAAGAATTCTCATTAGGATTTCAGGAGGCCTGAGTTCTGACTTCAGCTCCGTACGTACCTGATAAGGTGAGTGAGCCTGGGCGAGCCACCTCCAACTCCCTGCCTTACAGCCCTGGTAGGGAATCAAACAGATGTTGGTTCTAGGGAGGCTTTGCAAGTTCTGCCAATAAAGAATTAACAATAGAACGTTCCCTCCTCTCCAGAGACTCAGGCACGTCTTGGTTTAAGTCTCTCACCTGCCACGCAGCCCTGGGTAACTTTCTTCCCCTCTCTGGGCCTCGGTTCCTCTTGTGAGGTATGAGGTGTAGGGTTTAGGGTAGGGGGAGGGAGGATAACAGGCCCCAGGGACGGGGGTGCCCAAACAGGGTGGGGTGAGGCCAGAGCAGGCCAGTGGGGCCTGAGCCAGCTGCCGCAGAGCAATGAAAAGCTCTTAACCACACAGAATTGTTAACAGCTCCCAAATCCTGTTGTACCACAGGCTTAGAAAGGCTTAAACTGTTAAATGCATAAACTTCCTCAATAAACGGGCCTCTCTTGCCAGATTCTAAAGCCCAGCCAGATGAAAAGGCAGTGGCTGCAGGGCGGGGAACTTCCCAGCTGTTTACAGTCCTGCTGGAGTAATCTGGAGGCAGCCCGTGTGTTTTCAGGGTCCAGATGAGCCAGTCTGGGGCCGAGAGAGGACAGTGCAGGGCTCCGGGGTCAGATGGCCTGGGTTCTAACCCTACTTCTTCCTAGCTGGGTTATCTTGGACTTTTCCCCTCAATTTCCTCTTTTGTGAAATAGGGATGACCTTACCCAACCCTGTACGGTGACTGAGGGCCAGTGGATACTGCTTGTATCAGAAGAAATCAGAAATGGAAGGCACAAAGGCATAGACCTGTCCCTGCCACCTAAGAGGGGTGTGACATTGGCCAAGCCTCAGTTTCCTAGTCTGATGAGAGGATTCAAGGAGGTGACTGGGCAGGAATGGCCCACCCGGGTGAGCATTTGGTATGTGCAATGTGGGACAGACTGGGGGCTTTCTCTCTGGCCAGAGGTTAGCCAGGGTGGGGAAGCCTCCTTCCCTGAGGCTTCCTTACTCCCGAGCCTTCGTCCTGGAACTGTGTTCCATCCTGCCTTGCATCCCTTGATAGGAAAGCACCTTGTCATTCAAGGCCCAGACCCAGGTCTCCTCCTCTCCTGAGAAGCCCTCCTGGTTGCCCCAGTAGGGTCAGCCCCCTCTTTCCTTTGAGGTCCCACAGTCCTAAACATGAGCCCCTTAGCCGGTTATCTGCCAAGCTCTTTTCACTTCCACCGTCTCAGGGGGTCCTCCGTCATCTGGAGGTAGGCAGGCCAGGGTGTAATGTTTCCATTTCCCAGGTAAGCAAACTGAGGTTCTTTCTATTACACCCTACTGGTCGCTCTCCCTAGGGTCTACAGGATTGGGACTCAATGACCAGGTGGATAAGACATGGGCCTCAGGTATAAAAGGTGAGTACATTCTGGCATCCATCCTCTTCAGGTTAATAAGTTGTCCCAGCAAGCTGCAGAAAGCCAGGTTCAAATTCTAGCTTGGCTACTTAGTGGCTGTGTGGCCTTGGGCAGCTGGATGACCCTCTCTGGGCCTCAGTCTCATCATATGTAAAATACAGCTAATAATACCAACAGAAGTTTCAATAAGATAATGGAAGCATAGCATATATCACAGTGCAGGACACACAGGTGGCACCTTTCACCTCCCTGTCTCGGGCCTCCTCCAGGCCTCTCAGGACTCCCCTTGGCCTTTGAGGGCAGTAGAAGTGAAACCCTGGCAGCCCTTCCAGCATCCTCCCTTGGCCAAGAGCACCTTTCTTCTGCTCTTCCCTGGATGGCTGCACCTTGTCTGGGGATAAGCAAGAGGCCAGGGTTTAAAAAAAAAAAAATCACCATCATTTCCAACCATTTTTTTTTCCTGGGCTAATTGCCCTTTCAGCCCTTGGTTCTTCTATCCTTCAAAGCCCTGGGAAAATGGTTCCTCCTCCAGGAAGCCTTCTTGGCTCTCTCCCCATTCCCTCCTAAGCACCCCAAGTCTGTAGTTATGGATGGACTCTCTCCTGCATCCTAGACTGGCAGCCCGAGGGATGGTATGGAGGGCCTTTAGCATCTGGGCAGCTCCCACATCTGGCCTAGGAACTGGTACACAGCAGGTATCCTGGACGTGGTATTTGAGTGAAAAATGAATGAGCTGTTCTGAAGCCCAAATTGTCCCATATTTCCTACCCAGACCACTAGGAACTTGAAGACCAGAGAGAAAGAATCATCTCATGTCCTGAGATCCAGAATCTTCCATTTAGCTGACTCAGAGAGGAGAGAGGACTGAGGTGACTGACCCCCACCCTTCCCAGGAGCACACACTCTGGCTGCCTCCAGGCCTTTCTGCCTCCTCCTCGCCTGCCTAACTCTTGCTCCTCACTCAGCTTCCACTGAAGTGGCCCCTCTTCCTGGAGGCCATCCTCTGACCGCCTGTTCCTGGCTGACGCTCCCCTGGATGGGCTGGGTGCCTCCGTCGGCTTCCACAGACCCTCCTTGCCTGCTCTGCTTTCTTCAGCACGACCCCAGTCCCCCTGCACCTTCACTGTCTGTAGATGTATCTGTCACCATCTCTAGGCTGGGTGGGCCTTGGGGGCAGGGGTCATGAGGGCCATTTCCAAGGCCCCCTAATGCCTAGCACATGACACTCAACAAGTATTAGCTTCCTGGTCCTCTATGAAGACATCGTTGAACCCTCCAAGAAGCAGAAAAATCAAGAGCTGAATGATTTCAGTGGATGTCTGATGGATGGATGCATCATGGACAGATGGATGGATGGATGGATCATGAACAGATGGATGGATGGATGGATGGATGGATGGATGGATGGATGGATCATGAACAGATGGATGGATGGATGGATCATGAACAGATGGATGGATGGATGGATGGATGGATGGATGGATGGATGGATAGGAAAGGGGAAGTTGGGGAGGGTGTAGAATTTTTCCTATTTTTAAGAGCAAAGGCCTGAATCACTTGAGTACATTGGCCAGGGTCCCTATCTAATTCCCTTCGCACAAGGCTGGCCTGTGTGGTCTCAGCCCTGGCCTGAGCCTGGGGGTCTGCAGGAGTTGTCTGTCCCCCCTCCTTCTCCCTCAACTGGGTGTCTCCACCCTGTCCTTGAAGAGAAGCAGCAGAATTTTCTGTGTGGGGGTCTGGGCCTCCCCTCCCAACCAGCATTCCAACCCTCACACCCTTCCCCAGTCAGCATAGCACAGGCTGCCAGCTGGCGGCCTCCTTCCCGGAGCCCACCCCATTGACCGCACCCCACCCCCGCAGACTCCCCCAGGCACATCTGGGCCACTGGTCCAGCCTCTGTAAGAAGGGCTCGAGCTGAAAGCAAGGTGGGAAGGAGGATCCAACCCTGAAGGCCCAGAAAGGACCCCTGGCCCCTCCCTCCCTTGGCTGGGAAGCACAGGATTCTGGAATAAAACAGAAAATAAAGCCACAGGCATAACATCCCATGCTGGAGAGCATGCCAGCACACAGGCACTCTCAAAGGCGGCTGCTAGGAGGGTAACTCAGTCCAGCCTTTCTGGAGGGTAATTTGGCAAATGTTTGTCAAAAGCTCTAAAAAAAGTACATCCCTTTGACCCTACAATTCCACGCCTAGAAATGTATCCTACGTAAATATCAGCAGCAATGCAAAAAGAGAAACAGTGAGGCTTACCCCAGCATTTGTTTAAGATAGTGAAATACTGCAAGCAATCTATCATCAATCAACAGAGCAGTAGTAAATAAATTATGGTACATTTATTCTATGAGATCCTAAGAGCTTCCCCACAATGATGTTATAGCTCTAACATGATATGCAAAGATGTCCACAAAATATTATTGTCAAAAATTCTCCTCCTGGGCATGGTGGTTCATGCCTGTAATGCCAACACTTTGGGAAGCTGAGGTGGGAGGATCATTTGTGGCCAGGAGTTCAAGACCAGCCTGGACAACATAGTGAGATCCTGTCTCTCTGAAAGGAAAAACAAAAGAAAGAAAGAAAGAGAGAAAGAAAGAAAGAAAGAAAGAAAGAAAGAAAGAAAGAAAGAAAGAAAGAAGGAAGGAAGGAAGGAAGGAAGGAAAGAAGGAAAGAAAGAAAGAAAGAAAGCAAGCAAGCCATGTAATTTAAGCAGAAGTCCATTTTTTTCTTAAAACAAAAAATCAATATGTGTAAATACACATAAATCCACCTGGAAGAACCTATACCAGTTTGTTTCACAGTGCTTATTTCTGGATGATAGGATTACGGGTGACTTTAATTTCTTCCTTTTTGCTTATCAGTAATTTCTAAAGATTCTACAAATAACGTGCATTGCTTTTGTGCTAAGGAAAAGTTATTTTTTCCTCAAAATAAAAAGCTCACCAGGAAAAAAAAAGTTCACAGGCAAAGACAGTGATCATAAAAGTCCTTAATCTTATTTTCATAACACTCTTCTGGGTATTTTCTCATTTACTCTGTATAACAGCCCTCTGTTTATCCTGTTTTGCAGATGAGAAAACAAAGGTTGGGAGAGGGTCAGTTGCTCGCCCAAGGTCACACAGCTAGCGAGAGGTAGGGCTGATGTTTGAAAGCAGGTCTCTGAAGCCAAGGTCAAGGAGAGGCCATGAGCTGGGGAGACAGCAGGGGCTGCACAGCAGGGCAGGGCAGACAAGAGGGAGAGGCTGGGAGGAGAAACCCAGCAGCTGGGAACTGGGGAGTCTGAGCTGGAGCCAGCGAATCAACATGTGCGTGCAACCACCCCGAGCTGGCTAGCAGCCCCTCTCCCCATCCAAGCTAAATATTAAAAATCCCATTACGCCCGATAGCATCGCAGCAATCATGCTCACTGCGGAACTGCCTCCAGATCCCTCGCAGATGCGGGTTGGCCACTGGGAGAGAACAGAGCAAGGTCCCCAAAGAAGGCTAGGTTGGGGGCTCCTGCTGGGCAGGTGGAAGTCAGGACTGAGGTGGGTAAGGAGAGACCAAGGAGAACAGGGATCTGGAGACAGGCAGGCTTGGAGAAACTGAGGCAGGGGCACATTCACAATCACACCTATCATACTCTGGAAAGAGTCAGAGAAACAGACTTGGGTGCGGGCGGCTGCTGCAAAGAAGGCATTCCAGGGACACCTTCTGCCACTCCCAGCAGACCTGCTGGCAGGAAGCCCCAGCGGGGACTGGGGTTGGGGAGGGAACAGGGCTCTTCTACAGGAAGTCCCAGGAATCCTCACCTGGCAGCTGTATGCCCAGTGCAGACCCCGATTAGGCATGCAATAAAAAATGAACAGGTGAATAAATAGGGGAAAATTGCATCCTAATCCCTACACCCTGCAAAGCACTTTCTACCCATCAGATATGCCTTGTACTGTCACATCTTGGGGCCTTTATTCGTATAGTTCTCTCTGCCTACAATTCCCTTCCTCCCTACCTTCACCCATCCAAATCCTACTCACTCTTCAAGGCCTAATTCAAATGCTACTCCCTCCTTGAAGCCTTCTGAGATACCCAGTCATACAAGATACCTTCTTCCTCATGTTCTCAAAGCACTTCGCCTCGATGGATCTCATTTGTGGCAGCACCATACTATGCCTCGTTCCCTGGGTGTCTGAGTTCCCTGCTCACCCAGGAGCCACTTCAGACCAAACCCTGAGTGTCAGGGTTTCTCAGGGACCCTCTGCCTGGAATGCTTTCCCCCCAGCCTTCTCAGGCCCATCAGCTCAATGATACCTCTTCCAGGACGCCCTTCCTGAAACACGGCCACTTTTTGATCTCTATTGTTGCACAATTCTTTCCCCCTTCACTCATCACATTCTGCAACTAGTTTATTTATTTGCTCACTGACTTTTTCTTCTGTCTTCTCCTATCCACCCACTCAGACTAAAAACTCTGGGAGGGCACTGATGTGTCCGTCTTGTTCATTTCCGTATCCCCCTGCACCTGGAATGTGTCTGGCTCACAGCAGGTACGCAATGCATATTTGTTAGAGGGCTAAATGGCCCACAGAGGTTACTCAAAACATGCGTGTTGAATGGTTGGCTTCCCCAGGCCCCTCCCCTCTCCCACTGTGCCCTGTACACAGTAGGCACCAGAGGAAGTTGGTCAGATTGAATCAGTTTAGCCCACTCACTGCATTCAGAACTAGTAAGCCTTTGTTCGCCATCACTGCCCACACCAGGGACGGTGGCCACTCCCCGTGAGGACTCCCCCACTCTCCATCTGCCAAGAAGACTTAATCCAGCCTTATTTTCTCTAATTTATATTAACAAAGCAATGGATGTTTTCCTATTAAATTATATCTCAATATTAAATGCATCTTTTCAAACCACATCCTCTTAGAGATTCTGCTAATGTTCCACTGCCCCAGGGGGGACAATCCCTGGGGTGGTGTTGGGGCCGGGCTAGTGTCCTCTCTTTGGCCTTAGGTCCCAGCTTGGTCCAGCCAAACGTGTTATCACATCGTGCGTCTGAGCTCATGGTCCTGGTACAGAAGCATCAGGACTGCTTGTTTAAAAATGCTGACTCCAGCTGGGCACGGTGGCTCATGCCTGTAATCCCAGCTTTAGGGAGGCTAAGGCAGGTGGATCACTTGAGTCCAGGAGTTCGAGACCAGCCTGGTCAACATGGTGAAACCCCATCTCTACTAAAAATACAAAAATTAGCTGGGCATGATGGTGCACGCCTGTAATCCCAGCTACTCAGGAGGCTGAGGCACAAGAATTGCTTGAACCCAGGAAGTGGAGCTTGCAGTAAGTTGAGACTGCACCACTGCACTCCAGACTGGGTGATAAAGTGAGACCCTGTCTCAAAAAAAAAAAAAAAACCAAAAACAAAAAAAACAAAACAAAACAAAACAAACCCTGCTGATTCTTGGCCCCATCTCAGAGCCACATTCCCAGACCTGGGGGAGAGGTTTGAGTCAGACCCAGAAACCTGCACTTTAACCAACTAACCAGGTGACTGATCCACAGTAAAGGTTGAGAAGCCCTAAGCCAGAGGATGAGGAAGCACTTGGCCAATGTTACTTGGATGTGAGCTGGAATCACCATTCCTGCACGTCCTGCTCCAGCGGGGCCAGTGCCTATGGGGCTTGGGCTGCAGCAGCCTCACATCTGGGTGACAGCAGCACAGGCCACAGCAACAGCTGGTGTCCTTCTGGGCTCCCTGAGCTCATGAATCACACCCTGACTGGCCCCCACTCACACTCAGTGGATGGCTGGGCTAGGCTGAGGCCTCAGGGAGGCTGTCAGGTCCAGGGGAAGATGAGAGTGGAAGGGAGCCAGGGCTGGGCACATCTTACCCCTGCCCCACCTTGCACCCTCACCATCTGCAAGGAGCAGCTCTGACTCTGAGAACCTGCCTATGCCAGGCAGCCTCTAACATGGCCCCATGATCCCACCTCCTGGCATTCACACCTGGCGTAATTCCCTCCCCTGGGCTATGGGCTGAATTGGGTGACTTGCTTTTAATGCAGAGAATATGGCAGAAGTGGCAAGATGTCACTTCTGGATTAGGTTATAAAAGATTGTGGCTTCTGTCTTGGGTGTTTGCTGGTATTCTCTCTTGGCTCTCTCACTCTGGGGAATGTCCCTGCACATGCAAGAGGCCCATGTGGTGAGGGACAGAATCCTGCCAACAACCCTGTGAGTGACCTTAAAAGCAGACTCCTCCCTGGTCCAGCCTTCAGATGAAACTGCAGCCCTAGGCCACACCTTGAGTGCAACCTTATGGGAAAATCTGAGCCAGAAGTACCCAGCTAAACCACACCTGGATTCCTGACCCTCAGAAACTATAAGATAATGAATGTTTGTTGTTGTTTAGAGACAGAGTCTTGCTCTGTCACCCAGGCTGGAGTGCAGTGGCATAATCATAGCTCACTACAGTCTCAAGCAATCCTCCCACCTCAGCCTCCTAAGCAGCTGGAACTACAGATGCATACCACCACACTTGGCTAATTTTTTTCTTTTCCTTTCTTTGTAGAGACAGGGTCTCACTATGTTGCCCAGGTTGGTCTCAAACTCCTGGGCTTAAGCAATCTTCCTGCCTCACCCTCCCAAAGTGCTAGGATTACAGGCATGAGCCACCACACCTGATCTGTTGGTTGTTTTAAACTGCTAAGTCTTGGAATAATTTTTATGCAGCAATAGGTAACGAATATACCTTCTCATCTGAACACCCCGCCTGTCACAGTTCTTCCTACATCCCTCCTCCAGCCCTTAGCCATGGCCATACCAAAACTGCCTCCCTAATGGGCCAAGTTGATTCACGTTCCCAGGCCTTTATTCATGCAGCTCCATCCTCCAGCATTCCTGGGCCACCCACCCAAGACTCAGCTCCAATGTCACCTCCTCTGTGAAGCCTTCTGTCATTTTCTGTGCCCACTGTAGCCTGAGCAGTTCCTATTAACACAAGTCTAACACATCACCACCTTTGTACATTTATAGGTCTGTCTCCCCTGCTAGACTCTGAGCTCCAGAAAGCAGAGCCACAGTCTGATTCTTCTTTGTACTGCCTGATGCTCAGTAAAAGTTTGATGACTGAACAAACCATCAACAACGAGTGGCTGGTTTCCCATTCACTTGTTCTGCCACCCACACCCTGTCTCACCACTGCCACCTTCCAAGGCTGTGCACTTTTATACCCAAGGACATAAAATCAAATTTGCTATCTTCCTCAAGAAACCAGCCCTTTCTCCTAACTTGCCCATTTCTTTTCTAGAACCATCACCTTCCTGCAAGCTGGAATGCCCTGTTCCCTGTGACTCTTACCTCTCCTCCCTTTCCATCCTGTCTTCCTTCCATCCCATCCCTTTCCTTGGCAAAACATCCTTTGATCTCACCTCTCCTCTTCCCCAGCACTGGTGGACGCCCCACTCCAGGCTGCCACTGTCTCTTGAGATGAAAGCAATGGTTCCCCTACACGCCCCTTCCTCCCGTCTCTGGCACCCCCATCTGTCCTTCTAGGTATCTTGAAAAGCTGCCTTGCTTGTCTCCGAGGGAGGAACCACAGAGCTGGTAGATTTAACAAGCATTTTATCATGTAAGGATCACTACAATCACCCCCAGGCTAAAGTATCCCTGGTTCTCCAAGGCCACTGGATTAGGGTCCAAACCTTTAGCCTGGCACCTGAGGCACCCCAGGATCTGGCCCCAACCTCTGAATCCATTCGGGAATGCAAGAGGACATGACACAAGTAGCTTCAAGTCCCCTATACCCCCAGCACCACCATTACAGCTCACAAGCTGAGCACCTGGGCTTTGTACACATCATCTCATTTAGTTAACATCTATTAAGCACTTCCTGTGTACTGGAAACCATTACAAGTACTTTGCATGCATCAAGTTCCTGACTCCTCATACCAGCCTAGGAAGGAGGGTTTTACACTTGGCCAAGGTGATATACCGCTAGTGAGTGGCAGGGGTGATTTAACCCAGGTCCTTCAACCTTCACAGCCTTCTTAGCACCAGGCTGTACCTCTCTCTCACAAACTTCTCGTGTTTGCAAAGTTTGTTTGCAGACCACCTTCATGGTTCTTTGCCGTATCCAAACACCACTTATACTTACTTAATAGTTTTCCTGAAGCTAACAGCGTGGCATGGTGGTTAACAGGGTGGGCTTTGGAATCCCAGATCCTCTACTTAGTCTCTGTTTAAGCTCTCTGAGCCTTACTTTCTTCATATACAACAGTACTTTCTGTCACAGGGTCCTTGTGAGGATTAAATGAATTAAGTCATAGAAGTGCTCAGCACACAGTACAAGGGGGAGTCGTGGGCCTGGCTCACAGTAAAATTGCACTTCTCCATCTCTTTGAATAGGAAGTAACCTTGTGACTTGCTTTGGCCAGTGAAATGTGCACAGAGGTTATGGCGGGGGCGCATTCCAGGTGGAAGCTTTAAAGCCAGTATTCCAACTGCCACACTCTTTCCATCCGTCTGCCCTGCGGATGGCAACATCCCGAATGGTGGTGCTCCATCCATTTGGCTCTCAGAGGGAGGAGTCCCAAGCTGATCCACAATGGACATGGAGCATTAAGGGGAGAAATAAACTTCTATTATTTTGTCACTTCAGCATTGTCTGGTCTATACTGACAGAGTAAAAGCTCAAAAAATGTTAACTTATTAATATATAAATGTTACTTATTATAACATACGTTTTCTTAAAAGGGGAACCATATCACCTTTGTAAAGGAAGAAAAAGACACCACTTGACATACTCATATGATGACGTAAACAAAAAATCTTTATCCTGTGCCAACCCAGATTACCTGATATACCGCCTGCAGCATGTGCACGGATCATTTTCAGAAAGTGCTATATTCAAGTGCCTCCCTCTAAGAAGCTGAATGAGGGTTGCAGGTTTGGAAACCCTGGCCCTAGAGTGCCTCACAGTCAGCTCTGAGCTTCAGAGGCCAGGCCAAAGTCTGCAGCCCGAGTCTGCAGCCAAGACCAGTTCTATGCATTTGCAGGGGCACGTGCCCCGCCCTGGCCCTTACCTCGACAGACGGTGCCATTCTCAACGGCCTCGAAGCCTGCTTTGCACATGCAGCGCCCGATGGGCACCAGCCACTCGCCGTCCCCGTTACAGTAGAGCTTGATGGGTACATCCACCTCTTCTGCATTGGCGATGCAGCTGCCCCGGGCAGCCACCAGCGATGTGCTCTCAGCTCCCGACAGGGTTTCCTGGAAGATGGCGCCATTCTGGATGATGCGGGGGCACTTGCGGTAGAAGACACGCACGGCGATGAGGGACATGCAGCCGCCATAGTCCTGGAAGGCCAGGTAGAAGCCACTGCGGGACACAGGTCCAAAGCTCCGCACCTCGGTGTTGATTTTCATGACACGGCCACCCAGGTCCACCTGGGAGAAGCTCTCGTCGGCTGCAATGGTATCCACCTTCACCCATGGATTCTCCATCCAGTTGGGGAAGGTCTTGGTGGCCGAGTCAAAGTCAGCCTCATAGTAATAGAGGTTGAAGGTCTCCTTGCAGGAGCCAGGCACGCTGGGGATGCTGCTGCAGTCACGCACCGAAAACTTCATCTCCACGTGGATGCGGTGGGCGCCACGGCGCCGGATAAACTTGGTCCGTAGCCAGTTGTTCTGGCTTGACTCAAACACGTTGCACACCTGGTACGTGCGGATCGTGTTCATGTTCTCATCGTAGCCACTCACCTCTTCCCACTGTGGGTAAAATGCTCGTCAGGTGGGGAGGCAAGGGCTCAGCCCCAGCACACACTCAGCCTAAGGTGGAAGACACAGACTCTGCCTTAGGGAATCCTCCAGTCTAATGGTGAAGACATCAGAGAATTCCCAATCTGATGGGGGAGACCTGCCAATCAGGTGGGAAAGGCACACATCCTGCTCTTGGTATTCTGCTAGCTGACAGGGGAGACGTGGCCCTTACTGTCAGGGCTACACTCATCTGATAAAGGAGACAGGGACCCTGGCCAGGCAGTTCCCACCTGGAAGGGGAAAATAGGGAGAACCCTTCCCCACTTAGGGAGCTCCTTCTGATGAAAGCAGACATAGCTTTGTGGTTGTGGGGGCTACCAGTCTGATGGAGGAGACAGAACCTCTGCCCTCGGGGAGCCCCCTGTCTGACCAAGGAGAGACAGCCCTTGCCCTTGGGAACTCTCAGTCTGATAGAGGAAGACAGTCCTCATCCTCAATGAACGCCTAGGATGATGGGGAAGACAGGGCCCTTCCCCATGAGAACGGCTCTGCTCTGGGGCTTTCAGCTGCTAACATTTCCACTTGGGTACCTGGAGGGAGGCCGCCCACCCTCCCTGCCTGGGGAAAGTACTCCTGTACCCTCACTGGGGCAGCCTGGGCTCTCACAAACCCAGCAGAGAGATGCTAAGCCTCACTGCTGCAAGGGGCTGGGCCAGGTGGTGGAAAGTTGGGGCAGGAAGGGCCTAGGGCCCAGGTTATCTCCTCACACTCACGGACCAGGCTCCTTCCCACTGCTGAGCCTTTTGCACACTTCTGTGGCCTCCTGGGGCATCGTCTCTGGTCTCCTCTGCAGCAGGCTCTCTGACTGCCTGCTATTTGCATTCACCAACTTTCCCGAGGGCCTTCGGGAACAATCTCCCTGTGTGAGTGCCCAGTACGCTCAGCCCTCTTGGGCCAGTGTCAGTGGGACTGAGAGCTTGCTGAGGGCAGCCACCCCTCCTGTCCCTCTCCTGTGTCCCCCTTGGTGTTGGCTGGCTTCACCTGGGGTAGACCCAAAGGAGCCCCAACAGCAGAGTCCCCTCTCCCATCCATGTCCGGGGCTGGGCACCCTAACAGAATCTCACTTCTTTGGTGTGATTATCACACATGGTCTGTATGGTTAGACCCCTTTTACAGAGGACGAGGGAGTAGAGACCAGAAGTGAGGTCACTCGACCCAGGTCATACAGACCCAGAGCTGTTCGTGTGCTTGCCCGTGCTGCCTGGAAACACAAGGACCCCAAGTGTGCCCCAGGAGTCCTGGGTTCTAGTCCCAGCTCTATTAACTTGACGAGTGGCCTTGGGCAAGTCATTTCTCCCTCCTGGGCCTCCAGTTGCCAAATGTGACGGTGGGGGTGGCAGCTGATGGAAGAGGTGTCACCCTCAAGTGGGTGTCTTTTATCCTGTGCCACTCAGATTCCCTGGGCCAAGTCTGTGCGTGTGGAGCAGGGGCTGGCAGCCTGGGGAGGGTCAGGTGCGATGAAGGGTGAGTACACATGGGGAGGGCAGGTCTGGAGCTGACTGGCTCAGCCTCTTTTTCAATGGCGACTCTGAAGCTCCCTACATTGCATTAAATTTTTTTTTTTTGGTGGCACCATGTGACAAAGTCAGCCCCTTGTTACAACCGCTGCTCTTCTTCAGAACTTAATTAGAACACTTAATTAGAGCACTCTGCCTTTCTCCCCTCTCTCTAATTAACATGCGGAGGCCCTGCAGCCTAAACACCCCAAATAATTGCGTCCGGGGGCTGCAGCCCAGCCTGGCCTCATTACTGGCAGGGTGGGGCTGTGGGCCCAGCCGCCTTCGCAGATGGAAAATTGGTGACAAGAAAGAGCCACAGAAAGCGGCCTGACCCTGGGGCCCTGTCTATTGAGTGCACAGGCCCGGGGGGTGGGGGGAATGCAGTTCCCTGGGGCAGCAGCTGAGTCCCAGCGGAGGAACTGGGGTGGGGGAAGGGAAGGGCTGGGTTGTAGAGTCCAGAGCCCTTCCCAGAGACCATGGGGATGAGGGATGAATATTCAACTTCATGACAATGACAATGATGATGATGATTATAGCTACTCTTGACTGGGAGCCCAATCTATGCCAGGCATTGTGTTAGACACTTTGCAGGAAAACCTCGCAACAGTCTTGTGAGGTCTAAGACATCATCACCATTTTATAGATGAAGAAACTAAAGCTCAGAGAGATTAAGGAACTGGCCCCAAATCACACAGTTGGTGAGTGGCAGAGCTAAGACAGATTTTCAGGAGTATCTGACCCCACGGCCTGTAACTTATGCCCAATTTTGCTCTTGCAGAGCTCACAGCATAGACCCTAGGATGATAAGAGCCAAAGGAGGGGGAGCTTCGTGTTATGGGGACCCAGAAAGCGGGCAGAGAGAGCTCAGTCATAGTCCTGAATACAAACCTCAGCCCTTCACTTATTATCTATAGGGCCCTGGGCAGGTGGCTACACCTTTCTGAGCCTCAGTTTTCTCATCTGTAGAATGGAGATAATTCCTCTCCACGGGATCAGAGATGATGTGTATAAAGGTGCTTAATACAGTATCTGGCATAGAATGGGTACTCAGGAAATGACAGTTCACTTTCTTCATCTGTAAAACGGGGGTAGTGCGAGCACCTACTTTTCAGCCTCACCCTAAGGATTCCACGGGATAAAGGCTCAAAGGATCCAGCCTGTTGTCATGGTAACTGGCTCCATCAATGGTAGGGGATCATGGCTCCATTAATGGTAGGGGATTGGGAGGGTGGGGCTGAGAGAGGCCTGGCTCTGGGCCCTGAAGAGGAGGAAAGGGGTTAGAATATGAGGGGGCATTCGGGCCCTGCAGCAGGGCTTGAGGGATCCTGGGGACCAAAGCAAGGTTTGGGGACCACTGACTCACCCCTGATGGAGGATGCACCATCCAGCCCAGCTCAGCAGTTGCTGTAGTAGAGTCCATTAGCGTTTCTGTGGGGAGAGCAAAGAGTCACCGCCCCGCCCCACCTACCAGGCGCTGTCAATCTCTCTGTTGGGCCCTCATCCTTCTTCTTTTTTTTTTTTTTTTTTTTTTTTTTAGACGAAGTCTCGCTCTGTTGCCCAGGCTGGAGTGCAGTGGCGCGATCTTGGCTCACTGCAAGCTCCGCCTCCTGCGTTCAGGCCATTCTCCTGCCTCAGCCTCCCGTAGCTGGGTCTACAGGCGCCTCCAACCACGCCCGGCTAATTTTTTGTATTTTTAGTAGAGACGGGGTTTCACCGTGCTAGCCAGGACAGTCTCGATCTCCTGACCTTGTGATCCGCCCTCCTCGGCCTCCCAAAGTGCTGGGATTACAGGCGCGAGCCATCGCGCCCGGCGGGGCCCTCATCCTTCTTTACTGAGAGCCCCGCCTACTTCCATTGCCCCAGTCATCTGACTCTAGTTCTCCAGACTGCCCTCGGTTCAAACTCTGCCTCTCTACTTCATTATCCCTCCTACCCCCACAGCCTAGCCAATCATCTGATGCCACTCCTCTAGGCCCCGCCCCTCCAGGCCAAGTCCACCCTTACATCATGGTCAGGCTCTACCTCTCTGCCAGTCTAGTCTTACTAACCTAGCTACTGTCCTTCACTTCCTTTTCTGGATGGGGAGGGTCTTACATCCACTAAACCTGGGGTCTACTGGATGGGTTTCAGAGGGTCTGCCACTAAACCCTTGATATTTTACATCAAACTCTGGGATCTGTTTGCTTTTCAGCTTGCATCAAACTCTCAAAAACTGGAACTTGGGCCTTAGAGGGGCTGTTCTTGTGTCCCAGCTGAGACCCCTCAGTTTCCCCTCCTTGCCCGCCCCTCTGGTGCACACATCTTGTCAGGACACTCTCCCTTTCCCTAGAAACCTGGAGTCTTCCATCATGTTCCTATCACTGGGGCCCCTCCCCCAGGGCTCAGGCAACTCTGCCCCCAGGACAGGGTCCTGGGAGTGGAGAAGTGTTGAGAGCAAGCACTGCACCCAGTAGGGGCCAACTGTCACATGGCCTGTGGGGGTTCAGGAGACACATCAGCACCTGGACCATCCTGGGCCCTACTTGCCTCCCCCGATTCCAGCAGCTTCAGGGAGCCACATGGCCTAGGGGGAAGAAGAGCTACATGGCCTTGGAGACCTCCATTCTCCCCAGGTCAGGTTCAGGACCCCTCTCCTCTACCCCTTCCTTGCCTCTCTGGCTTCCAAACACTTTCTGAATGGAATTGCAATACACCGAATGAATTTAAATGAACGCCTTTCAAGCATTCATTCAACAAAATATCCTGATGCCCATTATGTACCAGGCACTGCACTGGGCACCCTGAGAGAGAAAACCGTGGCTAGCAAGACCCTACCAGTTCCTGGTCTAGTAGTGGAGATGAGGTGTGAATATAAATAGCTATGAGAGAGTAGGGGGAGAGACCTAGAAGGTCACAGTGACACCACCTCGCTCAGTGAGAGTGAGTGAGAGGTATGCTTGCTGCCATGCTCCATTCTCTGCCCAGGGCAGGCATCACTCATCAATCCTCCCATACTGTGGCCACATGATGCTTCTTGCCACAGTGTTCCAGGAAACAAATACGAACCATTTGAGATGCTATCCCTGGTCCAGCTCAACCGCCTCCTTTCGGAGACAGGGCAACTGAAGCACAGGGATGAGAAGGGGCTTCCAAAGATCGCATACGAGTTGGTGACACAGTGGGAAGTGCAGGTGTCTTGCCTCCTAGCCTATAAACTTTTAGGCACTTGAAACAATCAGTTTGATGGTCTGGGCTAAATGACAAGGACCAGGAGATTGGGGCTGTGTGCCCAGTGTCCAGGCAGCTGAGAAGGTCCAAATGGCAGATAATTAGGGGTTGAACTATGGCAGGGGTGGAGGGGATAAAGGGTGGGGACAGGAGAAAGCATTTGGCCAGAGGTGACCCTAGTCAGACCCGTGAGCTGACAAGAGAGGATGCAGAAGTGTCCCCACGACCGCCTGTGGCTTGTGTCCCTGTGCACTGGCATCCCCATGACCGCCTGTGGTCACTCTGTCCCTTTGCACTGGGGGCTGGCACAGGGAGGGGGTGTGGGGTAAGGGTGCCAGGGACGGTGGAGCCAGTGCCAAGGGCATCTTTTTGATGGCAAATTGGAGGGAAGTTCTATTATGCAGCTTTGGAGCTGAAAAAAGGGTTCCTTTTCACACTCCAAATGCTACAGATTTTTCTTCCTGGAGAGAACAAGCGCTGAACTTTTAACCTGTTTTCTCTCATTGGCCTCAGCCAGAGACGCGCCAAGCTGGGCTCTCTGCCTGGGCCCAGGGAACAGCTGCTGGGAGCTGTGTCGAACAAGGCAGAGGAGAGACTCTGCTTAGGACAAGAAGAGGGTCGGGTGGGGGAGGCAAGCCCGCCAAGCAGGTGGCCCCATCCCTTGGCTAGATTCCTGGGCTGACCCAGAGGCCAAACACTAGAGGATTCCATGGCCCAGAGGAGGGGCTGGGAACTGACGTCCTCATTGTACGGGTGGAAACTTGGGCTCAAGGAGGGCAAATGGCTTGCCAAAGTCACACACTAAAAGTTGGTGCTCAAACTCTGGGCACCCAAGAAGTTTAGGGTGGGAGGCCCCACTGTCCCCCTGTCTCTTCTACCTCTCCTGGCCCAAAGCAGTGGCCCAAAGCAGTGGGAGGATCTCAGAAGGACTGGAAGTAAATGGGCTGGCTGGTTTGCAGACACAAAGGGAACATGAAGGACATGAAGTTTGCAGATCCCCTTGGGAAGAGATAGAGGGCCGGCATCTCCTCTGCTCCCTTCTCCTGTGCCACTCCTGGCTTTGCCTGGAAGCCTGGCTCTGGGAAACCTGTCACCCCTCTGGGTTGTGGCAGGAGGCAGCACAAGCATGCTCTCTCCCCAACCTGGTCTTTTGCTTTTCAATTTTAACACCTCCCTCTACCTCTGCACAAAAGGCAAATGAGCAGAGCAGACAGACCTGGGCTCTGGAGGTAACAGAGATCTGGATTCTAACACCAGTTCTGTCCGTTCCTTGCTTGGTAACCAGTATCACTTGCCATAAAAGGAAGGAAAATAAACACAGACTATTACAAATGGACCTTTTGAGGTGGGCAGATCACTTGAGGTCAGGAGTTCGAGACCAGCCTGGCCAACATGGTCAAACCCCGTCTCTACTAAAAATACAAAAATTAGTCAGGCATGGTGATGCATGCCTGTAATCCCAGCTACCCTGGAGGCTGAGGCACGAAAATTGCTTGAACCCGGGAGGCAGAGGTTGCAGTGAGCTGAGATTGCACCATTGCATGCCAGCCTGGGCGACAGAACAGGACTATGTCTAAAAAACAAAACAAAACAAAACAAAACAAACAAAAAACAAATGGACCTTTATTTGTTCTACCTCTTAAGCCTCAGTTTCCTCACCTGGAAAATGGCCAAAATGCCTTCCAAGTCTGGAAGTATAGCACAAAGTAGATTCTCACTTAGTAACAGCTGCTGTTTTTAGATGGTGTGCAGTGCTTTTTGGCCCACTCAGTGCCTGCATATACTGCTTCCTCCTTTGGGCTTATTAGGTGCCCCTGAAAGCAAAGGCAGGCCCAAGAGGCTCCAGCTTAGTCTGCCTGGCTTCCCCCACCTCCCAGATACGCCTGCCAACATCTGACAAGCATCAGTCTCTTGCTCCGTGGCCACAGCCTTCATGAAGCCTGTCCCAGTCCATCTGATGCTGCTTTCCCTGGGGTGCCCTGAGTTTCCTCTTTGTTCCTCTCAAACCAAGCACAAAAGTCAAATTCTGTTCTCTGGGGAATCTGGAGTTAATATTTATTGCCTCAGGAACTTAGTGAGTTCAGGAAACCAAGCTCTGTTTCCACCACCATCACGTCCTTTTCCCACCCTGTAACACCCCAGACGTCTCCCCTCCAATCCCAAAAATCTACAAAGGGAGAGAACTCATGTCTGCTGAGACCCTATTAGGAGCCAGAATCTCTCAACAACATTCTCACAACAATGCCAAGAGGTACTTGATACTGTCCCATTTCACAGATGAGAAAGTTGAGGCTTCCAAAGCCTCAGGAACTTGCCCAAGATGACACATCTATTCCACCCTCAAGCTGCACTCCAGTTAGCTACGAGCAGGTGGAGAGACTGGCCGTCTCCCTCTGCACCGGCCACGTGGTGTTCTCCCCACCTTGTACCTCACACATACTGTTCCTTCTGACCTTCTCACCTCTACATCCTCTTTGCCTGCCCTAATGTTCATCTGTGAAGTCTCAACTCAGGTCACCTCCTCTAGCAATTCCTCTTAAATCCATTCTGCTCCAAAGCTCTGCAGCCATGGGTGCTTCAAGATATCCTGGCACTTGAAGATATTCTGGGTGGTAACTACCCCTATTTGCTCTCATCTCCCAAAGCTCTGTGGTTCCCCTGAGAGGTGGGTGCTGGGCCCTGGTCCTGGGATCCCTAAGACCTAGCACAGGGCTTGGCACATGGGCCTCCTCTCCCCATCTGCAAGGCTTGAGCATGTGCCAGTGTTCTGCTCCACTAGGGTTGCCCAGGCTTGAGCCTTTCATACAGACAACATTAATGACTTTGGCCATTTCCACCTACAACCCGTACAATTATTTAGTTACTACTTTTTCTTCCACTTGACTCCTTTTCTTTCTTAAATGCATCTTAAATAGGAAAAAGCGTAATCATGATTATAAATGGAAAACCAATATCTCTTGCCATAACAGGAAGGAAAATAAACACAGACTACTACAATTAAAAATGTTTGTCTGCAAAGTATGGAACATCATTTCACTTCCCATACTTTGGGAGCCGCTGGGCTCCCTCGAGCTGCCTCTGAAGCTCTAGAAATGTTTCTATCTCCATCCCCACTGTGACGGTGACAATCTCTCATGCAGGGGAAGCTGTTGTCACTGTACACAGATAATTAATCACCACACTATGTGGCTAAGATCACAATGAGGATGTGCATGGTTTATTGCAGGTTATAGGAAATGAATATGGAAGGAGGGGAAGAAAATGCCAAATTTAGGGATGGCTTCCAGGAGAACGTGATGCCTGCATGGAGGCTTAAAGACTGGGTGAGTGGGGAGTGACTGATGTGGAGTGGGAAGGGCACGCTAGGCAGAGGGGAAGCAGAGCCAAAGGCTAGGAGGTGAACTGAGCCACAGCGGGGTTTGTGGGAATCAAGCGCTGGCTGAAGGGTGGAGCTGAAAGTGGTGGGAGCTGAGAGCTGAGCCTGGAGAGGTTAAGCAGGGGCTGCCCAGGTAGCACAGGACACGGCCATGAAGGGTTAGCAGCTCTCCGAGGCCCCTCTGCTGGATCATCCCTGTCTCCCTACATCCTTGCCAGCCTCGCTGGTGCCACCCGCTTCCCACTCTGCCAACTGTGCTGTTTCACCTGCCCTTAAGCCCTCCCACCCTATTGAAATGTCCGGTCCCCAGACCTTGGCTGCTCTTAGTGCCCATTAAAAGAAATCCCAATAGATAGATGAAGAAAGAGGCTACACAGATTCTTAGCATCCAGGCAAAAGCTGGAGCTGGGGCCATCAGCCCAGAGCGTCTTCCTCAGTGTGAAAACAGGGGCCCGGCCATGGGAGTGACTTTGGACCTATCCCTACTGTACCCACACCCCCTCTCCTTCCTGGAGGCTGCACAGAAGAAAGCAATCAGGAGGCCCTGACTGCCGGGCTGGGGAGGCCCGATGGCCCCTCTGGCTATGTGTGAATGAGCAGTGTACATTTCAGAAATATTTGAACTTAAAGGGGAGACACATTGAAGTCGTTAGCATTGGGCTGAAAGGAGGTGGCTGCAGGGGGGCTGCCTGCTCTCAGGCTGGAGCGGGTGGTTGCCCCCTATTCTCCGATCCACCCCTAGCCAGCTCTGTCTGATCCCCTCGTGGGCTGTAATTCTCTAGGACCACAGATGCTGTTTGTCTGCACTAATGACAGTATGTGAGTGTTCCAAAGTCATGAAGAAGAAACTTTCATTAAGCACCTATATGTGCCAAGCGCTGGCCAGGGCCCTCTAAATGCCATTTCAGGCTTAACCTCCGGAAGTATATACTATTATTAACCCCATTTCACAGACGAGGAAACTGAGGCCAGACAGGAGAACCAACCTGCGTAAGTGCACACAGGCAGGGCTAGGACTGGAACCCACATCCATCTATTTTCACAACTGTGTTATTTTTAAGATGCCATGGCCATAGCCTTAAAAAACAGACAACACAAAACAACAAAGTCATCAGGGCTTGTGTGTGTGTGTTTATCTTCTCTCTCTGCATGGGCCTGTGTGAGAATAGCAGGGGGCGGGAGGAGGGCAGCAGGGGAGTGGGACACAGACTGCCCAGGCCAGAATCTTGGCATGCCAGTTCTGCTCTCTGGGCCTCAGTTTCCACATCTGTCAAATGGGTCATTGTGAGAATTAAATGACACCATGTAGGTGAGTCCTGTTCTTCTGGCGTCTCCCAGGGCCCACATGTAGCGGGGGTCTGCATCCACCTTGTTCACCGCTGTACCCTCAACACTGAGAACCAGGCCTGGCACTAGCACATGCATCCAACCTCCACACGGCAGCAGGGTGATGTTCCTAAAGTCCATGTGTGATTGCCCTTCAGAGCTCCTGCTGCCTGAAGGATCAAGTCCTAGCTCTTAACAAGGTACTCGAGGCCCCTGCCAAGCAGGCCAGCTAATTACCTTCCAGCCACTGTCTTCCGCATCTCTCGTATCCAGCCATCTGAAATTTCCTCCTGCTTGCAGAAGGCACTTTACCTCCCTGAACACTGGTGACTTGACCCTTCTAGATTTTTCTGCCTGGAACGCCTGGCCCTTCTTGCTTTGTTAGCCTGGCTAACTTCTCTTCCAAAACTGAGCTCAAACCCTCCTTCTTCCTTCTTCCTGGCAGCTGTCCTGACTCCTCCTGCTCTGGCTGGGTTAAGTAACAAAGTCATGGTCATTCAATGAACATCTCCTCCACCCGATGTGTGCCAGGCCCTGAGCCAGGCACTGGAGACACAGAGGCAGATCAGCAGGCCCTTCCCTCAAAAAGCTCCCAGACTAGTGCCCGACGTGTGAACTTACTGCAGGGAGAGGCGGAGTGAGACGGCTGGTCCCGGCCAGGAGCCAGGAAACCCAGAGGAAGAAGGGAGTAGCTTTGAGCAGGAAATTTGGAAAGGCATCTCAGAGGAGGTGGCATGTGAGCTGGGAGGAGAGGGAAGGGCACGCCACATACAGGGCCCAGCAGAATCAAAGGCACAGAAGTGTAAGACATCGGGGAAGGCTGGGCAATCGTAAAACTGATGACTGGCTCTCAGTGGTGGGCTCCAGGCCAAGCGCCAAGCACTCATTATCCCATTTCATCGCTAACTATTTGTGAAGTAAGTACTTTAGGATCTCCCTTTACAGATGGAGAAATCAAAGTTTGGAGAGGTTGTTCAAGGTTTCCATGGCCAGGAAGCGATGGAGCCGGGTCTGCCTCGCACCAAAGCCCATGTCCTTAGCCACCGTGCCATGCTGGAGTGTCCGTCCCATGTAGTGGGAGCAAAATGCTTCACGGAAGGAGATGGTAGCACAGGACAGGGTGCCAGAATGTGGAGGGCCTCTCAAATGTGGGGCTAAGGAGGTTGGGTCTTCTCTCATAAGCAGCCGGGAGCTATGGAAGATTCTTGAAGAAGGTAGTGATGTGGTCTGCTCTGAGAACCGCTGGGTCACAGAGTGGCCTTGGCAGAGGAAATTAGGCTAGAATTGGGGGCCAGCTGAGGGAAGGGTTGAAGCTGAAGATGAACAGACACCTGGTAGCTGCACCCACGGGTCTTCGCCTACAGACTGACCAGTGGCCTGCAGCCTAGGCAGCAAACCAGCCTAGGCGTGAGACCCACTCAGCAGATGCCGGCCCAGGCTCTTCCCAGCGGTTCCTGTTGCACCCTCTCTGGGGCTGGTGGGGCTGAGGTGGCCTGAAGCTAGGCCTGGCTGAGATCTCATGGCCTGGTAAGATGCCATTCACAGCCTGGAGGCCTGACCCGGACCGTCCATGGTCACAGCACTCTTTCCATGGTCCAAGTTAGAAATTCCAGGGGAAGACAAGGACACCGACAAGCTTGGAAGAGTCACTTCACCTCTCTGAGCCTCAGTTTCCTCATCTGTAAAATGGAGATGAGAAAATCCTTGCTCTGTATACTTCACTGCATTGTTGTGAGGATCAAAGGAGGCATTGGGAGCGAAAGGTTTTTACAGCATGCAAAGGCTGGACCATACAGAGCCATAGGGAAAGGTGGTGGAGGCCACCTAGGGGCAGGCACTTCATTGATATTGTCTCATTTACATCCCAGAGCAAACTTATGGGGAAACCAAGGCTCAGAGAGATCAAGGACTTCCAAAAGGCCACAAGGCCAGTAAGGGGCAGGGTAAAATTTGATCCCTTTGGTCCGATCCCAGAAGTCACTAGACTATGCTGCCTCAGGAAAGGTAAGGAAGAATCACTGCTTTCATCTACCAGTGCCCTTGTTGCCAGGCCCTGAGCTAAACCCGCTGCACGCCCTGTAAGGCCCATACCTTTATCCCATTGTACAGATGAGGAAACTGAGCCTGCAGAGGCTCAGAGATCTGCCTCAAGTTTTACAGCCAGAAAGAAGCAAAGCTGAGATTTGAACCCAGGCCAGCCTGACTGAGTTTCCTGAGCCCTCTCCTCTGTAAACATCATGAGAATGGGAGCCCAAGATGGCCTTGGGTTCACTGGCCCAAAGCAAGGCTCGAGAGGTGGAGATGCCAGAGAAGCCCCCGACTAGCTCCTAGAAGAATGTAGATTTTTTAAAGTGAAATCTACCAACTAGCAGCACGTTGTTTTTCTACCTCGGCCCCCTGCTCCGCCCTCAGTCTCAAGGAAAGAGAACCTGGTTAATGTAAAATCCTTCTGCCCGAGGATTCTCATAGCACACACCCCTTCTCGTCCTCCCGCCGCTCAGAGGCCCTTCTCTGCCTCGGTTGCCTGCTTGGAGCCTGCTCTTATTTTCTCAGGCCCAGGCAGAGGACTCCCTGTGACGCCAGCTCCTCTGCTCTGTCCCCTGCCTGCCTGCCGCTGGCCTGGGCATTCGCCAGCGCCGGCCGCCCCGGCTGAAACCCAATACTCTGGACCAGCCCGGCTGCTCACTAACAGCGGGCCACATTGTGCAGCCGGGGCTTCGGGAGAGTTTGGATTCGCTGCTTGGGGACCCACTTAACCTCGGCAAAGGACAGGATGATGGATGGGGGTCTGGGACGGGGTTGCTGGGGGTGGGGTGGGTGGTAAATGAACACCAGGGCTTGCTGGGGAAGGGAAAGAAGGCAGGCAGGGACGGGAACGGCCCTGGACACATTAAGTGCTCCTGTAGTTCCCACGACAACCCTGAGGGACACCTGCTACTGGTCCCATTTTAGGTGACTTGACCAAGGCCACACAGTGAATCAGAAACTGAACCCAGGCCAATCGCCCTCAAGCCTTCCCGACACACCAGGCTGCATCTCACAGCCAGCATTTGCCCAGTGATTTTTTAATTTTTAAAGCCTTTTTACTTAAATGAACCCACACAGTTTTCACGTCTATTTAGTAGGTAAAGAAGTATCATCATGGCAGCTGGCATTACTGGGCAGCTACCGTGTGCACAGAACAATGCCTGCCACGTGAATACTCATCTCCTGAGATCCTAACAGGACCCACTGAGGGAAGACCAATTGTCAGGGCCATTTTACAGAAAAGGGGAGGGAAGCTCAGAGAGGCAGTCACTTGCAAGACGCGGCAGAGCTGAGATACCCTCAGGCTGGCTAATGAAGGCAGGGGGCCTGGGGACCCCAGTTGCTTATAGCTACACCCCTTCTGAGTGGTTCTAAATTGTGTGCATCTCCCCTCTGCCCACTGGACACAGCCTCACTTCACAGTTGGCACTCGAGGTGCTGTTCCTTCTCCCTGCCATGTCCCTCGCCCTCCTGGACTGCCTAGGACACTTACACATGTTCATTAAGACCCATCTCAAATGTCTTCTCCTCTGAGAAGCCTTCCCTGATGACCCTGGCGCTGGGGCTCCCAGAGTCCTATATGTGTCTCCCATCATTATACTTGTCACCTTGTCCTGCTACTTTCTTTTACTCATCTGTCCCTCAACTGGACTATGAGTGCCTTGTAGGCAGGGCTGAGTCTGGTTCACTGTGGTAGCCACCAGCCTCTCTATTAAAACCACCTTACTCCTGATCACCCAGGCCCACCCAGACCTTAAATGCTCTTTCCTGCTGACATCATCAGTCTGGGTATCTGAGCTGTTCCTCCAGGAAATGCAGTTGCTGGTATCAAGATGGCTCCATATAGTAGATAATCCAAAGTACTTACTGCGCGGAGCTGTCACACATATTATCTGTTTTGACGCTCACAATGCCCCATGTGATAATGATTATTGTCCCCACTTACCCACCCACCCATCTATCCATCCACCTACCCACCCTGTCACCCCATCCATCTGTCCACTCCACTCACCCAGTATTCTACCACCTGTTCATCCACTACCATCTCACATATGTATCCATTCATATTCCTACTGAACCAACCTCCCTTCATCCCCTCCTTCCTGCGGATGGGGGAAATAACCTTCAGAGAGGTTAAGTAACCTGCCCAACACCACACAGCGAGTACATGGCAGATCCAGGAGCTGAACCAGGTACTCTTTTAATCACTTTGCTATGTGGCCTCTTAGCTGTCTCACTTGATTTCTAACTGTCCTGTTGCATGCAGGTTTAATCTTATAAGTCACCTCAAATCCTTCTGCATGTGAATGGAGTGTAAATTACAAATCAATAAGACACAGGCCACTGTAAGTCCAAGCTGGGGTCTGTTGGGTTGGAGTCAATTAGCAAGCCTGCTGCAGGACCTGCTGGGACTTGATGTATTTGCCTAATTGGCACTGGTTTCCCCCAGTGAAGGACAATTAACTCAAATCCCAGAACCCAAACTACCCCTCTGCTTCTGGGCAGGGTGTCAGGCATTTAGCTACATGAAATTTACTGTTTATTCATTCACCCATTGACCCATACGCCCACTCATCCATCTATCTTTCCAACGATCCAATCCTTGCAATCATCCATAAACTACCTTGACATCTGCTCACTCACCCACCCATTTACCCACCCGCACCCATCTATATGCTTATCCATCTGCCTGCCCATGTACCCATCCATTCACTTACCCAACAGTCCACCCACCCACACACTCACCTATCCATCCATCCATCCATCCATCTATTCATCGAATCACCCAATCCAAGCAGCTATTTATGAAGTCATTCTGCCATCTTGCCTTCCACTCACCCATCTATCTATTCATCTACTCATTCTCTCATTTACCACATTCATCTGTCTATCCTTACACCACCAATTTATCCATTCACCCCTATGCCCAGCATCCCATTTAGGTTTTCTCCCTTCCTCTGAAGCAACCTCCCTCCCTACCTCTCCTCTTTCCATTCATCTATCCACTCGCCCATTCATTTACCTGTCCATCCATTCACATCACTCATTTATACATCTATACATCTGCTATCCACTCCTCCCATCCAGCCAGCCTGCATTTGTTGAACATCTACTATGTGCCAGGCCCATGCTGAGTACTGGTGAATCAGGCTGTATGTGGTGGCTCACGCCTGTAATCCCAGCACTTTGGGAGGCTGAGGTGGGTGAATTGCTGGAGCTCAGGAGTTCTAGACCACCCTGGGCAATATGACAAAACCCTGTCTCTACTAAAAATACAAAAATTAGCTGGGTGTGTTGGTGCATGCCTGTAATCTCAGCTACTTGGGAGATTGAGGCACGAGAATCAACTTGAACCCAGGAGGCAGAGGTTGAGATCTCGCCACTGCATTCCAGCCTAGGTGACAGAGTGAGTGAGATCTGTCTCAAAAAAAGAAAAAGAAAAAAGTATTGGAGAATGAAAAATAGATACTATCACTGACTTAAAGAAATTTACTGATTTGGAGCAAACCCTAAGCCCTGTATGGCTCCTACCACTAGTTCCCAAGCACTTTCCAAGCTCCACATTCTACCTGTGGATTGGGCCCTTGCTGAGTCTGGCATCCTGGGCTCTGTTCTGTGGCCCTGGAACCTGGCTTCCCTTTGCATTCAGGTAGCCTGCTTCACCAGGACCCCATCTGGCCTGTGAATCTGTTGTCCATATCACATTATGGACATGGACATGGCTGGGGCCCATCCCACCCCGAAGAGGGGCCAGTGAATGGTAACTTAAACCAGGTTCAGCCCCACCCCTACCACAGTCCCCTGTCCTACAGTCTGTAAGGGGGACCCCACAGCAAAGGGGGAATCCTAACCCTGCCCAGAGGTTAGAGGAGACTTCCCAAGTGAGTGGCAACTGGCTTGAACCCCAAATTGAGTAGGAGACAGCAAGGCAAAAGGAAGGAGGGAAAGAGGAAGCACCAGGAGAAGGGGAAAGGGTGTCTCGGGCAGACAGAACTGCTTGTACAAAGGCCGGGAGGAGAGAATGATCAGGGCCCCTTCAAGAACCTGCAGGAGGGAGAAGGAAGGCCTAGGAGAAAGAGAACTCCAGACACCACAAAGAGTCTTTTTTTTTTTTTTAACGGAGACAGAGTCTCTCTCTGTTACCCAGGCCAGAGTGCAGTGGCAGCATGACTCACTGCAGCCTCAACGTCCAGGGCTCAAGTGATCCTCCCACCTCAGCCTCCTGAGTAGCTGGGACTATAGGTGCAATCACCATGCCCTGCTTGCTTGCTTGCTTGCTTGCTTGCTTGCTTATTTATTTAGTAGAGACTGGGGTCTAGCTATGTTGCCCATGCTGGTCTTGAACTCTTGGTCTCAAGTGATCCTCCCACCTCGGCCTCCCAAAGTGCTGGGATTACAGGTGTGAGCCACTGTGCCTGGCCTCACAAAGAGTCTTGAATGCCAGGTTGAAGGACTAAGACTTCATCCCTAAGACAGCAGAGGACCATAGAAGAAGTGGCCTGACAGCTGTTGCTGTGTTCTCTTGTGTAATGGATCCATATTATAGATGAGGAAATTGTAGGATCAGAGAGGTACCAGAGGGCCACACAGCTGGTCAGGAGCAGAGAAGAGATTCCACTTTAGGTCTGATGGCTCCAAAGCCCTCACTCTTTCTGAGAGAGGCTGCTGCCTCGGAGGAGACGTTTCCAGAATGCCTGCATCCCTCCCACAGTAACGCTTGGCTCCAGGACCGCCTCCGCAGCTCTCGGCAGTGTGGGTACAGTGACAGAACACCCCAGGGTGCCATCTCTGCTCAGCATGACTCCCTGGGCTCTCTTGCCAACCACACCTGGCATCTCAGGCAGTTAAGCAGTCACGGCTCTGCTGGGGCATTTTCTCGCATGTCGATGTTTCTCAGGAGAGCTGCTCAGAAATTTCCCATCATCATCTTCACCAGAGCCTCCATGTCTTCATCATTAGTGACCATTTCTTTCCCACCATTTCCCACTGATACCCTGAGAGGCAATGCCAGCCAAAGAACCAGCTTCTGGCATGGGCTGGTGGGGACCTTGACATGGAGCAGGGCTTGAAATTAAGAGAGCCTTTGGGGTGGAGAAGACATGGGGGGAAGAGGGGCACCCTGGGCCAGTGGTGGGAAGGAGGACATGGGCCAGGAGGTGAGGGAATGCTACATCCACCACTAGCATCTCTATCATCATAGCTATGATTTACTGAGCACCTACTACCTGCCAGGCACTGTCCCATGCAATGGACATCCAGCATAGCACCTGAGCTCCTCTAAGCTTTCCAAAACCCTTCAAGGGATGGATCATTGCCCCCATTTTGCAGATAAGTAAACCAAGGCACAGGGAGAACAAGTAAGCAGGCAAGATCCCTGCGAGTTGGCTGCAAGTTGGTGAGGGCGGCAGGCTTTGATTTCTGGGCGGTGTGACCCAAACTCTTTTCATGATCCCAAGGAGCCTTTTGGGAGCTGAAAGTCTCAGGAGAGAGCTGATGCAGGTAGTGGGGTCGGGAAGGGCTCAGGTGGCAGCATGGAATCAGACCACCCCCCACTTCCCCAGCTTGAGTTAGATGCCCCTTCTCTGGGCTCCAATTTGCCCTCCAGAGTGTGTCTGATGCCCTTTCCCAGTCTGGTTTTGGACTGGGCCTGGGGCCCTGCAATGCTGGGCTAAGTGGAGGATGAAGGCCACTGGTGCTCAGTGTGACCTGGAGACAGCTTCCCTGAGGCACAAGGAGAGGCTATGTCAGATGGCCTTGTGCTAAGCCCACAAACATGGCAGACCCGGCCTCGTCTCTGAGCCAAACAGAAGCCTCCCAAGCTGCTGGCTGTGCCACTCCACTGGTTCACATGAGAGCCAGAGGCCACAGGACCATGGGCCACAGCTGGGCCCAGTGCCCTGCCTGGTCAGTCCATCAGCTCCCCAGCCCCACACTGGGGTTCCTTCTCACCAGGAATTCTGTATTGGTGGTGGTGGCAGCAGCCTGGGGCAGCCCAGTCAGACCTACTGATGCTGGCAGCAGGCTCAGAAATTTTTTCCTATAAAGGACCCGGAACCTCAAGCATCTTACCACGCTGGCTCACATCCCACTGGGACAGGATGCTTCTCTGATGGGGTGTGTGGTGGGTGGTCCCCTCAGGCTGATGGGCTCCCAACTCCTTCCCTGCTAGCCCTCTCCTCCCTGCACCCACCACAGGACTGCAGCCTCAGTGACCTCATCTGGGAAATGGGAATAGTAAACAACACCTACTCATAGGTATGGACACAACGCCCTTTGCACAAGGCCTGGCACAGTCAGCCTAGCTCAGGGGAGGCTAGTACCACAATCATCATCACCCCTCATTCACCTAGAGGCTGGCACGACTGAGAACAGCTCCCAAAGAAACCTCTGGAGTGGGGTGGGATGAGCGGGATGCTGCATTTGAACAAGGGATAATAATCATAATCCTCATTTCCAGCTATTGAGTACCTACTAGGTGCTCAATGTACCAGGCACTGTGCCAGCGACTTCACAGGTGATGTCATGTGGTCCCCATTTCACAGATGAGGAAACTGAGATTCAGAGAGGGGCTGTGACTTGCCTGGGGTCACCAGGGAGGCAGTGGTAGTGCTGGGACTCTGAGTGCCATTTGAGGCTTCCTCCCGGCTGCCTCCCTTCAAAGCTCAGAGAGTCCCCTGTGCTGGGCCTGGGCGGGAGCGTTCACTTGGCCTTATTTAAACTTGCAATTATCTGTCCCATTTCCCAGTGGCTACAGCTGAGCTCTCCCGGGAGGCGGGAAGACCCTGATGGAGGAGGATGCCGCGAAGAAGGAATGTCTAAGGAATCCTCCCTGAGCCTGCAACTGAAGGAGCGGGGAAGACACATGCCCCTGTGGGAGGCCCTCTTCCTGTACCTGGCCTCTGTCCCCTCTGCCCCCACCCCAGGGAGCAGACCTGGCCAGTGGTGGCTTCCCAGGGTGGGGAGGTTCCTTGTCAGTCCTGCAAAGGTTGTGAAGGGGTCGCTTCATGAGCTGAGGCCTTAGGGATTGCTGGCATGCAGCAATCTCTGCACCCAATGCAGAGACGGAAAGACTGAGGCAGCCTGGGGGTTGGTCCAAGATCCCATGGTGAGGTAGCAATGTGTGGGGCATAAGACTCAGAGTGATGGAAAGCTCATGGACAGGTGGAAAGACAGAACTGGGGAAGGGCCCCAGGGCTCCAGCAAAGGAGAATGCCAGTGCTCACGGGATGGACTCAAGGTTTTCTTTTTCTTTTCTTTTTTTTTTTTGAGACAGGGTCTCTCTCTGTCACCCAGGCTGGAGTGCAGTGGTGCCATCTTGGCTCACTGCAACCTCCGCCTCCAGGGTTCAAGCGATTCTCCTGCCTCAGCCTCCCGAGTAACTGGGATTACAGGTGCCCACCACCACACCTGGCTAATTTTTGTATTTTTAGTACAGATGGGGTCTTGCCATGTTGGCCAGGCTGGTCTCGAACTCCTGACCTCAAGTGATCCTTCCATCTCAGCCCCCTAAAGTGTTGGGATTACAGGCGTCAACCACTGCACCCGGCTAGACTCAGGGTTTTCTACACACTGGTGCTTCCTAAAGACTTTGCAAGGAGCAGAGTGCAGTGGGGGTCCTATGCCACAGACAGACAGTCTCAGAGAAGTTCTGGGCCAAGGCTCCCTGTCAAACACTCAGTGGTGTGGCCACAATTGGTTCCCAGAATGTCCGGCTCCTCACCCTCACCCAGATACAGAATTAGACTCAGACAGACACCCACTCCGCTCTCCCACAAGCAGCCCTCAGCACCCCTGCTTGTCCTCCAGCCTCTGCCCTCCTCCCATTTTAACACTCCCTCTCTGAGCGCCTCCTGTGCACCTGCCCCAACGGCAGCCCCTGTTTGGAGGAACCCAAACTGGTGAGGGTGAAACTCCATCAAGCAGTTCTTGTATCTGCCACTGGAGCAAGGGGCAGGGGAGTGGGAACCTGGCAGTGGAACCCAGGTGTTAGGTCCAAACACCAGGAAAATGGCCTATCCAGTGGCACATCCCAAGGTCTGAGAGAGTGTGGCCTCAGCAGTCATTTAGATTTTTTTTTTTTTTTGAGAGTCGCCCAGGCTGGAGTGCATTGGCGCAATCTTGGCTTTCTGCAACCTCTGCCTCCCTGGTTCAAGAGATTCTCCTGCCTCAGCCTCCCGAACAGCTGGGATTACAGGTGTGAGCCACCACACCCGGGTAATTTTTGTATTTTTAGTAGAGACGGGGTTTCACCATGTTGGCCAGCCTGGTTTTGAACTCCTGGCCTCAAATGATCCACCTGGCTCGGCCTCCCAAAGTGCTGGGATTACAGGCTTGAGCCACCAAGCCCGGCACAGTCATTTACATTTGAACCCCACTTCCTAACCCACTACCCCAGGGCAAGTCTCGAGCTTCCCTTTCTGAGCTGTGGGATAGGAACAAGATTAGTACCCGCCTCACAGGTGGCTGTGACAAGATCACGCATGTTAAGTTCTTAGCCCAGAGCCTGGCTATAGTAAGTACTCAGTAAAATATTGACCATGGTCATTATCACTCAAATTATAAAACAAAGCAATCACTCAATAAGCAGATGTTATGACATTATTATTATCAACATCAGCCAGCACCCTTTGGGCAAGGCTAAGCAGACTTGCTTTCTCATCTATGGAAGACAGAATAATGTCCCCCAAGAGATGCCCACATTCCTAATCCCCAGTATCTGGGAATGTTGCTAAGCTTACGTAGCAACAGGGACTTTGCAAATGAGATGAGATTAGGAATCGTGAGATGGGGGGATTATCCTGGATTAGCCAAGTGGGTCTAATGTAATCATGAGTGTCTTCGTAAGAGGGGGTGGGAGGGTTGGCGTTAGGGAGGAGATGTGATGTCAGAAGCCAGGTGGGAATGACACACTTTGGGATTGAAGGAGCCACAAGCTCCGGGATGCAGGCAGCCTCTAGAACTCTCTAGAAAGGGCAAGGACATGGATCCTTCTCCTGAGCTTCTGGAGGTAGTGTGCCCTCCACCCTCCGCTGGCCATTTCAGCCCAGTGAAACCCATTTCAGATGTCTAACCTCCAGGGCTGTAAAACAATAAATGCGTCTTGTTTTAAACCACGAAGACTTTGGTAATCAGTCATAGCAGCAACAAGAAACTAACAGACCCTTCTCAGTCGAGAAAGTGGCCATCTCTCACACCCCGTGATGGCTGGATCCATGAACCCCACACACTCACTCCCTGCTGCTGAGAAACCACCCAGATCCTCTGCTGAAGGGCATTTGAAGTGGAGGGGGTCTGGCCACTTTAGTTGACATCTATGGTTGAGGGCAGCCACCCCATCTCCACCGTGTGCCTGTCTAGGAGAGGCTTGGAGCTGAGGCAGGGCAGGTGCTGGTCCTGTTTGACTGGTCCCTGGTGGGCCCAGCAACAGTTTCTGTCCTGGAGGGATGGGATTGCAGGTGGGGGTGGGCTGGTGCTCTCAGGGGCACCACGGATTTAGAGTTTTCCACCTGCCAAACCCTGCCCAGACTCGTCTTCCCAAAGCCCTATGAGGCAGGAACTGTTATCAGCCCCATTTTATAGATAAAGAAACTGAGGCCCAGAGAAGTGAAGCAACCTGCCCAAGGCCATCTCGCAGGATATGGCCTGGCCTCTGCTCACACAGGCCGAGACCCAGGCAGCTCAGGTCCTCCATGGATGTCCTGTCCACTCTCAGACCACTCAGATCCTGGCAGGGAACCCCTGCGTGGGCCTAGCTGTGTGGATCTGGGGCTGCTCTCTGCCCAGCACTCTCTGGGCCTCGAGGTAGGAATCATGCCCCCTTGTCTGCCTCACTGAGGGTCTGCACAGTGGCTGGCCATAGGCACTAGATGCTGCTGCAGAGAGCTGGACCCACGAGGGAGGAAGAGATGCTGGGAATCACTGGGCACCAGTACTCCTGGGTGAATGCCAGCCTCCCTTGTGATGAGCCACTGCAGCCAGCGCAGAGTTCACCCAGGCTTTCTACGGTGTGGGGCCATCACACTCCCATTTCACAGAAAATCCTGATAATGAGAAGGATTACAATAGTGGCCACTGGTCAAGTCCCTGCCCATGCCAGGCACCAAGCTAAGTGCTTACTGATGTCTCCTTTTGTCCTCTGACACATCCCCTACAGGAGATCCCTAAATCATCCTCGTTTCCAACTAGGTCACTGGGATTCAGTGAGGGGAAGGGGCTTCCCCAGCTCATGAAGCCAGGAAGGAGGCTTGCTGGAGACAGGAGCCTCAGAAGCCCACTCACACACCACCCCTTGGCCTCTACCAAGATCCTCACTGGACAGAGGAGGAAATGGGCCCAGAGGGGTTCTTGGCTTGCTCAAGGCACAGGGATTCAGTGAAAAGGTGGCCTGGGAACCTGGTTTCCAGGCCCCCAGAAGAGGCTGCCTTCCTCTCTGCCACAGGCTGTCCCTGAGCCATTCTTAGGGGGTAGAGGTTCCAGCCGAGGGTCCTGCAGCCCTGAGGAGTGGAGGGTGTCTGGAGTCTGCCCAACATATGGCCCCAATTCCATTTTCTCCTGTCTCTGGTGGGACACCAGCTGCTGGGAGCTGGGAAACTGGAATTGGGGGTCCCCAGTGGCCCCTGGTGCCATCAGGGACACTGCCTGCACCCTGGCCCCTTCCCATACGCCACCAGGAGACGTTCGCCTCAGATGACTCTGAGTGATGTCGGTGCCAGGCTGGGAGGAGGCGGAGGCAGGCTGGGCGTCTGCCACAGCAGGCCTCAGAGCCCTGCTCGGAATCCCAATTGAGCTATTTTTAATGTGCTTCAATTTTCATTTTCTTTTATTGGAAAACACAAATGGTGACTTGCTGCCCCCTCACACACACTGAGCAAGGCAACGACAGGCAGAGATGCACAGCAGACACGTGTACGCCCCCCTCCCTCGGCTGGGGAGCCAGAGCTGGCAACCAAGTCCCTTGGCTGCCCTGGGCCTTGGTTTCCCCATCTGCAAAATGGGGAATCTGCACACTCCATGAGGGTCTGGGTGAGCCGGGGAGGAGGCTTCAACTGCTTCAACTGGGCGTTGGCAGGGAAGCGCATCCAGGGGAAGGGTTGCCAGGGAGAGAGAGGTCCAGGAGAGGGAAGGAGGAAGGAGAATTATTAGCTCTGGGGAATTATCTTACTCAACACTCCCAGCTGTACTTTGAGACTTTCCTATCCCATTTTACAGACGAGGGAATGGAGGCTCAGTGCTCAGTGTCAAGTGCCCTGCCCAAGAGCGGGGTGGCTGACCCGGGTCTGTGTGGACGTGGCTCCAATGCTCATTCTCACCCCTCTCCAAATGGTTCCCAGCCAGATGCTCTGTTATTTATTTTTTCATTATAAAAGCAATACATGCTTATTAGAGACAATTTGGAAAACACAGAAAAGTCAGATGGAAGTATAAAGTACAAAATAATAATTATCTCCCCCCACGATCCCTCCCCCTCTTGTTGGAGGGGGCAGCGCGACCACTGCCAACATTTTGGTGTGTTCGTGCTACTCTTTGTTTTTTTGCTTCTCATAATCTGTCACATTTTGAACATCATTTGGTGGTGGCACAGGGTAGCGGCTGGCTGTGCATCACAACGGACTCGGGCACGGCTTGAAAACATCGGTCCTGGCATTCCCTGATCCCCATGAGACCAGAAGAGAATCATGGGGGCTGGCTCGTAATTGGTGGCTGGGAATTTGTATTTTCCACAGGCCTCCCAGGTGATGCTGATGCTGCCAGCCTAGGAAGCCTGCAGACCTGCACTTGGCAAGACCACTGGCTCTGGAGACAGCTGGCATCACCTGGCTCAAACCTTGGGCTGGGCTGTGTCGCCTTGGTCACATGCATTCACCTCTCTGAGCTGCAGTTCCTTATCTGGAAAAATGGGACCTTCCTTTGCAGGCTTGTGGGGAGGATGAAAGAAAAAGGCCAAAAAGGATCTTACACCTACCCGAGACATAGCCACCCTCCGAAGGCTGTCATCCTAAGTGATCTAAGGCCACTTTCCTGGGGGGTAGAGATGGGATGATGGGGAGGCCCCTGGAGCAGAGGAGAGAAATGGGTTACAGCAGCGGAGGAGTGACTCACACAGGCCTTGGGGTGTGCTCAGCTGGCCCAGCCTCTGCGGGTCTCATCTCCCGGAGTTATATCACCCTCCCAGACAGGGGATCATGGCATGTGTCCTCCCTCCTGTGGCCAGGATGACATGAGGCAGACTCTGAGGAGCTCAGCTTTGGGAAGGTTGGAGAGCTGCTCCTTGAGGACAGAGGCAAGAACACCTGAAGCTGGGGAAGAGGGCACA
Organism: Symphalangus syndactylus; assembly: GCF_028878055.3. Classification (NCBI taxonomy): domain Eukaryota; kingdom Metazoa; phylum Chordata; class Mammalia; order Primates; family Hylobatidae; genus Symphalangus; species Symphalangus syndactylus. The sequence continues at coordinate 14,802,982 of NC_072444.2, forward strand.
GGTGGGGCAGGAGGTGCTTTTAGAAGCAAAACCAAAATAGATGTCATCAAGACTGCCTCTGCAGACAGGGGACAGAGTTGTCCCTGTCCTTAAAAAACCCAGGCCCCCACTACCGTGCGTGGAATTGACCTTAGCCCACAGTCTTCCCCAGCCCACCCTATTTGCCAAAATTCTGCTCAGCTTTCAAGACCTGGCTACAAGGTCATTTTTGGGGTTCCCTCAGCCCCACTTTCTGTGAGCCTCCCACCCCATCCTCCATGCAGGGAGATAATTATTTGAGTGCCCCACCTCCACCAAACTGTGGGGTCTTAGGGGTCAAGACTGAGTCAGGTTATGCTCTGTCTGAATAAGCCAAGCATGAACTTCTTTAAGACTCAGTTTTCTCAGCTGTAAACTGGGTAAGTTGTGTTATCTGTCTGATGTGCCTCAGAGGTTTGGCATCTATAGCAAATTAGAGGATGCAGGTGCCTCTTGAACCCATAGAGTGCACAAGCCTCAGGTTGACAGGCAGTGAGAATGTTGCATGGGTGGGATCTGGGGCAGGTTCTTGAGCCTCTCCACCCCTCCCCTGACACACATGCAGGCCTGCTGTTAGCCAGGCCCAAAATTTGGCTTTGAAGCAGTGGGTGTGGCTGTGGTGAGAGAATCCCTCCAGAGGGTGCTACAGTCATCAAGGAAGGTGAGCTGCTAATTGTCCCCTGTGTGAAGATGACACCACCTTTAAAGTGTGTCACAGAACTCAAGGGGTTGGGGGTGGGGTGGTAGAAAGGGCTTTGAATTCTCTGCCCAAAGGCTCAGAGCCACCTGGTGAGGGAGGTGGCTGGGCAGAGGTGTTGGTATAGATGTAGGCACAGCTGAGCTTCCTGAAAGGCAACAGCACAGTCCTAAACAGTTTGCAAGGCCCCTTCCCATCACTGTCAGGGACACTCAAGACACTCATCAGAGCCTCCCTGAGGGCCTACTGCAGGGTTGTGCTGAGCTCAGCCGACTCCAAGAGGAATGAGATCCCACCATCCCTTGGGGCAAGACAGATAATGGGGGTGGGGTGGCAGGAATGGCCTGGGGCAAACAGACCACCATTAAGTGCAATAAAGGGTAACAGGTACTGCATTTGAGAAGCACACAGGGAGCATCTGAGCAGTATAAAGGAAACAGGTGAGCCTCAGTGTCCCCATTTTACAGATGAGATAACTACGGTTCAGTGAGGCCAAGGGTTTTGCTCAAAGCCCTTGGTGATTAGTGGCTATGATGGCCTCCAAGTCAAGCTTCATGGCAGGTGAGGAAGCGAGCTGGGAAAATAGCTGGGAAAAATGTTCCGAGAGGAAGGAGCAAGTGCAAAGACCTGAGGAGGGAGCATTCATTATCCGATTCTGTCATTTTCTGGCGTGTTCATGAGTTAACTAGGTAACCAACCATCCATCCACCCACCCATCACCCATCATCCATCCATCATTCATCTATCCATCTATCTATCCATCCATCCATCCATTCATCCACCCACCCACCCATCCGTCACCCATCATCCAACCACCCATCCATCCATTCATCCATCCATCATCCATCCACCAGGACCTGGCTGGGCCCCCAATAGGTACCAGGCTCTGTGCTGGGGAATGAGGATATGAACTGGTTCTGACAACTAGCTCCAACCTCACAGACTATAAAATCTTGAGTGGCCCTCAGAGAGAGGTCCAGCTTGCCCCTTATACCACTAAGGTGCAGAGAGGGAAACTGAGGCCTAGAAAGGTGACCTGATCATTCAGGGAAAGACCATGAGTGAGAGGTAGCACTGGGACTTGAGTCCCAGTCTCTGGGGGGGGCAGCCAGAATCCCACTCTGGCTTTGGATCACAGCTCAGGCGTGGCACAAGGGCAGCACGGTGTCCTGCTTTGTGGCTGTCCTGGGAGCCCCAGGGAGGCAGTGCTGATGCAAATGAATGCCAGCTGCCACTGGATACCCAGACCAGGATGGACCTTGCCTAAGGACTGCCTGGTGCCCTTATGACGAGCTGCCAGTATCATCCAACTGCCTAGGAAGCCCTCTCCTAGGAGAAGCTGTTCTCTCCTAGGAGGGACCCTCTGGGTCTCTCTACATGACACTTCCTGACCCTATGCCTTTTCAGGCTGGGGTCCCGGACATCTGGCAGGGTGCTTTCAAATTCTCAGGGGCCACCCCCCAGCTTTTGGAATCCCTACACCTAAAAGCATAGCTTACACATAGTGAGTATGGTCTGATTTTTTTTTTTTTTGCGGGGGGAAAGGGTCTCACTGTGTCAGGCTGGAGCACAGTGGCACGATCATGGTTTGCTGCGGCCTCAACCCCCAGGCATAAGCAATTCTCCCACTTCAGCTCCCAAGTAGCTGGGACTATATGTGTGCACCAGCATGCCTGGCTAATTTATTTTTATTTTTTGTGAGACAGGGTCTTGCATGCTGCCCAGGCTGGTCTCGAACTCCCGGCTTCAAGCGATCCACCTGCCTCAGCCTCCCAAAGTGTTGAGATTACAGGCATGAGGCACAACGCCTGGTCGATTTTTAATCTCATTAGGGTAAACATTACACAGATGAGAAAATTGAGGCTCAGGATGACAAAATATGCTCAGAGTCCCACAACTGGTTAAGTAAAAGAGCAAGGATTTGGATTCACACCTGTCTGACTCCAGAGTCTGCTCTTAGCTTCTCTTCTAGAATGCCTGAGGCTGTCCTTCCCATCTAATCTAATTGTCTCACCTTTCAATGGCCACCACCTTTGGGAAACCCTCCCTGACTGTCTCTACCCACCTCCCTGGAACCTGTCTGTGCCTCCTTATCCTGGGAACTCATCCATGTGGGGTCTCCCCAGTGAGGCTGGGGTCTCTCAGAGGGTAGGGCTCTCAGCAGAGAACGACTCAAGTATTCCAGAATCACCCAAATGCTGAGCACCCTCAGGCCCCTACAAAAGCAACCCCCATCACCCATAAACGCAAAGGCCCTCCCCCACCCACCATCACTCCCTCCCATTACTCTGTTTTCAAAAAAGTTTCTAAGTGAAAAAAGCATATGCTTACAAGATATTGAAACAATATAGACAGGTATAAAGTGAAAGTCAGAGTTCTTTCCCCAGAAGAAGTCACAACTAAACATGATTTAGACATTTTGCTGCACATAAAATGTATTTATAGAGGCACAGATCCATATTTATTCCTTTCAAAGTTGCAAATGGAATCATACCCGGCATACTGTTAGTAACCTGCTTTCGTATCATAGACATCTTCTGACCCCGGTACAGAAGCTTCTAGCACGTTCTGTCTACAGCCTCCTCATGTGTAAGGTTCTTGCCTGTAGCCTCTCTCTACTCACCCCTCAAGGTGTCTGTGAGGAGAAACTGAGGCAGCAGGTGCCGCCTTGTTCTGGGACTGGCCCAGTGAGATGGGGTGCGGTTAGTTCGGGGTGGAAATGGGGTCATCGCAGGTCCGTGGGCTGGAGAGCGTCCTCCAGCTCTCCCCTCTCCCACCAGGGCTGCCTCACACGCCCGCTGCCTCCGCCGCTTCTCCCACACCTCATAAATCTGCAGGCAGCCAGGCCTGCTCAACCCAGACGGGACGCCCTCCGGAGACTCCCAGATAAAGCCGCCCACGGGCAAAGGGAAGGACTGGGGCCCAGTCCGCACCTCAGGCGGGACTCAGGGTCAGGGCTGGGTCAGGGCCCAGGACCATGAGGTCCTGGCGGTCAGTCTGACTGAAGGCTCCCTGTGCCTCTCCCAAGGGACTGTCCCAGGCCAGCTGCCCAGTGGAGCTTCCTGACTCCCCTCCGGACCCTTCCGCTGCCCCCATCCATCCTGAAACCGCAGCCACGCAGACCTTTCCCGAACACCCCCTTTATCATGTCACTCCCTACTCGTGGCCTGCCCGTCGCTCCCCAGGGCCTGTGGGAGAAAGTGCAAGCTTCTTCCCACGGAATTCCTGAGCTAGCCCCAGCCGCCCCTTCCAGCCTGAGGGACCCCCAGCCCATCCCCGCCCCAGAAGCCCTCGGCTCAGCTGTCGGCTCCTCTCCCTGCGCTTCCACCTCCCCACTTGTCCTGAGTCCATGTGTTAAACATCTGCCTGCCCAGGGTCAGAATGTGGCTGCATCCCCAAAATGACGGGACCCTGGGTTCGTCAATGACAGTCTCAGACAAAGAACTACCTTTCTAGAGTGGTGAAATTACATAAGCTGAGCCACACAAATTGCAGGCACAATGCTTGGCCTTTCATAAAGACTAAATACATGTTAGTTTCCTTCCTTTCTTCCCTGTGACTAATAATGATAATAGTACGACTGGCAAACACAGTGTTTACGCCAGGCATAGTTGGAAACATTTACATGTAGTAATTTATGAATATTTAATATCCTAAATGTTCCTTTGACATAGGCACTGTATTATTCCCATTTTACAGATGCGGAAACTGAGGCACTTTGCAGTGAAGTAATTGCCCAAGGTCACGTGGCCATTTCAGGGCAGAGCGAGGATTCAAACCCAGTGCATCTAGCTCCCCCAGAAGCCCCTCCTAGTGAGATGGATCCCCTCTCTGTCCTTGCCATTTGTCTACTATCAAGAATTCCGAGCTCACCCTGGGTGCATGGGCCAGAAGGACAGGGAGGAGGCGGGTAGGCCAGCAGGATGGATGGGCCTTTCTGAGGCTTCTTTCTTCAGACCTCAGCGTGGCTGAAGGCGGCCTCCTGCCCATTTGATTTGGGGCATCCCCTCCCCTGCATCCATCTAAAAATGTTTTTTCGGTCTTTGTTTTTAAAAATAGTCAAAGTGAGCATAAGCAGATTCAGGGACAGCAGGTCGGTGCAGTGACAGGAGAGGCCACCTTTCTGGCGTGTCCACGCCCTCGCCAAGTCCCTTCCTGGCTCCGGACCTCAGTTTTCTCACCGAGGCCATCTGCAAGAGGATTTAGTGGCACCTGACACTGCATTCTAGGACGCCATAAACTGAGAACATTTTCCCTTTTTCAGTTCTCTTCAATCCCCTGATCCCTCAAAGAGAAAGTCTCCACTGGGGCTGCTGAGACGTTAACACTTCTCCACCTCTCTGAAACACACTGGCCTTTCGAAACAAAGAGCAGGAGTGGGGGGCCTCAGGCTCAGGGCCTAGTATGGAGCTGTCTCTAGTGCACAGGCCCTTCGGCTCACCCCTCCTGCCCCTCGCCTCACCTCCCCTGCCCCTCGCCTCCCCTGCCCCTCGCCTCCCCTGCCCCTCGCCTCCCCTGCCCCTCACCTCACCTCCCATCTCTCAGCTCACTTTCCCTGCCCCTCATCTCATCTCCCCTGCCCTTCATCTCACCTCATCTGCCTCTCACCCTCCTGCCCCTCACCTCACCTCCCCTGCCCCTAACCTCATCTCCCCTGCCCTCAACTCACCTCCCCTGCCCCTTACCTTCCCTCCCCTGCCCCTCACCTCCCCTCCCCTGCCCCTTACCTCCCCTATCGACCTCTCTTTTCTGCTCTGGGGCCATAAAGATGCCCAGTGCCTGCAAGAGCCTCTGCCTCCTGACACACGGCACACAGACACATGTAGGGGAGGCAACTCCCCATGAACAGCCTTGGTAAGAGAGGGCGGGTGGCAGTTCTGAGGTGTGCTCTCCATGGCCCCGTACCAGGCCTGGGGGATCGAGCTCCAGCTGCCCACAGCAGTGGTCAGCTCCACTGCACACCTTGCGCCACCTTTGCCTTCCTCCCTGGGGCCCTCTCTGGCCCCCTGAGCCCTGGTCTCAGGCGCCCTCCCTCCTGCAGAAGCCCAGCCAAGGAGTGAGCACCCGGCTGGAGCCGGGCATGGTCACCCTGTCCTGCCTCTGTTGTATTTATAGTTACAGTTAACTTCTGTGTGTGTCAAGAGATGCTGGTGTTTTATTCATGGCGGGATATGGACTTTCCATCTTCATACATTTACCCAGTAAATAGAAAAGTGAGTCATTTGTAGAACAACAGTGAGAACATGGCTTGAGATGGTAGAAATGGAGACTGACAGCTGGGAACCACAGGACAGGAGGTTTCTGAGCACCTTCGAGCCACCATTTTGGTTTGGTTTGGGGACATTTCTGCTATCTCCGTGGGCTGAAAGCTTACTGGCTGCCTGTCTCACTCCTGGGGTGGCCACAGAGGGTCCAATGTCTCTGGGGTGCCCCTTAAGGAGCCCAGAGCACTCAGGCCTAGGATTTGGGGTCCTTACAGCGGCCTGGAACCCCAGGGGATCACGAATCTGAGTGTCTTGGGCTGTGTAAGGGTGAAGCCAAGGTTGAGTTGCAGGCTCTAAGGCCTTCCTGTCTCTTGATGAACGAAGACTCATCCCTGCAATCCCAGCACCCTCCCGGCTTGAGGTAGAGGTTTGGGGAAGGCCCTTTCACCACATCTGGAGCTCATTACGCCGAGAAGCTGGAGAGGCAGAGGATATAAATGGGTCCAGCAAGGGTTTAGATAAATACTGGGATGATAGATCCGCACCAGGTTATTGAGAGAAAGTGAAAGGATGTCCAAGGAAGATCCTTAACCTTGTCAAGCTCCCCGACAAACTGTCCCCAGGGGGCCTGTCCACTCAGCAGCCTCATCTCCTGCCTCTCTCCCACATGCAGCCCGGGCGCAGCCAAAGGAAAAGGCCCCTCCCACTCCAGACTCCACGCTTGTTCTCGTCTCTGCACATAGCCAGCCCTTGCCTTCCCCTCCGACTCGGCTCATGGGAGCCTTCCCTGACCACCCAGACTGGGCTTGGTGACTGCGCTTCCTCCGTCAGGGCAGGGGACTGACTTACTTTGGATGTCCACCAAAGCCACCTGACTGGACCATGACAGCCCAGTGCAGGACCCAGTGCCTCGTGATCATGTGACAATAAGAGGAGCCATTAGTTAAGTGTCCACCACAGGTCGAGATGTGTGCCGAGCATTTGATGTGCAGTGACTCATTTAATCCACACAACAATCTGGTGAGGGACCCCCATTTTACAGATGAGGAACCTGAAGGTCAGAGAGTTAAAGCAACTTGCCCAGGGCCACACAGCCAGGATTTGGGAGAGCTGGGCTGTAAATCCAGGGTTGCCCAACTCTGGGGCTCACACTCTTTCTTCCATACCATGATGCCTAACCCAGTAGTGGGTGAAAAAGACTGTTGACTGGAAGAACAGATGGGAAGCAAAATATCAGCCTGGGCCAGGTGTAGTGGCTCATGCCTGTAGTCCCAGCACTTTGGGAGGCCAAGACAGGAGGATCGCTTGAGCCCAGGAGTTCAACAGCAGCCTGGGCAACATAGTGAGATCCTGTCTCCAAAAAATATATATATATATAGCCCAGCATGATGGCATGCAACTGTAGTCCTAGCTAATCAGGAGGCTGAGGCAGGAGGTTTGCTTGAGCCCAGTAATCTGATGCTGCAGTGAGTCATGACTATACCACTGCACTCCAGCCTGGGCAACAGAGCAAGACCCCAATTCAAAATATATGTATGTGTGCATGTGTGTGTGTGTATGTGTAAGTATAAATATATATTTACTTTATAAATATTAAAATACATGAAAATAATATTAAAATATTTAAAATGTATTTACATGCATATATTTTTATATACAAATATATAGATCTGCCTGGATCCGACTCTGCTCAGGCCTTCTTCAGAGGCTCTTACTAAAAAGCGGGTTTTAATTCCCTTGTATGTCCTGACTGTGGTAATTTTATTATTTTATTTTATTATTTTATTTTTATATTATTTTATTTTATTATTTTATTATATTTTATTATTCTTTCTTTGAGACAGGGTCTCACTCTGCAACCCAGGCTGGAGTGCAATGGTGCAACCTCAACCTCCTGGGCTCAAGCCATCCTCCCACCTCAGCCTCCCGAGTAACTGGAATAACAGGTGCACACCATCATGCCCAGCTAATGTTTGTATTTTTGTAGAGACGGGTTTTCACCGTGTTTCCCAGACTGGTCTTGAACTCCTGGACTCAAGGGATCTGCTTGCCTTGGCCCCTCAAAGTGCTGGGATTATGGGCGTAAGCCCACCCCACCAAGTAATTTTAGAGTGTTGCACACTTATTTTTCTGCCTACACAGGAATAAAAACAATCATAAATAATACCTGTGAAGTACGTCAGACATTTCCAAGAACATTCATCATGTTTAAGTTTCACAATAACCCTGCATGGTTTCACTGCACAGATGAAGAAACTGAGGCTGGGAGTGGAGAAATGACCCACCCAAGACCACACGGAACTAGTGAACACCCAAATCCAAAGCCTGTGACTGGTGTCACTCTGCACAGGGTGGAACTCCAGACCGAAGCCTGATTTTTAAAGAAGCCAGCCCCCAACTTGGGGTATTCTTATCTCTGTGATGTGGACAATGGCCCTAATTTATTCTTCACTTCCCAGGATCCTCATGGAGAAAGCTGGTGGCCTTCGTAACAAAGGAGGCGGCCCTGGAGCAAGGCGACTCCAGAAGGAGCTGACATCATTCCCGCCTTTCTGTGTGGCAGGTGATCCTCCCGGCCCACTGTCTTTGATCTTGTACATCCCCATTTCCTACCTGAGGATGGCACAGCTTGCAGGGGCTAAGCATCCTAAAGAAAGCCACATGGTGGGTATATGGCAGAACCAGGATTTGAACCCAGGGTCAGCTCACATCTCCCAAGGCAGAGGCTGTGAAAGCTTCTGGAAGGGCGTAAAGGTAGGGAAGGTGAGCCCTGACCAGCAGGCTGAGGACAGAGCTCCCCACTCAGGCTCTGTTGAGACTTGGAAGACAAGGTAAAGACATACAACAGATGGCAGCTCAGCAGTGGCCAAAATGCTGACTCGGGTTTGGGCCTCCAGGCTCAGATCTGCCCGTTCCCGGAACAGCAGAGATAGCAGGGATCCTGTTACAGCACCGGGACACTTCTGGGCAGGTGAGCACACCTCTGTGCTCCTGCCACCTGGCGCCCCATCAGTCCTGCATGCAGGAAGCAGACGGGCGTGGGTGGCAGGTGAGAGCTCCCATCTGTCCTGGCAGCCTAAGGCTCACTTGCTGTGTGACCTCTGTTAGGTCCCATCCCCTCTCTGTTCTTCAGAGCATCCCCCTCCACCAAATGAAGGGCTTGGACTGACCAGTGTTCTTCAAACTTCAGTAGCCCTTGAACTACTGTTAGGACTTTGGCTATTTCCACGCAACCACTTGAACTCCACTTTACTTTTAAATTGGCTCACCTATTTTCACGGAAATAAATTCATCAGTAAAGGAAAAATCAGGCTACTGCTGGAACTAAAAGAGAGCCAGCACCAATTCTGAGAATCAGAGGCAGTTTGGGGAGATGCTTAAGAGCGTGGGCTCTGGGGCCCGCTGCCTGGATTCCTAGTCCTTGCTCTGACACTCTGGAGGTGTAACCCAGGCAGGTTACTCAACCTCTCTGTGTATCAGCTTACTCATCTGGAAGGTGGATAATAGCACCTATCTCATAAAGTCGTAATGAGGATGAAATATTTGTAATATTTGCAAAGCACTTAGAAACTGCCATTTGTGTGTTTGTTAAATAAAAATATATAAGCTAAACTATTCACGATGAAAACAAGATGATGTCCTGGCATTCCGGCTCCCTAGCAGGGTCTGAGCTTGAAGTCTGCTTTTCCCAATTGAAAAGGGAGATTAGGGGCTGTCAGAGAGGTGTTAGAGACATGCTGGCAGGAAACAGAGACTTTCTCCATGAGTAATCAGCAGGCACGGAGGAGAAGGGAAGGGGAACTTTCTTACTGTGTGATTCAGCGTTATTTAATGCCATTTCCGTGTTCCCCTGGAGCCTGCTCCGTCTGACACTCGCGTAAACACAGGACTAAAGCACATCAGAAGTCTGGCTCTGGTGACCCAGGACTCCAGAAAGAGAAGAGAGCAAAGCTCTGATGCCACAGAAGGGTCCGGGCCTCAGCACCCATCCCAGCCCATCTCTCCTGCTCCACCTGCCCCTTGCCTGCCGAAAATCCTTCTGCTGCCCCGGCCACTACCTTCCCTGGATTGTAGGGCTGCCCCAATATAAACTACCCACTGCCTTTCTTTTCATAGAGAGGTGGCACATGGGAGAAGTTGAGATAAGGATTCTGGACTTTAAATTCCACATCTGACACCTGCTGTGTGACCTTGGGCAAGTCACATCCCTGCTCTGGTCTGTTTCCTCATCTGCCAAATAAGAATATAACTGCCTTCTTCAGGGGGCCTTGGGGGCTTATTAATGAGATAACGCAGGTTAAGGTCGTTGCACAGCTCTGAGCGCACGGTTGGCACTCAACGAATGGCAGTTGTTACTATAAGTAAATTCAAAATTTGAGAAGAAAGTCCTTTGTCAAACCACACGTCTTGATTAGGGTAACTTCATGTATCCCCTCCTCATCCCCATTCTTTTGTCCATATGTCTTTCTAGGTGTTCCATGAGGACAGGGACCAGCTGACTCATCTCAGTATCCTCAGCTCCCAGTTTAGGGTGTGGAACCCAATGGAGGTCCAGCTGAGTGAATGAATGAATGAGTGAATGAATGAATGAATGAATGGCTCCGGTAGACATAAGCCACCCTGTGGATGGGGAGGAGATAGCATCCTTCCCCTCTCCATCCTGGGCCCGATACCTTCACCTTCCTTTCCCCTTCCCTCAAAGAGGAGCCAGGAGGGACAGCTCCCCTGGCAATGGGGGCTGATGTCACATAGGATCTGTGACACAAGACAACCAAGAAACGCCTGTTGTCACCCACAGAACCAAACACCTTGGTCTGAATCCTTCAATTCACTTGCAGGTTTCTGTTGGAGCTTTCTCATTTGCCCCGACCTGGGCGAGGCAGTGTTGGGGGTAGAGAGTTCTAGAAGAAATGCACATCCCAGTCCCTGCCCTGCATTCCTCTTTTTTCCAGGGCACCAACATGCTGGCAACAAGCCAAGCCAGAAAGTAAAAAGGAGGCTGGGTGCGGTGGCTCACACCCTAATCCCAGTCCTTTGGGAGGCTAAGGTGGGCAGATCGCTTGAGGTCAGGAGTTCGAGACCAGCCTGGCCAACCTGGCGAAACCCTGCCTCTTCTAAAAATACAAAAATTAGCTGGGCGTGGTAGTACCTGCCTGTAGTCCCAGCTACTAGGGAGGCTGAGGCATGAGGATCACTTGAACCCAGGAGGCGGAGGTTGCAGTGAGGCGAGATCCCACCACTGTACTCCAGCCTGAGCAACAGAGTGAAACTCCATCTCAAAAGAAAAAAAAAAGCCACAAAGTAAAAAGGAAAGAATGGGACAGGCGCTGATGACCAGCAGCTCACAGACAAGAGGGCCCATGACATGTGTAGCCTACCTTGTTGGTTTTCATAAAATGCGATATATTCTACTAGGTTGGTGCAAAAGTAATTCTGGTTTTTGCCATTACTTTCAAAAACTGCAATTACTTTTGCACCAACCTAATACTATTTCTAGAAAGAATTGGAGGAAACTTTACAATTAAAATAAATTATGTAATTTATTTTAATATCATATATATGTGTGTTTTTATGTATGTACATATATCTCAGGACATTAGAATCAAATTTATGTAAAAAGAGGACCCAGAGCCGGGCGCAGTGGCTCACGCCTGTAATCTCAGCAGTTTGGGAGGCCGAGGTGGGCAGATCATGAGGTCAGGAGTTTGAGACCAGACTGACCAACATGGTGAAACCCCGTCTCTACTAAAAATACAAAAATTAGCTGGGCATGGTGGTGTGCACCTGTAATCCCAGCTACTCAGGAGGCTGAGGCAGGAGAATGGCGTGAACCCGGGAGGTGGAGCTTGCAGTGAGCTGAGATCAAGCCACTGCACTGCAGCCTGGGCAACAGAACAAGACTCCATCTCAAAAAAAAAAAAAAAAAAGGACCCAGGAAGCCCCTTGAGGTAAGGGAAAGATAATTCTTCCATGAACCTAATTAGGAAACAATGTTTGCTCTGAGCTTCCCAGCAGCCAAAGTGAGAAAGGAAGCAAGTTGGGAGGGTACGATGAAGGAATATTAAGAATAACAGCCAAACTTACTGAGTGCTTACTCTGTGACAGGCATTAAGAGCTTCACGTGTGGAAACACATTGAATGTTCACAGTAACCCAGTGAAATCGATAAGATTACTTGCTCCATTTTACAGATGGGGAAACTAAGGCCACAGAGGATTAAATAACTTGCACAAGTGGCTAGCAAGTAGTTGAGCCAGGATGTGAACTAGGAAATTCGGTTCTAGAGTCATACTCATTCTCAGCTACCATGCTATCCTGCCAGGCCCTTACATGTGGTTTTTAACTGGCTTCACACAGCTCCACCAGGTGGGTGTTATTATCTTCAGGTGCTCAATGAAGTAACTGAGGCACAGAGAGGTGAAGTGACTTGCCCAAAGTCACACAGCGGCTGTGTGGGGCCGCCCAACATCATTGTCCTTTTCCCCAAGCAGACCGGCTCCGCTCCACAGCACGATGGGTTCTAGAGCTCAAGCCACCAACAAATGGGTTCATTCCAGGTGAGGAGACAGGTCACACCTGAGTCCCCAAACAGCAGAGGAACCCCGACGGCTCACTTGCCTGCTCTCCTGCAGGCCGCCCCTGCTGGCAGAGGTCCCTGATGACTGGGGGTCTGGCAATGCCAGCTCACAGACCACATGCCACCCCAAGGTGTTTGCTTTGCTCAGCTGGGTGGGTGAGTCATCTCGGAGCCCCCCTCCCTTGCCTGTGGCTGTGCAAGGGCTTTGGCACCTGGGATTTGAAGAATCTCAAGCCCCTCTCGATTTGCTCTACCAGGATGACAAAGAATCTCTGGAACAGCCTGGTTGGTCTGGCATTAACAGACCATGATTTTGAGTCGGACCTTGGGCAAGCCACTTCACCATCTGGGGGCAATGTCAAGGATTAAGTAATATAACTCGGTAAAAGCACTTATCAGAGTGCTTTGGCACAGAAAAAGTGCTTAATACATTTCAGCCATTATTAATACGAGTAACCTTGCCTGGGCTATCTGTGACCCACAGCTGCTCTGACCACAGTGAACAGAGGACATGAGCCCACCTTGTTTGGGCCCTCAGCCCGGTGACAGAAGCCTGAGCAGAAGGCAGTTCTCCCTGTTTGCCTGGGTTTCTGGTAAGCAGCAGCTGAGGCAGAACCCGAGTCTGGCTGTGTGATCTGGGGCCAGCCAATCTCCCTCTCTGGGCCTCAGTTTCCCCCTCTATAAAAGAAGAAGCTTGGACTGAGGGACTCTCCTGCTCTGACCACCTGTCACTTCTTCCTTTATTTCATCTGACTTTAAAACACTCCCTACGAGGGAGGCAGGGCTGGTCCTAACCCCCTTCCAGGAATGAGGAAAGCAAGGCTAACCTAAGAGATTTGCACCCCCAGGGGGTCACAGGGCAGGAGGGTGCAGAGGGAAGTGTGCGGATGTGGCCTCAGAGCGAGGTCTGAATCCCAGCTCCCCTACACCCTCGTGGGAAGGTCATGAAGAAAACACACTTCATACCTTTGTGACCTGACTTCTGCATCCTGAAAGGTGGAGGTGGGGCCTCTGGTGCAGAAGGAGGTCAGGATTTAGAGGTGTGTACTGGAGGGCCTAACATGGTCCATGGTCCACGGTCCACAGTCCACAGCAGGTGGTCAATCATGGAAGTTTTGTTATTCTTTGCAAAAGGCTAATTTCACCATCTCATCTCCCCCCTGCAGAAAATACTGCAGTGACTTCTTGTTGCTCCAAGCGTGAAGACACACAGGGTGGGGCTCGAGGAGGGGTCCACAGGCCTCCCTGACCTCACCCTGCCCCTGTCCCCACCAAGCTCTCAGTTCCAGCCACTCTGGATCCTTTTAACCACCAATAACTCAGACTCCTGCCGGCTCTTTGCCCAAGATGTTCCCTCAGCTTGGTGCACCCTCCTTTCCCTTTTAGCCAGGTCAACTCCCACTCATCTTTCAGTCCATACTTGTGTGTCACTTCCTCCAGGAAGCCTTCCCTGGCCTCCCTACCAGACCCAATCATTACAGCCTCTTTTGGCAGTTGTGAAAGATGCAATTGCCCCATGTCTGTGGGCTCATTCTTTGATGACTGTCTGATCTGTTGCCAGAGGCTGTAAGGTCCATAGGGCAGGTGTCTGGTGTGGTCTTTCCACGGCTGCACTCACCTCCTTCCCTGGCAAAATGCCTGGCCCAGGGCAGGGACTCAGTCATTACTGGATTTCGATCAGAGCAGAGTTGATCACTATGTATTTGGAGGTCTTTCTCACCAAACCTTGCTGGCGTATAGAGAAGTTAAACATCCTGATCCTGCTGTGTCCCCACTGTGCAGGCTGACTGCTGAGGTGTAGAAACGGGTGGGGAGATAGGCTTTGAAAGATAAGCAGCAGATTGTCACAGAATCCAGAGCAGCGTCAGCTAGGCACACCAGCCACATCTGTGGGCAGACGCCAGGTCCCCCTGCGCTCACAGCTGCCGATCATACAAGGCCCAGCCTGGGCCTTGATGAATGACATCAACAAAGCCCCCCATTGCCAAGCGCCCACCGTGAGCTAGGCTGCTGCATGGATTATAATTATCTCAGTACATCCTCTCAACCCCTGTGACCACCCCCTTTCAGAGATAAAGGAAACTGAGGCTCAGACAGGTCACTTGCCCAAAGCCAAACCATTAGAAAGTGGGGAGGGATGTTTGAAGTTTTTTTAATCGAGGTATAGCTCATATACAGTAAAGCATGCAGATCTTAAGTGTACAGCTTGATGAATGTCTCAAATGCATATACCCATGTAACTACCACTCAAAAAGTTCCTCGTGTCCTGTCCTCATCAATATCCTTCCCTCACCATAGGCAATCGCGATCCTGACTTAATTGACATTGATTCGTTGTGCCTGGTTTTGAAGTTCCTATGAGTGAAACCAGTCGGGTACGTATTGTTTGGCGTCTGGCTTATTTTGCCAAGTGTAATGATCTTGAGATTTATCCATGATGCTGCGTGTTATCGGCAGTTCGTTGCTCTTTTTTATTCCTGCGTCATATTCCATCATGTGAGTGAATACCCCACAATTTATTTGCTCATTCTTTGTCGATGGACATTTGGGTTGTTTCCAGTTTGGAGCTGTGACAGGTAAAGCTGCTATGAACATTGTGCCCTAGTCCCTGTCTTTCAGTGAACACGTGCATTCATCTCATTTAGGTATATACAGCTGACCCTTGGATAACACCAGTTTGAAAGGAGCAGGTCCACTTATGCTTGGACTTTCTTCTGCCTCTGCCACCCTTGAGACAGCAAGACCAACCCCTCCTCCTCAGCCTGCTCAATGTGAAGACGATGCGGATGACCTTTACGACAATCTACTTCCACTGAATGAATAGTGAGTATGTTTTCTCTTCCTTGTGATTTTCCTTCTTTTTTTTGAGACACGGTCTCACTCTGTCACCCAGTCTGTAGTGCTCTTGCATGATCATAGCTCACTGCAGCCTTGCACCGGCCTCAAGCAATCCTCCTGCCTCTGCCTCCCAAATAGCTGAGACTATAGGTGCATGCCACCATGCCTGGCCTATGCTTTTCTTTTCTTTTTTCTTTTTTTTTTTTTGAGACAATGTCTCAGTCTGTCGCCCAGGCTCACTGGGTGATCATAACTCACTGTAGCCCCAAACTCCTGGGCTCAAGTGATCCTCCTGCCTGAGCCTCTCAAGTAGTTGGACTACAGGCACACACCACCATGCCCAGCTTAGAATTTTCTTAATATTTTTTCTCTAGCTTACTTTATTGTAAGAATACAGTATATTATATATATATATATAAAACATACAAAATATATAACATATATTATATATATACAACATACAAAATATGTGTTAGTTGACTATGTTATCAATAAGGCTTCTGGTCAACAGTAGGCTATTAGTAGTTAAGGTTTTGGGGAGTCAAATGTTATATGTGGATTTTCAACAGTGTGGGGGGGTCAGCATCCCTACCCCCACATTGTTCAAGGGTCAAGTGTACTAAATAGGGAGTGGAATTACTGGGCTACGAGGTAGCCATGTGCTCAATTTTATTAGAAACAGCTAAACTGTTTTTCACGGGGGGTGGGGGGAGTGGGGGGTAAATGACTGATTTTATTCATACTCTTACCCCAATCTGTTTCTTAGGGAAATCATGATTTGGGGTGATTTTGTTATTTTGAGTAAGGTGATTCACTGTGTTAATAATGAAATGTGATATGATTCTTTTTAGTACTACTGGGTGAGTTCCATTAGAAACAAATTGGCACATCAATTATAAAGTCTTCGTCAGAACTCCTACATTGTAATCTGGGGGTTCAGATAAGAACAGCTTCATTACCTGCTGCCCCGGATGCCATGTCAAGCTTCCTGACTCAGAGCTTGTGGGACCCAGTCCAGAAGCAGATGACATTACCATTTGTAGAGGTGGCCGAGGAGGCCTACTATGTGCCAGGCACTGTCCTCAGAGCTTTAGGGCTATCATCTACCTTAATCCTCCTGGGCCAGGCACGGTGGCTCACGCCTATAATCCCAGTACTTAGGGAGGCCAAGGTGAGCAGATCACTTGAGGCCAGGAGTTTGAGACCAGCCTGGCCTACATGGCGAAACCCCATCTCTACAAAAGAATACAAAAATTAGCTGGGTGTGGTGGTGCGTGCCTATAATCCCAGCTACTTGGGGAGGCTGAGGCACGAGAATCGCTTGAACTCGGGAGGTGGAGGTTGCAGTGAGCCAAGATCACCCCATTGCACTCCAGCCTGGGCAAGAGAGTGAGACCCTGTCTCAAAAACATAAAATTAAAAAATAAAATTCAATTTACAGAAATCCTCCCAAATGTGTTATGAAGCAGTGATGACCATCCCATTTTACAGAAGAGGAAACTGAAGCCCAGAGAAGTGAAGGTCCTTAGCCTGGGTCTCACAAGAAGTAAGCTGATCCTGGTAAGCTGGTACTGGAGGTCAGCAGCCCTTCAGTCAGCCAGGTGTCTGACTTTCCTTGGGAGGCTGAGGTGGGAGGATCACTTGAGGTCAGGAGTTTGAGACCAGCCTGGGCAACTTCGTGAGTCCCTCTACAAAAAATAAAAAATTAGCTGGGCGTGGTGGCGTATACCTTTAGTCCTAGCTACTCAGGAGGCTGAGGTGGGGGGATTGCTTGAGCCCAGGAGGTCAAGGCTGCAGCAGTGAACCATGATTGCTTCTGCAAATAGCCATTGCACTCCACTCCAGCCTATGCAGCACAGTGAGACCCTCTCAGAAGAAAGAGAGAAAGGAAAAGGAAGGAAGGAAGGAAGGAAGGAAGGAAGGAAGGAAGGAAGGAAGGAAGGAAGGAAGGCAGGCAGGCAGGCAGGCAGGCTGGCTGGCTGGAAAGTCAGTTAGTCGATTCACCCCATTTTCCTTTTGATCTGAGTGAGGTCCAGGAGCTGGGAACCCGGACAGAGCTCCGGCTCTCAGCTTTGCCCCTGCCCCCACCCTTTCTACTGACTTGCCTCCATTATTCCTGACTGTTCCCAGGCCCACCCTGAATGCAGAAGACAGGGCTCTCTATCTCCAACCTGTCTCATTCTGGGCATCCTTCTACATCAGCTGGGGCGGTCCTCATGTCAGTGACCCTATGGCTTGTCCATACCACGAGCCTGGAGCTTTGCAGACCAACACAGCCTCTGGGCTCATATGGGCCAGGAGGATACTGTGGATGGACCCTATGAGCAGGGTCCTGGGTCGGATGCTGGCTTGGACCCTGCCCACCCACCCACTCGCCCAGGGGACCTTGGGCAAGCTGTTCTCTCCGAGCCTCAGATTTCCCGTCTGTAGCAGGATGAGTTCATGAGTAAAATAAAATGGTGCAGAAGAGGCGTGGGGTACCAATGAAGTGCGTGGGCACTGGAGACACAGAACTAGTTCAAGTCCCGACTCTACCACTTCCCCACTGGGGGCAGGTGCCTTAACCACACTGAGCCCCAGCCTGCTCATCTCTGAAACAGGGAGAAAAATAAAGCCCATCCCCGAGACAGGCACATAAGACAACAAACCCAGTGTGTGGGGATTTGGGGCTTCCGCGCAGGTGAACTATTACTGCCCTTGTTGTTGGTATTGCACTGAGCCAGAGCCAACATGAGAAACTGAGGTGTTTTTTTTTTTTTTTTTTTTTTCCTGGGATGAAAACCAGGCTGTCAAAGCAAATATATCCTGCCTTCCCTGAGCTTTTAGACCTCATTCCAAACCTCCGAACAGGAGGAACAGATGGGCTACAGGGTCCTTTCACTCAGTCAACACGTATTTAAGTGCCTACTATGTGCCAGGAGTTATTCTATGCGTCAGGCAGTGAGCACCTAGGATGTAACTACGGTAATCTGCAGGGAACCTTTATCTCCCAAAGAGAGACAAGAGGGCTTGGGATTTAGATAAGAGGGAGACTAGGGGGCGCAGGCTGGAGGGAGGCAGCCAGGTGTCGTCAGGGGAGGGAAAACAGACGGCTCCAGGAACGTGGTTTTAAGGAGTTTTACTTAGCAGGGGGATAAAGTAGAGGGGACAGACTTGTGAAGTGTCAGGTTGGGAAGACAGATCCCAGCAGCCCCACAGCGAGAGAAGAGATGTCTCCCAGGGCTGCTGCTGGGAAAGATTAGGCACTTAGATAGAATCAGAGGATAGGGGTCGGGGAGGGGGTGGTCTCCAAAGCCAGTGCCCCATAGGAAAATGGGACCTGCATCCCGCACCACAGGGGAGACCTGGGGATAGGGAGAAGGGGCAGGCAGAGGGGAGCAGGGCACATGAGCTGGAGTGCCAATCCCCGCCGTCAGCAAGGAAAGGCTTGGCCTCGCAGGGACGGCTCATGCTCACCACTGGACACCAAGAACTTTACACGGACCGCCCCCCAGCCAGGGGAGGAAGGTTCTGTTGTGCTCCCTATTTTACTGATGAGGAAAATGACACTCCGAAAGCTGAAGAAATGAGTACAAGGCCACCCACATCAGGAAGCAGGGAGGGGCCATCATGATGATGAGGGGTCTGGGGCTGAAGGAGGGTGGGGCTCTGGGAGAGATTAGAGGGGCGGGGAAGGGCCTGCCAGGCAGAGGGAACAGTGGGAGTAAAGGCAGGGAGGTTTGAAAGGGTCAGGTGAGTTCCAGGAATGGCAAGACACTCAGGGTGGTGGGACACGAGGCCCTGGTGAGACCAGTGGGTCTTGCCTGGCATGGTGTCCCCCAGATGGCACTCAGAAATGCAGCTGTGGTTGTCGTAGTGATGAGTGAGGCTTGTAGAACAATCTCACAAAAGGAAGAACTGTCCCACCCAAAATGTGAATAGTAACCTTGTTTAGAAAAAAATAGATTAGACTGATCATGACACACTCCCCAAAAGAACAGTATATCTTAGTGACCGCAGTTGAAGAGCGTTTCAGTGACGCCACGTGATGGGGACATCACCCAGGTGGAGAGGGCCTGGCTGCACTGGTACCACTGAAAAAGATCTCAGGGTCACTGGGGACCTCGGGTTGAGTACAAGGAAGCAACAAAGGGCTCAGGCAAATCGTTTGGACCCAAAGCTTCAAAACCGGTTTATTTGGATAATCCCTCACCAGGCCTCCCTGCCTCAGCGCCTGGTTTCTCTAAGGATTTATTTTGTGAAAAATGTCTCTCTCAACAAGTAAGTTATCCTAGTCTGAGCCAACGAGGGAATTCTTCTCTGTGTTCAAAACCACAAACCCCGGGCAGCCCTTCTGCGGCCCGGCACAACTTTCCGCAGCGTCAGGTTATGAATCACTCATCAAATCCGAGAACGATTCCAGGCCAGGCCGGGCACTTGGGGGAGGGCAGCTACCTTCTACTCCCAGCTTCTGGGCTGCTGCGCAGGCTCGGACCAGCTTCTCCTCACCGTGACTCCCCAAGGGTCACCTGCCTGGGACACCAGAAACGCCCAGACTGGGATGGGTCTGATCATCCATGCCAGACCCTTTACACAGATGAATTCCTTGAGGCTGTGGATTGCCCAGGTGAGCTAGGTCTGGGTAGCTCACTTCAGAAATGTGCTCAGAGATGGGGTGATGTGGTGAAATGGAAAAGGTGGCAGAGCTAAGTCTAGAAGCCAAAACCCTAAACAGGCCAGGCACAGTGGCTCATGCCTGTAATCCCAGCACTTTGGGAGGCCAAGGCAGGTGGATCACTTGAGGTCAGGAATTTGAGACCAGCCTGGCCAACAGGGTGAAACCCCGTCTCTAATAAAAATACAAAAACTAGCCAGGCGTGCTGGCGTGCACCTGTGGTCCCTATTACTTGGGGGGCTGAGGCACGAGAATCACTTGAACCTGGGAGGCGGATGTTGCAGTGAGCCGAGATCGTGCCACTGCACTCCAGCCTGGGTGACAGAGTGAGACTCTGTCTCCAAAAAAAAAAAAAAAAAAAAAAAAGCATTAGTTGGACATGGTGGCAAATGCCTGTAATCCCATCTACTTGGGGAGGCCAAGGTAGGAGGATTACTTGAGCCCACGAGGCTGCAGAGAGCTATGATTGTGCCACTGTATTCCTGCCTGGGTGACAAAGCAAGATCCTGTTGCTAAAAAAAGTATACAATTTTTAAAAATAAAATAAAATAATAGATTTACAAAAGCAACCCTGAGCATGCTTCACTGTGCCAGGTGAGACTTGGGAGTGAGCATACTCGATCACTGCTGGTATCCTCCCCAACCTGCTAGACTACAGGACCCAGGGCCGCAGGTCCAAACCGTTCAAGGACTGTGGGGGCACCTTGGTCTAGAGGTTCCTGCATCATGGCTTGAGAACACCTCTCTTCCTCCTCTCTGCCAATGCCAACCTCAAGGTCTCACCTCCCCTAGAAGTTTCTGCAGCAGAGCCCAGGCACATAGTTGGTCCTCAGTAACAATTGTTGAATGCAAGGAATGAGTAAATGGCTACAATGACTAATAACAGCACGTGGGCTCCATAAGTGGCTACTGAATGAATGGCTCCATAATGAATGACTGAATTGCAGTATGGCCCTAGGACAGGAAAGCACACGGAACTCATATGTAGATCTGAATCCTGGCTCTGCCATTTACTACCTGGATGACTTCTGGGAAATTACTTTGCTTCCGTGAGCCTTGGTTTTCTCATCTGCAACGTGGGGTTTAATGATAGTACCTACCGCAGGGGGTCGTTAGGAAGCTCCTATGGGTGCGGTACCAGCAGAGCTTGGCATAGGACCTGACACCCAGCCATGCTCGGAGACAGAAACTGCTATTCTCATGACCATCATCACTACATGCTTGAGGGTTTAGGGAGCTAGAACATTTGGGCACTCCTGGCTTTGGAAATACCATCAGCACAGATAAGCACAGAGCCAGGAATACTAAGGAACAAGAAAATGACAAAGGAAAAAGAGGAAGAGAAACTAAGATGAGGATCCCAAGTGAACAAAGCCATCTGTGCTTCTGTATAAATCATCCCCAAAGAGGGGGTTGGGCCAGGTAGCCTCTAAGAATCCATCCAGCCCCTAAGTGGAGAATTCTCAACTCTGCAATGAGTTTGTATTTTTTTTTTAATCTTTAAATGGTTTGACCAGGTCTTGCCTCAACGTAGAGCATGAACTCCAAGACCTCTGCGAGGCTAGGGTGTTGTAAGAGCTACCTTGTTCTGGCCTGAGACCCAGATCCAGTCTTATTCCAGGCTCTACCTAGTTTCAGAGGCATCTGAACAGCCTGTGCATCATGATAATTTCCTCCTACTTCCAAGGTCTTGTGGGAGTGTCATGCTGAGTTGTAAAAGCCTCTAAGATAGAGGTGGAAGTTATTTTCATGGGCAGACAATGTATTCATTCATTCCCTCATTCATAAAACATCAACCCAAGAGCCTGTTGGTAACAGACTCTGTGCTAGGCACTGGAGGCCCAACGATGAATAAGACAAAAAAGTCTCTACACTCCAGTTTAATGGGGGAGGGTGATGTTGACAAATTTAGCCCTACCTTGGTGTTATAAGAATTGTTAGTCAAGAGCTGAGAGTAAGTACAAAGAAGGATATACCAAGGAGGGGACATTTGAGTTGGGCCTTGAAGGATGAGTAGGAGTTCACTACGCAGAAGCGAGAAGGGTATTCATTCTAGGCAGCAGAGGGGGCCTGAACAAAGATCTAGGGGCATGGGAGTTTATAACATGTATGTATTAAACCTACAGTTTGTGGATGAGAATGACATCCACCTAGAGTTTGTGGGATGACAAGGACAGGCAGAGAAGGCCTCAGGGGCCAGGTCAACGAGCAGCTGTTTGACCTTGATTTTTTTAGATAAGGAGCCCAAAGTCTGAGCAGGAGGGTAATGTGGTCTCAACTGCAGTTTAGAAGACTCAGTGGTGATGCTTTGTGGGGTTCAGAAGTCACTGAGATGGTCCAGGTGGGGCAGGGGGAAGACAAGGTCAGGTGGTAGCTGTAGGAACAGAAAGGCAGGCAGTAGCTGAATGGCCAGGGTAAGAGGGAGGCACAGCTGAAACGGGCCATGCTAGCTCTGGCCCTGGTGGTCTCTCCTGAGAACCACAAGGCAGCCAGATTAGGAAACGGAAGCACTGGATGACTTGCCCAAGATTCCTCGTCACGCCGATGGCTGGATTCGCAGACACCTGGAGGCCTGGGGGAGTCCCAGGTTCTCCGCTGTGTCTTCCCTTCTGACTCCACCCAGAGAGCCATGGCCAAGGTGGTGGCTGATCCAAGCCAATCGGTCTCCCCCAGTCTCCCCTCCTCCCCAGCTCCGACAGGGAGGGGGCCGGCTGAGTCCTGTGTCTCCATTGGCCCAAAGCTCCATTATCCTCCTAGGCAGGGTGACCCCCTGCCGCCGCCCCACAGTGCGCTGGGAAGAAAGGCTCCTCTCTGACAAGAAAGCCCCATTGCAGGCTGGGCCCGGGGTCTGGGCAGCGCCTTTATCCGCAGTGACCCTGCCAGAGTGTCAGCGGCGCAAACATGCCGCGCTGCGGAGGCTGCCCCCACCCTCAAAGGGCCTCGTGCTGAAGCTGTGAAGGGGCCCCCTCCAGGGCCTCTGGGAACCAGACCGCGGCCTGCAGGCCCCACCGAGGCTCCCAGGCTCCTTCCCACTCCCCAGGGAACCACGCTTCGGCCAACACAGTGACTGAGGCGGGTCTGTGGGGTGGGGGCTGCTAAACAGAGCCTCGGCTCATGCATTGGGAAGGGGGGCCCCAGGAACTCTTTGTCCAGCCTCCAGAATTATTTGGGAGGAAAGTTGAAGGGGAGAGGCTTTTGTGCCTCTGGGCCCAGCACCAGGCCTCATTCCCCACACCAACCAGGCAAGAGGGGCCTCCTTGTCCCCAAACGTTCCCCCATACCAGCCTGATCACTCCTCGCCCAATCCCCTTCCAGGTACAGTCTTGCCAAAGAGGAAAGGGAGGTCTCTTCCTGAGCAGCCTCCTGTAGACCCCCGTGTGTACGATGCGCTGTCTTCCACAGCCCCCCGACTCTGCTTATGGCAGCAACAATGATGACCACTACGATTATCTTTATCGAGCACTACCTTTGGGCCAGGGACAGTGCCACATGTCTCTTAGTGCTATTTATCACCCTCATTTTACTAATGGGGAACTGAGGCTCAGAGAGGGAAAGCAGCCTATCAAAAGTCACAGAGCGTGTAGGTGTAAGCCAGGATTTGAACCCAGGTCCCTCAGAGCCCACACTCTTATCCACCGTACAAGATACCTGAGGCTGCCCCGGTCCTGAGGGATGCACAGGCAGGGGCTCTGCCCTAAGTCTAGTGACCCTACCGACCTCCCAGCCCTCTCCATCAGTCCTGCTCTCTGGGCCGACTCACTGCCAAGGGAGTCCCAAGTGCCCTACAGGAATCACTAGGCTATCCCAGGGTGGGAAGAGGGTTTCAAGGAAGGCAAATTCCCATGAGTTAAGCCAAATGAGTCAAGCTTGAATTGCAGACTTTCCCATCATGTAGAGCTGAGAGACAGGCTCTACCCAGGGCCCTCAAATCAGACCCCTGGGAAGTGGGAGAAGGAGGCTCCCTGCTGGGAGTTGAGAAGTTGTTAGAAACCCTGTCCTCAGTAGCTGTTCCTGCTCTCAGGCCTGGGGTAAGCCAGCAGTCTTTTCCAAAGTCAGGAAGTATGGACTATAAACTTCCTTAGAGGCCCTGGTTCTTCTTCTTTCTTCTTCTTTCTCCTTTTTCTTCCTTCTTCTTTTTTTTTTTTTTGATACAGGGTCTCACTCTGTCTAGGCTGGCGTGCAGTGGCATGATCATGACTCATTACAGCCTTGAGCTCCTGGGCTCAAGCGATCCTCCCACCTCAGCCTCCCAAGTAGCTGGGACTATAGGCACATGCCACCATGCTTGGCTAATTAAAAAAAAAATTTAGTAGAGATGGGGTCATGCTGTGTTGCCCAAGCTGGTCTTGAACTCCTGGCCTCAAGCAATCCTCCTGCCTCACCCTCCCAAAGTGTGCTGGGATTATAGGAGTGAGCCACCATACCCAGCAAAGGTCCTGGTTCTTAACAGCAACCTCAGGAAGATGCTCCCGCACCTTGCCCTGCAGGCCACAGGAGTTGGTAGAGCAGGTTCATAGCCCTGCTGTGCAGCCTTAATCAGTGTCACCCTCTCTTGAGCCTCAGTCTCCCTACCCTGCAGGGGTGTTTTGAGATAATGTATGTAAAGCATCAAACACCCTGCCCAGCACAAAGCAGAGGCTCAATAAAACAAAGTTGTATTCATTATCATCAGCACCATGGGGCAACACAACAGAGGCTTGTAATCTGTAAGTCCCCCGAATTTTTTCATCAAAGTATCTATGTGTCTCCAACTTTCTAGGAGGGGGCAGTTCATAGCCTGTGGCAGCTTCTCAAGGCTCTTCAGCATCCCAAAGAAATTAAGAACCACAGCAAAATCGCTTGAACCCAGGAGGCAGAGGTTGCAGTGAGCAGAGATTGTACCACTGCACTTCAGCTTGGGCAACAGAGCGAAACTCAGTCTCAAAAAAAAAAAAAAAAAAGAATATTGACATTCTGGTGGTACTTTATTGAGTGCATAGATCTCTGGGCTTTGGTTTCTCTGCTTGAAGACTGGGGAGCCCTACCCTAACTGTCTCACAAAGATGTTGTGAGGCTCAGGTGAGACTGTGGAGGGGAAAGGATGCTGTGAACCACACCGGGCTGTGCATGGGCTGTGCAGGGGGGTGGCAGATTTATCCTGCTCCTGCTAAAGAGGCAGCCAGGACCAGCTGCCTGCAGGCTGGGCCACAGAGGCAGCTGCTCCAAAGCCACCTCACAGTGAGGCCTGGTAGAGACATGAGCCCCCTGCCCAAGCCCAGGCTGGCCCTGGGTGGGGGGCCCAGGGCAGAGCTCTGTCCTTCTTGACTGAGAAGCTCCTGACAGGGCCACTCCTGTGGCCTCTGGGCTGGGGTTTTGTTTTTGGGGATCAGGAGGCCAAGAATCCAGTCCCAGGTTCAACTTCTAGCTCTGTCCCCATCAAATCATACCAGGCCAAGAGTCTAGTCCCGGGTTCAACTTCTAGCTCTGTCCTCACCAAATCATACTAGCCTGATATAGTAGTGTGTCATGAGCATGGGCTTTGGACTTAGAGAATCGTGGGTTCAAATCCCACTTCCATCACTTACTGGCTATGTGGCCTTGGGCAATTTACTGAACTTCCCAGAGATTCAGTTTTCTTCTCTCTAAAACAAAAATAATAATAGTCCTGCCTCACAGTGGTGGATTCAGCATGGCAACATGGCACATAATAAGGCCATGGTATATGCCGATTTCCACCTTGCAAAACTACTCCATAAAATCAATCCTTTAAAATGACTGTTAACATGAATGTTAAAATTGTATAACGCTAATATTTTCATCATTCATATCATCACTCATCAGTGTGTGACTTTGCACAGGTCCTTATCCTCTTTGGGTCTTGGTTTCCCCATCTGAAAATAAAGAGGCTGGTTAGAAAGGCAGCCTGGGCCAGGCGTGGTGGTTCACGC
Source organism: Symphalangus syndactylus (assembly GCF_028878055.3). Taxonomy (NCBI): domain Eukaryota; kingdom Metazoa; phylum Chordata; class Mammalia; order Primates; family Hylobatidae; genus Symphalangus; species Symphalangus syndactylus. The sequence continues at coordinate 14,828,895 of NC_072444.2, forward strand.
CTGCAGTCCCAGCACTTTGGGAGGCTGAGGTGGGCGAATCACCTGAGGTCAGGAGTTTGAGACCAGCCTGGCCAACATGGTGAAACCCTGTCTCTACTAAAAATACAAAAATCAGCCAGGCGTGGTGGTGGGCACCTGTAATCCCAGTTACTCAGGAGGCTGAGGCAGGAGAATCGCTTGAACTTGGGAGGCAGAGGTTGCAGTGAGCCAAGATTACACCATTGCATTCCAGTCTGGGCGACAAGAGTGAAACTCCAAAAAAAAGAAAGAAAGAAAAAAAGAAAGAGAGAGAGAGAGAGAAAGAAAGAAAGAAAGAAAGAAAGAAAGAAAGAAAAGAAAGAAAGAAAGGCAGCCTAGGAGGGGGAACATACAGAAAGTCTGGACAGTCCTGGATTAAAACTCAGGAAAAATCCACTTGGGCAAATCCTTTCATCTCTTTGAGCCTCAATTTCTTCATCTGTGTTACGCGTCTCATTCTTCATTTGTATTCAACAGACAGTAGCTGATTTTTTGTGTGTGATGTGCCAGGTCTGGACTAGACGCTGCTGGTAAAAAGATGGTCCTACCTCTAAGTGATGGGTCATGGTGACACCCCCTCCCAGGAACGCAGGAGGAGCAATGGAGATATCAATGTGAACGTGCCTTGTAAGCTGCAGAGCCGCACAGTGTCAGCTGCTGTTAATGGACCTTAGAGGGCCTCCAATTGCAAATCAGAAAATAAAGCGGGGCTGGGGGGCGGTCCTTAAATATTTACCTGCTAGGCAAAAATAAGAACCCCTTCAGCAGAGGCACAAAAGGCAGCTTTAAAAATCTAGACATTCGTGTGCGTGTGTATATCTGTGTGCACACGCGCACTGAGGGTGTGGAATGAAATGAGGTCATATGGAAATGGACTATTTTTATTTCAACAAGGCATTTTAAAAATACTCTTAATTATATGAAGATGGGGTAAAGATTTTCTCAAAAATTAGAGAGAAGAGTTAGAGCCGCCCTCCGGCCCCCCACACGCTTCCCCAAACCCTGCTGCCTCTGCCTCCAAGCTTCCACCCCCAACTTCTCTGGCCCCCTCACCTTTCCCAGGCCCCCACAGCTCTTGGCTCCCACTCCTGGGAGCCAGTTGGCCCACACATCTGGGCAGAAGGGAGCCAGAATTCACAGAGCCCCACCCTCTACGCCCTTTCCAAGCGGGTTCTTATGTCATCCTCACTCTGGGAGGCAGGCCCTCTAATTCCCACTGCACAGATAAGGGGAGCTCATCACCTCTGGAGCTCAGGAAGGCTGTGCTCCCAAGCTGAGGTCACACAGCCTGTAAATGGTCTGTACGGCCCAGAGCTGAGTCTCCTCCACTAGAGGGGGCTGCCTTCCAGGGTAGCTGCTGCTGAAGTTCTGCAAGTCTTGAGACCCAAGAGATCCTTAGGACTGCTCAAACCAAAGACCAGGCAAATTCCTCTTGGGTGGGATGAAGACTGGGGCACAGGCCAGACAAAAGCATTCTGGCCCTGGCTGCTGTGCCCTGGCTTCTACACAGTGATGTTTTTTTGTTGTTGTTGTTTTGTTTTGTTTGAGATGGAATCTTGCTCTGTTGCCCAGGCTGGGGTGCAGTGGTGTGATCTTGGCTCACTGCAACCTCCAGTTCCCGGGTTCAAGCGATTCTCCTGCCTCAGCCTCCAGAGTAGCTGGGATTACAGACGCACGCCACCACACCTGGCTAATTTTTATATTTTTAGTAGAGACAGGGTTTGACAGGCTGTTGGCCAGGCTGGTCTTGAACTCCTGACCTCATGATCCGCCCGCCTCAGCCTCCCAAAGTGCTGGGATTACAGGCATGAGCCACCACACCTAGCCGATGATGGTTATTTATTGAGCACTTACTATGTCTCAGTCACCTACTAAGGTAAGGACTATTACCCTCTCCATTTGACAGATAAGGAAACTGAGGTTCCAAGAAGTGAAGCAACTTGTCCACAGTCACACCTAGTAAGAGCTGGCGCCAGGACATGAACCCAGCTGGTATGACTGCAGAGCCCCTCGGTGGTCTGCTAATCCCCCAGTGCAGCCCCCAGCTCAAAAGAGGGAAAGGGCCTTGTGCACAGTCGCTCAGCAAGTCCTGACGGGGGTGGATTTGGGCCCGGGCCAGGCTCTTCTCTGTCCCTCTGCCCTCCATTCCCCCCCAGAATGATCTAGCACATGCTAGAGTCACCAACCTGGCTGCCAGGAGATCGCATTGTCAATACATTATCAATTTACGTTAGAAAGAAAGAGACATATGCTTCCATGCCAAAAATGCCAACGGAGCCTCCTGGGGCGAGTGGGGGCCAGAGGGAGAAGACATTTAAGGTCCACTTTCTCTCTGCCCCCTCTGGATCCCCCAAACTATGTGAGGCAGCCTGGGGAGCAAAACCAGGGCCGCTTACTGACAACTCCCCACCACTGCCCGCTTGGTCCAGCCACCACCGTCTCCCGCCTAGACTCTGTGATGGTTCTTCCTGTCCCCTGCTTTGCCCCTCACTCTCTGGCCTCTTAAGACAGAGTGGTGCTTTCTGAACCCAGGTTAGATCCCGTCACCCCCTCAGAACCCTGCACTGCTCCCATCTCACTCCAGGTAGAAGGCCAAAGTCCTGCCATTGCCGGTCCCTCTGTGTCAACTGCTCCCATTCTCCCCTGGCCCTCCCGCTGCAGCCACGCTGGCTGCCTTGCACACCCCTGTCACAGGGCCTTTGCCCAGCTCTCCCCACTGCCTGAAACACCCTCCCCCAGGTAAGCCCGAGCCCCCTCTCTTGCTTCCTTCTGGCCTCTGCTCAAATGTCACCTCCTCAGGAAGGCCTTCCTGATCCCTCCTCTCGCTGGCCCTCCCATCTCTGCTGCAGTTTTCTTCTTAGCGCTATCCCTACTTAAGCTACTCACTAGATATCTGGCATCAGTCCTGTCCATTAGAATAAAACCTCCATAGGGCAGGACAATCCATGCTGCCCCCTGTAACTTGTCCACAGCCACACGGCTGGTAAGAGCTTGGGATGTCAAGATCCCCAAAGGCCAGGGATCCCTGACACGTCCCACCCAAGTGCCCACAAGAAGTGGGGGAAGGGCCACCTGGCTTGATATCCGTTGGATCTGAGTGCACGTCTGTCCCGCTGACTAGTTGTGTGGCCTCATCAAGCCACCCCCGCCTCTGCCCCTGGCTCTGAGTATTAGGAGCCTCATCTGTCCATCCAGGAGAACAATACCAGTGGGACCTTCCTCCCAGGGGGCTGTGCACAGCCAGTGTGTGAGCTCCCCAAGGCCAGGCCCACGATGCCTAATTCACCTCGGATCCCACACCCCCACCCTGGGGCCTGGCCCTGTGCCAAGCCCCTGCAGACTTCAATCCCACTCCGTTCAATTAAAGGGAGATGACGGATGTCACAGCACTCTGCCAACTGTCACCCAAAAGAACAAACAGAAGCATATCCTCCTTTCAACCATCTGAGAGCCATGCATTCATTCATTCATTCTTCCAATCAATATATATCAGTTGAGCACTTACTAGGGGCTGGGCGCTATGCTAGGCCCAGGGAATCTCAGTTATGAAGCAATTGGATCATGGTCCCTGCCCTTGTAAAGTTGACGGTCTGGTGGCAGAGGTAGAGATGTTCAAAGAAACACACTAATTATTTTAAAATTATGATGTTGACAAATGCAGCAAAAGATTGGCCCATGGAGCTATGCAGGGCTCTGAGAACACTTCCTTGAAAACATGGAGGATGGGTGAGAGTTATCCGGTGATAAGGGAACAGCATTCCAGCTAGAGGGACCAAGCAGTGCAAAGGCCCTGTGGTGGGAAGAGTCTAGGAATTGAAAGGAACTGAAAGGCCAGAGTGGCTAGAACCCCTAGACCGAGGTGGGTGATGGAAATTAGGCAGAGTGGGCAGGAAGCAGACCACACAGGGCCTATGGGCCATGGGAGAGTGACCCAAAAGCAACAGGGAGTTGTGGAAATGCTCTGGAGCAACAACATGACTTGATTCACGATCCAATCCTGGGTCATGGTCTCCTAATATAGGTCTGTGTGTTTCTGTCTCCCATTGTGGCTATGGGCCAGGGTGTCAGGCTGGAAATCCTAATTTGGAGATGTCAAGACAAAAGGTCATCTCCTTCCAGCATCTCATGTCCAGGTGAGAATGTCCACACCCCTCAGAATGGGGCATTCCAAAGCTGTCCGGGTGCCCACTGGCTGAGGTCTACTTGCTGCCCAAGGTCTGCCCAACAGCACAGATGTCACAGAGAATTAAAACCTGCCCAGAAGTTCAGGAACCTTGGTGCAACTCCCCCTGTGATCCCAACTGGGAGGCATTACCCCGAGTGAGCAGATTATCAGGATGTGTAATTTCTGGAATAAACACAGCTGTGTTTGTTTCTCCACGCAGCGCCCCAGACAGAACGGCAGCCTGGCCCGCCGCGTGCAGCTGGAACCTCGCACCTTGGGACGGATGCCGCCAGGGAGCCGAGAAAACACTCCTCCCGCAGGCCGCTGGGAGCCGTCATGCAGGCGGATTTGCATGGAGGCCAATTCAGGGCCCCTAAGGAAGCAAGTGACAGACCACAGAGGTGCTGAGATCCCGGAGGGGAAGTGAGCATTGAGACACCTCCAGAGGCCTTTTCCCTTCGGGACTGGGGGGTCATGATCAGGCAGGACAACAGGCCTCAGCGAGTCATCAGCCAGGAGAAGATCATCCCTAGTGGGATCAGTCCATGTGGGAGGACGGTGAAAAGGTCAGAGTCCAGCCCTGGAGCTTTCCAGGTGGGAAAGCTGAAGTCCAGAAAAGGGGAATGGGGGAATTAGGGTAAGAGACATGGTCTATCCAGCACCTACTTCGTGCCAGGCCCCACAATAGTTCCCAGGAGCACTCGCCCGGCTCTGCAGCAGCTGTGCAGCCCTGCAGGCTGTGGGGCCCCACAGAGCAGGGCTTCTATCCCAGTTCCATCACCCAGGAACTGTGTGACCACGAGTAAGTCATGTGTAATCTCTCTGAGGCTCAGTTTCTTCCTCTGCAAAGTGGAGATAATCGTACCAATCCACACCTCAGGATTGTTTTGAGGATTAAACAGGATTCTGCATGGAAGGCATTTTCTGCAGTGCCAGGCACATTGTGAGGAACCCATAAATCGTATGTATTCCTTATTCATTCATTCATTCATTCATTCAGTAATTTTTTACTAAGCACCTGCTAAGTCCTAGGTGCCATGCTGAGCATTTGTAAACAAAAGAAATAAAAAAATCTCTGCCTTTGTGAAGTTTACATTCTTACAGGGAGGTGATAGGAAAAATGATGACTAAATAATGTTTTATTTATTATTATTATCCCCATTTTACAGCAGGGTAAACTGAGGTTCAGAGTGGTTAACACATTTTTTAAAGGCTATTTATTTTTATTCCACCTTCCTCTCAAGAGGGCTAGAGGCAGATGTTAAATACTATGTCCAAGTCTCAGCCAGGTGCAGTGGCTCACACCTGTAATCCCAGCATTTTGGGAGGCTGGGGCAGGAGGATTGCTTGAGCCCAGGAGTTTGAGACCAGCCTGAGCAATACAGAGGAGACCCCATCTCTATTAAAAAAAAAAAAAAAAAAAGTTGTTTTTTTTTTTTAAGAAAGAAAAAACATAAGCAGACAGGAGAGGAAAAAAGAAAAGAAAAGAAAAGAAAAATATGTTCAAGCCTCCACAGCTAGAAAAGGGAGCCACCAACTTATCTCCCTTGGAAGGTGTTTTAGGCTATAGATCTAGCCCCACGTTCCAGCCCTGCCACTATCTCTGTGTGTCCTCAGGCAACCAGCTGTCCCTTTCTGGGCCTCAGCTTCCCCATATGTCCAGCTCTGACATTCTGCATATTCTAGGATGGTTCTCAGGGTGCTGCTTGGGTTGTCCAGGCTCGATGGAAGAGCTGAGGCCCAGCAAGGTACTGGCAACCCTTCCCTGGCTCAAGGAGTGAAGTGGGCAGGGTGGGACAGGATGCGGAACAGCCCCCTGGGAGCTGTGGGGCTTCAGTGAGGGGAGAAGGCAGGCAGGCAGCTGCTCTGCCCTAACTCGTTCTCTCTGCCCGTGTCCTTGCCATTGTGGCCCATCCACCAAGGATGTGGGCTACGTCCTGGCCTCTCCCACTGCTGGAGTAGCTGGCTGGGCAGAAGTAGCCACACCCAGGGTCTGGCTTAATGGAGGCTAGGCCCATATAGCCCCTCCTGGCCTCCAGCTTGCCTCTCCCTGCTCTGGATCCTTCTCCCATGCCAGGCTTCATGGCCATCGTCCTGAACCTTTCCCTCCTGATTTCTTTCAGTGGCGTCCTACTGCTTCCAGCGTCAGCCATAGCTCATCACTCAAGGCTTCTCTTAATGGACTCAAACCTCTCCTGCCATTTCTTTCTCACACTTTGGTTCACCATGGCTCGTACAAACCTGCCCCCTTCCAGCCTCTAGGCCTTTGCCTAGGCTGTTCCCCCTGCTAAGAATGCCCTTCTTTCCATCCACTATGTATCAAAATCCTACCTACTAAATAATGCCATCCGGAGGGCACAGGCTGGAGGACTTTCCCCTCCGCACTCAACACATTCCATCTCATACACAAGTATGTACTAAAAAGTGTGACCTTGGGTATATCACTGAACATCTCAGAGCCTGCTTTTTTACCTGCAAAATGAGCATTATTAACTATTATGGGCCGGACGTGGTGGCTCACACCTATAATCCCAGCACTTTGGGAGGCTGAGACGGGCAGATCACTTGAAGTCAGGAGTTCAAGACCAGCCTGGCCAAGATGGTGAAACCCCGTCTCTACTAAAAATATAAAAAATTAGCCGGATGTGGTGGTACACACCTGTAATCCCAGCTACTGGGGAGACTGAGGCAGGAGAATCGCTTGAACCTGGGAGGCAGAGGTTGCAGTGAGCCAAGATCGTGCCACTGCACTCCAGCCTGGGTGACAGAACAAGACTCCATCTCATTAAAAAAAAAAAAGAAAAAGAAAAAGAAACTATTATGCAGGGTTGCTGAGGTAAATTAGAGCATGTCAGAACCTCACCTAGGATGGTGCCTGGCATTTAGTGGGGACTTAACGGTGGAGGCTGCTGTGATCATGACATTGACAAGGGAAGACGAAAAGAAAAAGAAAGAGCAGAAAACAAAGAAGAGGTAGAGGAGGAGGAAGAGGAAAAAGCAATGGAGTAGGAGAAGGAGAAAGAGGAGGAAGGAGGCCTTGCCTATCACCTCTACTGGGATATAATTCTTTGCCATCAGAACGTCGACTCTCTTTAATTTCCCTCTATGTCCCCTAGCATCCTAGTCTTTCAAAAATGATTGCTGAATGGATGGACAGATGGATGGATGAAGGAGGGAGGGTAGGATTGTGAGAAGGAAAGATGTACGGACAGATGAACAGAAACAGATCAGTCTGGAGGAGATGGAGTGTGCTATCCCAGAAGCCTAGCAGCAGAGCATCCCACTGGCAGCAGAGGCTTCTGGGACCAGATGCCAAATCTCTTCCCCTGCTGTTGCATCTCCCCCTGGCTCTAAGCTCCTGTGCTCCTGGCCAGCATCAGTCTGCTCTCAAGGTGGAGTGAGTAGAAGCTCGGGGCAGCTGACACCCAGGGGAGTTCCAGCTCTTCCCCCACCTGTCACCAGCCTTTGACAGCAGGAACATATCTCCAAAAGTGTGGGCCAAGTCAATGGGAAAATAGGATTTACTTTACAGAAATTCACTTTGGGGGCCAACTTCTCCAGAACTCCCCAGTGCAAAAACCTTGGCAAATCCATAGTCAATGGCTCAGAAGGTTTCTCCAAACCTGGGGAGTGTGCTGTTTGCTAGCTCTTTCCAGGGCCAGAAACTGGAAAATGAGGAAACGTCACAGTCCAGACACAAAAGGGAGTCTCAGGGGGAGAAATGCACTCTGGTTTTTGGTGTTTGTTTATTTATCTGTCGATTTCATTGATTTATCCATCCAGCTATCCAAAACAGGCAACCATCCTGCCATTGTCCCTCTACTCATGAAACCAACCTGTTATCTATCTACCTACCTCTCCATCTATCCAGCCAGCCAGCCAACCATCAACCACCCAACAATCTACCTCACCATCAACTTGCCTGTCATTCACTCAACCATCCAATCCATGCATTTATCCTCTATCTATCCAGCCACTTATCCATCTAACCATCAATCACTCATCCACTCATCCAACTGCTGAGCTGCTCATCCAACCATCTAACTGTACACTACCCAACCAGCATGGATGAGAATCTCCCAGTATGGTCGGGGAGAAACCTATACATGGTATGGCATAACCTAGGCAATATAAAAGGTGCCACCAAGGACACAGAGGCCACCAAGCACAGAAGGGGGAGGAGCCAGTGATAGAGATCAGAGCAGGCTTCACACAGGAAGAGATGCTCAAGCTTCATCTTAACAGGTAGCAAGAATTGACCAGGGAGAGATGGTGAAAAGGGTACCCAGGCGAGGAGGAGAGGGAGGAGCAACATAAAACAGTATGGTGGATTCTAGGAGCCCAAAGCCTTGAGTCCTCAAAACTACTTGGTTAGCTGTGAGCCCTGGGCCAGTCCCCAGTTTTTCCAAGTCCACCGGACTCTATAATTCCCCCTTGATTCCTAGAGAGAAAGGGCCATGTCCTGCGGCAGCTGGGTGGGATGCTACCCTGGGCTGTGCTCTGATGGCTACAATAGGGTTAAACCCAGGAGGGAGAGAAAAGTGGGTGCCCTAAGATTTTGTGAAACAGGCTTTGCTGCCAAGCAAACCCAGGTATAAATCCCAACTTCTTATTTTGCAACGAGTTATTTAACTTCTGAGTCTTTCTTCCCTCTTCTGAAAATGAAGAAAACACCAAGAGCTCTATGCCAGGCCATTGTGAGGACGGACCCAGCTAATATAGGGGGAGTACTTGGTAAGCTGTGGGTAATACCACTTACTCTTCCTGGTCGTTGCCAATACTCAAGTCCTACTGTGTGCCAGGCAAAGTGATCTAAAACAGGGGTTAGAGAGCCGGCCTTAGACAACACGTGAGTCAATTATCAGTAAATGTTAGTTCTCTGTCCATGTATGCAAATTATGTACAAATGGCTCAGAAAAAATATATATCTCTACATTACACACACACACACACACGTGCAAGGGGGAAAGGGGGGCAGAGGGAGTGAGAACACACGGGAGAGCAAATGTGGTAAACATGCTGATGATTGTTGAATCTAGGTGAAGGCTAGACAGGTGTTTTACTCTGCTTTCAACCTCTCTGTATGTTTGAAATGTGAAAAAGAAAAGAAATCAGCTCTTTCTCCATTTATCTTGGAGCCAGACCGCCTAAGCTTGGATCCTAGCCCCACCATTACTGGCCAAATGGCCATGGGTACATGAATGCCTTCTCTAAGACTTAATTTTTTCATCTGTAGGATTCAGCTAACAATAATACCTAAGCCCAGTGCCTGGTCTTAGCAAGTCCTTAATACATGCTAGTTGCTGCTGTTACTATTACTACTATTATTGTCTTTGAGTGGCTGAGATACTGAGGATGAGAGAGGCTTGGTAAAACAACTGCTTTAAAGAAAAAAATACATGAGCTCTTTTAATTCCTCAAACAACACCATGGGGTAGGTGACAGTATCCTCACTTTACAGATGAGAAGCTAAAGCTGAAGAGGGTGAAGTGGTTTACCCCTGACACCGCCGGTGAGTGGAAAGACTAGGATTTGAACACAGTTCTGCAAATCTCCAAAGTTCAGGGTCTTTCCCCCGATATCGCCTCCCTCTCCTGGCCTCAGGCCAAGGGGCCCAGCCTCATCACCCTTTCAACTCCAGAAGGGGCCGGTCAGAGGGAGTCCTGAGCTTTGCTGGCATGGCTGTGCTTCTGGGCCAGCCGGGGGCACCCAGTGTCAGGGGCTCCTTGGCAGCTTGGGAGCCCTTTTCCACTGTTCTCCCGAGAGCTGCGGGAGCTGCCATTTGAGGCCGTGGGGAGTGACAGCTGACGCTGATGGAGACAGGCAAGAGGATGTACCGGCCAGAGCCCTGACTCGAACAGACTCCCTGGGCCATGGCCTTTCGTGGGTTCCAAAAAGGCCCTGCAGGCTCTGGACGAGGCTGTTCCCAGGCCCTGCCTCCCCATGAGAGGCGGAGAAGCCCCATTCAGGCGGGACGCATCCCACTGTGCGCTAAGCCGCTTTCTCCCCACTTACACGTTTCTGATGCTTTTTGTCCTTCCGGCTTCCCATGGACTCAGGCCAAGTGACAAGTTGGTGCTGTGGACATATGTCGTCACCATAATGGGAATGTTGACCCCACGCTCTCTCCCTGCTGGGGCCAGGCAGCTTGCACCCCGCCCCAGTGCTTGGCATGCCCCATTCTCAGTCACACAGGACTCCTTCCAGCTCCCCAAATACATCACACACTCACGGGCCTCCTATCCGGATCTTTGCAGATGCTGTTCCTGTTGCCTGGAATGGCTGCCTCACTGCTTCTTCACCTGGCTCTTCCTTAAGAATCATCTTAGAAGTCACCTCTTCTAGGACGCCTTGTCTAACCTCATTGTATACTTCAAGAAGCTGAGGCTCAAAGAGCTAAGAGGGCGAAGGTCACACTGTTAAGTGTCAGAGCCAGAGGTCCAATCTAGCATGGTTCTAGTCTAAGACCACGCTGCTTTTCATTCATTCTGCCAACTCTACCTCCCTCAAGAAGAAACCTAGGGAAGACATGCTTTCTGCCTTCGAACATGGCAGATGCCTGCAAGATGGATCTTATGTTCCTGGATTGTTCTGGAGGGTGGAAAACAGGGACCATGCAGGGAAGTTACAGGGAAAGAGATTCCCCATTTCAAGGTGAGAAGCCATGTTTTAACACCTCCCAGTGCCTACCAGCTATGTGACCTTGAGTAAGTCATTGAACCTCAACTTCCCCATTTGTACAATGGTGCTAACAATACCCTTGCTATTTCTTTACCCCAAATACCTAAACCACAGGTTGTAAACTGCCAGCCAGTGAGCCAAATCCAGCCAGCAAACACGGTTTGGTTTGGCCAGAACTGTATTTTAGAATAAAATGAGTAAACATTCAAAAACCAGTTTTCAGACCAGGCATGGTGGCTCACGTCTGTAATCCCAACAATTTGGAAAGCTGAGGCAGGTGGATCATTTGAGGCCAGCAGTTCGAGACCAGCCTGGCTAACATGGCAAGACTCCGTCTCTACCAAAAAGAAAAGAAAAAAAAATGCTGGGCATGGTGGTAGGTGCCTGTCTTTACTCAAAATACAAAAATTAGCCAGGTGTGGTGGCACATGACTGTAGTCCCAGCTATTCAGGAGGCTGAGGCCCAAGAATTGCTTGAACCTGGGAGGCAGAGGTTGCAGTGAGCCAAGATAGTGTCACTGCACTCCAGCTTAGGCAACAGAGCAAGACTCAAAACAAAACAAAACAAAAACCAGTTTTCCCATAAGCATCAGAACTTTGCAAATCAGGCTGGGCGCAATGGCTTATGTCTGTAATCCCAGCACTTTGGGAGGCTGAAGAAGGAGGATCGCTTGAGTTCACAAGTTCAACACCAGCCTGGGCAACATGGTGAAAGACTCTGTCTCTACCAAAAAAAAAAAAAAAAAATGCTGGATGCAGTGGCAGGTGCCTATGGATCCAGCTACTTGGAAGGCTGAGGTGAGAGAATTGCTTGAGCCCAGGAGGTCAAGGCTGCAAGTGAGCTGCGATTGCGTCACTGCACTCCAGTCTATGAGACAGAGTGAGACCTTGTCTAAGAAAAAAGAGACAGGAAAAAAAAGAACTTTGCAAATCAGAAGATCTGGCAAAACCGGACACAGATTCCTGTGTGACAACATGGTCAGGAGTGGGTAGCACCTGCCTTTTTTAGACTGGACATGTGCTCCTCCTGGGGGCACTATTATACTTCCAATAGTCAAGTCACCTCACTCATTCACAACGCTGGCCAGCTCACAAGTCTGGGGTCTCTGATCAAGACTCTTGTGATTTATTCCCTGTATTACGTTAGGCCAGATTTCCTGGTCAGTCAGCAAAGACAAGCCCAATTTCTTGCTCAATGGTTTAATGTGTCAACTTTGACTATGTGTTGCCCAGTACCCCCTCAACTGTCTTTGGAAGCGACGCTCAGAGCTCAGTGGTCCCACCCACTCACTTCACTGTTTGTACACATTTCCATATGCTCTGGGGCCAACCTGTGGTCCAAACTTAATTTGACAATAACTGGCCCATGCCTTTAGAATTTTTTCTTTTCCTCTAATGCTTCCCCACTCCTGCGATGACCTCTGACCATGGTGGGAGTGACAACCAGTCACCCCTTTACCGGGTCTTTCATAGCAGAATGAAGAACACAGTTACTCCTCGGCACAGCCTTCTGTAGTGCCTGAAATTATGATGCCCAGTTCACTGATGAGGAAAATGAGGCCTAGAGGGGTGAAGTGACCTGCCCCAGGCCACAGGAGCACCTGGGACGCATCTTTTCAGTTCAATCCCACCAGCCCAAGGCCCCTTTCTCTGGCCTCACACCTCACACTAGGTCTTGAATATCTACAACTCCAGGCTGCCATTTTTCATGAATTTTAGGTTCGTTTATTGCACAAACATCTATCTAATATCTGTCATGAGCCAAGCCTTGTGCCGTACATGGTGAAGTGGAAAGTCCCAGCCTTCTCAGAAGAGGCAGATAACACTGAAGACAATTGGGGGTAAGTGCTGGGGGTGGGGTGGGAGGGAATGAGATTTCTGGCTTCCTGTTGCCTCCCCACCGCCATCCCTGGACTGCACGATAAACTACCTGTGAGAGGCTGTCTACAAATACGGCTGCCAATGATTCCTCCCCCTACTAAACATGTAGCCACTCCTCCCAGTAAGGGGGGTCTAGATTCAAGTTTGGACCACAGGTTGGCCCAAGAAACATGGAAAACAACACGGTGCAGGGGCGGGCACCGAACTCTGAGTGTCACCTGATTCAGTGGGTCAGGACATGTTGAGTGGGACGCTGGATAACCAATATTAAATTTTCTGTGCTAAACAGTTGAGCAAGAAATGGGACTTCTCTTCAAGGATAAAACAAAAAAATCAAGCCCAGTATATTTTCCTTTTCCTTGAACCTGATGAGGAAGCCTGGGATGAATCTGAGCTGGCGTTGTGACTGGCTTTGACCAGCACAGAAGGCTGCAGGGGTGACACTTTGTGACATTAGAGCCCAGCCCTTAAGAAGTCTTGCAGTTTCCATTTCACCATTTTGGTAGCTACTTGCTATGGATAGACTAGCAGTCTAGACTAGCAAAGGATGGGAGATAGCGAGGAGCGTAAAGGGACCAGCTTTCCAGCCTTCTCTATGAGGGCCTCAAAGATGTATGTGAAGCCATGATGGAACTTCCAGCCCAACCTAGCTGAGTGCAGCCTCCTGAGTGATCCCGGCTGACAACCCGAGGAACAGAATAAGTGCCCAGCTGAGCCCAGCCAATCCACTGAATCAGGACAACTAAGAAATCATTATTGTTTTAAGCCTGTAGGTTTTGTGGTAACTTGCTAAACATAAGTGATACGCTTTTCAGGACTGGAGTCCTATACTGTTTGTAGCTCTCCCTTCCCTTGCCTGAACCCTGGCACTGGGCACTGAATCCTGGAGCTGGAAGAGGCCTCCAAAACCACTGAATCTCACCCCTGTCATTTTATAGAAGAGGCAGCTGAGGCTCGGGAGGCCATGCAATTGACTCCAGGTCACACAGGGTAACAGAGGCAGATCCAGGAGGCAAACTCAAGCCCTTACAGAGGTTGAGCACCAAGGGTACCTCTCCACCGACTTGCAATACACCAAGACAAATGTATGTTGCATGTCAGTAGAGAGGTACCCCTGGTGCTCACACATTCTATCTTAAGAGGCAGTCACTCCAGCCAACTGTGGCCATGTGGGAACGTGGGTCCAGCGAAACCAGATTGTCCGACTTTTCAGAAACGCCAGAAACAGGACTTTTCTGTAAAATCTCTTGATTTTCAAATGTTGGCTAAGAATTCGAACTGGATAGATGAGCTATTAAGATTGGCCCTGAGCTTCAAGCTTGGTCCCGCTGCTGGCTTTGGGCGAGTCATATTATCTCCCAGACCTCAGTTTCCTCATCTCTAAAGTGGGCCCCATGGCTCCTGCCCCTTTCAGGATGGCTGTGAAGGCCCGATGAGCTATTGTATTTGGAAGTACAAGCTGCAAATGGCCCTGTGACTGTTTCATAGTCTCCGTTCTCTGTGGAGGCACCTCTTACAACATAATGAGTTAACACCCGATTTGTCTAAGTTAGAACAACATTATTCTGACCATTATGACAGAGACTGCATTTTTATGGCAGGTTTGTGAGTTCTAGAACCCTCCCACTTGCATTTTCTCAGGATGTTGATGGAGTTGGAGGCTGGACAGCTGCCTTACAGACCCTCATCAGAGCCAAGCCTTTCCTCTGAGCAGGGAGGCACATTCCAGAAGTGGAGAAGAGCATGAGCTCCGGAGTCACCAGACTTGGGTTTGAATCCCTGCCTCACCACTCCCTAGGTGTCCTTGGGCCAGTCACTCCTCTCAGAGCTTTGGTTTTCTCATCTGTAAAATGGGCATAATAATGCAACAACCTGTGGGGCTCTTGGGGCAATTGCACAAGGCAACACACATAATGCTGTTAGTACAATGTCTGGCACAAGAATTGACAGCTGCTGGGCCTGGTGGCTCACACCTGTAATCCCAGCACTTTGGGAGGCCGAAGCAGGTGGATCGCCTGAGGTCAGAGTTTGAGACCAGCCTGGCCAACATAGTGAAACCCCGTCTCTACTAAAATATACAAAAAATTAGCCGGGCATGGTGGCAGGCATCTGTAATTCTAGCTACTCAGGGAGGCTGAGGCAGGAGAATCTCTTGAACCCGGGAGGCAGAGGTTGCAGTGAGCCGAGATCACACCACTGCAGTCCAGCCCGGGCAATAAGAGCAAAACTCTGTCTCAAAAAAAAAAAAAAAAAAGAATTGACAGCCATTCCCATGATCATGGCAGGGAAGGTGGTGCCTGGCAGGCACTGGGCCAAGAAGGAGGGCACGGCCATGAAGGAGTCTACCCCTTTCCCAGATTAGGGAGGCTGAATTGGAGTAGGGAGGGGGCCTTTGAGAAAACCTGATGGTACCCTGCGTGGGCAGGCTGGAGGGGCCTCTCAGCCACCTGGCAAGCCAGTCAGACCCTTGCCCTGTAAGGCTCAGAACAGAGGGGGTGGGGGAGAGCTGGAGATGGAAAACCTGGTACACTGGCCCCCTGTTCCCCTACTGTGAATTGAGCTTCCCATTGGTAGAAAGCAAGGATGGCAACCATTAACATTTATTGCAAGCTTAGCACACCTGAGGCACACACTCAGCTTAGTCTTCCTCAGATTAACACATCCATTGCTCACAACCATCTCAAGAGCTAGGAACAATGATTACCCCCATTTTAAAGATGAGGAAACCAAGGCTCAGAGAGGTGAAAACACAAGCCAGAGGACACACAGTACGGAGCAGTCTGACTCCACACACATTTCCTGTAACCCCCACTCTGCTGTTTATAGAACAGGAGAGAAAGTGATCAGGGCTAGGCAAAGGCTCTGTGGGACTTCAGAGAAAGGGGCAAGTCATTCTGGCCGGGGGCACGAGGGTGCTGCTGACATTTAATGGTTATGGAAACTAATAAAGAATGGGCACAGCTGAGTGCCAGGCAGTTCTGCCAGTCATGGTACACAGCATCTCACTGAATCCTCGCCATGAGACTCTGACACATGTGCGGTATTCTCCAGTTTGCAGATGAGGAAGCTGAGGCTCAGAGAGCAGATCACTTGGTCAAGGCCACACAGCAGGTGAGGTCCCCTCTTCTGAGGACACTCCCACCTCGCGGGGGCTGCAGCAGGGCGACAGATGGCTCCAGGAAGCTCACCTAGTGAGGGTGTCCTAGGCAAGCCCCCAGATGACACGGAGGTAGTGGGGAGACAGGTGTCTCCCTCCTGCACCCTCCAGAAGGCAGCTGCTTTAAAAGCCCCTAAAATGCTTTCAAGGCAGCCTTATCAGACGGCCTGAGCTGATCCCAATCAGGGAGCCTCCAGGTGCTGCCACAATCAACAACTGCCCGGCCTGCTGCCCCACCCCTGGGAGCTGTGCAAACATTCTTTCCTTCCCTGCCTTCCCCCAGCTAACCCTCTTTTTATGCAGGAGCCAGCGGCAGCCAGGGCTGGTGGGCGCTAACTCTGATTGATTTCACTTCATTTCAGTCTTTTCCAGTTTCCTGCTGAGGTTCCTCTTCCTCTTTCCCAGGAGTCCTGTGTTTTATCATAGGCCGCTGGGGGGCAAATTTGCCTGCCTAATGGAAAGATCTGGTGAGTATGTTAAAAATACAGACTCCCCAACCTTGTTCCCCATCTCCCACATCTCCAGCTAAGTGAGGCATGCAGGTGCCAGGTCAGGAGACAGGTCCTTGGTCGGAGGTGTGGCAGATCCTCCTCTGCATCTCCTCCACCTTCAGTGGGAGCATGGGTCCCCTGCCTTGCCCAGCCCAGGCATCCTGTTACCAGCAGGCTCCATCTGCCTCTTCCTATTAGGGGCTTTTCTATGTGCAGAGGTCCAGTCTCCAGTCTAAACTCACAGGTGAGCTCTGGGCAGGCAGAGTTGACCAGAGGCTACCATGGGCTGAATGCCCAGCAAACTGGTCCATAGAATCTGTCCCAGGCAGGGCACAGTGGCTCAGGCCTGTAATCTCAGCACTTTGGGAGGTCAAGGTGGGTGGGTCACTTGAGGTCAGGAGTTCGAGACCAGCCTGGCCAACATGGTGAACCCCTGTCTCTACTAAAAATGCAAAAAAATTAGCCAGGTGTAGTGGCACATGCCTGTAGTCCCAGCTACTCTGGAGGCTGAGGTGGGAAGATGGCTTGAACATGGGAGGCGGAGGTTGCATTGAACCGAGATGGCACCACTGCACTCCAGCCTGGGTGACAAAGTGAGACTACATCTCAAAAAAAAAAAAAAAAAAAAAAGAACCTGTCCCCACTTTGGCGCTGATGCAGAACCTTGAGGAAGTAGGGCCAAGAGTGCCTAGGACAATCCCACAGGAGGGAGGGAGCCCATCCAATGTTCTACAGCAATTTCAGGGTGATCATAGATCCCCAGGACTTAAGAGACTTAGGGACCCCAGATAAGAGTCCCCCTGGACTAGGAATCTGAGTATTTTCCCCTTACAGGGCTCTGGAGAAAGAGGCAGGGATGGAGTCTGAGTCTGTCCACACTTGGGGGGTTGCCATCCCAAGTCTGGGGGAACTTGGGAGGTTGTGGGGTGGGTTAGGGGAGACACTGAAGGCTGATCTGGTGCCTGGACAAATTAAATGCCAAAAAGGGGGCCACATCGCCATCATTGAGGAAAGGATCTTAGAGGGGTTGAGACCAGCATTTAATGTCCACAGCATTTAATGGGCGTCTGACACAGGAACCCAGGGGGAAACTGAAGTGCAGGGAGTCTGCACTCCTCGCCCCAGAGCACACAGCTGGGATTTGAACTCACATCTGTTTGCCCCTGAAGGCTATGCGTTTTCTCTACCACACACTGCCTGTGAAGTCAGCTGGCCCCGTTCCCCACCACAGGCAGAATCCCTTCTCCCCACCAGCCCCTGACATGAACTAGGTGCCTGGTGACTCTTTAAAAATATATGGATGGATGGAGAAATGAATGAGTGAGTAAGTCAACTGGCTTTCAAATTCTACAACATTTAGGTTTTAAATCTAAGCCCTGATTTCCTGGCTAAGACAAATACATGAAAGCAGCCTCCTTTAAAAATGAGAAGCGAAAGAAACAGACATAAAAGGAAAACCAATTCCAAATTAATCCCATGGAAGGTCGCTGGGTCTTAGACAGGTAATGCCCCAGAGGTGGGTCCAGTAGGGTGGAGGTGGGGGTGGGAGAGTCAAGTTGGGGGAGGGAGGGAGGCAGGCTTCCCCCACCCCCTATCAGAAGTGGACTTGTCTACCTAGCACACAGTGGCTGCTGGCCCATCTGAATGCTCTGCTCCAGCTGAACTGGTCTATTCATTATCCCCAAGCGCTTTCTTGCATCTCTACTCAAGCCATCCCCTTGGTATCTCCCTCCAGGAAGACCTCCTTGATTTCCTCTGCCAGACGGACTTTCTTCCATCTCCACATCATTCTCCCAACACTCATCACATAACACAATATCATATATTCATCTGTTCGTACACTCAACATTCAATTCATTCCATGTTCCTCAGGTGACAGTGTCATTCCGTTACTGAGCACCTGCATGGCTGGGCACAGTTCTAGGCACCGGAGATGTCGTAGCAAACATGGCAGATGAAGTCCTGGAGTTTACAGTCTAGTGGGCAAGGCAGACGCCAAACAAGTCTTTGATGCTTCTTCAGGTGGCGATGAGTTTCATGAAGCACAACAAAGCAGGTGGGATGGAAAGGAGCAGAACTGGGTCTGTTTTAGAAGAGAGAATCAGGAAAGGCCTCCGGGGAGGAGGAATTTGAACAGAGCTCTTCAGACCAGAACTGTGGACACAAAAATGAGCCAGATGGGTCTCTGCTTTCAGGGAGCTCACAGTCTAGCTGGGAACCGACAAGCTGGCTTTACTGTGACTGTCCAGGACCAGATATGGCTCATCCGAACGTCACCACACATCGCAAGTCAGTGATCTTTCCAAGCATGAATCTGGCCAGGTCCCTTGATAGCTCAAGAACCTTCAAGGGCTCCCTGCTGCCCTCAGCATCTGATCCAAACTCCCCAGCCTTCCATTCTAGCCCTTCAGGACCTGACCACCCCACTCCCATTCTCAGTCTCAACCCCACTGCTGCCCTCAACACCCACCCTCCTCAGACACATCAAAGTAAGCACCTGATCATCCTGCCTCCGTGTCTTTCTATGGACATATAGACATGCTATTTCCTTTTTTAGGTAAAATTCTCCACATCCTCTAAGTTCTAAAGTCAACCTCCTTAACTCTTGAGAACACAGTTCGTTAGCATGACAGGTGGCTAAGAAAGTTTCATTGCAGGGAAAATGGGTGGTGAGAAAATGAGGCAAAGCATAACAGCATAAAAGATGAAATAACCCTGTTCTGTCCTCAAGTGCCCCTGCCGCCCCAGGGGGTTCACAGCCTCCTCTGGGAAGCTCGTTGGACCCCGTATCACGCTCTGTCTCGCCCACTCTTTTCCCTGTCAGCTTGTCCCATCTCCTTGCCTGCCCCGGAGTCCAGCACCCTGCCAGCCAGAGAGGAAACTCTATCGATATTTGGAGAGCAAAGGAGCAGATGTAAGGAGGCTGATTTTCTCGAGACCTTGACCTTTGGATTCCATCTAGTGGCGGGTCTGCCACCGGCTTCCTGTCCTGTTGGACGTTTCCCCAGTGCTCTTCCATCCTGCTGTAAGCCCCCACTTCACATGCTCCATGCTTTCTTTCCCTTGGTGGGGGGCGGTCTCACAGTTTGGGGGAGATGCTAAGCTTACCGTCCTAACCTAGAAACCCCCCGTATACACACACACTCTCCTCTCCCCCATTCCGAAGGCTGGAGCTGGGGATTTCCTGGGGACTTAACCAGCAGGACAGCCCTTTACGGGCTGAGGAGACAAGGAAGGAGGAAGGGAAGGAAGTGGTAGCCATGTGGCTCTGGGTTCTGGGAGCCAGAGGGGCCACCCTCCTACTGCTCCACAGCCCAGTCCTGTCTCCACAGACTGTGTCACCCTCAGGAGGACCCTGGTGTCTCCCAAATGTGCACAGGCAGCACCATCCATCCCTGGCTTCGAAGGGGGACTTCTCCCACCCGTCATCTGGTCTGATCCTCACAAACACCCCAGGAGACAGGCAGGACAGGCGCTGTCATCACCCTCATTGGACGGGGGAGGAAAATGAGGCTCAAAGAGGGGAAGTAGGGTGTAGACGATGGACTCTACAAGATATTTAGCCAGGCCATTTTACACCCAGAGAAACTGAGGCCCCCATAGGGAAGGGACCTGGCCCAGGGTCCCATGGTAAATGAGAAGCAGGCCCTCTGACCTCCACCTCACACCATCTCCTCATCCATTCAGCCAGCTCCTTATTAACCACTGATGGACTAACTTCCTAGTGTCCAGGGGGCAAAGCGAAGAAGAGCCTGAGGCAAGCATTGGGGTGCCTGCTGCAGCCCTCCTCCCACCCTGCTGTGGCTTCCCTTCCCCACCCTGCCCCCAAGTGGCAGTCCAAGTAGCCATACCCTCCCGTGACGTCAGCGCCCACCAGCCCTGTGTCCAGGGCCAGGGTCCAGGCTGGCCACAGCCCACCAGATTCCAACCAGCCTCTGCCAGGGTGATGGCTGGACAGACGTGGCCCTTCCATCTACCCCAGAGTAATTAAAAACACACCCAGGCCTCTTCCAACGAGAGAGGGGCCAATTTTCTTCCCCTCCAGCACCGCTGACTGCAACCTAAATAGCAATATTTATGCCAAGCTCCCCATAATACTGTAAACATCCCAATGTATAGCGGGCCAACGCATGAGTCATTTCCCCAAAGCCAGAGTTAATAAGTGGTACCTCAGCCATATTCCACAGAGCTCCCGCCAGCAGCTGGGCCCCAGGGCTGCCCTCCACACCCACGGCCCGTGGCACCCTCAGTGCCCCAGTGGCCCCACTCCGGGAAACCTCAGGCAGCCGCCAAATCCCCCAGGAGCCAGAGGACAGCTGCCTCAGTGCCAGAAACTGTGGCTGCCATCCAGGGACACCCCCCACCCCCTGACTGCGGTCACTAAAGTGCTCATTACCGAAAGAGAAACTGAAGTTGTAGCACAAGGTCCCCCACGACGCCTTTCCCAGAGGCTGCAGCCCCCATGCCTGATCTGATATGTTGTTTTTCTTAGGCTGCAAGAAGGGAAGGGGCTCCCCACAACCCTAAAGTGGCCTGAGAAGTGCACACAGACATCATCCCTCAGCCCACGGGAGCAGAACCCTGGAAGGGCTCACGCAGTTTAGGGGCAACAAAACCCAGCTGAGCGCTGGTTTCAAAGAAAGACCACAGACCTGGGTTCTATTTTTGTCACCCAACGGCCCTGGGTGAGACATCGGACTTTTCAGAGCCTCAGTTTCCCTATCTGTTAAAGAGAAGTAGGAATCATACCTACCTGGCTTCCCCAGAAGGTGTATTTTGAGGGATCCAACACAATTGTGGGCGGGAAAGCACTTTGTAAAGCTTAAAGTACCTTGTCAACTGTGCAGCACGTTGTAAACCACACAGAGCTGCGTATAGTGCGAAGTACTTCATAAACTGTAAAGTGGTTTGAAAACTGTAAAGTGCAGTACACGTGAGAACCATTATTCACGTTCGCTTCTTGCCCTGCAAGCTCGGCCATTCCTGGTGGACACACCCAGACCGCACTAACTTTCCCTCCAGAGCAACCTGGCTCGGGAGAACTAGCAACTACCCCTGCCCCCCTGGGGGTCGGGTGGTACCAATACACGAGGCCACGGGGAGAGGGCCCGGCGACCCTGGCCAAGGCCAACACATGGCAAGAGCATCTGGTCCGGCCCCAGCGGCAGCTGGAGAGTTCCCGGGGCTCCAGCCGCCACGCTGAGCGCCGCGGCCGCGGGGCGGTGGCCGGCGGGGGTGCCCGGAGACCTCGCGCGGCGGAGAGATGCCCACAGACCCATCCCCCGCGCAGTCCTCTCGGGGAGGGGACCCCATTGTACGCCGCGGGCGATGGGCAGGCACCGACGCGGGGGCTGGCGCGCTCCCTTCCACTCTGCCAGTCCCTGCTCTCCGGGGCGCCGGGCCCCATCTCGGGGGCGCGGGCCGGGAGCCCCCACCCCGGCCGGCCGCGGTGCCTCCCTCCTTCTGCTCCCTGCCAAACTTTCCAGCCCCGACCGAGCGCCGCCCCCCCCGCCCCCAGCCACGGCCGGGCCCGCGCCCCTCCACCCTGTGCCGAGCAAGACCAGGCCGGCGCGAGGCGGCTGCCCGAGCCGGGGGCGGCGAGCGCGCGTGGGCAGCCCCCAGCCCTGGGCGGCGCTCGCCCGGCTGGCTACAAAGCCTCGGCAAGATGGTCCCTTCGCCTCCTCCTGGCACAGTCAATCAGCGCCCGCCGCTCCCCGGGCGCCCGCGGGGCCCGCTCCTCCCGGCGCGGCCGGACACACCTCCCCGCGGCCACCTGCGCCCGGCGCCGGCCCCCGGGCAAACTTTGCGGGCCGCGGAGCGGAGGTGGGCGCTGGCGGCCGCCCGTGCCCGGCCTCTCCCTGCCCCCATCGCCCGCCCGCCCGCCCGCTCACCTTCCACGGCGGCGAGCAGCGGCAGCAGCAGCAGCGCGGCCCCCAGCCTCGGCAGAGCCATGGCTGCGCTTCCCGGGGCCTCGGGCCGCGGCGCCGCGGGGCCCGGACGGCCCGGGCGGGAGCGCGCGCCCCGGGCTCGGGGGGCCAGGGGGGGCGGCAAGGCGCGGCGCACACACAGCCGCCGCCACCGCGCAGCCAGCAGAATGAGCCATCCAGCCCGGGCAGAACGGGGACCCGGGCTCCGCCAGCGCTGGGCACGGCCCACCTGAGCCGCGGGCGCGGGGGGAGCCTGGCCGGGCCGCCGCCCCCCGCGCCCGCCCCGGCCCCCGGCGGCCGCACACCGCCGCGAGCCCGGGTCCCCACACTGAGCCCGTAGGGTCACCCGGGGCCAGCGCGGGTGCTGGAGCGCGGCGACCCCGCGTGCCCGGGCCACTGAGACCCCGGGCTCCCCCCGCGCAGCAGTGGTCTCTCCCGGCGCTGTGGCTCCTCCAGATAAAGCAGCGATTTCAGCCCAAATGTTTCTCAATTTTTATTGAATGCTGCAAAGCCGGAGAGCGTCTGGCGCGGCTGACAGGGGCAGGGAGAGCGGACGGAGGGGGGGGCGGGGGAAGGGGCTTCCCAAAGCGGGGGCCGGCACTACCTGTCAGGGCAGGGAGTCCCACCCCCTCGCCTCAGCCCTGCCACCCGGGTCTCTGCGGCTTCGAAAGGGACCGAACTGCAATGAATGGAAAAAAAAAAAAAAAAAAGGGTGTGTGTGGGGGGGTGGCATCTGGGAACAAAACAGGCAGCTTTCCCAGGCACTGGGGCTGGGCCGGGGGCCTCCGAGTGGGAGATTGGGCCTTGGCGCTACCCGAGGGCCTGGGGTGGGTCTGGGGCGGGGTGGGGGGTCACTGGGCACTGGTGGGCTGGGCCCTGGCAGGCAGACCCCAGGCCTCCCCTCCCTGCCCCGTTGTTCTGAGCTGGCCCGCGAGCCCATCACTGCAGACTCGTCTATCTCTGTATTAGGTTTCTCCTTCTCTGTTGATCTTGCTCCCAGTGCAGTTTGGGGATGGGGTGAAGGAAGTCCATGGGTGAATCTGGGGAAAGCCGCAGCCACCCCCACGCTGTGGAATGGACTTGTCTGTGCAGCCGTGGTTTTGTGCATGGCCGTCCCTTCAGGGAGAACACAACCCCAGCCCCAACCCTGTGGGCCCTGCCCTGCTCTGACAGCCTTCATCACCATCATCATTAACAGACTTTACTGAGGTCTGGATGGTGGGCGGCTGCAGGGGGCCTGCGGCAATCACCCAGGCTGAACCCCTGGCGGTTGGGAGCCCACTCCTGACTAAGGAGACTTCAACAGGAGCTCAGAACTCTGTGGAGTGGGTGGAGGAGCCCAGTGGAGGAGCAGGTGGTTTAAGTCGAAGGCAGTTTAAGTCTATGCTACCCACATCTCCTGTGTCCCTTTGTCCCACATACTATCAAAATGTCCCAGCAATCCCTTCCCTTCAGTCCATACCAAGAAAATGGGGTACCACAGGCTTTGGGAATCCATCTAAGGTTTGGAAAATTGGGTCGTCTCTTAAAGCTCCAAGAGTCCAGTTGAAATGGGTGTCATCCTGGAAGGCCACCAGGAGGAGGCAACCTGGGAGGGGGACAGAACAGGAGTGAGCAGGGAGAGAGAGAGAGGAGAAACAGGAGATTTCCCCCTATTAAGCCTACAGACCCCTCACCAGGGTCAAGATCCACTGGGGTGGGGCTGGCAGAGCCACTACCGTTGCTATTTGAGTGAGCAGGGGGAGAGGAGAAACGAAAGATTCCACCTTTTAAGCCTACAGACCCCTTACCAGGGTCAAGATCCACTGGGGTGGGGCTGGCCTTTATTTTCAGTTCTTGCCTGTCAGACCTTCCAGGAGACCCAGGGTTTGAGGGACCCCAAGCTTGTCCCATCTTGAGGCAATCCTCCCTCTTCTGGACAGAGCAGCTCTAAGCTCTGGCCCCCTCCAGTGCGTCCAGGTGCTAGACACTTCCAAACTCAAGAAGTCATTATTGAGCACCTATTATGTACTGTGCAGATTCAGCTTTTTTGCTTTGTTTCTATTTCCTGGGACCCTTGACTCCACCTACCCACGGCCAGTGGTTACTTCCTTTTTTGCCTCAAAATAGGAAGACCAGTGACTCTGCTTTATTGAGGACATGGTACCAGGCACTAGGCTGAGCTTTGTTTATTTCTTGTCCCCCTTAATCTTTCCTACTCTGTGCACCAGGTGCCGATCTTTTCATATGATGAAACTGAGGACCAGATAAGTAATTTGTCCAAAGTCACACGGCAAATCGGGCTAGGACTCAACCCCAGGTCTGGCCGAACCCAGTGCTGATCTCCTTGTACCTTTCACAGAAGCACAGAGCTCAGGGCTTTTCCCACAGCCTATTGCACAGATAAGGAAACTGAGGCCTAAAAAGGAAAGTGAGTCACCCAATGTTATCTGATGAAATAGACATTTATCCAGGGCCTTTACCTGGCAAAAATAGAAAATTAGTGATCATAATTAAGTTCCCCTTCTCTCACATCCTCTTCTCTCTAAACAGTATTTTATTCCCCATTTGGGGTGGCTGGGTTCTGCAGTCTGGCCAAGCTCTCCTCCCTAATCTCTTGGCAACAGCCTTTAGCTGTGCTTTTATCCCAGTTGTGCACTCCACCTGGTTGCTTTCTTGGCTCTAAAGACTTGGATTCAGCCTCACCCCAGCCCCCAACAAGAGCTTAATTGACATTCGCCTCGCCCCTCTCTGACTGACCTATTTGCCTATTATCTGTTCCCTGAAAGATAATCAGCCCCACATGGTCCATTGCTGGTTTCTCTGATGGATTGTTTCTGATTTGCATGTTATCTCTACAACTCCAGCTGACTGTGAGCTCCATGAGGGCAGTGCCTGGATGCAAAACTATACTGTACACTGCCAGGGCAGGAGGCCCCAGGGAGCATCTGACCCAATCCCCTCCTCAGCAGAGGAGGCGGCGGTTTAAGCTTCATTTGTCTAATGACAACAGCTACTCGAATTTGCAATCACGCTTTAACAGTTTACAAAGCAGCGTTCACACCCATCAACTCGACTCATGCTAATTCAACCAGCCTATCCTGTGAGCCAGCCTGGCAGCCAGGGAACGCCATTTTTCAGAAGGGGAAATTGGGACCCAAAGAGGGGCCACTTGCCCAAAGACACGTGGAAGGTTTGGGGTTTTTTGTTTGTTTGTTTTCGGTGCAGCTGGAGTGAGGCTTCAGTGACCTGTCTTGTCTAGGTCTTTCAATCAGAGTTGATTGACAAACATTAGTTGGGCACCTCCTGCGTACCAGGCACTGGGGAGGCAGGGACGCAGCTGTGAATCTGCCAGACAAGGCCCTGCTCTCTGGGAGCCTACATTCTGCTGCAGAGAGACCCATATATGGACAAGCTAATAACGATAATGGTAAGTGCAAGAAAGATAATGACCAGGGTGATGGGGCAGTGATTGACGGAGGGCAGGGGGCCGCTCTGGCCAGGGGAATCAGGGAAGGCCTCTTAGGCAACATGACAGCTGAAAGCTGGACAGCGAGGAGTCTACCATGCCAACATGTGGGAAGAGAGCTCCAGGTGGAAGAAACTGCAGAGGCAAAGGCCCTGAGGTGGGAACACACTGGGTACCCTCTGGGAATAGGAGCTGAAGTATGGCAATCGACTGGAGCGTGGAGTAGGTTACGTCAGGGAGGGAGAATATGGATTGTAGTTTAAGTGCAATGGGGGAGTCATGGAGGATTATAAGTTGAGACTGGATTGATTGGAGGTAGAGGAAATAGCATGAACTCGGCTGAGCAGGACCTGGGGGACCCCATGTGTTAACCCATGCCACCATCCTCCTGGTCTGTGGGGCTGGGCTGGCCTCCAGAGCCCCTAGATGGAGACACCAGGGGCTTTCTTAACTTCCTTCCGTTAACTTGACTCCCTTAACTCCCCAGCCCTCCCTTAACTTACTGGGTGACCTTGGGCAGGGTACTCACTGTCTCTGGGCCCCACTTGCCACAAATGCCAAATGAGGGCATTGGCCAAGGTGGTTTCTCTGAGGCCCCTTTCAGCCCTCTCTTTGTCGTGGATTCAGTGGGGGCCACAGGACCTTGGTGAGGATCTCAGCCATACCCGAGGATGCCAATGAGCTCTAGGCTCCCTTTGCTTTCCCTGAGGCTCCTTCTTCCTGAGGGGAAAGGTAGTGGGGCTCTTGAAGAGGGGAAACATGCTACACTGAGTGGCAGAGCCCAGAGAAAACATAGAATAGACATCCCCTCTCGGTGTACCCAAGTCTCTGACTCCCATCCCAGTGGCTTTGCTGACTGATGCAGGATTGATGGGGTCACATGGCCATTTGTGGGTCAAACCATCCCTACAGCCAGTGCCAGGCCAGGGGGAATTTCTTTTTTTTTTTTTAATATATATATTTTTTGTTATGCTTTAAGTTCTAGGGTACATGTGTACAATGTGCAGGTTTGTTACATGTTGGGCACATGTGCCATGCTGGTGTGCTGCATCCATTAACTCGTCATTTACATTAGGTATTTCTCCTAATGCTGTCCCTCCCCACTCCCTCCACCCCACAACAGGCCCCGGTGTGTGATGTTCCCCACCCTGTGTCCAGGTGTTCTCATTGTTCAATTGCCACCTATGAGTGAGAACATGCGGTGTTTGGTTTTCTGTCCTTGCGATAGTTTGCTGAGAATGATGGTTTCCAGCTTCATCCATGTCCCTACAAAGGACATGAACTCATTATTTTTTTAAGGCTGCATAGTATTCCATGGTGTGTATGTGCCACATTTTCTTAATCCAGTCTATCATTGATGGACATTTGGGTTGGTTCCAAGTCTTTGCTATTGTGGATAGTGCCTCAATAAACACACGTGTGCATGTGTCTTTATAGCAGCATGATTTATAATCCTTTGGGTATATACCCAGTAATGGGATGGCTGGGTCAAATGGTATTTCTAGTTCTAGATCCCTGAGGAATTGCCACACTGTCTTCCACAATGGTTGAACTAGTTTACAGTCCCACAAACAGTGTAAAAGTGTTCCTATTTCTCCACATCCTCTCCAGCACCTGTTGTTTCCTGACTTTTTAATGATCGCCATTCTAACTGGTGTGAGATGGTATCTCATTGTGGTTTCGATTTGCATTTCTCTGATGGCCAGTGATGATGAGCATTTTTTCATGTGTCTGTTGGCTGCATAAATGTACAGAGACATGGCTCAAGTTCTAGTTCTGCCACCAGTTGGCTGTGTGACCTCAGACAGGGCTCTTCCCCTTTCTGGGCCTGAGCTGAGAGCCCCAGATCTACCCTCATGAAGCTCATGAACCAGCACTGTCCAATAGAAATACGATCTAAGCCCCATATATAATTAAAACATTTCTAGTAGCCATATTTAAAAAAAGAAAAAGAAATAGGCGGGGTTAATTTTAATATATTTATTAACCCAATATATCCAAAATATTATCATTTCAGCATGTAATGAATGAACCATTTTACATTTTTTTCACACAAAGCCTTTGCAATGTAGCATGCATTTCATATTTCAGCATAGCTCATTCTGCACTAGCTACATTTCAAGTATTCAATAGACACGTGTGGCTGGTGGCTAGTGGCTACCATTATTGGATAGCACAGATATAGACACTGACAGCAATAGTTATCCTAAGGAACTCAAAGTGCTCTTTAATAGAGGTTGTCCAAGCCTTCTGCAGGCACAGAGGAGGGAGTCACTACTTGTGCTTAGAGAAGGGGAGAAGGCTTCCTGGAGGAGGTTACATTTAAAAGATAAAAAAATGCCTTGATGGCTAATCCTTTTTCTTCCCACTTTCAAGAAAACTTTTCTTTCTACCTTATGATAAAAGAAACACATACTTATTGTTAAAAATAAAGAAGATATAGAAGAGATAAGAAAGAAAACAAAAACCACCTCTAATCTCCACAGCCTGAGAGCCACTACTAATATTCTGATCTGTTTCCATCCAGGTTTTTTTTTTTTTTTTTTTTAAGGCACAAATATTTTGCACGTAACTATAATCTTGCTGTCTGTACGGTGCTGTGTCCTATTTTTTCCCACCTAGCACCGTGGAGCAAGCATTCCCTTGGGTTGTTAAAAACCCTCTGGAAACATCGTTGCTAACCACTGCATACTATTCCAGGAAAGTGATGGGCCGTGAAACCAGAAACTCTCCTGCTTTCCCACTTCTCCTGATGGTACCTGCGAACCCAGCTCCACTTTGGATGCCCCTCTGAGCACAGAGGCTGCAGGGAAAGTGGAGAGAAGCAACCAGGAGGGGAGAGTTCCCTGAAAGCCACCCTTTGCCTGACTCCTCACTGTCAGCCCTGGGTCTTTGTGACTCAGAGCTGGAGGAGGCTGGGCTGGGCTGCAGCTCCAGTTAGCCAGTTTCTTGACTGCCACCTGGTGGCCGTGGAAGTGAATGCACCCTCTAGGAGAACCATCAGGGAGGCAGCCTTAGGCAGGAGGTGCGGGGGTCCTGGGTTTCCACTCTTGACCCCTGGCCCCGCACCCCACTTCATGACCAGCCTTCTGGGGAAGGGGTCATCTGAGTTTTCATTCTGGAGAAGGGCTTCCCTCCTGCTGTCATTCTAAAGGGTCATAGCTTGGGGAGAGGACTGCCTGGCTGCAAATCCAGCACCACCTCTTATAAGCGCGGTGTCCTCAGGGCAGTCTACTTTTCTGTCTCAGTCTCCTGATCTGTAACGTGGACTAATCATAGTGCCTATCCCCTAGAGCTGTGAGGCTGAAATGAGATAATCCATGTGGACAAGCACGGGGCCTTGTCCACAGTACATGTTCAGTGTTTTAAATTATTTAATGTCAGAGGGAAATTAAATGCAAAGTACAAGGATGAATCTTATTAAATCTCATCCTGTTTCTCTGGTTCTCTGCTCTTAACCCTTAAGCCCCTTTGATGGAGCCACTTTCCTGCTCACAAGTCTTGAATGCCCCTCTACTCCCCCCTGCAATAAATCTAAACTCCCTAGCCTGGCATTCAAGGCCCCTCAAGGACAAGACCCAGCCCACCTTCCCAGTCTTGCCTCGCTGTTCACCTCCAGGTACCCTCTGCCCCAGCCAAACTGTTGTCCTCAGGTCTCCAGGAACTCCTCCATTTTCTCACCTCCACTCTCTCCTCATGCTCAGCTTCATGCTAGACGACATTTCTCCCCACCCTGTCTTCCAGAATTCTGCTTATCCTCCAAAGACCTCATCACAGACCAGCTCCTCAGGAATCCTTCCATAGACCCACACCCCTTCTGGAAACCTCCCCAGTCTGCTGATGACACACACGTCAATTTCCTTCATCCTATGTTCTTGCAAAGTAGACTTGTGGAGCGGAAAGAGTGTGGCCTTCGGAGTTAGGGGAGGGATGTGTTAGAATCATGCATGATCTTGAGCTGGGAGAATACTCAACCTCGTTAAGCCTCAGTTTTTTTCTTTCTTTTTTTTTTATTTTAGAGATAGGTCTCATTCTGTTGCCCAAGCTGGAGTACAGAGGCGTGATCATAGCTCATTGCAGCCTCAAACTTCAGGACTCAAGCGATCCTCCCACCTCAGCCTCCAAAAATGCTGGAATTACAGGCATGAGCCACTGCACCCAGCCCTCAAATTTCCTTATTTGTCAAATGGACCAGATCCTTATAGGTTCATGATGAGCATAGCATGTGACGACACACAGAAAATACCTGGCATTAGAGAATACCTGTGAAATGTCAATTTCCTTTCCCCGCGAGTTCATGCCCCATCCATACAGGAAGCTGCCCTAGGGCAGACTACATTCTGTTCACCCCTGAATCCAAGTCCAGCAAAGGGCCTGACACATGGGCACTGACTAATTGCTTGCTAGAATGAATGGAAACTTCTCTCCCACCAGTAGAAAGAACCTTCTTGGCATAGGAAATAACTGGTAAAATGCTACCCAGTAGCTGTGAGCCATGTAGCTCCCAGTAGCTCCATTACCACGTGGAGCCAAAGACTCACTTCCTCCTGGGAGCTGGGAGGGCCTGGCTTGTCCAACTTGTAGGTGAGGCTCCTGGTGGGTGGGTGGGTGGGTGTCTAGCTTGCAGACTAGACCCGTCTCCACAGTCTATTCCACCCATCATCTGCTTTAATCCTTGTAACAACTTCGTGAGCCTGGCAGCCCTTTCACTTCACAGTGGAGGAAACTGCAGTCAGGAGAGGAAGTGACTTAGCTAAGGTCACTCAACAGACTCCTGAATGCTGGGCTGGGAGCCAGGTCTCCCGATTCCCCAGATTAAGGCTCTTCTGAAGCTTGTAGCTATGATATGGTTGCAAAGGCACTGGATTTAATGTCAGGAGAAACGAGTTGAAATCCCAACACAGCCCTTTACTTTCTGCGTGGCTTTGGGTGGTTGTGTAACTTCCTGAACCTCAGTTTCCTTGTGGCCAGGGGCCCTGTTGGAAGATGAAAGAAGCCAGGAGATGGGAAACACCTCTGTCAACTGTGGAGTGCCGTATCCAGGTAAAAGGTTGTTACGTTGTTACGGTTGTATACTGAGCCTGATATGGGATACTTTGATCTTTGCGCCCCACAGGAGCACACAGAATTTTATGGCTATTCCCCTGGCCGACCGTTTCCCAATCTGCGTCTCTCCCGGAGTTTGATAATGCTGTTTTGATGGGTTCCTGGTAACAGAGGTGCAGCAGGGTGGGGGAGCTGGGCGAGTGAGCTGGGTGTGGAGGCTCTGAAGGCCAGGACAGCTGTCCCCTATCCGGGTACAATCACAGAAGAGATCCAGACTAGGCTGGGCACTGGGGTTGGGGACACATACAGAAGGGTAAGGCACAGATGCCATTTTTTAAGGACCCTGGATGTGAGAAGAAAAAAGTCATGGAACTGGGTGTGGGTGTAACTAAGCTCTCTGGAAAGATTTTAGCTGATTCACATTTAAACACGACCAGGCAAAGAAGACGTTCTGAAAGTGTTTGCCAAATGGACGCATGGATGGATGGATGGATGGTTGGTTGGTTGGTTGGACAGAGAGGAGAGGACATGATGATAAGCAGGCAGGCTTCTAGGAGGTAGTGACATGTGAGCCATGATGAGTCTCTGGATTGCAAGAAATTGACTAAGGAGTTTTTGGAAGGACATATATGGCAATCAAAAACCAGGAATCTCTACTTTGTGATCAGGACTTATTGGAACCCAGCAAAAGCCTTAGGGGGCCTGAATAGGACTTGTAGTTATTGAGAATCAAAGGTATCTGTAACCACTGAGATAATGATAATAATAACAATTACTGGCTGGGTGTGGTGGCTCACACCTGTAACCCCAGCACTTTGGGAGGCCAAGGTGGGAGGATCGCTTGAGCCCAGGAGTTTAAAACGAGCCTGGTCAACATAGCAAGATCCTGTCTCTACAAAAATAAAAATAAAAAAATTAGTGGAGTGTGGTGGTGCACACCTGCAGTTCTAGCTACTTGGGAGGGTGAGGTGAGAGAATCCCTTGAGCCCAGTAGGTTGAGGCTGCAGTGAGTTATGATTGCACCACTACACTCCAGCCTGGGCAACAGAGCAAGACCCTGTCTCGAAACAAACAAACAAAAACAAAACAAAACAAACAAAAACAAAACAAAACAAACAAAAAAGTTGGTGCCAAGGGCAGTGCTGAGCATTTTACAAACATCATCTTATTCACTGCCCCAAATTCTCTTAGGATGCTTGACAAAGACTCTGTACCTTCCTTCTCTTGGCAGGTTGCTCCCTCTCAGTACCCACCTCGTCTGCCTGACTCTTTCTGTGCCATTCAGGAGAGACTGGGATTGGCCCAGTCAGCACCTCAGCCCAGTGTGGGTGGAGTACCACCTGGGCCCCTGGCCAGTCCAAAGCTCTGCTGACTTTGGGTCTCCTAAGAGAGGGAACAGCCCTCGCCAGGGTCTCATGATGGTTTGGAGCAGTGTCAGGAGTAGAACTCAGATGACCCAGTGCTTTTCTATCTCTGCATTCAGATGGGAACAGGCATTTGGGGTCCAGGAGAGGAGCTGAGATAAAGGAAGGAGAAGGAGCTTTGAGGGTAGTGAGCCTGAACTTCTCAGCCTTCACAGATGTTCCTTGGATAGACTGTTCCCAGGAAATAGGCCTCAAAATGCTGAGGTGAACTGTGCCTATAGTCAGTTTTCAACCCATGTGCTTGATATTGATGATTGACAGAATGCTATCATCTATTTTTTTTTTTTTGAAAAGGAGTTTCAGTCTTGTCACCCAGGCTGGAGTGCAGTTGTGCGATCTTGGCTTACTGCGACCTCTGCCTCCTGTGTTCAAGCGATTCTCCTGCCTCAGCCTCCCAAGTAGCTGGGATTACAGGCGCCTGCCACCATGCCTAGCTAATTTTGGTATTTTTAGTAGAGACAGGGTTTGACCGTGTTGGCCAGGCTGGTCTTGAACTCCTGACCTCAGATGATCCACCCACCTGAGCCTCTCAAAGTGCTGGGATTACAGGCATGAGCCACCATGCACAGCCAGAGTGCTAGAATCTTTAGATTTGGAAGAACCAGCCTGGAATCAGCTTCTCCATCCCTCTCATTTTATAAATGAAGAAACTAGGTCTCAGAGAAGGAAAGTAACTAACTCAAGGTCACACAGCAAGTTAGTGGGCAATGGTGGTGAGATGTTCTCCAGCTCATGGAGTGGAATTGGCAGTTGGCCTAAGATTTCCAACTGGGAAGTCTGGGACAAGGAGCCCAAGGGGAGTCCAAGGAGATAAGGCGGGTGGTTTCCGTTTATCTAGGACCATCTCAACAGCTGGGCCGAGCTGAGCACTGCAACTGTCTGAGATGGAATTGGAATGCCGCCAGCTTGTCAATTCCATCTATTAACTAATAGTCTATTATTTTCCTCTAGGGTTAATATTTAAATGCAAATGGCCTGTTTTATCACACACTTGAGCATTCAGCACCCATCAGTCCATGGCCTCTGGGCAGGGACAGACCTTCTTCCATTGGCTTCAGGGGCCCAGGCAGCCCCTGGGGGACACAGGAATGGGGGCACAGGGGTAGAGGGTCAAACCTTTTGTTCCTGAATTCCGATTCTGCACCATACCCATGACACATTTGGGAGGGATGAAGCAGTGGGGGGTGGCATGAAGGGACAATGGTTGAAAAACGGGAGCCAGTTCTTGTCCAGGACATTTTCCTCCTCTTAATTAATATCACAAAGGGAAGCTGGGTCTGCATTGGATTGTGGGGATTATGCAAATGAGGCCGTGGATGGTGACGGGGGTGGGGGTGGAGGGGAGGCGGGAGATTTCTGAGCTCCTGGTTGTTCTCGCCATTTTGAAAACCTGTCCATTTCCAGAAAACCTCGACCAAGACTGCAGCTGGGACTGTGTCCTTTCTTGAGTCTAAGGCTATGGCGTGGCAGTTGGAAGAATCCTGACTTAACAGCGTGCAGCCTGGGACTAGAACTTCTTATTTATTAATTTATTATTTTACTTTAAGTCCTGGGATACATGTGCTGAATGTGCAGGGTTGTTACATAGGTATACATGTGCTGAACGTGCAGGGTTGTTACATAGGTATACATGTGCTCTGGTGGTTTCCTGCACCTATCAACCCATCACCTAGGTTTTAAGCTCCACATGCATTAGATATTTGTCCTAATGCTCTCCCTCCCCTTTCCCTGCACCCCGCAACAGGCCCTGTGTGTGATGTTCCCCTCCCTGTGTCCATGTGTTTTCATTGTTCAGCTCCCATTTATGAGTGAGAAGATGCGGTGTTTGGTTTTCTCTTCCTGTGTTAGTTTGCTGAGAATGATGGTTTCCAGCTTCATCCACATCCCTGCAAAGGACATGAACTCATCCTTTTTTATGGCTGCATAGTATTCCATGGTGTATATATGCCACATTTTCTTTATCCAGTCTATCATTGATAGGCATTTTGGTTGGTTCCAAGTCTTTGCTATTGTAAATAGTGCTGCAATAAACATACGTGTGCATGTGTCTTTATAGTAGAATGATTTATAATACTTTGGGTATATACCCAGTAATGGGATTGCTGGCTCAAATGGTATTTCTGGTTTTATATCCTTGAGGAATTGCCACACTGTCTTCCACAATGGTTGAACTAATTTGCACTCCCACCAACAGTGTAAAAATGTTCCTATTTCTCCACATCTTCCCCAGCATCCGTTGTTTGCCTGGGACCAGAACTTCTAGAGGGAGTCTAGGGGTAGGTTTTACTAACAGAGGGGAGATTAGACTGGTCACCCTGAAGGGAAGCCAGCCACAGGATGCAGAGCTTAATAATTCTTCTCCAAGAAGCCAGTGAGGCATAGGAGAAAGGGCGAGGGTTTTGGAGTCAGAACTGGGTTCAAATCCCTGTTCTGCCACTCGGTGGCTGTGTGACCTTGGGTGAGCCATTTTACCCCTCTAAGCCTCAGTCTCCTCATCTGTGACATGGGGGACAATGATTGTACCCTCATAGAGTTGATGGGGGGATTGAATGAGATAAAGTCTGTTAAAGGCCTGGGACTCAGCTCAATCATACCAATGCTTGCCTCTTCATCCACTTGCTCCATATGGAATAAATACAACAATAATTCATGTAATGTAATAATATTTTTTGTATATACAATATAACAGCAAATTTTTATATATATACATATATACATATATACTTATATACTTATATATACATATATGCTTATATACTTATATATATACATATATACATATGTACTTATATATACATATATACACATATATACTTATATATATCCATACACACACACACACACACACACACACACACACTATAACAGCAAAGAGTAATATAACAGCAAATGCTTGGAAAGGACCTACAGCAGGAGCTGGGACCTGTTCTGAGCCTTTTATTAGCTCACTGAGGGCTTACAACAACCCCGTGACAGAGGCAAATACGAATGCACCCATTTCATGCCTAAGTGTGTGTGTACAGGAGGGGTGTGTCTGTTGTCCTCCCACCTCTGAGCAGATCCTGGCTGGTCAGGGGCCCTCATCTCCCCAGCAGTATAGATGCTATAGAAGAGCCCTGACATTCATCAGGTTTGACCTGCCTATTTTACAGTTGGGATGCTGAGGCCTAGAGAGGGAAAGTAACCCAGCCACCATAGCAGACGGAGTTACCAGCAGGTCTCCTGTCTCCCAGCCCAGAACTTGCTTCTCTTCCCACTCCCAACCACCCTGGGGCGATTGATTGCTGAACCACCAACTGCCTCATGAGCTGAAAATGTTTGCTAAGCCTGAGTTGGCCTGGCTTGAGCTAGGCCCTGGGGGTGGGCGGCACCAAAGTTGGACAACTTCGCACCTGTCTGACCTCAGAAGGAAGCCAAAGAGGGGAGCTCTGGATGAGGTGCTGTGGAAGGGGAGTGGGGAAAGGGTATGGACAGGGAGGGGCAGAGATGATGAAGAGACCCTGGTCCCTGCCCTTTAAGAATTCACAGTCTGGTGGGTAGTCAGACCTCTAATAGGTAGCATAAGTAGACCACCACAGGTAGCATTTATCCAGAGTGGCCTTGTGGCCGGGTGCAGTGGTTCATGCCTGAAATCCCAACACTTTGGGAGGCTGAGGCAGATGGACCATTTGAACCCAGGAGTTTGAGACCAGCCTGGGCAACACAGTGGGACCCTGTCTCTAAAACAAACAAACAATAAAACACACAAGAATTAGGCTGGATGCAGTGGCTCACGCCTATAATCCCAGCATTTTGGGAGGCTGAGGTGGGTGGATCGCTTGAGGTCAGGAGTTCAAGACCAGCCTGGCCAACATGGTGAAACCCTGTCTCTACTAAAAATACAAAAATTAGCTTGATGTGGTGGTGCGCACCTGTAATTCCAGCTACTCAGGAGGCTGAGGCAGGAGAATTGCTTGAACCCGGGAAGCAGAGGTTACAGTGAGCCGAGATCATGCCACTGCACTCCAGCCTGGGTGACAGAGGGAGACTCTATCTCAAAAATAAAAAAATAGACCAGGCGTGGTGGTGGAGGCCAAGGTGGGTGGATCACCTGAGGTCAGGAGTTTGAGACCAGACTGACCAACATGGTGAAATTCTGTCTCTACTAAAAATATAAAATTAGCTGGGCGTGGTGGTGCATGCTTGTAATCCCAGCTACTTGGGAGGCTGAGCCAGGAGAATTGCTTGAAACCGGGAGGCGGAGGTTGCAGTAATCTGAGATCGTGCCATTGCACTCCAGCCTGGGCAAGAAGAGCAAAACTCCATCTCAAAAAAATAGATAAATAAAAAATAAATAAAATAAAATAAAATAAAATAAAACACAAGAAGTAGCCAGCAGTGGTGGTGTACCTGTGTACTCCCGGCTACTCAGGAGGCTGAAGTAGGAGGATCACTTGAGCCCAGGAAGCCGAGGCTGCAGTGAGCTGTGATGGAGGCACTGCACTATAGCCTGGGCAACAGAGCAAGATCCTGTCTCAAAAAAAGAGTGACCTTGTAGCACACACCGTGCAACAGGCTTTATGCTCATACTCTTCATTGATCTTCATAATTATCACCGGCTGGTGATATTATAATAATGTATCAGTTAGTGATATAATAAATAATATCACATATAGAATTTAACAGTATCACATATATAATAATGTCACATATAGAATATCACAGCCCTTTTACAGATAAGGACATTGAGACTGAGAGAGACTAAATAACTTATCCAGGATCACACAGCACTGCAGCACATGAAGGAGGCAGAATTCACACCCAATTCTGCAGGTACCCGGGTCTGTGCTCAGGAAGCTGAGCACTCTTCTGTCTAGTAGAGTAGCCACTGGCCACATGTGGCTATCAAGCACTTGAAATGTGGCTAGTCTGAATTGAGATGTGCAGTAAATATAAAATATACACGGGATTTCAAAGGCTAAGGAAAAAAAAGAATGTAAAATATGAAGAGAGTTTTTTTTTGTTTGGTTTTGGTTTCAGAAACTAGAGACGGGGATCTTGTATGTTGCCCAGGCTGTTCTCGGACTCCTGGCCTCAAACAGTCCTCCTGCCTCAGCCTCCCAAAGTGCTGGGATTACAGGCGTGAGCCACTGTGCCTGGCTGAAGTGTTTTTTTTCTTAATATTGGTGAAATGTTGAAATAATATTTGGAAGATACCAGACTAAATAAAATATTATTAAAATTAATTTCATCTGTTTCATTTTACTTTTTTTTTTTTTTTTTTGAGACAGAGTCTCACTCTGTACCCAGGCTGGAGTGCAGTGGCATGATCTCGGCTCACTGCAACCTCTGTCTCCCAGGTTCAAGTAATTCTCCTGCCTCAGCCTCCAGAGTAGCTGGTACTACAGGTGCCCGCCACCATGCCCCACTAATTTTGTATTTTTAGTAGAGACGGGGTTTCACCATGTTGGCCAGGCTGGTCTCGAACTCCTGACCTCAGTCAATCCACACTCTTCGGCCTCCCAAAATGTTGGGATTACAGGCGTGAGCCACCGTGCCCGTCCTCATTTTACTTTTATTAACATTGCTAAATTTTCTAATTTAAAATTCCACATGCAGCTGCCTTATATTTTGGTTGCACAGTGAGGCTCTGGACCAGTGCTGTCTGAGAACGTTCTGCGATAATGAAACTGTTCCGTTCTGCAGGGTCCAGTAGGGTAGCCACTAGGTTACATGTGGCTATTGAGAACTTGAACTATGACTAGGGCGACTGAGCAAGTGCAGTTTTAATTCTAATTCACTGTAATTAATTTAAATTGGAGTTTAAGTGACCACACGTGCCTCGTGGCTACTGTATTGTACAGCACAGCTCCAGAGAGGTGGGCTTTTCTCCCTTGTGAAGACAAACAAGTGTCACGGTGTGTTCTGGGTGTCCCGATAGATGTGTTTGTACAGGGTGTGGGGGACACAAGGAGGAGGTCAGTGGACAGGACTCAGAGAGGTTAAGGATTACTCAAGGGCACACAGCTGGGAGGTGGTAGAGTCGGGGTTGGCCCCAGGTGAGCCTCCCTCCAAGCCCTGGGCTTGTTCTCAAGGTTTGCCGCCTCCTTTGCAGGGTGGGAGGGTGTCTCCAAAGAACCCCTCCAAGTCAACCACTGGCCTGTACCACTCCACCCCAGAGCACCCGGCCTCCCGGGCACCCTGCTGGAACCCCCTTCCAGGCTGCGGTGACCTGCTGACTTGCCTCAGTATGTGCTCAGATACTGTCACCCTCCCCACCCTCATCCCTCAGCACTTCACGCCTGAATTGTGGCCTCTCTGCGCTGGCCACACCCTGTATCATCCCACCCCTCCTACGTGCTCTCCAGGCCCCCCACATCCTGTCCCATCCTCTGCTCTGGGAAGAGTGACTGCCCCTGCTTGTGGCCTGCTACCTTTCCATGGCTTCCGGGCTTCCCAGGTACTTTATTATTAATAATACTTTTATTTTTCTGAGATGGAGTCTTACTCTGTTGCCCAGGCTGGAGTGTGGTGGCGTGATCTCAGCTCACTGCAACCTCCACCTCCCAGGTTCCAGAATTCTCCTGCCTCAGCCTCCCAAGTAGCTGGGATTACAGGAATGCACCACCACGCCCGGCTAAATTTTGTATGTTTAGGAGAGACAGGGTTTCGTCATGTTGGTCAGGCTGGTCTCGAACTGCTGACCTCGTGATCCACCCACCTCGGCCTCCCAACATGCTAGCATTACAGGTGTGAGCCACCGCGCCCGGCCCCAGGTACTTTAAAATGCAGAACTTGAACTCCCATCTCGTGTGGAAGCAATACCAGGAGGAGCCTAGCTCGCTGCTCCCTTACCAGGCTGAGGATGGGCAGGGCTCCGACCCCAGAGCTGCCAACAACTGTTTGTGTGACTACGGGCAAGTCACTTCTCTCCAACCCTCAGTTTCCTCCTGTGTAAAATGGACATAATGATAGCATAGGGCTCTTATGAACATTAAATGCAGCCAGGGATGCAAAGTGCCCTGTTAACTGTCAAATGAAATGCAAGCATGGGAAACCATTATGGTCCTTACTGTGGGCCGGACGCCCTGCTGGGTGTTACCCTCATGCTAACCTCATGCTGTAGTGGCTTTGAATTATTTAAATCCTTGAATCCTCCTCTTTTCAGAAGGTGGAGTCTAATTCCCTCCCCTTGAGGGTGGCCTGGACTTCGTGGCTTGCTTGTAACTAATGGAATAAAGTAGAAGTGATGATGACGTGTGACTTTGGAGACTAAGTCATAAAAAGGCACCGTGGCTTGCTCCTCTTGCCGTCTCGTATTGGGGAGTGTTAGCTGCCATGTCTTGCGGACCCTTGGACACATATTGGGAGGCCCAGGTGGTGAGAAACAAGGCCTCCTGCGAGGTTCTAGCAAGGAACCGAGGCCTCTTGCCAGGAGCCCTGGGAGTGAGCCACCGGCTATGCGGGCCCTTCAGCCTCAGGCAGAACTTTAGATGACCGCAGGCCCTGCTGACATTCTGACTGTAACCACGTGAAAGACCCTCACCCAGAACCAAAGCCACTCCTGAATTCCTGACCCACAGAAACTGTGATTTAATAAATGTTTGTTGTTTTTAAACCACTACATTTTGGGGATAATTTGTTATACAGTAATAGCAAAAACATATGCATGATCTCATTGAATTCTCATAATCTGATGTAGATACTGTTGTTACCCCCATTTTACAGAGGAAAAACCAAGGCTCGAAGAGAAGACACTTGCCTAAGTCTACTCAGTAAAGATGTGATGGACTCAAGACCTCAGTCCAGGGCCACCTGAATTAAAACCTGATGATATGTATGTAAGTGCTCTGACATACTACATCCTAGAGGGGTTCTTTTTTTTCCTGTTTTGTTTTGTTTTGTTTTTGAGACTGAGTCTCTCTCTGTCACCCAGGACCCAGGCTGGAGGGCAGTGACATGATTTCGGCTCACTGCAACCTCTGCCTCCCAAGTTCATGTGATTCTCGTGCCTCAGCCTCCCGAGTAGCTGGGACTACAGGTGTGCACCACCATGCCCGGCTAATTTTTTTGTATTTTTAGTAGAGACAGGGTTTGGTCATGTTGGCCAGGCTCAGCCCATCAAGAGATACAGTTGGAATAATATTTAGAAGATACTGGATTAAATAAAATATATTATTAAAATTAATTCTCTCTGTTTTGTTCTACTTTTATTAACATCGCTGAATTTTCTAATTTAAAATTCCACATGTGGCGGCCTTATATTTTGGTTGCACAGTGTGGCTCTGGACCAGCAATGTCTGATAGAACTTTCCACG
Source organism: Symphalangus syndactylus (assembly GCF_028878055.3). Lineage (NCBI taxonomy): Eukaryota > Metazoa > Chordata > Mammalia > Primates > Hylobatidae > Symphalangus > Symphalangus syndactylus. The sequence goes on from NC_072444.2 coordinate 14,869,430, forward strand.
ATGATGAAACTGTTCCATTCTGCACGGTCTAGTAGGGTAGCCACTAAGTCACATGTCTTGAACTCCTGGCCTCAAGTGATCTGCTCCCCTTGGCCTCCCAAAGTGCTGGGATTACAGGTGTGAGCCACCGCACCCAGCCTCCTAGAGGGGTTCTGATGGCTGAATCTAGGTTTATCTGGGCTCCACTATGAGCTAGTGCCTTCCCAAGAACAGGGACTGTAAACCGCACATCTTGACCCAATTCCCAATGCCTGGCAACCAGTAGGGGCTCATTAAATGCAGGTTTGAATGAGAGACATTTGAATCCTGTGTGGTCCTGGGCTGGTTCCTTGGCCAAGTCCATCCAAACATTTGTGGGGTTCAGGGCAAGATACAAATGGAGTTTGTATCTAATATTTAAAAGTTATAAATCAGGCTGGATGCAGGGGCTCATGCCTGTAATCTCAGCACTTTGGGAGGCTGAGGCGGGTAGATCACTTGAGGCCAGGAGTTCAAGACATGTGACTTATATGTGTGTGTGTGTACATATATGTATATATATATGTGTGTATGTATGTATGTATATGTGTGTATATATCTATATAGCTGGGCATGGTGGCACATACCCATAGTCCCAGCAATTTGGGAGGCTGAAGTGGGAGGATCACCTGAGCTGAGGAGTCAAGGCTGCAGTGAGCCCTGATCATGTCACTGCATTCCAGCCTGGGTGAAGAGAGTAAGACCCTGTCTCAAAAAATGAAATAAAATGAAAGTTATAAATCAAACCTAATAAACAGTTAAATAAAATATGGCAACTATACCTTTATTATAACAAAATAGAAAACATGTGTAAAGCTGCAGTTTTTATATGGCTGAAAGTCAGCAAGTTATCAAAGGTGACTGAATATCATATTGCATATGTCTGGGTAGTCTCTTGATAGGCTGATCATATTTGAATAAGTAATAAAACAAAAACCTACATGATTCATAAATTATTTGTTCCATCAATTTTGTCTTTCTTGCCTTTATTTCAACAAAATAGTAACCATGTGGTGATAATCAAGATTCTCACGTAATTTCTGTTCCGTTGATGGCAATGTGAAATTTAGACAACCTTTCTCAAGTCGTTGTATTTCTTAGCTAGTTTTTAATTAATTTCAAGTTGGAAACACTTGCTCTGTTGAGGATGTAGCAACAAATTGTCAATAAAATTCTTAAAGCAATATTTAGATTAGGAAATGAGCCATGAATTTTATGTAGCAAGCTCAAACATTGTAATGGGGTTGCATATGATAAATTATGATTATTATGGAAAATGTTACAAGCTGCAAGTTCTTCATGTAAATCATATCATATATATCATGATTTTTTACTGTCTCTCTAGGTAATATCGAGATCTAACAGCCACGTAAGTAATTGACGTCACACTTTAAGCATGTTACAGCTGGATCTACGTATATACAAATTTAAGAGTAATATAAAAGATTTAATATTGCAAAATGTTCTTCAGCTGCCCTGCGCAGCTCTTGCAGATAACCATGCTCTTTTTTGAGCACCTCCAGAACCAGGACTTGGAACATAACAAGAAGTAAGGAAATGGATGTTTGGTTCTAGTGGGAATTTACCGCATTTGTGCTCTCTTAGAGGAAGGATTTAGCAAGTTAATTAATTTGTCTTTTTTCTTACCTAAGAGTGAAAGCCTTTCTTACACTGCTCAGAGCCTCCCCGTGCCCCAAAGCAGTGTCCATCTGCACTGTCAGCGGCCGCACAACTCACAGCCTTTGTGGCATTTGGACGCAGTCATCCTTTGTGTCAAGGACATAGAGCAAGAAAAGAGGAGAAGCGAATCCCTTCTCCCTCCTGGGGCCTGAGCAGTGTCAGTCACGAAAGTGGATGTTGAGGGTTACATGGGGTGTGCTGGGCCAAGTGACCAAGGCTCCGTGTATCCTTTAATAAATTGTGTGTGTTTGTGATCTGGGGGTCCCTGTGCTACTCATGTGTGGTCTGGGCCTGTGGACTGTGGCTGGTGCATGAACTACTCAGAAACCAAGAATAAGCATTTTAAAATGCTCACAGCATTATTGCTACATCCAAGCTCATGTTCATTTTTCTCGTAGTTCATTTTTAAGTAATTATTTTATAAAATGTTCGAAGACAGTGAGAGCATGTTTCTCTCATTTCGTGAAATTTTATTACCATTGCTTTAGGATGCATTGACTGTCATTTCAAAATAGCACATTGTATATTGGCATCTCTATCTTTGCAAGTTATAAAACTTTCTTTCTTCATTGTGGTGAAAAAAACACATCACATAAAATTTACCATCTTAGCAGTGTTTAAATGTACAGTTCCGTAGTGCTAAGTCTATTCATGATATTATGAAATAGATCTCTAAGACTTTTTCATCTTTACAAAAAAACGAAAACTCTGTACCCTTTAAATAACTCCTCTCTGCCCCTCCTCCCAGCCCCTGGTAACCATCATTCTACTATCTGTTTCTATAAATTGGACTTACTTCAGATACCTCATTATGGATTCTTTTTTTTTTTTTTTTTTTTTTGAGACGGAGTTTCACTCTTGTTGCCCAGGCTGGAGTGCAGTGGTGCGATCTCGGCTCACCACAACCTCTGCCTCCCAGGTTCAAGCAATTCTCCTGCCTCAGCCTCCCAAGTAGCTAGGATTACAGGCATGCACCACCACGCCCAGCTAATTTTGAGGTTTTAGTAGAGACAGGGTTTCTCCATGTTGATCAGGCTGATCTCAAACTCCCGACTTCAGGTGATCTGCCCGCGTCAGCCTCCCAAAGTGTTGGGATTATAGGTGTGAGCCACCTTGCCCGGCAGATTCATTTTTATTGTCTCTTATTAAAGTATGAGTTTGAGACAGATTAGAGGTTTAAAAACCAAAATGGTCCTTTGCCTTAGGTAGTTTGAGAAGCACTGCTCCCAAAATGCAGGGCCTAGGACAAGTCCCCTCTTGCCCAGGTCTAAAGGCATTTCTGCTTTACTTCCCTGAGCCTCAGTTTCCCCAGTGTAAAAAGGGGTGACTGAATGGTGACGCTCTGAAGGCCGCACAGCCGTGTCACCGGGGGATGCTCTGGTCACTGGATTCCCCGAGTTAGGACTGTCTGGCTGGGCAGGCATCCTCTGTCCCCTCCCGTCGGGCCCTGCTCCAAGTCCCATTTCACGCACCGAGGACTCCTTTGTCTCCACTGACACCTGGTTTCCTGCCTCTGCAGTCACAGCGGGGCCTTCTCATGGATGACACATGCAGGCTGCTTCCACTGCTTATGTCCTGGCCAAACGTTTATGGCATTACCCACTAAGTTCACATTCCTCTCTGCTTGACCGTCACTCCTGTTTTCCATGAGTTACACAGGGCTGAAAGAGATGAGTTGATGTTGAAGAGGATGCAACCAAGCAGGGGCCCCACATTCCAGAATTTCAGAGCTGAGAGGGACACGATTCTATTTTTTCTCTTATTTCGCAGTAATGCACATTTACTGCTAAACAACCCCAAAAGATATCTCTCTCTCTCTCTCTCTCTCCTATAATCCAAGCACCTAATGATAACTACCTTTATTTATTTATTTATTTGTTGTTTGTTTGTTTTTTGAGACAGAGTCTCATTCTGTTGCCCAGGCTAGAGTGCAGTGGTGCAGTCTCGGCTGACTGCCACCTCCGCCACCTGGGTTCAAGTGATTCTCATGCCTCAGCCTCCTGAGTAGCTGGGACTACAGGTGCCTGCCGCCACGCCCAGCTAATTTTTGTATTTTTAGTAGAGACTGGGTTTTACCATGTTGGCCAGGCTGGTCTCCAGCTCCTGACCTCAAGCAACCCGCCGGCCTCAGCCTCCCAAAGTGCTGGGATTACAGGCGTGAGCCATAACCACCTTTAATATTTTAGTAAATACTGGTTGAGCATCCCAGATCTCAAAATTGAAAATCCAAAATCCAAAATACTTCTGATCCTTCTGATCCTAAGCATTTCAGACACGGAATGTTCAACCTGTATCTTGCTTGTTTTCTTCCATACACTTTTAAGACAACATTAACAAGAATGTGTTGCTTCTATTGTTTCTAACCTGCTTTTTCCATCCAACCATGAATATTTTTCTACATCTATAAATGCACTGCTACATCATCAGTATGAGTGGCTGCAGAGTATTCCCTGTGTATATGTTTGGCAGGACCAATGTCCTCTCTCTCTCTCTTTCTCACTATTTTGAATAATAAATAACATGCCTGTAGTCAATTTCTTCATTATTTCCATAGGACAAAATCCTAGAGGTGAAGTTTCTAGGCCAAAGGATATGCATACCCATATTTAAAAGACTTTGGCTACAGGATTTGACAGTATTGATTAACACTGCCATCAAAAACATCAAGAGTGCCCATTTCAACTCATACCTGCCAACATTGGGTATTATTTATTTAATTGTTGTTTTAATTTGTATTTCCTTTGGGGATGTCATGGACATGTTTTCCTTATGCTTACTGGTCAATTATAGTGAAACAGATTTTGGAGCTTATCATCCAGCTTTTTATTTTGACAGCTGTGAAAACAGGCACAGAGGTGAGGAGCTGCTTCTTCAAGCAGGTTAGGGACAGATCAGAATGGAAACCAGGTTTTCTGATGTCCAGGTGAGGGGGATGTTTCTCTGTGATTCTGGGAGCCCCTCGAGGTCATAGAGGGAGATAAGATTATACACTGAGAACGGAAAACAGCCCTTCAGTGTTCCCTGTCATTGTGTGACATTAGACAAGTGACTTCAGACTCCTCTCTGAGCCTCAGACTTCTCACCTGTAAAATGAGAAGGTTGGATGAAATCGATTGCTCAGGTCTTTTTTTTTTTGAGACAGAGTCTTGCTCTGTTACCCAGGCTGGAGTGCAGTGGCACGATCTCAGCTTACTGCAACCTCTGCCTCCCAGATTCAAGCAATTCTCCTGCCTCACCCTCCTGAGTAGCTGGGACTACAGGTGCATGCCACCACTCATGGCTAATTTTTTGTATTTTTAGTAGAGACAGGGTTTCACCATGTTGGCCAGGCTGGTCTTGAACTCCTGACTTTGTGATCCACCTGCCTTGGCCTCCCAAAATGGTGGGATTACAGGCGTGAGCCACCACACCTGGCTGATTGCTCAGGTCTTATTCAGCGCTGAGATTAAGGCTGTGATTCCATCTCCAGGTGTCTTCCAAGCTCTGATAGTTAAAATGAACATCTTGCATGTGTACCGTACTTTACAGTTTGCAAAACATTTCTGTGAAGCAGGGAGGAGAGGTATTGTTCTTAACCCCATCTCACAAGTAAGAAAACTGAGGCTCAGAGAGTTCAAATGGCTTAACCTATCTGAGTCACTACAACTTCAGCAAATTCCTTAGCCATCCCCCAACAGGCCTTCTAGCAAGATAGCTGCCTTGAAGCTCCTCTATATAGAAATTCTGGACCCACCACTATCTGTCCACCTGCCTCGGGCTACTCAGGATTCACTGAGCACCTACTCTATGCTAGGCTCTATGCCAGGGATGGGGATGCAGAGACCAGCATGGAGCTTGCAGTCTTCTGGGGGAGACACACCAAAACGGACCATTTCAACAGAGGGTGACAGGTGCTCTGAAGTGCTTTGACAGAGGGCAGTGTGAGAATGATGGAAGCACAGAGGGGCATCCAGCTCAGACGAGAGGCGTCTGGGCAGGCTTCCTGGAGGAGGTGATGCCTGACTCTCATCATGAAGAGGGAGTTAGGCAATAGTCAGGTGAAGAAAGACAAGGAAGGTATTTGGGGCAGAGGGACAGAGTGGGCAGAGAATTGGAGACAAAGAGGGAACAACACCTTTGGGGAACTTTAAAAAAGCCATGGGGCTTGGTCTGAATCCAGTGGGCAGTGAGGAGTCAAGGAAGGGTTTGGGTGAGGAGAGGGACATCTTCATTTGTTTGTTCAGTAAGCGTATGTTGAGTGCCAGAGCCTACTATGCTGAATGCCAGGCACAGTGCTAGGCCCTGATTGAGAGTAAGACAGATAAGACCTTTGTCCTCACAACCTATGCCTCTGAAGATCAATTCTAGAACAGCGATTCTCAAACTTTTTGCTGTCAGGATCCTTCTATATTCTTCAAAACTTTTTGAGGAAGAATCGTCACTGGCTTATTGATACAATCCATGAACATGATATTTACGTGTATTGAAAATTAAGATGGGCCAGGTACAATGGCTCACACCTGTAATCCCAGCACTTTGGGAGGCCAAGGTGGGCGGGTCACAAGGTCAGGAGTTTGAGACAAGCCTGGCCAACATGGTGAAACCCTGTCTGTACTAAAAATACAAAAATTAGCCAGGCATTGTGGTAGCCGCCTGTAGTCCCAGCTACTCGGGAGACTGAGGCAGGAGAATCGCTTGAACTAGGGAGATGAAGATTGCAGTAAGCCAAGATCACGCCACTGCACTCCGGCCTGGGTGACGGAGCAAGACTCCATCTCAAAAAAAAAAAAGAAAAGAAAAGAAAAAAGAAAATTAAGACTGAGGAAATGTGAACATTTTTATCTATAAATTCATTTCCAAATAATAATAACAAACCCATTCCATGTTTAAGTGAATAATATATTTTATGAAAAGCAACAATATTTTCCCAAATAAAAGTATTTACTGGACAGAGTACCACTGTTTCACATTTTTGCAGGTCTCTTTTATGTCTGGCTTATGATTTTGAAAAAAGTTTGACCTTGAAAATTCCCTGTAAAGGTCTTGGGGATCCCGGGTCACACTCTGAGGGGGATGAATTGGATGAAGGGAAGTCCGGGAGGCGGTGAGGCTGGTGAAGAGGCAGCTTTTAGGGAGGGGCTGGGAGCTAGGGCACAGGAGAGCAGGGGCAGGTTTGAGAGAAGGCAGTGGGCTGGGAGGCAGGGCCTGGGTGCCTGTTGCTGGCTGCCAAGACAGGGCCGCAGTCGGGGAGCAGGTCTGGGGAGGAGATGATAAACGGGAATGCACTGGGTTTAAAATGCCTGCAGACTCCCACGTACAGTGCCCAGAAACAGGCCTGGGCCGAGGAGGGAATGAGTTTGTGTAGGAGGGAGAGTGTCGCTGAGGACAGAGCTGTCAGGACCAGGAGTGACAGGGCTTCAAGGGGGATGGGAAGGAGAGTGTGGCCTGGGGGTTGTGCGCCAGCCAGGCAGGGGCTGCTGTGGGAGGATGGGAGGGTCTGTCTCCTCCCGGCCTTGCTGAGCAAAAACTCTGCATAATCCAAGCCAGTTTCCAGGAGGAGCAGCCAAGGAGGGGCCCCGCCAGGGCTCAGCCTGAAGGGGAACTGGGGACAGGGAAGGAGGAATGGGCTGGAGGCCCCGGGGCTAGGAGATGATGCTGGAGGTGTGCCACATACCCAGCCAGGGGTGGGAAATACTCACGGGAGAAGCATCTAGGGCCTCAGTGAGAAAGGAACCAGAGGGGTTCTCTCCATCTTTGAGTCTCTGGTGTGTTTGAGAATTCGGACGCCTTGCTAGGCAGAGGCAGCTGCTGGCTCAGACGATCGCAATGCGTGTCCTCCCAGCATCAAGCTATGGGCCTGACCCCGGCCCTCTGCACAGATACTGTTCTATGCAGTCTCTTTTGTTGGATTTGGGTGGAAGAAAGCCAATCCCAGACTGCCCTGATCCTTCCCCAGGCAATTGGGTGGGCTCTGCTGGTGTGCTAGCCTCACTCTGTTTGCTGGGGAAGAACTGGCCCACAAGGACCCCCAAGACACTTGGGTGAGATAAGCAGGGACCCATGACAGTAGCTAATAGTGAACACTTACTAGGCACCTGGCACTGTTCCTTATGTGGATTAATTCACTTAGTTCTTACAGCAAATCCTCAAAGACAAGAACTCTTGTTATCCCCATTCTAAGGATAAGGAACTGAGGGACAGAGAGGTCAACTGGCTTTCTCAGGGTTTGAATGCAGACAGCCTGTCCCCACAGCATGACGCTTACCCACTGTACTCTGCTAATGTGACTCAGGAGTGCCATACTGCACTGGGAAGCCCTATGGTGGCAGCCACAGAAAGGGGTGAGGGAGCTCTGAGGTGTGCATTCTCCCAGCTGGGGGACGTCAGGAAGGCTTCTTGGAGGAGATGCCATATAGCAAATAATTAGCCAGGCAAAGGGGGTCAAAGCAGGAAGTGTAGAGGAAACAGCATATGCAAAGGCCATGAGAAGGTGGGGAGAACGTGGTTCTTCAGATTGCTGCAGGGGGGTGCCCTGTGGCACGGAAAAGCGAGGGGCCAAGGGAGATCAAGGACGCTGCCCAGTGGGTGGGACTTTACCAGCGCGAAGGGTCAGGCATCGAGGCCTGGAAAGGTATGAACACAGAGACGGATCCACATCTCCATCTGGAGGTGCCACAGGCTCCTCAAACCCCACATCCCCAAACTGAAGCCATCCCCTTCCCTGGCCCCCGCCCTGCTTATGCCCCATGTCCTCCCTCTCAGGGATGTCCCACAACCTCCTGCTTGCAAAAGATGGAAACCCGGATATCGCCCTGGCACCTTCCCCTTCCCTACGCTACTCTTTCCACCAGTCACCAGCTCCTGCCACTCCACTGTTTCCACCCTCTGCCACTCGAAGTCCAAGCTGCCTGGGCCCTGCCGCGGCTCCAGCTGGCTTCTGCTCAGGTTTGGCCCGCCCATCTCCACGTGGGGACTAACGTGGTCTCCACCACATCTCTCTGCTACTCACAACCTTCAGCAGCTGTCCAAGGCTCACAAGATGAATCTGAGCTCCTCGGGCCGGTCTGGCCTTGCCTGCCTCACCCACCCTCTCTAATCCAGGCCGTCTGAATTTTTTTTGCTTTCGTGAACGTGCCATGCACTTGTTGGCTGTCAGCCTTTGCACACCCTGCCTGGAAGTCCCCCGGCCCCTCTCCCCAGCAACCTATGTACAGCCCCACCCTTTGGCTCCCGCGTTTCCATAGTCCCTGTACTGAATTCCTCATCATCTTGTCACACATGATTTTAACTATTTTCTCATCAGTTTCTCTAGATCAATGGAAAGCTGCATGAAGGGAAAGTCTGTCTCTCCCCCAGCACACAGCACTAAGCCATGTGCTTAGTAGAGACTCAGAGCTCTGAGTAATATTTGTTGAATGAATGAATGAGTGAATGAATGAATGAGTGAATGAATGAATAAGGCATGATGCATGATCCAAAGAAGCTCAAAGGCTCCAAGACAGACCTTACAATACAGACCGCTATGAGGTCCCCCCACTCCCTGCCACCAGGGAGAACAGCATGGCAGGGGGAGCTACAAGAAGGCAGAGGAGGGAGGAGCAAACTTTGAGGGAATTTCTTTACAATACAGGTGACATTCTCTGCTGTATCTTGAAGAATGAATAGGAGTTTACTAGGCAGAGAATCAGGGGAAGAAGAGCACTTTTTTTTTTTTTTGAGATGGAGTCTTGCTCTGTTGCTCAGGTTGGAGTGCAGTGGCGCGATCTCGGCTTACTGCAAACGCCATCTCCTGGGTTCAAGAAATTCTCCTACCTCAACCTCCCAAGTAGCTGGGATTACAGGCGCATGCCACCATGCCCAACTCATTTTTGCATTTTTAGTAGAGACGGGGTTTCACCACGTTGGCCAGTCTGGTCTCGAACTCCTGACCTCAGGTGATCCACACGCCTTGGCCTCCCAGAATGCTGGGATTACAGGTGTGAGCCACCATGCCCAGCCGGAAGAGCACAGTCTTCCTTACCATTATTATTGACTAATGATGCCTGGGATTGGCATGATGGTTATTGGTCCAGCAGGGAAGGTGGGGAGGGCATGAAGTTGTGTACTTGTCATCTGAGGGTGGCTCACACGGCCTTCCTCGGAGTTTTCTAGATAAGAAAATGGTGTAAGTCAGGACACCAATTTGGCTTGAGTGAATACATGGAGTTTATGGATGCATATCATTGAAATGACCAGGAGTGAACTTCAGGCACGGCTGGATCCAGGTTCTCAAGTGATGTCATCAGTCTTCCATCTCTTGCCTCTGTTTTCCTCTCCAAGGGCTTTGTCTACAAGCATTCTTTCCCCACATATTGACAAGAGGTCTTTCTGCATAAAAAGCCCAAATGAAAAGAGAGCTCTTTTTTCTTTTTCAATATTCTCCCACAAAATTCTCGGATAGACTCTTGTTGGCCTGGCATGATTTGCATGTCCATTTTTGAACCAGTCGCCACGGCCGGAGGAGAGTGGAATATGCTGAGTGGCCAGGCGTGCCTTAGAGTCTTAGAGTGGGAGGGGGTGTGGGTGGGAGGAGCAGTGTCAGGCCCTCCCAAATTACACAGACAGTGAGTGGGAACAGGAGGTCCCCACAGGAAATCAGGAGGCTGCTGCCAGGAGAAGGGGCTGGACTCTAGCCAGTGAGAGACCCCCAGGGCTGAGAGTCTTTCTGGCCTGGGGATAAGTGGCCAGCCTCCTCTTACATGGAGTACAGAGTCCAGGTACCCACATGGCACTTGGGGATCAGTCACAGTTGGCTTCCGTCTTGGCCCCCACTCCTGGGCTGTGTGACTTTGGGTGAGTTATTTCTCCTCTCCGAGTCTCAGTTTCCTCCTCTGTAAAATGGGATGTCTTTCTAAGAAGTGGAGAAGACACAGGGAAGAGGCCATGTGAAGACAGTGACAGAGATATGAACAATTCCACCACCAGCCAAGGAACACTGGGGCCACCGGAAGCTGGAAAAGACAAGGAAGGATTCTTCCCCAAGTCTTCAGAGAAAGCAGGTCCCTCCCATGCCTCGATTCCAGACGTTCAGCCTCTGTAACTGCGAGACAATCCATTTCTGTTGTTTTGAGCACCTGGTTTGTGTTATCTTATTGCGGCAGCTCTGGAAGACTGATAACCATCTGAAATGAGACATGATTGTATTTATTTATGGATTTGTTCTTCATCCTTCTCCTCAAGGGACCCGCTCCATAAGGCCAGGTGCCATCTGTGTTTGTCACTGCTGTGTCCCTCATGTCTGGAACAGTACCTGTTGCATAGCAGATACTCACGAAGGATTCCGTCGAATCAGAGAACCCTGGGCCCTGCATGCTGGGAGGGTCTGTGTAGTCCATCCCCAACCTGCTGTTCCAGCCAGGCCCTCCTTGGGCCCCTCCACCCCACTTTCCACACATTTTGCTTTTGACAAGTGACTCTGGTGACAGGCCATGTTCCCACCCCCAGACACACACAGTGGCTCATGTTATCCTTGAAGAGGCAGTGCAGCCCAGTAGCGACAAGCTTGGAGGTACGGAGACCCGAGAGCTGGGTTCAGTGGGGTCTGACTTGCCCTGTGGCGACCCCCCAGCAGGTCCTGTGCCTCTGTTTCCTCCCCTGGAAAATGGGGACAGGATCCCAGCCTCTGAGTTACTGTCAGTGCCTGGCATGCAGTAGGTGCTCAATAAATGCTGGCTGTGGGACAGGCACGGTGGCTCATTTCCGAAATCCCAGCACTTTGGGAGGCTGAGGCAGATGGATCACTTGAGGCCAGGAGTTCGAGACCAGCTTGGCCAACATGGAGAAAACCCATCTCTACTAAAAATACAAAAATTAGCCAGGCATGGTGGTACATGCTGTATTCCCAGTTACTCAGGAGGCTGAGGCTGGAGAATCGCTTGAACCTGGGAGGCAGAGGTTGCAGTGAGCCAGGATAGCGCCATTGCACTGCAGCCTGGGCAGCACAGCAAGACTCCAGCTAAAAAAAAAAAAAAAAAGGTAGCTGTGGTCAACTCTCCTTGGATGTCCCGGATGTCCCGTCTTCCCTGTGAGGCTGGCCTGAGCCCAGTCCTCCTGCAGGAAGCCCTCCCTAACTACCCCACCCTCCGGCTGGCTCTCCCTAGCACAGACTCACTGAACGGCTCTCTTGCCGCTCAGCACAGTCTGTCTGGGATCGTGAATTCTCTGTTGGTGCACACGTGGCCCATCTCCACAGCCGCCTCAGCCGTTGGCCATGTTTTAACGAGGACTTCTCTTTGTAAATAAGGAAGCAGGGCTTTGATCTCCCTTTTGGAATCGGCTGTCTTTGATAGCCTGCACTGAGGAGCTGCTAAACGTCAGGCTGGAATTCAAGTCTGGGCACTGCTGCCACTTGCTGCCAACCCCGAGCAGGTTGCCTCCCTTCTCCCAGCCTCAGTTCCCCCTAAGTAGAAGGGTCTGGGTAGAGTAGACAGTCTGTGGTCCATAAATTAGCCCATCCATGAATTCAGCAAAATGCCACCTTAGCGCCAGTTTCTTTGGTAACCTCCCTTTCTTTAGTTTCAAGCACAAATCAGCAATTAGCTCCAGTTCCCTGATGAGGGATAATGAAGCCAGGAGAGGTAAAGTGACTTTTCCAACACCCTCAGCCAGGCATGAAGCAGAGGGGAGATTAGAACCTAGGTTGTCTGATTCCTGGTCTCGCTTATTTCTGTGACCTCTCACCCTCCAAGGCCAAGGTTAACTGGGAATGCTTTGGTCCACTGGTGACATCTTGGAGTCAGTCCAAGTCAGGACATCCCCAGGCCTGCTCTGCTGTGCTCTGCTCTGGGAGGGGGGCAGTCTGAGAGCTCTGGGCAGGAGGTCAGGCACTAAGATTTGGAGAAGGGACCATTTTCAAAGGTGAATACAGTTCTTATGCATCCCTCAAAGGGCTCAGCGGCTCTGGTTCTGGGGGGCAGGGCACTTGTGGGGCCGTGTTCTTCATGTGTGCCCACTCCACACACAGAGGAAGAGATGAGACTTGGAGAAGAAAAGGAGTTGCATAAGGTTGGTGACAGGGCCGGAACTGACCCCAAACCATGGCCTATCTTGCACTAACTGCACCCCCACACCCCAGAGGGGGCCTGTCGGTGGGGGAAGCTCCCAGCAACCCCCTGGTACATGGAGGGGAACAGACACAGGCTCAAAGCCACACAGTCAGGTTCCCTGGGAACCACGTCATGGGCAAGAGTCGGGGGAGGAGCAGCTGGAAGGGGAAAGACGGTGAATGTGAGAGAGATTAAAAGAGACATTAAGAGAAAAAAAAGAGACAGAGGGCAAGCAGGGGGAAAAGATGGAAGGAAGGAGGGAGGGAGAGAGGGAGAGGGAGGAAGGGAAGAGAAAAGAGAGAATGAATAATGGATTCATTTCCATTTTCTGAGCAGAACCCATTTCCAGGTCTTGGGGAATGCCCGGGGCAAAGTGGCTAACTCAGCTGGCTCGACAGGAGCATAGGGACACTCGCCTCCTTGTCCCCTGCCCTTGTCCCCTGCGTGGCTCCTTGATGGACAAGGCATGGAGCAAGGCTGGTGGGATTCAGGGCCAGATCCCACTGAGGGATGGGAGAGGGTGACTGAGGGGCCTGGGCCATGCTCAAGAGCTGAGTGATCTTCAGTGAGCCACAGCCCCTCTCCTGAGCCTCAGGTTCCAAATCTGCAAAACGGCCAGAGCTGGGGCCGCGTGTGTGTGCGTGTGTGTGTGTGTATGTGTATGTGTGTGTGCATGTGTCTCTGTGGGGGGATATGTGTGTGAGTATATGTATGTATATGTATGTGCATGTGTGTGTGTGTCCATGTGTGTATTTGTGTGTGGTGTGTGTGGTTATGTGTGTGTACGTGTGTGACAGTGTATGTCTGTGTGCATGTGTGTGTGTGTGCATGTGTGTATATATGTGCATGTGTATGTGCATGTGTATGTATTTGTGTGGTGTGTGTGTTGTGGTTGTGTGTGTGAAGGTTTGTATATCTGTGTGTATATGTGTGTGCATGTGTGTATGTGTGTGTCTCTGTGGGGGGATATGTGTGTGTATGTGGTTATGTGTATATGTGTGTGAGTGTATGTCTGTGTGTGTACGTATGGGTGTGTGCATGTGTGTATGTATTTGTGTGTGATGTGTGTGGTTTGTGTGTGTGTATGTGTGTGCATGTGTGTATGTGTCTCTGTGGAGGGATGTGTGTGTATGTGATTGTGTGTGTGTGAGAGTGTATACCTGTGTGTGTGTGCGTGTGTGTGTATATGTATGTGCATGTGTGTGTGCATGTGTGTTTGTATTTGTGGTGTGTGTGGCTGTGTGTGTAAGTGTACATCTCTGTGTGTGTGCATGTGTCCATGTGTGTCTCTGTGGGGGGATATGTGTGTATATGGTTGTGTGTGTATGTGAGAGTGTATGTCTGTGTGTATGAGTGTGCGTGTGAGTGTATGTGTGTATATGTATGTCCGTGTGTATGTGTGTGTGCATGTGTGTATTTGTGGTGACTGTGGTTATGTGTGTTTGTGTGTGTATGTATGGGGGGTATGTGTGTGCATGTCTGTGGGGCGGTGGGGTGTGTGTGCATGTGTGGTTGTGTGTGTGTGTGTGGGGGGTGTGTGGGCATGTGTGTGGTTATGTGTGTATGTGTGCATGTGTATGTGTGTATATTTGTGTGTGCACACGTGTGTGAGTGTATTTGTGTGTGTGCAAACGTGTGTGTGCAAGTGTGTGTATGTATATGTATGTGTGTGTAGGAGGCAGCATTTGGGCTCTGATGTTCTGGATGCCACCACGCCTGGGCTCTGGGCCTCTCGTGGGCGGGAGGTGGGGCAGCTGGTCGACAGCCCCCGCCCTGGGTGGATTCAGCCTGGGCCCCAGCTGCGGCCTCCCACGCATCCATTGCCTCCCTCCCCCTGTCTCCAGCTCCTTCCTTACTCTGCCAAACCAACCCCAACCATGGAAAAAAGGAGTGTTTCGGGCCAGCCATTAGCGGGCGGAAACTCTTTGTTTCCTTCTCTTCCTCTTCTGGGATCCATCCTGCTCTGGGCCGAGTAATACCAATAGCAGGGTGCCTACTGTGTGCCAGGCCTGGAGCTAAAGTCTTTAGCAGATCATTTCATCAAACCCTCAGAACTGCGCCCTTCACAGATCCCCAGTTTCCATAGGAGGAAATCGACGCTCCTGGGGGTGAAGTGACCTGCCTGAGGGCCCATGCTGGGGGCTGGCAGAGCCCAAGCTTGCACATGAGTGATGAGGGTTGGAACCAGAATGCAGAGGAGTGGTAGAGCCAGGACTTGATCGGGTCTGTGCTTCTGGGCAATCACCACCGGCCTACACACCTCAGTTTCCCCATCTGTTAAAGAGTTGCAGTAAGAAATGGAGATGGTTGTAGAGCCCATGACGTGGAGAGGCTCGGCAAACTTCAGCTACGTGGATGAAAGAATTCAGATTCAGCCTCCCGCTGAGATCCCAGCTCTGCCACGTCGCAGCTGGGTGACCCTAGGCAAGTGACTTAGCCTTACTGAGCCCCTTTGTAAAATAGGGTGCTTCGAGGAAAAGAAAGGGGTGCGGAGAAAGGGCCCCACTGAGCGCCTGGCACAGGAGGAAGGACCTTTGATCCCAGCCCTTCCCTGCCTTTCCCCTTCCCCTTGTAGGGGTGTGGGAAGGGAAGGCGTGGGGCAGGAGGGGATTAGCCCTGGGTCCCCCTCCTGGGGCGGCGCTTTTAACCATGGTCTCCCCCAGGGATCAGCCCTGCCCCCTCCCAGGCCCCCGGCCAGGCCTGTGTTTGCCGTGGGGATCTGGGCTGGCCCGGGCCCCTGCCTTTCATTCCCGGGCAGCTTTTGCTTGCTTTGCGCGCCGTGGGGCCAGGCGGCGGTTATGCCCGCTCACCAGGAGCAGATGGGCCGCAGTGGGAAAGCCGGCGGCTGGCCCTAAGAGGATTGGCGGCCTTTCTTCCCACCCTTTGTGACGCTCCCCGAGGGCCGCCAACGCACAGACCACAAAGGCCGCTTGTTTGGCCGCCTCTGGGGGCGCAGGGGTCACAGCTGACAGCGGCGCCCTTGGAGACGGTGGCACCCCAGTGAGCGGCAGAGCCCAGAGCACCTGGATCACCGGGCTGGGGAAAGACGGGGAATCCTTGTCTCCCTCCCACCTCCCAGAATTTCCCAGGGAGCACTCTTGCATGTAGGGGAGAGGTGCTGGGAGTCGGGGGGACTGCTGGGACCATCCTTTAGAGGGGGCAGGCCCAGAGAGGGTCTGTCTACACGCCCCCATCACCTCACTGAGAGCTCGAGGCCCAGACAGGTCTGTGACTCAGCCGAGTCACACAGCAAGTTAGTCACCAACCAGGACTCACTCCTAGGGTCCCCAGAGCCCAGCAAAGCTCCCTGCCATCTTGGAAATGTGGTCTTCCTCTCCTGCCAGTTTACTCCACGTAGCTGTGGGGACCAGGAGATCTGAGAAAGGGAAGGTTGGGGGCAGCAGAAACTGGAGGGACTTAGCAAGAATAGTCCCAGAAGGGGCATTTGACAATAGTTTGAGGCCAAGCTCCTGGTGAGAGGTGGAAGCTGGGGAGAGGAAAAGGACAAGAATTATGTCTCCCATGAGCTTATTTTAAAAAACCGTTGGCTGGGCGTGGTGGCTTATGCCTGTAATTCCACTTCGGGAGGCCGAGGCGGGTGGATCGCCTGAGCTCAGGAGTTCATGACCAGTCTGGCCAACATGGTGAAACCCCGTCTCTACTAAAAATGCAGACAAATCAGCCGGATGTGGCGGCCTGCACCTGTAATCCCAGCTACTCGGGAGGCTGAGGCAGGGGAATTGCTTGAACCCAGGAGGCAGAGGTTGCAGTGAGCCAAGATGGCATCACTGCACTCCAACCTGGGTGACAGAGCGAGACACCATGTCAAAAAAAAAAGTTGTTACATGCATGCTCTGCGGTGGGTACTGAGAAAATCAGGAGAAATAATATCAGGCTCAGTGCTTGGGGCCCTCTGTGTACTAGGAAGACAGATTTTTAGGCAACAGGCTCTAGCCCAGTTTCTCAGCTTTGAGAAAGTGACATTTAGGGCAGATAACTCCTGGTTGGGGGCTGTCCTGTACATTGCAGGAAGTGTTACAGCATCCTTGGCCTCCACCACCAGATCTCAGCAGCACCCCTGTGACCCCAAAAAGGTCTCCAGACATTGTCAAATGTCCCCTGGGGGGATGCCAACCCCGGTTGAGAAACATTGGTCTAGACCATAATCCTGGTCATTTGTTCATTCATTCCGCACATGTCAAGTTCATGCCTACTGCATTTGCCTCTTTGAGGAGAGAGTGAAATAGTTAATGCAGGGATGACAAGGGGGTGCGGGTTACCAGGAGGTTCCTGAACAGGTGATATTTGAGCTAGACCTAGAAGGAGATGCCAGGACAGAGAAGATGGGAAAGAGGACATTGTAGGCCGAATTGGCAAAATGGAGTTCTGGATTCATTCCCTAGAGATACTCTGAGGGCCTGTTGTGTGCAGGGCATCTCTGGTGATACCAACAAACTGAGACAGCCCCTTTCCAGCATGCAGAGGCTTTGGGCATGCCGAGAAAGGTCTGCACCCGGTCCAGAGGCCGTGGAGGGATCATGAAGTGCTTCCCAGGGAAGGGGAGACAGGGGCTACATCTTGAGGCTGAGCAGGCAGGAGATGGGCAGGCAGGAGATGGGCAGGCAGGAGAAGGGAGGAAGAGATGCAGACAGAGGAGGCAGCCTCTGCCCAGGCTGCAGAGCCTGGGAGCCCAAGGCTTTGGGGGAACTACAAGGAGGCAGCTGGAACCAGGAAATGGCATTCTGACTGTGGAGATGGGGACATGAGGCTGGAGTGGAAGACGGGGAGAGGGACCTACCTGAAGAGGCTGGACTTGATACTGAGTCACTGGGGAGCTATGGAAGGCATTTGAGTAGAGGTGTATTTTTGTTTTAGAAAAATCACTGTGGCAGCAGTGAGAAGATGGTTGGAGGGGAGCAGGCAAGAGGCAGGGGGACAGTTGCAGTGGTTCAGGAATGAGATCAGGGTGGCCGTGCACACGGCGTGCAGGGGAGGATCCCACAGACACCCAGGAGGTAAAGGCATTAGGATATGGGCTTGAATGTGGGGTTGAGGGAGCTGGAGGAGGCATCTGGGCAGATGATGGGTGTCTAGCAGGGCAGCCCTGAAGTGAATCACCAGATTGGAAACACCAGATAAAAGACCGAGCAGAGAAAGATGTGTCTGTGGGTCTCAAAATGAATTGCTTTTGAAACTTTGCCCTTATGCTCATCTTTAAATATTGATAACCAACATTTCTAAAGAGCTGAATGCTCTGTGCCAGGCACTGTTCTAAATGCTTCATGTACATTGGCTCATTGAGTCTTTAAAACAATGCATCGAGGGAGGTGCTTTCCATCATCTCCGTTTTGCAGATAAAAAACCTGAAGCACAGGGAAGTAACTTGTCCAAGGTTAACTAGCTAGCAAGTGGCTGAGCCAGGATTTGAACTCAGGCAGTTTGGCTCTAGAGTTTGTGCTGTCTGCTATGCTATACTACCAAAACATAGAGTTTGTTTAAAGCTTCCTTAACTTCGGCTATTTATAAAGTCCTGTAATCTTAATATAAAAGTAAAAAAGCAATGGCATTTTATAGGTTGTGGTGGTGGAATGTAAAAGTGGAATATCATCTTCTGGAATCTCAGGGAGTAGTTGGAAAGTGACTACCGCCACCTGGTGGCAGTGTACCCCAAGTAGAGCCACGACAAAGGCTAAACCTGGTTTCTTTCGGTATTACATTAATGAAACTCCAGGCCAGGGTGATGAGAACTTACTAGTAATATATGCACTACTATTATGAAAAATGTGTCGTCAATGAAGGGGCAGGAAGAAAGAGAGGAGGCTCCCAATGCTCAGGCTGCGGGGTATATACTCTGAGGGACTGTGACTGTGGGTACTCAGGATGAGGTTGCAATGTCCTGTCCAGACCCTCTCGCTAGTTCCCTAGACGACCAGCATTAGGCATTTCTGAAACAGCTGGTGGGAGCTAGGGGTGGGGTGGGGTGTTACTCTGCAAACATGGGCTGTACCCATGACCCCGACCTTCTAATCCCAGGGCTTAACTGACTTCATTAACTCCAGGGGGTTTGAGAGAGACCCCTCCCCAAAATCATTCTCTGATAAACCATACTCAGAAAAGTCCCATTCCTGGGGGCCATGCAGGAAAACCTCCTGCCTGAAGGCAGGGGACTGGAGGTGATGCTCCTTGGCTGCAAACCCTCTGCTGCGTGAAAGGGCTGGGTCTGCCCCACCCCCTGCCTGCCAAGGGGCAGCGAGGGAGAAAACTGGGTGAAAGCAGAGCATGCCGGGTAGCCCGGCCAGGAGCTGAGCGGTCCAGCCTCCCACCCCCCACTGTGGTTGCCATGGCAACTGAGGAGGGGAGGGAGGAGGAGAGGAGAGACCACTCGTCCCTCAGACAATGGGAACCTATTCCAGGTCACCCTTGGCCTTATCCTGAGAGACTCGGGGTGGTCAGCAGTTCTGGGCTCTTTGTACCCTGCAGCATGGAGATTTGGGGGCATAGTCCTCTGCTCAGGCCAGGCCGGGGGGCCCCAGAATGGGGGACAGAATCCTCGCCCTTGGAACATCCCAACCTTACCAGAGCCCATCCCTTCCTGGGCTCCCAGATCCCCCAAGATGAAGTTGGGTTCATTTTCCGAGGGCCCCTCCCCCATGGAAGAGTGTGACCTTCTGTTGTGAAGTGAGCAGTGGGCACAGGGAGGAGGCAGCAGCCACTTTGGGGACAGGCCAAATGTTTTATGAGTAATTTAATATCTGGAGCGCGAACCACTGAGCGGAGAACTCGTCAGCTGCCCGGAGTGAGAGCTGGTCTGGTCCTCATAACGCAGGGGCAGGGGTGGTGGGCTCACAGGGACGGACCTGGGGCCACAGGGAAGTTAACCCTTTCAGGGTCCTGGGATGGAGCTAGGAAGGGGCGAGGCCGTGGACCTGCCGTGCGCCAGATCCTGAGCCATACGGTTTGGATGGCTTGAGCACTTTGAACCTGGGAAGGAAGGGTTGGCTCGTTGGAAAGGCACTGGCTTTTAAACGGGGGGACCTGAGTTTGGTTCTTGCTAGCTATGTGACCCTGGACTAGTGTGAGCCTGTGTGAGCCTCAGTCCCTTATGCATGAAATGGGGATGATGAAAATGATATCGATGCCATTCCTAGCACGGTAAGAATTGAGCAATAATGAATACAAAGCACTTAATACAGTGCCCAGGACACAGCAGGCCCTCAATCAGAGGACCTGCCCTCACGACTCTGATGCTGTGTGAAGCTTGGCAGAACCCCTCGAAGCCCCCCAGAGCCCCTCAAAGCCCCCAGACATCCTTCATAGGGATCTCCCCACCACCCAGCTGTGTTCTGGATGCCTTTTCTTGTCCCAGGACCACCTGACGGACTTTCGTACCATTCTACACAAGCCATAGCTGTGTCCTGTCTCCTGACATTTGCTTTAGCCTCTACTCAGAGTTTCTGCAGAGGGGGTCCTGTCCAGCCTGGTGGCGTGGAAGGGGCCTGGGCCCTGGGTCAGAATCCCAGCCCAGCCATATTCCGGCTCTGTGACCAAGGCCAGGTGCTTCACTTCTCTGGGCCTTCATTTCTTCCTCTATGAAATGTGAGTAACAAAGTGCCGTCCTCGTAAGAATGCCGTCCCAGTTAATGAAGATCATTCTGTAAGGAAGCCAGCACAGCACCTGTTACATAGTAGGTGCTCACTAAATGGTGCTCTTCATCATTGATACTTTAAGAGAGTGGCTTCAGTGCCAGACTGTCTTAGTCCATGCCCCAGCTCTGTCGTGGGCTAGCTGTGAGGACTCGGCCAAATTACTTCCCTATACCTCACTTTCCATATCTGTGAAATGGGCATAACAATCGCACCTGCCCCATGGGGATTAAATGAGTGAAGATGTGTAAAGTGTTTGGATCAAAACCTGGAACAAAGGAGGAGCAAAGTTGGTGCCAGGCTATTCTCTTCTTCTGAGGTTCAGAAGCAATTTGTGAAAAGGCATCTCCAGTCCCCTCCCCTGCCCTCATCCTGCCATTGGGCCTGGGAGGCAGGTCTCCCAGGCTACCTTTCTGGGGCTCGGGTTGCAGCATAGTGAGCTCTCTCCCTGCCCTGGGTTTATATTTCTGCCTCCCTGAGGGACTCCTCCAACAGCATCATAGGAATGGCAGGAGCACTGGTCTCAGAGTCACCTACGCACTGTGTGTCCTCAGGTACATAACCCCACTCTCCAGAATGGCTTCTCCTGCCATGGGATTCTGCCCCTTAGTTAATCATGAAATCTCCCTTTTCCATGCAGCCTAGTCCCGACCATCGTTTCACTTCCTGGAAGAAATTCCATGTGCCTGAGCTGAGGTGAGCCAGAGGTCATCTGGTCCAGTCCCGTCATTTTACAGACTGGGAAACTGAGGCCAGGTGTTGGCCTCATCACAGCGCTCCAAAAGGAAGAGCCCGGCCAGGCCGGGGATTTTACAGATGAGGAAACCCAGTTCCAGAGACTGGAGTTACTGATCTGAGGTCACACCGTGAGTCAGTGACTCTGGGAGCAGTGCTCCTGCACCTTACTTTGCCCCCAATTCCCTACTTTCAGTGTTGTTTCACTGAGAATGTCAAGGTCTCTCCCCACTTGGATCCAAGGAAAGGGCCATTCATTGAGCACCTGTGTCTACAAAGTGGGCGGCTCCATTCCCCAGTGCGCCCCTTTTTGTGTTTTCCTGGTTGCAGTGAGTGCCTGTCTGGGAGAGGGACTACCCTGGGCAGCTTACAAAGGTGATCTTTATTTCTTAAGAACCCATGGGCACGTATATTATTGTCCCTATTTCATAGATGAGGAAACCGAGGCTCTGAAGGGGAGAAGTGACTGCAGGTCACACGATAATCAGGCCTGGCCTGGCTGGGGGTTAAATGGGAGACTGTTCTCCCACTCCCCACGCCTGGCGGGACCCGCGCAGGCTTCCACCACGGTGGACTCGCTCTGTATGAAGCCAGCATGGCCTAAGCTGTAAAACAGAAGGAATGAAGACATATTTTTCAGGTCTCCTTCCCCGGAAACCAGCTGGGGCTGGAGCCCGGTGAGGCTGACATTTATGTACTGTCTTTAATCACAGTAGCTGACGTATTCCAAACAAGGTCTGGAGACACCTTGTTAACGAGGGCCCAGCTGTCTCTCCTGTGGATACCTGTGCTGGCATAGGAGGGCCCGCCCTGAGATATGCTAACTCAGGCCTGGAGCCTGCAGACAGGCCCACCCTGTGGCATGGCTCACGTGCTGCCGCCGCAAGCCCTGCAGAGGCAGGGGCTTGTTGGAATGGCTGAAATCCAGGCTGGAGGGAGAAGGGAAAATTTGTTCTAAGGTGGGCACAGGATTTTTGCCTCTTGTGGCTCACTTGAACCTCACAACAACCAATAGTCACATTTCACAGGTGAGGATGCTAACATTTGTTGAGGGCCTATTATGTGTCTGGGGGGGTGTGTGGTTCTTTGTTTTGTTTTGTTTTGTTTTGTTTTGTTTTGTTTTGTTTTAAGACAGGGTCTTGGTCTGTTGCCCAGGCTGGAGTACAATGGTGTGATCATGGCTCACTGCAGCCTCTACCTCCTGGGCTCAACAGAGTTTCTCACCTCAGCCTCCCGAGTAGCTGGGACTACAGGTGTGTGCCATCACACCCATCTAATTTTTTTATGTTTTGTAAATATAGGGTCCCATTATGTTGCCCAGGCTGGTCTCGAACTCCTGGGCTCAAGCAATGCACTTGCCTCAGCCTCCCAAAGTGCTGGAATTACAGGCGTGAGCCACCGCGCCCAGCTTTGTGTTTCTTTATAACAGTCAGATTTTATTTTGTGTCTACTATGTGCCAGGTGGGTGCTTTACATACACTAGCTGATGGAATGCTCATAACAATAGTAGCCAATAGAGTTCCATTTTGCAGCCAAAGATATAAAAGCTCAGAGTCGAGGCGACTTGCTTGTCAAGGTCCTCCAGCTAGAAGGTGGCAAAGCAGGAATGAACTTGGTGGGGCTCAAGCAAGAAGCCAATGAGGGAACCCACACAATGCACCTGGCATGGCGCCGGTCACATCGGAGTTGCCGGGTGCATCCTGCTTGGCTTCCTTCGCCTTCTTTTTGCTGGTTGACTCGTTTACGTCTTCTCTTGCTCCACAGATGCTGTAAGGCAGATTATAGGGAGAAGTATGTGATGAAGCAGGGTGCCGTGGCTCACACCTGTAATCTGAGCACTTTGGGAAGCTGAGGAGGGCAGATTGCTTGAGCCCAGGAGTTTGAGACCAGCCTGGGCAACATGGCAAAACCTCATCTCTACAAAAAATAAAAAATCAGCCCAGCATGGTAGTGTGCACCTGTGGTCCCAGTTACTTGGGAGGCTGAGGTGGGAAGATCACTTGAGCCTGGGAGGTAGAGGCTGCAGTGAGCCATGATCATGCCACTGCACTCCAGCCTGGGCAAAAGAGCAAGACTCTGTCTCAAAAAAAAAAAAAAAAAAAAAGAGCGATGAGAAGACAGAAATGAGAAGAATCTGCAAAAGCAATGGGAAAATGTGGTGGGGAAGGCAGGAAGACATAGACAGAAATGAGAGTGGAGGCTACAGAGAAAGTATGGGCCAGGCATGGTGGCTCATGCCTGTAATCCCAGCACTTTGGGAGAACGAGGTGGGCAGATCATTTGAGCTCAGGAGTTCGAGACCAGCCTGGTCAACCTGGTGAAATCCCGTCTCTACTAAAAATACAAAAATTAGTCAGGTGTGATGGTGCACACCTGTAATCCCAGTGACTTGGAAGGCTGAGGCAGACGAATTGCTTGAGCCTGGGAGGCAGAAGTTGTGAGCCAAGATCACACCACTGCACTTCAGCCTGGGAGCCAGAGTGAGACTCTGTCACAAGAAAAAAGAAAGAAGAAAGAAAGAGAAAGAAAGAGAGAAAGAAAGAAAGAAAGAAAGAAAGAAAGAAAGAAAGAAAGAAAGAAAGGAAGGAAGGAAGGAAGAAAAGAAAAGAAAAGAAAAGAAAAGAAAAGAAAAGAAAAGAAAAGAAAAGAAAAGAAAAGAAAAGAAAAGAAAAGAAAAGGAGGGAGGGAGGGAGGGAGGGAGGAAGGAAGGAAGGAAGGAAGGAAGGAAGGAAGGAAGGAAGGAAGGAAAGGTAGGTCCCTAAAGCCCTGCACACTCTCTGAGCCCTAGTGGGTCTCTCTGGAGGTTCTCGGGCCTCAGTTGTCCATTGGGTCCTTGCCTCTGAACAGTGGTAATGATGCCCACGTCAGAGGCTGCTGTGAGGATGACATGGGCTAATGTCTGTACAACGGGCACGTTCATGAGGCTCAGTTTGACTTCTCCCTGCCTGCTTTCCTTTCCGTCCAGATGCCAAGCCTTCCCCTGGAAATTGTCCCAAGGGCTTAGGAAACATTATTATTATAGGCCCTATCTTTCCAGGCAGGACATGATTTTGACAGTCCTTCCATCTTGCCTTTCTTCATTCCGTTTGGCAGCTATTCACTGAGCATATATTATGTATATCTGTCTCCAGGCCCTATACTCTCTGGAGTCGATCAGTCAATTAATTAATTAACTAATATAGCCATGCTTTCATGCATTCATTTGATAAACATGAATCTTCCAGGCTCTCCGGGCTGTGAGATGTCAGTTTCAGCTTCCTTTGTTCCCTCCTGGGTCCTGGCTGTGTTCTGCGTAGCTGAGGATTCTGGATAAGTGAGGTGTAATCGAGGGACTGGGCTACTGCTTTCTCACTGGTTGGTGACCTTGTCATCACTCATTGCCCTTTTCTTGAGGGCATCACCAAGCTCCCCTAGTTCCTAATCAATAGGCTCGGGGTGGGCTCGAGACTATCACAAGCTCCCCTGGTGAGTCTGATGCAAGCCCCTCTTTTTGTGGGATAGTCTGAGGCTCAGAGAGGGTTAGCAACTTGTATGAAGTTGCACAGTAAGTCAAGTTCCAAGACAGCCTAAAACTGGGAGCTCTTTACTTCCCATCCAGGGTGACTCCTGCTCTGCCAGGTCCCCTCGCTGTGGGTGTCCCTCCCTGGGTGGGCTGCTGGGTTTCTCGAACAAACACCCCCTTTTCTCCTGCATTTAGTCAACAGGGTTGTCTATGAGAATGCCTCCTGGCTATGCACAAAAATAAATGCAGCTTGCCGCTTGCTCTGAAAGGATGGCATGTTTGTGTGTGTGTGTGTTGGGTAGGGGGGCGGTTTAAGGCAGGGCACCTGGTGCTCCATTGTCAGCAGGAGACCAGAAAGGCAAGGGCATGGAGGAGAAACAGGAGGGAGACCACAATGCTCAGTGTTGGGGAAATGATGATCCACCCTTTATCCTTTCTTCTGCCTGATCTTGAACTCCCATATCCTCACCATCAGAACATCATCACAATGAGCACAATAGCAACAATACCAGTAACGTGTTAATTACAGAGCACTTGCTGTCTACCAGCCCCTAGGCTAACCAGTGCCTGTGGATGACAGAATTCAACTTCATAACAAATCAAAATGCTGAACCACCGGTTCTAACTCTGGCTACCTAAAGCGTGGTCCCAGCTCAGCAGCATCAATGCCTCCCAGCAACTTATTAGAAAAGCAAATTCTCAGGCCTCTATCCCAGACCTACTGAATTTGAATCTGCATTTTGACAAGACCCCAGGTGATTTCTGTGTGCATGAAAATTTGGGGAACCTTTGCACCACCATAGCACCCTGATTCTAATAACAACCCATCACCATAACGACAGCTACTTCTTGTGGGGAACTTTCTGTGTGCCAGGGGCTTTGCACACAGAATCCCATTTAACACTCATCAGCTTTCTGGAGTAGGTCTGATTATTGCCCCAATGTGACAGATGAAGAAACTGTGACCCAGAGAGGTTAAGTAATTAGCCTGAGAACACACAGCTTGTAAGTGGTAGAGGTGAGATTTGAACCCAGCCTCTCCGAGCCCCCTAGGCTTTTCTTCTTCGCTGCATTTCTCATCTTTTGAAGGTGCTGACAGACAAAAAGTCTTCTTCCCATTTTCTCTCCCCACATAGCCACTGGATTCCTGGGGGAAGAGGCTGTGTCTACTGCTATTCAAGCTTTCATGTTCATTAGCCCAGCTCCTGGCTGGAGGTGGAGGGCCACCTTGAAATCAATGCAGGGTATTCGAGAGAAGTGCAGATTCCCAGGCCCCTCCAGATCTTGTCTAATCTGATGGAATCAGAACCATCAGCACCTCTGGGATGGTGACTGCATGCTAGCAAGTTTCTGGGGGATCTCATTGCCCAGTAAAATTGGAGACCCAGTGCCTCACATTGCACAGAGATTGCAATGCTCATTTTACTGTTAAAGGCAGTGAGACCCAGAGAGTTTTTCTGCCAGTGTCCCAAGGTTGGGACAAACTTACAGGAAGGAGCACTGGCTTGGGAGTCAGGCAGTGCTGGGCTCAACTTCCTGCTCCTCTTTTCCAAGGTTAGAGCCATATTTGGGTCTAGAGCAGGTTGGCAAACTATAACCCACAGGCTAAATCCGGCCCACAGCCTGTTGTGTGCAGCCTGCTAGCTAAGAATCGTTTTTACATTTTTAAACGATTGAAAAAAAAACAAAAGGAAAATATTTTGTGACATGAGAATATTACGTAAAATTCAAATTTTAGTGTTCATGAAGATGTATTGGAACATAGCCATGCTCACTTATTTATATATTGCTCATGGCTGTTTTCATGTTACAAAAAGAGGGCTGAATACTTGCAACAGATGCTGTATGGTCTGCAAGGCCTAAAATATTTCCTGGTTGCTTACAGAAAAAGGAGGCAACCCCTGGTCTAGAGCAGTGATTCCCAAGCTTGGCTGCATTAGAATCACCTGGGCAAGTGACTGCTGGGCTCCTCCCTCCGATTTTCTGATTCAGCCAGACTGAGATGGGGCCAGAGAATTTGCATTTCTGACAAGTTTCCAGGCAATGCTGATGCTGGGACCCCACGTTGAGGACGCTGGTTTAGAAGGAACCTGGGTCTTCAAAGCTGACCTCAGCACTACCCTGGAAGTTCATAGCCCACGCAGAGAGTGGGAAGGCCTGGGGGAGAAGAGAGCAGGCAGGGAGGAGTTTCCACGGTCCCGTTTAACCACTGGTCCCTTTTCCAGGCAGTCCTTGTCTTGGTGTCTGCTCCCCCCTGGTGGCAGCAAGCCTGGAACAGGCCTGGCATGTTCAGCCTTGACAGCCCATCCCTCCATTTGGAAACACATTTAAAAGCCTTCAAAGGTGCATATCGTTTCACCTGGGAGTCCACTTCTGGGGTTCTAATCCAAGAAAAGGATCAAGGATCTGTGCCAGGACATCACAGGTGCATTGTTTATTTGTATGGGG
The DNA here is from genome assembly GCF_028878055.3 of Symphalangus syndactylus. Classification (NCBI taxonomy): domain Eukaryota; kingdom Metazoa; phylum Chordata; class Mammalia; order Primates; family Hylobatidae; genus Symphalangus; species Symphalangus syndactylus. Next base: position 14,896,520 of record NC_072444.2, read on the forward strand.
GTAAAGCAGGAGACCAGGCAGTCACTTGATGGGAGCCACATAGCTAGTGAGAAGCCCAGGCAGGGTTCAGACTCAGGTCTAAGTCAAGAGCTAGTGCCCGCAACTGCCACCGGCACCACCCTTCGGGGATCCTTCTGTCTGCAGTGACAGAGCAGCAGCTCCAGAACTGACTTGCCGGGCGTTGAACGTGGTTCTGTTACTTAACTAATTGCAGAATTCCGGGCAAGTCATTGAACTGCTCTGCCTCCGTGTTCCCATCTGTAAAAGGGGAACATGACTGTAAAGGTTACACAGATTAACATGAAGTACATAGATGCGTGCATGCTGTGAGCTGTTGTTACCATTGTTTATTAAGCCCCCACCTTCCTGCTTCTTTGCCGTTTCCTCTCCTTTCCTCTCTTAACTGACTCAAAGCATTGTGGGTCACTGGGAGGGGCGTGTTGGTCAGAATCAACAGGGGGTAAAGCCAGGACTCAGCACTGTAGTCAGAAGGTGACATGTTTAACAGGGCCTGCCAATGGTGTTCTGAGAACTGCCTCCACCCATTGGGCTCCCTGTACCTCAGTTTCCATATCTGCGAAATGGGCATAGCAATAGTACCTGCCCACCACGGATTAAATGAGGTAAGACTTATAAAGAACAAAGCCTGAAACAAAGGAAGGGTTGCCTGTAGTCTGGCCACAGTGCACAGGCCTTCAACACGTGGATTCAATAGACCTGGATCGAAATCCCGGATCCTCTGCATGACATGGGCAAATAACATCCCTCCCTGAGTCTCAATATTCTTATCTACAGAATGGGAGCAATATAATGAGGGCAGTGGTTCTCAACAGGTCGTCTCCAAAACAGAAGCAACAGGCCAGGCGAGGTGGTTCATGCCTGTAATTCCAGCACTTTGGGAGATCGAGGCAGCAGGAATACTTGAGCCCAGGAGTTTGAGACCAGCCTGGGCAATATGGCAAGACCCCATCTCTATTTAAAAAAAAAAAAAAGCAAATCCAGAAGCAACAGCACCCTATGGGAACTGTTAGAAAATGCAAATTCTAGTAAGCCCTTCTTGTGCCTGTGATGCTTGCTGAAGTTTGAGAGGCGCTGGATTAGAATGATCTACTCAGCTGACTGGGTGAGGAGTATCCTGATTCCAAGCAGGGGCAATTGCATCCTCTCTCCTGGGAACTGGGGATTGGAGATGTTAGACTCTGTGTCACTTCTATGAAAGACAGGGGCTGACTTGGGGGTCCAGATGTCATTTGGGGACATCCACTTGCCTTCACAGTTGAGAGGGCAGTTCTGCAGAGAGAGATGCAGAGAAGAGAGGTCTCAGAGTAATATCACAGTCTGGGTCTGGGGGCACCCAGGTCTCAACCCTGTGTCCGAGACTGAGCAGCTCCTCTGCTCCTGGGTTCTTCTGATTACTCCCTTTTTTCTCCTAAGTTGGTTTGAAGGGGCTTCTGTCACTTGCAAGTAAAAGGGCTCCGGCATGTTGAGGGATGGGGGACAGGATCAAGGGGATGCATGAGGGTCAAGGGTCATAAGCCTGAGGAGAACCACTTCCCTTCCTTTCCCTGCCCAACTGCTAGCCCAGGCAGATTTGAGTCCCACTCCCTCTAAGAAGGGGACCAAGGGGAAAAGGAAGGTGTCTGGGAAGTGATAAAACAGGTGAGCTACCAGGACTCATCTCAGATCACCTCTGGGTTCCCACACTGTTCTTGGTCCAGGTTCTTGTAATGAAACCTCACCCATCTCCCCAGAGAGCTGTAGGGGCAACCCTATCCCGACTGGTTTGAAAAGAGCCATGATAAAGGTGAAGGCTGAGCACAGTGGCTCACATCCATAATCCCAGCACCTTGGGAGGCTGAGGCAAGTGGACTGCTTGAGCCCAGGAGTTCGAGACCAGCCTGGGCAAGATGGCGAAACCCCACCTCTACAAAAAAATGCAAAAATTACCTGGGTGTGGTGGTGCACACCTGTAGTCCTAGCTGCTTGAGAGGCTGAAGTGGGAGGATTGCTTGGGCCGTGGAGATCGAGGCTCCAGTGAGCCATGATCACGTCACTGCACTCCAGCCTGGGCAATAGAGCAAGACCCTGCCTCAAAAATAAATATAAATAAATAAATGTGAAGAGTTGAGATGCATGCACATCTGTGTAGAGCAAAGGATGCTGGACTGTGATGGCCATGGCTAGACACACAGTCAGATCCTGGATTTCTAGTGGGTCTGGAAGCTCCTGGGAGGGCCAAAGAAGGGTACTATTATGAGTGTCCTGACTGGGGGGTCTGGTGGAGGACAGGAGGCAGGGCCAGGGTTTATGGGTCAGGGGTCAGGGGAGGGTTGGTCCTGCAGAAGAGCCAGGCATCCTGAAGGGAGCTCCCGAAACAAGCAGGCAGGAGTGTGGAGCTCTGACTTCTCAGACAAGCCCAGCTCCGCGTGGGTCTGTGCAGCAAGATAGGGTGCTCTGTGCATGCTCGCCACTAGCAGCCAGCTCTGCCTCTGGGTGCAGTGTAGCCTAGCATGGATGGACCCAACCGCAGAGGCTCGAGAATGTGAACTCCTGAGGTCAGATGGGTTCAGGTGAGAGGTCATGGGGCTGCAGAGGGGTGTTGCTGCAGAAGGGGTTTCAACAAATGTGGGTGGCAAGGAGGTGATGAACTTTGAGGCAAACAGAAGCAGGCTCCAAACCCGGCTGTGTAGTTGTCAGCTGTGTGACCCTGGGCAAATTGATTGCCCTCTCTGAGTTTTATATTTTTTGTCATGTAGCCACATGGGGATGATACTACGTTCCTCCTAGAGGTTGTGGTTGGGGATTCAATGAGCTGATGTGCACAAAGTACTAGACACACAGCAATTCAACTGTGGTGTGACCATGACTATCATAACTACTAGTATTAGAGTCAAAGGCCAGGCAGTTTGCATTGAGAGGGCTGAGCAGCAGAAATAAGGGCCAGCACCTGGAGAAAAGATTCTAGGTCTCGGTTGGACAGTGTGGGGTTAGGGCAGGTCATCAAGGCCAGGCCCCAGGCCCAGGAGGTAGGGCAGAAGCTGCACCCAATGAATGGAGTCCTGAGAGACAGGCCAGCCAAACAGGAGGCTGGACTGGTTGACATAGATGGGAATACCTTAAATCCCTCCCATCTCAGGTCAGGATTGGTTGAAGGTCTTGATGGTGGGGCTAGTAGGAGAGGCTGAGGAGAGCAGGTGCAGAGCTGGGCGGGACTCTGGAGTCCTAGTCCTGTGGTCTCAGCCAATCAGGCAATGAATCTTTACTGAGTGGCTGCTATCCATCATGGGTTCTGTGCTGGCTCAGAGATAAGCAGGGTGCAGAGCTACAGCCTAGCTGGGGAGACAGGGTGAGGAGCCAAATGCTGGCTGTGCATGCTCCGGGGTTAGAGGAGGCCAGAGGAGTGAGCATGCGAGAGCTAGGGTGTTCCTGCTTCAGGGAGGAGGTGTGGCTTGAATGAGGATGGGTAGATGGGCAGAGTGGAAGGCTTCTAGGTAGGGGAACAGCGTGAGGAAGGGCACTGAGGTGGGCTTGTTTAGAAGACAGAAAGGCCCAATAGAGTGAGGCTGGAAGGCCAGGTTCATGGGCTGGGACTGTATCTGGTGGGCAGTGGGGAGCCACTGAAGGTTTTTGAGCAAGGGAGTGACATTTGCTCTAACTGGATGGCTGAGCTTGTGCTAGGCTGGGAAGATACTGGGAGGAAGGGCATGTGGGGAGAATAAAAAAGGGGAAGGTTCCTGCTCCAAGGTCAGTTAAAGCCTTGGAGGAGGACCCCTTGATTGGGGTAATGGGAAGGGACAAGCACACAGAACCCCTTTAGGGGCTGGCCTAGACATGTTGCCTTTAAAAAAGGTCTCAGGCCATCAATGGGCAGGCCTGCCCTTGAATCCCAGACCTGCTGTGAGATTGTGGACAATCCCTTCATCCCTTCTGATCCTCAGTTTGCTCTTCTGTAAGCTGGGCACGATGCGCCCTCTCTCCCAGGAGGAGTGTGAGGATTGATGAGAGAATCAGGAAAAGGTGTAGGCTACCGCTGGGAGCATAGTTGGTATTGGACCCCTGCCTCCCACTGTGTGGCTGGCACAGAGCAGCACACAGACAGAGACTTCATTCATTCACGGTTCATTCATTCATGTAACCAACACTTCTGAGCATGGCACTTCTGGTGTGCCAGGTGCTGGGACACAGAGTTGAATTAGACCACTGTCCCTTGGCCTTGAAGAGTTTATTTACTCATTCACTCAGCAGCATTCACCAAGCCCTACTCTGTGCATTGGCTGGGCAAGGGGTGGTGTTGGGGGTAGAGTGAGCGTTGCTGGCAGGGGGAGCTGGGGTGGGTGTGAAGCAGCCCACAGGTCAGGCCTCCACATCTGGAAAGAGCAGGAACCCGGAAAAGATGCTGTTGGCACCCTCCATGCCCAGTAGTGAGTTCCTGTCGGTGGCCTGCAGGAAGACGTTCTCCCCCTGCTCCAGCTTGAGGACCATGCCACCGGTGGTGACCTGGAAGGTATTGTAGGCATAGTCACAGAAGGTGACCACCTTCTGTGCGCGCTCCCGGCCACGCATGAGGTTCACGCACAGGTTCCCTCGAGAGCTGGCGTGGTAGGTGAAGTAGTAGAGGCCGGGCACCTTGCAGGTGAACTTGCCGCTGCGGGGCTCATAATTGTTGTTCATGTTGGTGATCACGTGGTCGAAGCGGATGGTCTGGTCCCGGCGCAGGGGGATGTTGATGGTTCTTGTGGCAGAGAAGGCGATTTTCTGGGTGGCCTTGTAGTCTCCTGATTCACCTTTGGGGCCTGGGGCTCCAGGGGCCCCTGGGCCACCTTTAGGGCCCATGGGACCCTTGGGGCCGACTTTTCCTGGATTCCCAGGAATCCCTGGGTCTCCCTTCTCTCCGAACTCACCATGGTCTCCAGCCAGCCCTGGAAGCCCTGGAAAAGCAGAGGCCGAAGAAATGAGATCATTGAGACCAAAAGAAGGAGGCCTGGGCTGGGACCTTGGGCAGGGCCCTGCCTCTCTCTGAGCCTCAGCCTCCCATCTGTAAAACAAAGGAGGCAGTGTCAGGCGGGGGCTCTGGGTCTCCCTCCAGCCCAGCTTCCTGAGTCTGTGATATGCTTGACCTTCATGGGGGCTGCTGCCCGTGGGGAGGGGAATGGCTCCTTGCTGAGGAAGGTGCTAGGCCGGCCCTCCTCCCCAGCTTGTGTGGGGGTCCTTGTTCAGGCTAGGGCAGGGATAATGAGTGCTGTCCCCCTCTATCCCTCAGCCCTGGCAGACATCCCTAATCAACCACGGCCTTCACTCTTGCTGCTCCGGGAAATGGACTTCAGACTCCTTCTCACTCCACCCCCCAAGCAGCCACTACCCCTTGGTTTGGCACAACACAAGATAAAACCGATTTTCCAGTAGAGTGGCAGAGAATAGGGCCTGAGAAGATGGGATCTGGGGACAGAGAGATGTGCTTTGCGTGTCACATCTGCCATTAGTAGTGGTGTCACCTTGACTGAGTCACATTTCCTGAGGCTCAGCCTCCTCATCTGCCAAATGGGGATGAAGACATTTTGTGGGATTGTGAGGATTAGATGAGATTATGTGAGGAGAGTGACTGGCACAGAGGGTCGCTCAATAACCGTAGGTTAAATGAATGAATAAACCAAATTTTACAGAGGAGTTTTCACAGTGGGGAGTCTCATTTGAACCCCATGACAACCCCACAAAAGTACCATTGCCCCCATCTTACAGGTGAGGAAATAGCAATTCAGAGAGAAGTCACTTGCCCAGGAGGTAAGTTTAAACACAGGACTCTGTGGCCACAGCGGCACTCTCTCTCCACCTGAATTTAATGGTAGGAGATCTGTGGTCTGGTCTTAGCCTCAACATTTGCTGGGCTACCTTGAGTAAGTCAGTAGATTTTCTAGATGCTAGTTTTCCTCTCTGTAAAACGGGAATCAGAATTCTCTCCTTGCAAAGTTACTGCAAGGGTTCAGCAAGCTGCTGGATTTGCCAGTGCTTTTGCAGTCTCAAAGGTAGGCAGCAACTGTGACTTGGGAGGCAGGAGACGGGAAACTTGGTCAGTATTACCAGTGTGCCGCTAAATCCCATGGTACCTTTCTCTCCTTTTATCCCTGGGGTCCCAGGTGGGCCATCGGGGCCAGGTGTCCCAGGAATACCCGGGATGCCAGGGATGGCTGGGGGCCTGCTGCAGCTGAGCTGGGCCCGGGAGATATCGATTAGGCCCAGGAGCAGGAGCAACATTAGTACCGGGATGCTGCCCCATGGGATCTTCATCATCATACTGTGTCAGACGCCTCCTGTAGAGGAGAAGACAATGTGAGAGGTTACCACCATGGTGATCCTATCATCCATCCATCCATCCATCCATCTCTCTATTCCTCCATCTGCATCCATCCATCCATCTATCCATCCATCCATTCATCCATCTCTCTATCCCTCCATCCCTGCATCCATCCATCCATCCATCCATCCACCCATCTCTCTATCCTCCATTCTTGCATCAGTTCATCCATCCGTCCGTCCCTCTGTCCATCCCTGCATCCATCCATCCATCCCCCTATCCATCCATCTATCCATCCCTCCTTCCATCCATCCATCCTTCTGCCCCTGCATCCCTTCATCCCTCTGTCCATCTATCCATCCATCCATTCATCTATCCATCCCTCTATTCCTCCATCTATCCCTCCATCCATCCATTCCTCCATCCACAGTTCACTGATTGTCCCCTATCTACCAGACCCTGTGCAATGTGCTGGGGATTCAGTGAAGAACAAGACAAATACAGTCCCTGCCCTCATGGTCTTGTGCTCCTAGTGGGGACAGATATAAACAGGTAGATATAAACGGGTCAGCATACAAGTAAATAGAAATAGTGATAGACTGTGATTGGTACTCTGAAAGAAAGGGAAGGATGCCGGGAGGCAGAGTAACTGGGCTGGAGGTGGGAGGTGGCAGGTTTTGTGAGGGAAGTCCTCCCACCAGAAAAGTCTTCTCCAAGGGGAAGCCACTCTTGGAAGTGATGATTAGGCTGAGACCTGAAGGTCCAGAAAAGGTGGGGGCAAGAATGTTCCAGGAGGACAGAGAGTACGGAGAAGGCCCAGAGGCAGGACAGAGGCTAGGATGTTGAGGATCAGCAGGAGGCCAGTATGGCAGAGGGGAGCGAGGGTTCAAGTGACAGGAAGCAAGACTGGAGAGGCAACCAGGCTCCTATGAGTTTGGGGTTTTATTCCCCCAAAGCTCTTCTTCAGTAGAGCTTCTGAATTCAGGGTATGATGCTGCTTATGAACGGGCCACCTTGCATGCTTAGAGCATCCCTGCATCTACTGTGATTCCTACACCAAAGGGGACACTGAGGCTCAGGGAGGCCAAGTCACTTGCTCAGAGTCATACAGGAAGGAATGAAGCCGATGTCCCTGCCAGCATACCAGGCTGTTTCTGCTGGTAGAATATTCTCAGAGCTGTGACTCTGGCAAGAGGGCAGTGATGGCCCCTTTTTAATCCCAAAGAACTAGGAAGAAGCTGGTGGGCTGTCTCAAACTGGTCAGCATGGCCAGTGTTCCATGCCATCAGCTCTCAGGACAGAGTGGCCTTAAAGTTCATCTAGTTTAACCCTTAGCCTATATATTTTTAACTGAGGCAACATTCCTACAACATAAAATTAACCAATTTAAAGCAAGCATTTTAGTGGTATTGAATACATTCACAGTCTTGTGCAACCCTCACTTCCATCTAGTTCCAAGACTTTTCATCACCCCAAAATAAAACTCTATGCCCCTTAAGCAGCTTCTTCTCAGTGCTCCTTCCCCCAGCCCCTGACAACCATGAATCTGCTTTCTGTCCCTATGGATTTACCTATTCCTATTATTTCATATAAATGGAATTATACAACGTGTGACCTTTTGTGTCTGACTTATTTCATTTAGGGTGATGTTTCAAGTTTCACCCATGTTTCTATGTTGTAGCATGTATCAGTACTTCATTCCTTTTTATAGCTGAATAATACTCCATTGTATGGATACATGTGATATTGCAAAGTATATATTTGGTCTTCTACCTCTTTCCTGGCAGACAACTCCTAAAACCCTTAGAATTTCCAAAGTGAGGTATTTTTGTATGCTCATGATTGATTGATGGCTGCCAGCCCCTAGGTAGCTTCAGGATGGGGCTCGTCACCAGGAAGACCAAGGCAGGCTTAGAGGGTCTACTCTCAGCCCCACCCCCCAACCTCTGGGGAGGGGAGTGGGGCTGAAGGTTAAATTGATTACCAATGGTCAATGGCTTAATCAATCTTGCCTACATAATAAAGCCTCCACAAAAATCCCAAAGAACTAGGTTTAGAGAGCTTCCAAATAGCTGAACACAGGAGGTTCCTCGGGGGGGCAGCGTGCCCAGAGACCTGGGCATGACAGTGGCACGCCTCTTCCCTCATACCTCACCGTGAGCATCTCCTCATCTGTATCCTTTATAGTATTCTTTATAATAAACAGGTAAACGCGTTTCCCCGACTTCTGTGGGCCACTCTAGCAAAGAAACCAAACCCAAGGAGGGAGTTGTGAGAATGCCCACTTGAAGCTAATTGGTCAGAAGTTCTGGGGGCCTGGACTTGCAACTGGTGTCTGAGGGGGAGCAGTCTTGTGGGACTGAGCTCTCAGCCTGTGGGGTCTGATGCTGTTTCTAGACAGTGTGAGAACTGAGTGGAAAGACACCCAGCAGATCTGATTGCTTGCTTGGTGTGTGGGGAGAAACCTCCCACATTCGGTCACAGAAGTCTTCTGTGTTGATCGTTGTGGTGTGAGAACAGAGGAAAATACCATTTGTGTCTTTCCACTTATAGACCATATTACAATTTGGTTTTGGGGTTTTTGGTTTTTTTTGAGATGGGGTCTCACTGTGTTGCCCAGGCTGGTCTCGAACTCTGGAGCTCAAGCGATCCTCCTGCCTCAGCCTCCTGAGTAGCTGGGATTACAGGCACGAACCATCTTGCTTGGCTATTTGTTTATCCACTCATCATTGGTGGACATTTGGGAAGTTTCCTTCTTTTGGCTATTGTGAAGAGTGCTGCTATGAACATTTGTGAGCAAGGATTTGAGTATCTTTTTCATTCTTTGGGGTTTATACCTAGGAGAGGAATTACCGCTTATGGCAATTCCATGTTTAAGTTCCCGAGGACCCTTCAGCCCATTCTTAAGTTTCCTCAATGACACCTCTGCCAAGGTCCCCCGTGCGGTGCCTCATCGCACTCCCCTGCTGCACAAATGTTGTGTTCACTCAGCCCTAAGAACTAATCACAACGCTAGCTGCACATTGCATTATTTCCTTGGAAGAGTCAAGCTGAACTTTCTCAGCAGTGTGAGGAAATGACATCTCTGCCAAGGTCTCTTCCATCCGTGGTTTGCACCACTTCAGTGATGGGCAGCTCATTACCTCTTGAGGCAGCCCATTCCACCTTTGCCCAGATCCAAATTTTTTTTCATCATTCGAAGCTTGGGTCAAAGCCTTCTTCCTCCAGGAAACCTTTCCTCAGAGGCTGAACTGTATCCTCTCTTAAAATGGGGGAGCAGAGTGGTCTCTGCCCACCTCCCAGAGTGGCCACAGGGACCCAGGTGAGACCACGGATGGGAAAGAGTCACAAAGCCCTGAGCCCCAAGCTCTCGTTGGGACTTGTGGCTGCTACGGCTATTGCTGGTGTTCTCTGATCCTCACAGCACCTGGGGAAGTGGGTTGTGATGAATTTCCCGTCTTGCAGATGAGGAAACTGAGGATCAGAACTTAGAAAGCAACCTACCCAAAAATCACCCAGCAAACTATTTAACAGCATGTTTGTGGCCAAATTCCTACCCTCTCTGCCTCATGCTGGCTGTACCAACCCCAGAGTCTGGCATGCGGAGGGCTCCCTGGGGCCAGACAAAGCCTACTGACATTTGGTTCCTATGCTCTGCAAACCAGCCTCAGCCCCTCAGCCTAGTCCTGATCAATTTCTTGCTGAAAGCCCTGAGTTATGCCAGACACTGTGCACCAAGGAAAGGAAGCTGTAAAGATGAGTGTGGCCAGGGAATGCTGGTGACAGCTTTAGGTTCTGTCAGGCTCTATGCTCTGAAGACAGGGTGGCTCAGGGGCATGGTCCTTCTTATCCATGAATAAGCATCAGCTCTCACTCTTGCTCTTGCTAAAGGTTTTACAAAATGGCAATTTAACAACTTTAATAAGTTGGGTACTTATGGGTCAGGCTCTGAGCCAGATGGTTTACATGCCATTATCCCATGTAATTTGATACCCAGCCCCTGAGAATGCACTCTTGCTTTTTCATTTTACAGATGAGGAAACAGGATCAGAGAGGGCAAGCAACTTGATAAAAGTCACACAGCTCCTGTGTGGCTGGGAGTCAAACCCACATCCACTGGATCTTAAAACTCAATGTTATGTTAAGAGGCCACTGTACCTGGTGGTAAAAACATAAACTTTGAAGCCAGACAGCCTGATAAAAGGACTAATGCGTGGGACACGCCAAGAGTAGTGGTAGGCACATGGTCAGTGTTCGGTGAAAGTGGCTTTTTACCACCACGATGATTGCTGCTCTTGTTAGGCAGCACACATTCACCTGGTGGCGGGAGCCTGTAGTGTCACAAGGAAAGCAACACTCAGCGTTCACATAAGGTCTCTACTGCTTCTTAGCTAAGGGACTTGGGAAATCACTCCTTCTCTCTGGCCACAGTTTACCCTCCTATAAAGTGGGGATAATGCTACTCTCTCCCTCATAGGGTATGTGCGAGGACATGAGTTACAGGTTCCAACAGAACCTGGCATGTTGAAAATGCTTAATGAATATTAGCTATTTTATTATTATCACTGTCATCCAAGAATTCCTGAGTGGTCGAACAGAAGGGAAGATGGTTGGAGAAGTAAAAAAAGACAATCCTTTTGAAAGGCTGGGCTTGCAGAGAGGGGCTCTATCAGTTAGAGGCAGCCAGGGGTGGAGAGCTGCGACCAGCTGGTGGGGGGAGTGGGTGGGGAGCAGGGTACTGACAGGACTTAGGCTTCCTGGGGAAGCCAGGGGCAGGGGGAGTGGGAAAGTGCTGGTTCTAGCCCATTTCAAAAGCCACCGAGTTTCAGCCTTGGGTTAGGGCTTACAACTCATCTGGTTTAACTGCCTCCTGCCTGTGCCAGCCCATCATCATCGCCAGCCTGGTTTCTCCTGTCTTCCCCCCAGGCTCTGACCTTTCCATCTCCTTTGGTCCAGCAGTCCCCTTCCCCAGCGTGGAGTCAGGCCCACTTGACTTTAAAGCCCCATCTGCTACCGGCTGCATAACCTCAGGCAAGTGCCTTAACCTCTCTGAGCCTCTTGGCAATGCTGATTTCAACCTGACAGGGCTGCCAGAAGGATGACAGGAGAAGGCGCTTAGAAGAAATAAGGTCCCCTCCCTGCCCCGTGCAGTGCCACATCCCACTCCCCTGCTGCACAAACATTGTGCTCACTCAGTACTAGCTGAGAACTCATCGTAACTCTACCTGCACGTCCCCTTATTTCTTTGGAAGAGTCAAGCTGAGCTTTCTCAGCAAAGTATGAGGAAACAAGCAAGGTGTTGGGGAAATGCTGGGCTGGGCAGGAGTGACTGGGTTATAATCCCACTCCTGCCTCTGGTTTACTGATAAATTTTGAGCCAGGGCATGCACTAAGCTTTTGTAAGCTTGATCTCCTGTAGGGCACAGCAGTGCTGAGAGGTTCTGTTCTCCATAGGGGGGCTGGGCTGAGACAGGTTAGGTGACTTGCCCAAGATAACCAACACATAAGATGCAGAGCCGGACTCAGCTCAAGTGTCTGCGATGCCAAAGCTCCTATGTGCCAGGCTCCCGCTTTAGGTGGCCTGCCCATCAGGCTAGGCCCTGGGTAGCAGTAGACTCACCAACTCACCCCAGAGAGCTGGGTCCCATAGGTCTGGGATTGGGCCCAGCTACCTGCACTGTTAAACAGCCCAGCTGGCTCCAAGGCAGGCAACCCAAAGCTCACACTTACGGAATCACCACTTTCTGCCATATTGGCCCTGCCAGCCTCCCCCAGGTGCCAAGCCCCGTCCTCACCTGGGAAGCTGGTGTCCTGTGAGGCCGCTGGGCTGAGCAGCAGTGGGACCAGGCGCCGAGAGCCTACTGCCCTCGGTCCGAAGCGGAAGTTCCCTTCCGCAGAGGCGGGAAGGGCTTTCTCCTGACGGTCCCCTCCCATGGCCCAGCAGGCTGGCCCCTTTCCCGTCCCCCCACTGTCCCCCCACCCTGCTGCCCTCAGGCAGTTTCAGGTCCTATTTCTGCAACCCACCGGATTTACTGTAAATGAGATGGGTGGGTGGCAAGTTTGGTTTTGCCGACTCAGCAGCTGTGCGGCGAACACGCCGTCCTGGGGGAACATCCACAGCTCACCCTCCCAGGCTCTCTGACCTCGTGATCTTCTACACTGGGCAGGGGCATCATGTGGCTGGCCCGCTGCCTGAGCGCTGGCTTAGAGTCAGAGACTTTGATTCCAATCCCGTCTCTGCCACTTGTCAGTTTACGTGTTCTCGGTCAAGGGAGCCCCAAGGGAGCCCCAATTTTCTCTGCTATAGGATGGGACCATAATTGTACCTGCTCTACAGATACGTATCTCACAGGCCACTGAGAGGATAATGGAGGAAATGATGAGGGAGGAAGTGTCTGGGGGTAAACTGTAAAGGGCTATGCACGTGTTCATTGTTAATATCACTTCATGTCCCAGGCTTCCCCTTTCTGGGCTCATCTCTTCTACTTCCTTCCCATTCTGTGCCCCTGCTCTTTCCCTGTTCTCAGAAAATAATCTCATAATGAATTTTAAATGTGTTCATTATTTATTGATACCCCTCCCTCTGCTTCCAGCAGGGCTTGAAGCTGATGACAATAACAGGCCCAGGCAGGGGCCTGTTGCTTCTTCTCGATCCTGGAATCACACCAAGTTAGGGCCGGAGAGGGGCTGAGGTCACTCAGCCCATCCTCCTCATTTTATATATGGGAAAACTGAGGCCCAGAGGAGAGATCCACCATTTAACGAATATTTAGTGTTTGCTTGCATGTGCTAGGCACTGAAGAGACAGCTCTTAGCAAATCAGCCATGGTCCCTGCCCCCCTGGGGCCTCCCTTCTACCTGGGGAGGCCGATGTTAAACACAGAATGACATGAGGCGTCACTGCTCCTGTGATAAATGTCACAGAAAGACGTGACTGCTGGGGCCGACGCCTCATGGAAGTGGCAGATGCAGACCTGGAAGCTGGTATCCCTGGTACTAGGATATCAGTCTCTCCCTGTGGCTGCATCTCAGACGACATGATGACCAGCAAGCACCAAGAGCTGGAGGGCCCTCTTAACATCTGTGCTTGGAGACGGAAATTCACTGGGCTTGTGGATGCAGCTTGGTGGAAATTAAGTGTTAACTGCAGTGGATGAACAGGAGGGAAAGATAAGTTTGATAAAACCAAAAGGTCTCTGAGCTCAGTCAACTATAGTCCCAAAGGGACCCAGGCTAGGGTGAAGAGAAGAAGCACTGGATTCCACAAAGGGAGAAACAAGTTAGTAGGTTGCAAGTTGAGGGGTTCTGAGTGTTCCCAAAGCTGAGTGGCCCTGGGCCTCTAGTTCTTTTTTTTTTCTTTTTTTTTTTCTTGAGATGGAGTCTCAATCTGTTGTTCAGGCTGGAGTGCAGTGGTGTGATCTCGGCTCACTGCAGCCTCTGCCTCCTGAGTTCAAGCGATTATCCTGCCTCAGCCTCCCAAGTAGCTGGGACTACAGGTGCATGCCACCAAACCCAGCTAATTTTTGTATTTTTGTAGTAGAGACAGGGTTTCACCATGTTGGCCAGGCTGGTCTCAAACTCCTAACCTCAAGTTGATCTGCCTGTCTCGGCCTCCCAAAGTGTTGAGATTACAGGCGTGAGCCACCATGCCCGGCCTCTGGGCCTCTAATTCTTAGGTGGCTAAGGGCAATGGGAAAAGATGGATGTCAATTTGGGGTAGAAGCAGTGAGGCTAAGAACAGGAAGCAGCAGAGGTGGGTTAGGAGCACGGACTTTGGCAGTTTGAATCCCAGCTCTGCGTCTTGCTAACTATGTGGCCGCGGGAATGTTTACTGGCCTCAGTTTCCTTGTGTAGAAATGGGAAGCATGAACGCCTATCTCCTGGGGCTGTTTCGGGGGCCAGGGAGGTCTCCCTGCCATGTCCAGGGCCAGCTGAGTACCCAGCCCTTGGTGGGCACCCACTGCAAACATGGGAACGGTATTACTTATATGAAGAGAAGATGGAATTCTTGGAACCCAGGAGCAAAGAAGCCATGCCTGGATTAGAAGGAGGCCTGGACTTGGGGATCAGGAGCTGAGGGGTCCCTGGGCCTTGACCGCTAATGGGAGCCAGCTGGTCTCTGTACCCACAAAATGTTGGACTCGGATCCCTGATTGTGAGTGGAAAATCCCTGATCCCTGCAAAGAGTGGAAAAAGAAACCTACACGCCTCACCTTCCTGTGGTTGGAAAGGGGTTCCTTGCAGCTTGGGGTGCCTTGTCCTGGCTCCTGCCCCATGTCCACCCCTCCTTACCTGCCCCGCTGAAAAACTCTCCCTGCTTCCCCTCAGCAGGGCAGACAAGCTGGCGTTTTCAAAGGCTTGCCTCCCCTGACGAAGAGAGAACAACAAGGAAACAATTATAGAAAATAAAAATGGCACAAAAATTGTCATTTCCAAAGTACAGGTTTCTGATCTGACACTGTGACCTACATAAACGGTGTATTGATTTTTTAAACAAAAGAGAAATGAGAAGAAAGATGTATCACTCACGGCTTCACCCGGCAGACGGCTAAGGGATTGGTGGAGGAGAGCAGTGGATGCCGTGGCCGTGGCCTTCATGCTGTCCCCGCCGGGGGCACTGGACTCAGTGAACCGTCCGGGTTCCTCCGCCCCTGCCTCCTGCTCTCCCACTGTGTATTTCTGTATGTGTATGTGTGTGCATATGTATGTGTGTATGTGTATGTATGTATGAATGTATGTGTATGTGTGTATGCGTCTGTGTGTATATCTGTGTGTACATGTGCGTGAGTGTCTATGTGTGTATGTGTGTCTATGTGTGTGTCTGTGAATGTATGTGGATGTGTGGATGTCTGTGTGTGTGTGTCAATGTGTGTGCATGCATATTCGTATATGTGTATGTGTTTCTGTGTGTATGCATATATCTAAGTGTTGCGTGGATACTGTATGAGTATATATGTGTGTGTCTGTGTGTGTATGTGTATACACGTGTGTATGTGGATATCTGTGTATATAGGTATATTTTTGTATGTGTATATGTGTGGATGTCTGTTCATGTGTCTGTGTATATATGTGTATAAATGTGTGTATGTGTATGCAAATATGTGTGTATGTCTGTGCATGTGCCTATATATGTATGTGTATATCTGTACATTTGTGTGTATATATGCATATATGTGTGTATATTTGTATATGTGTATGTGTTTGTATGCATATATGTGTATGTTTGTATGGTATATGTGTGTATGTATGCACATGTGTGCCTGTGTGTATGTACATGTGTCTTTACATGCGTGTATAAATATGTGTATGTGCATATATGTGTGTATGCATGCATGTGTCTTTCTCTCCCTCCTTCCCATCTTACACACTTTTCATGCCCCTGTCATGTGCCAGGTGTGTATGGAAGGGGCCCTGCCCCCACGATTCTTACAGTCTAAAGGGGAGGCAGACCTGTAAGTGACTAAGTGCACAAAAGCTAGTTGGTGGGCTGTGTGCATCAGATTCCCCTGCAAACCGCCAACTCATTTACAGCCTGGGCTTCCCCAGACCTTTATAAAACAGCCTGGAGTTGAGAAATCTGGTTTTGTTTGTTTTATTTTGTTTTAAATAAGTCTTTAGGTTAATTTTATTCACCACCTGATTTGGGAACCTGGGCTCTAAAGAGTCATGAATTTGTGCCCAAATTTGTGGAGGGCATTGTGGGGACCCAAGGGATAAATCGGAGAAGGCTTCATGGAGGAGGTGATGTTTGTGTTGACTGCTGACAGTTGAGTGAATATCATGCAGGTGGATGGATGATTTGCATGAGTGGGAGGGACTGCATGGGCAAAGGCAGGGAGGTGTGACACAGCCCCTTTCCCAAACAGAGGAGCCAAAGTGAATGGAGGTGGTTGTAGAACTCAGCTTGCGCCACTGCTCTTAACAGCCCAAGCCTCAGATGGCTGGTGCTTCCATGACTCCGTGGGGCTTTGTGGAACCAAGCTGTGATCACGGCCAGGACAGGCCAGGTTCTCCCAGGCTAGAGTGAGCCTCGAGTCTGACTGGGTGCTGAGAATTGGACCTGGAGTCTGCATAGGAGAGTTAGACTTTTCATCTTTTTGTACCTGACACATCAAATTGTGGGCTTCCATCATCCTCCAAGAAGGACCATGGTGGCTGAGTCCAACCACCAACAACCTCACAGTCAAAACTTGATGGCTGGTGGGCAGCAGTGGTTTCAGATCTCCTGGGAGTCCCAGAGTCTGTGAGTTACTTGGGGCAAGTCAGACATCTGGGGGGCCAATTTTCTCTCTCTGTCTCCCCCTCATGCCCATCTCAGAGCATCTAGGTGCAGAAGAGAGAGCTCTTAGCAAATCAGCCATGGTCCCTGCCTCCATGGGGCCTCCCTTCTACGAGGGAAGACTGGTGTTAAACACGGAATGACATGAGGCGTCATTGCTCCTGTGATAATGAATATTAAATGAGTTAATATGTGTCAAGTGCTTAGTGTAATGGCTGGCATATACTAAGTGCTCAATAAATGTTAGATATTATGATTTTTATTCATTCACTCGTTTACTCTGCTTTTAGTTATTCACTTACCCACTTATGCATTAATTCATTCACGCCAATTTCTTATTCATTCAGCACAAATTCATTGCACATCTTGCCTTTGTCTGTACTGGGCTTACCCAAGCCCACTCCCCTCCCGTGGTAAATGCTCCTGAGGTTCAGCACAGGCCCAGGAGGTCAAACTGACTCCCATTTACCTGTGAGCTTGGATACCTTTAATGATGGCAGTGCCTCTCCCCCCAAAAAAGTGACAGCAGATGATCCCTTGGGGACCTCTGGCAGCGTGTAACCACACTTAGAACATCTCTTTCCCACCAGGCCAAATGGTGCTGAGTGTCCCAACACTGGCAGCCAAGCTTTCCTGAGCACCAACCAGATGCCTTGAGTCCAGAGCCCACAGACAGCTATGGCTGATGCAAAGCTGAAGATCCGAAGTTCAAGGAATCAGCAATGAGGAATCCGAGCCAGGCATATGTATTGTTTTCATGATTTATTTATATATCTCCCCACCCCTTCCAATACTTGAAAAAAAAAAAAAAGAAAAGAATGGCAGTACCAGAAGGCATTGGTTAAGTGTCACAGGAACCACACAAGCAATGACTCCTAAAGAAGTTCAGAGGAAGGACAGAACCCATGGGGTGGGGGGTGCAGCGGGGGTGGATCAGGGTGGGCTCCCTGGAGGAGAGGTCCATCTGGTGGGGAGAATGGTCTAGGCAAGGATGCAGACTCGCCGGTAAGGTGGGTCCATGCAGGAAGCTGAGGGAGGTGGAAGGCCCGTGGAGCTCGAGCCCATCTGCCCGCCCTAGTCAGGGAAGAGCAGGAAGCCGGAGAAGACGCTGTCAGAGCCCTGGATGCCCACCATTTCGTAGTAGTCATTGACAGCCAGCCACACCTCCTCGCCCACCTGCAACCTCAGCAGCACACCGCCCGAGTTGACCTGATTGGTTTTGGATGTGTGGCCACAGAAGGTGACCACCTTGACGCCGCTGCGGTACAGCAGCACGCACAGGTTGGCTGTATGCGACGCGTGGTAGACAAAGTAGTAGAGGCCGGGGACTTTGCAGGTGAACTTGCCAGTGCTCGTGTCATAATCTCCCTGCGGGTTGGTGAGGACCGCGTTGAATCTGATCAGGCTGTTGGGTGCAGGGGGCTGGTGGGTCTGCCGAGTGACCGTGAACACTGACTGGAACTTCTGCTTGTATCTGCCCTCCTCACCTGGCTCTCCAGGGATGCCCATGGGGCCGGGCACCCCTGGCATCCCAGGGGGTCCCATGGGGCCATTTTTCCCAGGATGGCCAGGTAAGCCGGGTTCTCCCTTCTGCCCTTTGGGTCCTCGGATCCCGGGAATGGCTGGGATTCCTGGAGATGGAGAAGGCAGAGAGACAGTGATAGGGTGGGGGACAGGGAGGAGGGACCCAGGACAGGGAGGGTGTCTTCTGGGGAACACAGCACTGGCATTTGGTCTCTAGAATCTCCTTCCCATAGATGGGTTATCTCCCTAGGAGGAGGGTGCAGGGAGTTAGGCTTTGGCTAGAGGGGAGAGAGAGAGTCTGGTTCAAGTCCTGCTTCTCCACCGACCTGCCCTCTGACCTCGTCTAAGGCACTTCCCTGTCTCTTGGCCTCAGTTTCCACATTTGTGATGAAGCAAGTAGGGAGCTCAGAGCTGGGCGGGATCTCAGATGCCATGACTGTCAGCCCACGGACAGATGGCATGTGGCCACAAATATCTTGTTTGGCCTGCACAATGTTTTTTTTAAATTTTTAATTGGAGCCCAGCATGAACAAATTCAGAACTTATTGGAAATTTGAAATTCTCAGTCCTTCCTGACAAAAAATCAGAAGGTTGGTCAGAGGCAGCTTAAGTTTCAGGTTCTGTCCACTTGCATCAGCCCTTTCAAGACCTTTTGCCGGCCGGGCGTGGTGGCTCACGCCTGTAATCCCAGCACTTTGGGAGGCCGAGGTGGGCAGATCACGAGGTCAGGAGATCGAGACCATCCTGGCTAACACAGTGAAACCCCATCTCTACTAAAAATACAAAAAATTAGCCGGGCGAGGTGGCGGGCGCCTGTAGTCCCAGCTACTCAGGAGGCTGAGGCAGGAGAATGGCGTGAACCCGGGAGGCGGAGCCTGCAGTGAGCCGAGATCACGCCACTGCACTCCAGCCTGGGCGACAGCGAGACTCTGTCTCAAAAAAAAAAAAAAAAGACCTTTTGCCTAATTTTGTATTTCTAATTTTTTTCAACTTTTTTATTTTGAAATATAGAGTCAAAGAAAGTTGAAGAAACAAAAGAACAGGGACTCTTCACCCAGTTTTCCCCAGTGACACAGCTTGCATGACTAAAGTATAAGGTCAAAACCAGGAAGCCGACATTCCTAGAATTCAGAGAGCTTATGTAGACTTCACCAGTTTTATATACACTGTGTGTGTGTGTGTGTGGTTCCAATATAATTTTGTCACATGTGCACATTTTTGTAACCGCTCTCACCTCTGCAATCAAGCGTATCTGTCATTTTGTATTATTTTTTATAGAGGACCCTCAACATTTTATAAGCTTCAGAGTCCCACAGGACCTATATCCGCTCCTGAGATGGACTCCCCCGGTTAGCACATGGGAACCACTGGATGGAGCCAAATAGAAGCCATCCCACTACAGGGCCTGCCCTCTCCAGCTCACACTAGCCCCACTCAGCCCACGTCAGCCCCCATGACTGCTGGCCTGGTTCAACTTCCCTCATGTTACCCATGAGGAAGCCGAGTCAGAGACTTGCCCAAGGCCGTGCAGCCAGTTTGAGGTGGAGTCAGGTCTCTAACTCAAGTCTGGAGGATCCCAGTGTCTCACTCTGTTCCAGCCCTGATGATCTGAGCCTCTGTGAGATTCTTCTCCCCTTATCTAAATCATACCCATTTTTTAAGGGCTGACTCCAGTTTCCTCTTCCAGGAAGCCCTCCTTGACCACCCCCATCAGCCCTCATGTTTCCTTTCCTCCTCTGACTTCCATCAGGCTGGGTGTCTGTGCAGACCCATTTATGACAGATCCTCTATGGCTTATGAACCTCTTAGGCCTCAGCATTAGGAGTGTGGGGTTGGGACCCAGCAGACCTGGCCTTCACACCTGTGACCCTGGGCGGGTGACCTCGCTCCCTGAGCCTGTATTTGCTCAGTTGAGATAGGGGCATAATAGAAGAGGGAGTCCCTGAAAGGGTGGAGTGGGAGAAGGCACAGTGCCAGGCACACCACAGGAAGCGTGCTCTGGAGTGTCTGGTCCTCGTGATGGCTGCCAGAGATGCTGAGCAGAGCAGCGTCTCATCCTTCGTGATGTCTTCAAATCACCAACTGAGAAGGGGCCAGGAAACAGCAATAGAGAGGGGGCTTGAGAGGCAGCCGAGGGCAGTGGTGGAGAATGTGGACTCGGGAGCTGGACAGGATCCCACTGTGTGACTTTGGACAAGTTGCTCAATCTCTCTGAACCCCAGCTTTGACATTTGCAAAATGAGGGTCAGTCACTTCTTCAAGGGATTGTGGCCTCGGTTTTATCATTTCCTAAAACTGAGACCACACCTGGGACTTGGGGGCTCAATCACGGGTGGCCATCAGCTACCCTGGGCAGGGAGATGGTGAGAGGCAGCTGTGAAGTACAAGCTCCTGGAAAATGGCAGACCTGGAGGCCTCATTGAGCTTTGAGCTCACCCTAAGCTCACCCTAAACTGGAGAATTCCTTCTGGAATGTTGGTGCCATTCCATCTATCCAGGAGGGAAGACGATGGTGGGACCACTCCTAAGGACATTCCTCTCAACTGGCCTCCCTCCCTTCCACCGCCTCTGTCACCCCATCACCTCTGCCGCCAGGCCGGCTCCAGGCATGCCCAGCATCTGAGACGTGCCCAGCTCACTCACAGACAAGGCACTCACACCCCCCAGTGCTCCAGTTCCAGCCCCAGTCACCCATTCATAGCCTCAGCCCCCTTCTCTTATGCCAAGGATTGCCTGTGGACCTCCAACAGAAGTTTCTCTGGCTGCGATCCTGACCTCTTACTCCCCACCCCTCCAACTATCCTGAATCCTAAGGAGGGAGGTTAGCATGGATATCTGCTAAAACCAATGATAAAATAGCCTGCACCTGTGTAGACCTCCCAGGTGCTCAGGACTGTTTTATATTTAAGTTAACGTAATCCTCACAGCAACCCTGTGAAGCAGGTGCTACCATCTCCTCGTTTTACAGATGAGGAAACTGAGGCACTACGAGGTTAAGTAACTTGTGCAGGTTCACATAGAGGTAATTAGTGGGGCTGGGATTTGAACCCTGGCAGTCTTGCATTGGATATATTCACTGTGTGGGCCCCAGCTTCCCCAGGTGCCCATGTTGCAGGGCAAGAAGACTTTCCCTGCACTGTCTCCTCTGAGCCTCCTGGCCACCTTTGGGGGCAGGCACTCTTATTCCCTCCCTATAATCGGGTGAGGAGGAGGAGGAGCATGGAGGTGCACCGGGCCCAAGCTCACCTGTGGGGTGGCCTGAAGCCTGGGCTCTGAGGATAGAGGAGCCAGACCCACCATGAGAGTCCGACTCTGCCCTGGGGCAGGCGTGGCAGCAAGGGAAGCACTTCCTACTGTCCCCCGCCCCCTTGGTCAGCCCCAGACAGACACTCTGATCTCTGCCCCAGACCCAAACCCCCAAACGAGGCCAGCAGACTCACCTGGCTCCCCCTTGGGCCCTGGCAGTCCGTCGTACCCATCCTTCCCTGGTGCCCCGGGCAGGCCGGGCATCCCTGGGATCCCGTAGCAGCCTGTGTTGGCTTGGCCCCTGAGGGGCAGCAGCAGCAGGAGCAGCAGCAGCTTTAGCCCAAGGTGGGGCAGGGAGCTGGGCCCCACGTCCATCCCGGAGAAGGCACTGGGAGGGAGAGAGCTGAGCTGTCCCCGCCAGCCCCTCACCTGCCCCCAACCCTCTCATTCCCCAGGGCCCGTCCTCCTCAGCCCTCAGGAGCTCGCCTTCCTGCCTCCCCCAGGAGCCTCACCATGGATGGATGGTGGGGCCTCTTCTTCAGCCCAGGCCCCGGGGCCGAGCAGGAGTGGGAACCCTCCTACCCCTCACACACCAAGCTGCCCCTGGCACCACATTTCAGGAAGGTGGTGGAAGGTGGAGGAAATGGCCATCTGCCCATACCTGGGCAGGGGTCCGGGCCTCACCTGCGGGTGGGCGGTTTCTGGCCTGGCACAGAGATGTCCTCAGATCTGCTTCCCCTCTCCCAGGCAAGAGGACACGGTGTCAGAGTGGTCAGAGCAAGGATTGCCCAAAGCAGGGCTGGGCCCCCTCCCCTTCTCGTGCCCTCCCCCAATCCCACATCCCCTTTCCCAGAATTTTCCCTGACTTGACACTTTCTTTTGGGTGCTGAGCCAGACTGACCACAGCAATACCCCATCCACATCCCCCCACCGGCAGTCAGTGTCCGAAATGAGGAACTGTCCCCTGCCCCAGCATCTGGCTGAGGGTGTGTGTGTGTGTGTGTGTGTGTGTGTGTAAACGCAAGCCCTCAGGGCACAGACGTCCCCCAGAGTCAGGTTCATCCCATCTGATGACCAATGTTAGCATCTGCTGTGCCTGAGACTCAGTTTTCCCAGAATCCCTAGGAGCAAGTTATTATCTCCCTTTACGATAAGGAAACTGAGGCTCAGGAGGATGTACGCCATTGCCCAAAGTCACACACTGAGTGATCTCTTGGGGCCCAAAGCCTTGCTCTGACCCCTCTGCTCAGCTGCCCCCAGAAACAAGCCTCACATGCACTTGTCAAGTTGCAAGCCTTGTTCTAGAAACTTCCATGTGCCCCATCCCAGTGGCCACACTTGGAGGTGGGCCCCCAGGATGGACCCGCTTTGGCGGCAGGCAGCTGTTGTGGTGCACAGGCTGCCCCGGCTACAGAGTCAGGGCCCTGGCTTCTCCTTCCAGCCCTGTCACTCCATGGACCAGATGCCTTCAGCAAATCACTGATCCCTCTGGCCTCCCTTCTGTCTACTGGGGTGGCCTTGGCTTCCAGTATTGGTGCCTCTTTCTTCGCTGGGGCTCCTGGTCTTCCCTGACGGTTCCATCTTCCCTGCCAACACCACCGTCCTCACCTGCATCCTGGGGGTGCCCTGCCTCTGGGCTCGGAGCCCACCATGGCTGGTGAGGGGCTCCCCATCAGGACCAGGCTGGCAGAGCTGAGAGGGCTTCTCCCCCCTCCCTCTTCTCCTCACATGAGATTCTAGGGATGAAGGGGCTGTCAGGCAGTAGCAGGGCTCCAGCCTTGACCCCACACCTGTCACCTGTGTCCATTGGTTCCCCCTCTGTAACATGGGGGCTTCTGATAGCTCCAGGCCAGTGGCTGGGATTCAGTGCACAACACACGTGCGATGCCTTGTCCCGTGCTAGGCATGGGCAGGTGTTCAGATCTCTTCCCCTGCCTCGCTGAGGAACCCTCAGGGCCTCAGTCTCCCCTTCTGTGTCTCCACTATGTGCCATGGGACTGCAGAGAGTGTGGGGTGAGTTAAGGGGCATGAACGCACTTGGCCCTAGGAGTCCCTGGCGGGTGGAAGCCTGGGACGAGAAGAAATGATGGACATTGCATTACGGGGCGGGGGGCCACCCAGCCTGACGGCACTGGGCTCCTCTCCTCCCTCTTCACCTCCTCTGCGCCTGGGTTCGGCTTGTCCAGCAGGTGGCAGCCTCGGCCCACGCTCAGCCCTCCCATGCCCCGCCCACTTGGCCCGTTCCGGGAGGCTCCAGTTCATTCCCCTCCCGGAGGGGCCAGGGGCCGGAGATTTTGCACTGGGGTAGTGGGTGGATGGTGGGGTATGGGTAGGGTTTAGGGTAAGGGGGTGGCCGGGCACTCCCTGCACACCCCATTTCTCTAGCTTGGCCTCTACTGCCGCTGATGGGGCCTCCACCCCTGGCATTTTCTTTGTGTGCCCTAACCCTGTAGGGTCAGGCACCCCTGCTTCAGCCCCAGGGCCCTTCCCCTTTCTGGCTGGGTGTCCTTGGGTGGATGTCCGCTTTTTCTGAACCTCAATGTCCACATCGATTTTGCTGGGATTAAATACATCAGTGGCCGTGGAATGCCCAGCACGTAGGTTCCTGAAGACCTGTCTCTTTTCCCGGCGCCTGTTAAACAGTGTGTGCTCTGGGTGGGCGAGGCGGAGGGGAGAGCAGGGCCGAGCTGACTCTGGAAGGGAGCTGAGGGCTACCCTGAGGCTGTGGAGGCTTCGTCCTCTCCCTGGGCCCCCCTCACTTCTTCCCGATCCCCAGAGGCTGTTGGCAGGGCAGGGGCAGTCCCAGGAGAGGGTCTTGTATTTTAGAGGTGGGTATTCAGGTTGTGCACTCGAGGACCATGAGGCCGTTTGTGCGTCAGGTGGTGGATGGGAGGGACAGCCCGTGTTTCTGAGGATGGCCCTGTGGGATTTTGAGTGTGTGTGTGTGTGTGTGTGTGTGTGTTCAGCACAAAGCTAAACCCAGCTTCCTTTGAGAAACTGCATAGGGCATTGGACATTTTCAGATCTGAACTCCTGGCCTCCTTATTTCTCCCGCATTCGAGAGACAGGGTGGGGTTTGCTGCTTCGTAGTAGCTTCCAGACAGACAAGTAGGGCCCTGGCATGCACTGTGAGCATTCAAGACTCTCCCAGCCCCCAGCCCGGGCAGAATGTCCAGCAGGCAGCAGAGGCAGCAGCCCCGGTCTCCACACCTGCCAGGTGGAAGCCCAGAGCTGGACTCAGGAAACCTAGCTTCAGGAAGGACTGCGGAGTGCCCTTGGGCCAATTGCTTCCCCTCTCTGATTCCTGCCCCTGCCTTCCCAATACAGGGTTGGAAAAGCACTTGTGTGATGCGTCATGTGCCTCATAGAAGCAGGGGAGGCTGGTGAGGATAGTGGTTAAACACAGGCTTGGGCATCAGTAAGACTTAGGTTCAAATCTCAGCTCCTTCCCACCTCCCCACCCCCCAATTTTTTTTTTTTTAGAGATGGAGTCTCGCTCTGTCACCCAGGCTGGAGTGCAGTGGCGTGATCTCAGCTCACTGTAACCTCTGCCTCCCTGATTCAAGCGATTCTCCTGCCTCAGCTTCCCAAGTAGCTGGGACTACAGGTGTGCGCCACCACGCCTAGCTAATTTTTGTATTTTTAGTAGAGACAGGGTTTCACTGTATGTTGGCCAGGCTGGTCTCGAACTCCTGACCTCAAGTGATCTGCCTGCCTTGGCCTCCCAAAGTGTTGGGATTACAGGCATGAGCCACTGTGACTGGCCCCCAGATCCTCCCCTTAGATGCTGATTTGCTGATTGATGCCTACTCCTCGCAGCCTCAGTTTCACCTTCTGTAATGTAGGGCCATCATACCATACCCAGAGCTTGGTCATAAAGATTAAATAAAATATAATAATAGCAAAAACTTCCATAGCCCCTGTTATAAACTGAGCACTACAATTTTCATATATTAAGTCATTTAATCCTCCCAATGACCCTTTGAGGTAGGCGTTATCATCAGTCCCACTTTACAGATAAGGAAACTGAGATCTCAGAGCTCGGTTAACACGCACATGATTAGACAGCTAATAAGTGGTGGCATCAGGATTCGAACCTGGGTAGATGAGGCTGCTAGGACCTGCTAAACACATCATGTGAAATACTAAGAATGGGCTGGGCGTGGTGGCACACGCCTCTAATCTCAGCACTTTGGGAGGCTGAGGCTGGAGGATCACTTGAGGTCAGGAGTTCGAGACCAGCCTGGCCAACATGGTGAAACCCCTTCTCTACTAAAAATACAAAAAATTCACCCGGCATGGTGGCAGGTGCCTGTAATCCCAGCTACTTGGGAGACTGAGGCGGGAGAGTTGCTTGAACCTGGGAGGCGGAGGTTGCAGTGACCGAAGATCAAGCCATTGCACTCCAGCCTGGGTGACAAGAGCGAAACTCTATCTTAAAAAAAAAAAAAAAAAAATACTAAGGACGGACCTGACTCTGAAGCACTGGATTGTTACCATTCTTAGGCCTCCCTCTCAATGCCCCGAGTAGCAACTGAAGCTCATGTTCAGCAGACACAGACACAGATGTTTATTCCAGGAAGAGGTCTAAGAAACGAGCTTCTTACAGCATGTGTCACGGGGCAGCCAGTCCTGGGGCTCTGGGAGCCAGCCCCCTCCCTTCAGCAGCTGAAGCAACAGCGCCCCCATTTTACAGAGCAGAGCATGGAAGCCAGAGAAGTGGGTGGGGGAGGGGGTCCTTCCCTGGCTCAGGCAGACGGGAAGATGAGGAAGCCACTGAAGACGCTGTCGGCCTCAGAGCCCTGGTAAATGTGACCCTTTTTGGGGTCTTTTTCGACCCAGACCTGGTCACCCTGCTGCAGCTGAAGCACCATGCCCCCTGACACCACCTGGAAGAGCCCGTTGTTGCTGGTGTCACAGAAGCCCAGGGAGCGTCGGACCTGGCCCCTTGAGGAGGAGACGATGGACAGGCAGATTTCCCGCTGGGACACCACCTGGAAGGTGAAGTAGTAGTAGCCGGGTACAGCGCAGACGAATCGGCCTGAGTGGTTCTGGTACGGCCCTTCCTGGTTGGTGATGACTGTGTCGAAGATGACCACGTTGCCCCCCATTGGGGGGTTTCGCCGAATGGCCGAGAAGGCCGGCCGCAGCTGGTCCTTGACATTTCCTGGGTTGCCCTTGGTGCCTTTAATTCCCGGGATGCCACGTTCCCCGAGGGGGCCGCTGGGCCCCGGGTAGCCCACCTTGCCGGGGTTTCCAGAGGTCCCGGGTTCCCCCTGGTCTCCTTTAAGGCCTCGGATGCCTGTCCGGATGCCAGGGGCCCCTGTGGGGAGAAATGCCAGATTGGGAGTGAGAGTCCGATGCCTACTGGTCCTCAGGGAGAGAGCTGGACCCCCTGAGTCTATGGGATAAAGGGCAATGAAGCACCTGGGCCTTCAGGACATTGATTCTGACTGGCTGTGTGACTTTGGGCAAGTGTCTCAGCCTCTCTGAGCCTCCACTTCATCTGTAAAGTGGAGAGAAGTGTGAACAGGCACTTGGGAAAGTGTCAGGTTCTGGGAAATGCATGGAACTCTGGCTGCTCTGCTGTGTTCCTGCCCAAGGCTGAGGACTCCCTACCCCTCTGGGGCACTGACCTTGACTTGGCTTCAGGTTCAGGGACCACATGTAGGATGCCCAGATGCAAATTATTGCAAATGTCTATGTGATCCTTCCGGTCTGCTTTGGACTAGGAGGCCCAGGGGGATTCCATGAGACTCCCTTTCCACTTTGGTCAGGACCTCCTCCCTTTTCCGTCACCCCTGGCCTTTCTTCTAGAATGTGAGTCTCTGAAGCCTAAAGGGGCTGGGGAGGCAGAAGCAGGGACAGTGTTGGGGATGCTGGAAGGAAGTGAAGGGACAGATGCAGTTATTTGATCCCTCTCTATGTGCCAGGCAGTGTTATTTTTCCATTTTACAGATAAGGCCACTTAGGCTCAGAGGGGGCCAATAACTTGCTTGAGGTCACACAGCAAGGCAGTGGCTCCTGAGTCTAAACTCTGAGTCCTCATTTTTCTGGCAAGAGAACCATGAACAAGGACTCAGCATTGCTGCCAGAACTTTCACTTTCACTGCTCAAAGCAAGTCATTCTCCAGAGGGGGAAGGTGAAGCCGAAGAAAGAGGACCCAGGCAGTAAATGGGGAGTGGAGAGGCCTGAGGACATGACCTGGGGAGAAGGCTAGGCCTCCCTTAGACCCTGGGGCCAAGTACAAACTAGAGAGTATTCATGGGGCATTGGGGGCAGACGGACTCCTGGTTCTCAGTGCCACCCCAAGCCTTCGCCCTGGAGGCCAAGCCAGGCCAAGATCCGAGGGGCTGGGCCCCGAGGAAGGGTGCTTACCCGGCTCCCCTTGCTCCCCCTTGAGGCCTGGCCGCCCCGGTCTGCCGGGTCTTCCTGCCTCCCCTTTCTTCCCGTCTGGTGCTCGGCACAAGTCCTCGGTCACCACAGAGGCCAGCGATATGGCCAGCACACAGACAACCAGCCATCCCCGGGGGCCCTCCATGATGCCTCTGTGGAGACACGGGAGGGCCTGGGCAGGTTGGACATCACACTCACACCCAGCTCACACCCTTGAGTCCCATGCACACAATGATATATGCACAGTCCTCCCCCAGAGCACATGCACCCTCCGGGGCTCTCAATGTCCACTCTCAATCCAGCCCCAGGGACCCCATGCATATACACAGAACCACAAACTCACACACACCCACACAGCAGCCAAGCACACCCACATCATCACACACTCACACAAACACAGCCTCTCATCCACGCACCTACAAAACACAGTAGGCAAACTCAGAAATCCACTATACCCCCCTAGGCACACAACTGATACCCAAATAGACTCTGTCCCTCACTTGCACAGACACACACATTCATACACTCCCACAGGTAATCGATTTCGTTGAACAAATATGTATTGAGCACCTGCTCCTTATTTAATTAACACTGGCTCACCCAGATGGTGGAGCTCTGCATACACACAGGAATTCACAAACGCCCAAAGCGACACCTGCTCACTCTTCCACATGCTCAGCGCCTTTCAGCACCCACCTGAGCATGGGTGGTTGGCTGCCCCCATAGTACCCTCTGCTGGGTCCCACTGCCCGCTCTAACACCCCAGGCTTTTCCTGGTTTCTTATGTGTTGGGGGGCGAGGACCCAGGAACCCTGGTCTCACCCTTCAGTTGTTGGGTCTAACTCATGGCCTCTCACCCTCCCCCAAGCCCTGGCTCAAGGAGTTAAGGTCCCTCCACTCACCCATTCTGGGTCCCGGATCAGTGCTGCACCCCCATCCCTGTCCTAGAATCGGCCACAGTTATTTCCCCCACTCCCTTCCTCAGCTGCCCAGCCTCCTGGGCCAGCTCCCCTTGGTCCCAGAACTCTGCAGCCCCCTCCCTCTGGGACTCTGGCCTCACCTGCCTCCCGTTGTCAACTCCAAATGGATGTGCTTGCCCTCCGCCCAGGGACCCTGTGGGCTGCCCAACAGGAGTGGCGCCAGGCTGTGGCCAAGTTTCACATCCCTTCCTACTTCCCCTTCTCCAGACCTGCCCCCTGAACTTCCCCAGGGGCCAGAAGCTCACCAGGGACATTTCAAGCAGACTTCAGCAAGACTGGGACATTGGGCGACCTGCCCCAGCAACAGCTGGTGTGGGGGTGGGGGCAATGAGGCCAGTGCCTGTGAGGATGTGGGGTGGAGGCCGTGCAGGGTGAGGCTTTGAGAACCAGAGAAGCACAGAACACCAGAGCAGAAGGAATCTTTAAAAAAATCTGCCCCTTGTAGGACTTTTCATGATTATGAAAGTGACACGCAATTCATTGCCAAAAGCTTGGAAAATACAAAGAAGAAAGAACAGTGCATTGGTGAGAAGGAAGCACAGCAATCCGTTTCTAGACTTGCTGCTTCCTAGTTGCATGTCTTTGGGAAATTACTTGACCTCTTGGGCCCTCAGTTTTATCTGTACATTGGGAATGGGGTTCTACATCATCTCATTATTATAACATTTTAATGACCTACACATACAAAACACTTGGCACATGGTGAACACTTAGTCACTAGCTTTTGCCAACATTTAAAAAAACAACAAGTCTAGGTGCTTTGGCTCACACCTGTAATCCCAGCATTTTGGGAGGTCAAGGCAGGTGGATCACTTGAGGTCAGGAGTTCGAGAGCAGCCTGGCCAACATGGTGAAACTCCATCTCTACTAAAAATTTAAAAAATAGCCAGGTGTGGTAGCATGCACCTGTGTAGTCCCAGCTATTTGGGAGGCTGAGCTGGGAGGATTGCTTGAGCCCAGGAGGTTGAGGCTGTAGTGAGCTTTGATCTTACCACTGCACTCCTGCCTGAGAGACAGAGCAAGACCCCATCTCAAAAAAAAAAAAAAAAGAAATGGCAATGGCGGGTCATCTGGAATGGCTGCTGTCATCACACCGGCTGCAGCAGGGAGGCACGGCCAGGGCTGCATGTTCCATGTAGCCAGTGGGAGCTGGGGACAGTGGGAACCCTGCCCTCCTGGACACCACTACAGCTGCCAAACCACAGCTGAAGACCCAGGCCTCCTGTTCCATGGAGCAGGGGCGGGGGGAGGGGGGCCGCCATCCCCCATGCCGCTGCAGCTGCCTAAACTGCAGCTGTGGACCCAGGCATCCCTGCAGTCTTGGGGGCCTGGGAAGGTCCCCCACCCCACCCTTGTCTGCTCCCGCTGCCTGGCTTCTCCCTGCTCTTGGCGCCCACTCTGATCTTAGAACAAAGTTGGTGCTGAGCCTGGGTGCTGTCACAGCCTGGCTGGGTGTGTGCATGCTTGGGGCAGTGCTGACACGCTAGCCCCCTGCTGCCTTGGCCCCCTCCCGACTTTAGGCACTGACTAGCATGGAAGGAAAGCCAAGGGGGAACTGAGGGCAGCTTGGCACTGGCCTGCAGACACCCCTTGGAATGAACAGCCTGGGCACCATGAACAGCAGCAGGAGACAGGCTCCTGGGTGGAAGGGGATGGGTCCCTGGTAAGGCCCTACCTTCAGGCCAGGGAGGGCCTGAAGGCTGGGGGGCCAGGCTGCCAGTCCCACAGACCAGAGTGGGAACTTATCGTATATTTTCTGGGCTTGCCTATGGCCACCCATGGACCAATCAGTATGCACTTCTTCCCCTCTGAGGCCCATGAAAGCTTCAGGCTCAGCCAGAGCTGGGCAGACATTGGGATGACCAGCTGCCGAGAGGAGCTACCCGCTCCAGGGCCTCCTGTCTGGTGAGAGCTGCAGAGATGGCAGAACAATCTGCCTGCAGAAAGGAGCTTCCCACTCCAGGGTCTTCCCTCTTCTGAAAGCTGGGAAGTCGACAGGATGACCTGCCTGCAGAGAGGAGCTTCCCATTCCAGGGTCTCCTCTCTGCTAGAAGCTGAACACTCATTGGGACACCCTGGCTGTAGAAAGGAGCTGCCCCCTGAGGGAGGCTCTGCAGGAGGCTGAGCTGTTCTATCGCTCAATAAAGCTCCTCTTCGTCTTGCTCACTCCCCACTTATCTGCATACCTCATTCTTCCAGGTTGCAGGATAAGAACTTGGGACCCATCAAATGGTGGGGCTGAAAGAGCTGTAACACAAAGAAGGCTGAAACATGCCCCTTGCTTGCCACGGTGCAGGTGAAGAGAAGGAGAGAAGAGCTGCGGCCCTCCAGGGAACCCAGACCTGGGAGCTCCCCAAGCTGGGGCTGTGACTCCCTTTTCGGGGCCCTGTGGTTCCTGGCAGCTCGAAGCTTCCGGGTGCCACCGTGTTCCCCAGTGCCAGCTGTGGAAGCTGCTTGTGGTGTACTTGGTCTAGCCGCAGCCTCTCAGAGAGCTGGCACCCATGCTGGTACCCGGAGCTGCTCACCCCGCTGCAGCAGCCGGCATGTCTGACTGTGTGCAGTGTCCAGACCCCACGCTCACTCACACACCCCTCACTGTTCCATGCCTGACTTGCCCTGGGCAGATGTGGAACCCAGGCTGGTAATGTGAGCTGAGTGTAGCCTGCCAGGAGGAATGAGTGAAACGAGCCCAGTAGGCCCGAGCAAAACTTGGGCAAAGGTGCCACCAGCCACAGAGGTTTCCGGCCAGAAAATGACACCCCAAAGATCCCATAACACCATCTCAAAAAAAAAAAAAAACGAAGAAACAAAACCCAGCAACAAAAGCCTGTGAATTCTACCATCTAGAGACAATTGCTGCTAGTGTTTAAACAGCTCATCTAGCCTTACTCACCTTAACTGATGGGGATGCTCATTACCTGTCAGCACGGCACACTGCATCATTGTCAGCTTGGACCCTGAGAATGCTTTTCTTTAGATAGAGAGGCTCTGTCTCTCCCAGACTGGAGACCAATGTGTTCAGGCCTGGGCTGACCACATCTGTCTGCTTCTTCTCATGAGCATGTTTTTGTTTGTTTGTTTGTTTGTTTGTTTTCTGAAAATTTTGCCAGAGGCAGGAGGAGGAAAAGAGGAGGAGGAGAGAGGAGATAAGGGAAGGCTGTTGTGAGTGGGCAGATGAAGGATGGTCTAGAGCCAGGGTTTTTGAGCTTTGGGGACTTCTTTTTCATTTGCAATCTTGTGTGGCATCTGATGTGTGTCAAACAGATAAAAATGGGGATACTGGGCTGAAGGGTGGGGGCCCAGAGCTCCCCCTGACAGCGCCTCCCATGCTCCCTGGATTCAGAAAGTTCGTAGAGCTGGAAATCTCACCTGCTCGGCCCATACCTAACTCAGTGTGACCCTGGGCAAGTTATCTCATCCTTCTGAACCCCACTTTCTCCATCTACCAAGATGTGGGAGTGGGTGGGAGGTGGGAAGGCTGCCCCAAATGGTCTCTAACATCCCTTCTAGTCTCCTTCTCCTCCTCCTCCTCCTTCTTCTTCTTTCTTTGAGACAGAGTCTCACTTTGTTGCCCAGGCTAGAGTGTAGTGGCTCGATCTCGGCTCACTGCAACCTCTGCCTCACGGGTTCAAGAGATTCTCCTGCCTCAGCCTTCCGAGTAGCTGGGATTACAGGCATGCGTGCACCACCACGCCCGGCTAATTTTTGTATTTTTAGTAGAGACGGGATTTTGTCATATTGCCCAGGCTGGTCTTGAACTCCTGACCTCAGGTGATCTGCCCATCTCAGCCTCCCAAAGTGCTGGGATTACGGGTGTGAGCCACTGCGCCCGGCCCAGTATCCATCTTCTTCGTCTTCTTCTCCTTCTCCTTTTTTTTTTTGAGACAGAGTCTCACTTTGTTGCCCAGGCTGGAGTGCAGTGGCTCGATCTTGGCTCACTGCAACCTCTGCCTCCTGGGTTCAAGAGATTCTCCAGCCTCAGCATTCCGAGTAGCTGGGATTACAGGCGTGTGTGCACCACCACGCCCAGCTAATTTTAGTATTTTTAGTAGAGATGGGGTTTTGCCATGTTGCCCAGGCTGGTCTCAAACTCCTGACCTCAGGTGATCTGCTCATCTAGGCCTCCCAAAGTGCTAGGATTACAGGTGTGAGCCACTGCGCCTGGCCCAGTATCCATCTTCTCTGACTGCATCGCGTCAGCCCCGCTTGCCGGCCCAGAGGAGTTAGAAACATGACACGCCCAAGCCAGAAACACCAGCCCCACGTGCCTTATTTTACTCTGATGACACAAAGGACCAGAGACAAAAAAAGACTTGCCCAGGGTCACACAGACAGGGGCAAGAGTTGGCAAGAGGAAAAATCAGATACTATGAAAAGCTTCTCAAAGTCTAGTTTTCAAAATATTGAATTATAGTTCCTATAGAAATACAGTGTGGGAAGGCGTCAGTGTCTTCTTGTAGGTTGTTAATGGAGGAACCAGCTGGGTGACAAAGCTAGTTCAATGGATATGGAAAAAAAATATGTATACCTATATACGGAGAGAGAGAGAGAGAGTCAGTTAAAACAACAAGAATTCTGGAATATTCATAAGATTGCTAAGTTAGATACAAAACTGATTAATGTTCTATAGGGCAATAAAATCATCCTGTCGGGGCTATCTTCTCTATTGAAAATAAATCATTTGCATCTCTACTAGACAAAAATAATTTGCAACTTATCAGTTTTCTACCAGTTAACAGCTACCTTTACCGAATCTGGGCTCTAATCAATAGTAAATAATAAGTCAAGCCAAGTGACATCCCCCTAGAGTGTCAGATGACCCTTAGGAGGACTTGTTAGATACAGCTCTCATTTGACTTTGAAAGGACACCGGTTATCTATTTGCCTTATTTCCAAGTGTTGGATGATTTTACTTATCAGGCTGTTGCAAGAGTATAAACACTTCCCAAGAAATAAAAGACATCGATACTAATGCACATATCATTAGTGTGAGAAATAAAAGGGTCAGCAATGGCCCTGTGCATGTCACAACAGGGACACCTTCAGGCGGAGAGGAAGGGCATATTCTTCCATTTATCCAGAGTCCAGACTCCTAGACGGGAGGCAGGAGATGTGGGGAAGAGAGGAAATTCCTAGCCATGCTGGCACAGTTATGATCCATGAGGTTCAGTCTCAGAGTGGGATCAAGGGTCAAATAAATAACCAAAAAATAATTTTTTAATGACTCAAATTCTTTATGGCGGAGTCACATCCCATTCAAGGTTGGGTTGCAAAATCGGCATACGAGGCAAACATTGTAAATGGTGTGTATCACCATTGTAAATGGTGGAAAAATTCTTCGAACAGCGCCACGTGAAAGACTGTATTACCGTTTCACAATAGTCTTTTGCCGTCAGTTTTCGCTCCAATAGTAGAACAGATTTCTTGTTCTTCAGTTGAGTACCAGTTGGTTAAGGTTAACCAACTGCCCCACCACTCACACACAAAGGAATTGAATCTTTGGAGACTGGAGCCACCCTTGGAGGTGAGGTGTTTAGATCATGAGGGGTTCACAGGGGCTGAGGCAGACTTGGGGACAGCAGACCTCTCCCAGCCACGGTCCCTCCAGAAATAGGCTCTTAGAAGACAATATCCCCTGGCCGGGAGCGGTGGCTCACGCCTGTAATCCCAGCACTTTGGGAGGTCGAGGAGGGTGGATCAACTGAGGCCAGGAGTTCGAGACCAGCCTGACCAACATGGATAAACTCTGTCTCTACTAAAAGTATAAAAGTAGCCGGGAGTGGTGGCACATGCCTGTAATCCCTGCTACTAGGGAGGCTGAGGCAGGACAATTGCTTGAACCCAGGAGGTGGAGGTTGCAGTGAGCCAAGATCGTGCCATTGCACTCCAGCCTGGGCGACAAGAGTGAAACTCCGTCTCAAAAAAAAAAAAAAAAAGACAGTATCCCCTGCCTTACTTAAATTGTGATTTCTAGTTGTTTCTCTGAGTCCTATTAGGCAAAGTGGAGATAGTCAAGTGTGTATATAATGTGACTCTGAGGTGCTTGTATATTTCTTTTAAAAAAATTGAGGCATAATTTGCACACAGTAAAATGCGCACATCTCAAGCACACTGCTCAGTGGCTTACACCTGCACGCACAGGCCCTCTACCACCACTCGGATCAGAGTGCGGAGTATCCATCTCCACAGCAAGGCAGCCGTGCCCCTCCGAGTCAGCAGTGCTCCCCTTCACCCGCAAAGTAACCGGTGTTCTGTTCTCCCTCACCATTGGTGCCTTCTGCCTGTTCTTGAATTTCATGTCAATGGAATCATGCAGCCTGTGCTCTTTTGTGTTTGGCTTCTTTTGATGAGCATGTCGGTGAGATGCATCTGTGTTACCGTGTGTCAGTTTGCGTGGTATTGCTGAGTGCTACTCCATTGTATGCATACGCAGTGTCACACTTTGTTTACCCCTTCTATTGGTACAGAGTTTGGGCTATGTTGAATAAAGCTGCTAAGAACATTCTCGTGCAAGTCCTCTGCCCCACCCAACCCTGTGAACAGATACACTCAATCCTCTGCTCTACGTTTGAACACAAGGAAGGATGCATAGAGTTGACACCAGTGCTCTTTGCTCTCTTCCATCCACTCCTCCAGACCTCTGTCTTCAACTTCCTGTCTCCACCAAAAAAAAATCCCCCGGCCCCTCTGCCCAGAGCCACTGTTCCTCCTTCTCCCCGACTCTCTTGCTCTCTGTTCTTTATTATGGAGATTGTCTTAGTCTTGCCTTTCTTGCAAAACCCTCCTTCCAGGCCGGGTGCGGTGGCTCACGCTTGTAATCCCAGCACTTTGGGAGGCCGAGGCGGGCGGATCACGAGGTCAGGAGATCGAGACCACGGTGAAACCCCGTCTCTACTAAAAAAATACAAAAAATTAGCCGGGTGTGGTGGCGGGCGCCTGTAGTCCCAGCTACTCGGAGAGGCTGAGGCAGGAGAATGGCGTGAACCTGGGAGGCGGAGCTTGCAGTGAGCCGAGATTGCGCCACTGCACTCCAGCCTGGGCGACAGAGCGAGACTCCGTCTCAAAAAAAAAAAAAAAAAAAACCCTCCTTCTGGGCCTTTTGGGGTCTATCCTTCCATTCTCTGTCCCCACCACCCAATAAAATCAGGGTTTTGTTAGCAAGCGGTTGGGGGAGGCATTTGGAATTGGGTAGGGAGCTGTTGTGTGAGAGAACTGCCATGCGTTGTCTGTGCACACTCTTTATTCTTTTCTTGGCAGATAAAGGCACTTCTTGGGATTATTTTATGAAACGCAGAGGGGATTGTAAACAACAGATCGTTTGTTGTGGAGATGGAGGCAGCGTGTGTTCAAATTCAGTGTCTGTCTCTCTTTGGCTGTGTGATCTTGCACGAGTAACCTCCTGTGTCTGGGGCTCTAGCACCTCACCTATAAACTGGGAATGATGACCTCAAACTATGCGAGGCTTCCAGGCAGCAGTGTGGCTGGTCTCTGGCACACAGTAGGCGCTCAGCACAATGTTTTACCTCCTCCTACTCTCACCTGGCACTCAGAGGGCTGGTGCATGAAAGAAAATTTGGAAAAAAAAAAAAAAGACAAAAAAGATTTATTGGCGGGGGAGAGTGAAGAAAAATAGGAAGAAATAAAGCCCCCCAGCTGGAAGCCAGCACCCTGAATGCCCATGAGGGAGGCAGCCCAGCCTAGAGGGGAACTGGGAGGAGCTGCTCTGGAGACATTCCCCACGGGCAAATATAGCCGGAAGCCACCAGGCAGGTAAGATGTAAAAAGATTAAGAGGACTAAGAGAGAGTTTGGAAAACAAACAGATTGGGCTGTGGGAGCCAACAAGGAGGTATTACCTCCACCTTGAGAGGGCTGGGCCTGACGTCCAGGTTGCTGGGAGACGCTAGCTTCCAAGGAGCTCACATAGGCACGAGGGTCGCAAGAGAGTGGCCAGGGAGAGCCCGGAGTGCAAATGATCTCCCTCATCTGCCCATCACAAGACCTGAAATTCCTCCTGTAGCCATTCTTTCCACAGGGTAAGCCTTGTCCTCTCTGGGGTGTTTTGAGGTTGATGCTGCCCCGTGGTGTGTTTGCCAGATGCTAACAGGCTTTTCCTTGTGAGCCCTACTGAATGCTGGACTTCCTACTGGGTGTTTAATACACGACCTCACTTCATCATCAGAATCCCAGGGGAGGTGGCATGGTGACAGCCCCTTTTACGGATGAGGTAACTGAGGTTCAGAGAGGGTAAGTGACTTATACAAGGTCACACAGCCTGTAAATTGAATAGTTATTTCTTTCTTTTTTTGGCACGGAGTCTCTCTCTGTGGCCCAGGCTGGAGTGCAGTGGCGTGGTCTCGGCTCACTGCAACCTCCGCCTTCTGGGATCAAGTGATTCTGGTGCCTCAGCCTCCCAAGCAGCTGGGATTACAGGCTCACACCACAACACCTGGCTAT
This sequence comes from Symphalangus syndactylus, assembly GCF_028878055.3. Taxonomy (NCBI): domain Eukaryota; kingdom Metazoa; phylum Chordata; class Mammalia; order Primates; family Hylobatidae; genus Symphalangus; species Symphalangus syndactylus. Next base: position 14,933,691 of record NC_072444.2, read on the forward strand.
TTTTTTTTTTTTTTTTTTTAGATGAAGTCTTGCTCTGTCGCCAGACTGGAGTTCAGTGGCACGATCTCGGCTCATTGCAACCTCTGCCTCCCGGGTTTAAGCAATTCTTCTACCTCAGCCTCCCGAGTAGCTGGGACTACAGGTGCACGCCACCATGCCTGGCTAATTTTTGGGGTTTTTTTCTAGTAGGGACAGGGTTTCACCATGTTGGCCAGGATGGTCTCCATCTCTTGATCTCGTGATCTGCCCGCCTTGGCCTCCCAAAGAGCTGGGATTACAGGCGTGAGCCACCGCGCCTGGCCTGGAATAGTTATTTCTACCACATTGGGTTACCTTCCTGAGAGTGTGTCATTGGCATCCGTCCTGCAGATTGGGGTCTGAAACAGCAATCCTGAAAGGGGTGGGGAGGAGTACAGAGGAGATGAACGTGTTGAGTATGGGGACTCTGAGGGTGAGATCTGCCAGCTTCACACATTTACCTCCCTCATGCCAGGCATTTAACATCATCTCATGTAATTGACATGACATCCTTACAGGGTGGTATTTTGGTTCATTTCCAAAGATGAAAAACTGAGGCTCAGAGAGGTGCAATGACTTGCGCATGGGTCTAGGTTTGCCAGATTTAACAAATGAGAATTCAGGATGCACATTTTAATTTGCATTTCAGATAAACAACAGTACGCATGGGATATACTTATGCTAAAACAATGATTCCGCCTGCATTTTATCTGGCAACCTCCGTAGGTGACGCAGGCTATAAGTGGCGGTTACCCCCGCTCCCTGTGGCTCTCTGGCAAGAGCCATCTAGGGAGGGGTGAGGGTGCGAGGGTGTTCCTGTCTGCCTCCCAAGGGGATGTGAGCCTCACCCATCCACCTAGGGGCCAAGATTACTGCTCCGGTGGGCTGGCCAGAACCTCAGCCCAGTTCCCCCACCATGGCTCCCACATCATCACCATGGAAGGCTGCCTTCTGGGGTGTCTCTAACTGCCCCAGACTTTTTATCAGCAGAGGCCACTGTGGGCTGGAGATAGGGGACTTGGGTTCCATTCCTTGGACAAATCACCCCCCTGGGCTTCAGCCTCTCTGCTGTAAAGAGGAGGGAGCTGTACCGAAGCCGTGGGTCCCTGGAGCAGAGTTACCTGGGGGAGCTGGGGAAGAACACCGCTGCCAAGCTGCGTGCTCTCTACAACCTCAGAGGCTCGGGGTGGGGCTTCTGTATTTAAACAGGTGCCCCGAGTGAGCTGAGGCTGGCAGCTCAGCCCCTTTCTGGGGCTTTGACAGTGACTAAGGGTCTTTCCAACCTTGGCACGTTAGCTGGGCCTGCCGTGGACCTTTGGACATGATATCTGACAAGTGGGGAGAGGCACTGGAGGGCTTAGAAATGACTTAAAGAGGGAGAGGCAGAGCCCAGGGGATTGGGGAGGGGAGAGAAATGCCTTCAGGGACGGGGCAAAGCCAGAAGGCCATGTTTGTTGGGTGGGAGTAGGAGGGAGGGCAGGTCCCTAAATCTCCCCAGAGGCTGAGACCATTTCCAATCTTGGAATTCAGGCCTATTTCTTACATCTAAGTAGAGATGTATGTTTTCCATGGCTCCTGCCTGGTTCCTGAGATTCCCCGTGCAGGGGCTGGTGAGGTTACTGCCATCATTCTTAATGAACTGATGGGGGATGCAGAGGGCTGAGTCACCTGTGTCACACAGAGGAGAGGTCCAGTCTCCAGCCCACCAGCCCTGCCCTAGGATGGTCCCGGAAGGGGTCCTGTCCCAGCCTTCTCCCAGAGTCCTGGGTCCATGGGGCACTGCCGTTTTCATTGTGAGGCTCTGAGCCTCTGTCTGCCCTGCGGCGGCTCACTGTGGGCCTTTGTCCAATGGTCCCCTAACCCCAGCTCTAATCAACCCTTCTCCTTTCCTTGGAGCCCAGGGCATGGCCAGGGTCACATGGCGTGCAGGGCCTGTGCTGGGATTTGCGCTCAGGTCGTGTTATGCAGGAGCTCGCCCTCATTTTTTTTTTCTCGTGGAGCCGCTCAGGAATTTGGGCTAATGACAGCTGCCACTGCCCTGTCCGCACCCACTTCTCCCAGCCCTCTGCTGATTACAAATAAACACCCGGTCTACGAAGGAGAGTAATTAACTCTCCAACCTGGGGAGGACTAATCAGCCTGGAGTTTGCTGCAGGTGGGAAAAAGCGAAGGCTTTTCCTAAGTAGTATGCAAATGAGACTGTAGTATGCAAATGAACCCCTCCTGCTCCTGTGAAAGGCTGTCAGAGGGGAAGCGCTGCTGCTTCCAGGAACAGGCTCTGGGAACATGGCCCGGCTGCAGGGGCTTGGGCCTTTAGGTTTAGGGGGGTTGGGAGGTCAGAATAGGAGTAGGGGTGGGGCTCACCTTGAGGGTCTCCAGCACACCTGCAGCCCTTCCATGGAATACTGTGGGGATGGCAGAGGGAAAAATAGGTATGGGGCTCAGAGAAGTGGCTCTGAATCTGAATACCACTGTCCTCACCTGGGTGACCTTGGTCTTTGTCACCGTGCTCTTGCTTTGCTGCGGAGGTCATGGAGTCCTTGCATTGCCATGGTGGTTCAAGTGGCCCGGCTTTGTGAGGTTCTGCGTGAGGGACAACTGCTCTGGAGAGACACCCAGACCCACGACAGGCTTTGCAGGAGTGGAGAGTAAGCCTTTGTGGTGTGTGATACAGTTGTTACTGCAGCATAACCGAGCTTCTCCTGACGGATACAGCAGAGGATGAACCCACTAGAGAATGATTATTACATGAACGCTGTTGTCCTCATAGTCTTCATCACCCTCCCCTCCTCCCTTTACCTTGTCAGGGCTGTTGCTGTCTCTGACAACATCCTCATAGAACCCTTCTGGCAACACCATTCCTGGCGGGTCCCAGTGGAGCTGTCCGGGGTCCTGTCCTCAGCCTGAGCGCTCCGCCACTGTCCACACTTTCATCGGTTCTGTACCATTGCGCTGGGTACCCAGGAATCTGAAATGAAAAACATCCAGATGTACCTTTGGAGAGCTTGCATGCTGCTGCAGAGGCAGACCCAGAAATAACTCCAGAACTGAGCAGGCCATGGGGCCCCAGAGACACGCGGAAACAAGCAGTGGTTAAGACAAGAGTCAGCCCAGTGCAGAAATCTTGGGAGACTTCTCAGAGGAGGAGGCGGGAGGTGGCAGCAGTGACTCACCTCCTCGGTGCTCATAGGCTCCTCCCACAATTCAGATCTGAGTCCCAGCTCCTCTTCTTCCCACTGTGTAGCCTTGGGGTGCCCAGTGGAATCTTCCTTCCTAAAGCCTTAGTTTTCTCACCTGTGAAATAGGACAATAAAAGTACATCTTCATGGGATTATTGCAATGGCTGAGTGGATTAGTATGTGTGAGGTGCTTTACTCAGTGCCTGGCATGCAGTAAAGTTCAGTAAACAGTTGTTCTTATGACCTCATTTGGCCTTTGCAACAACCCCGTGAGAGAATAGAAATAACTAGCGTTATCACTGTTCCACACATGAGAAAACTGAGGCTCAGAAAGGGCAAGTGACTGGCCTAAAACCACACGGTTAAGAGCTGGCTGAGTGTGGACCGGAAGCCGGGCCTGTATGGCTCTGAGCCTATGTTCACTGTGCTGGTTGGGGTTAGCATTTGTGCCTCAGACCTTGGATCTCACCTGTTTATTCTGGCCTGGCCATATCTCCCACTCTTTCCATGTCTCGAACCCCTAGCCTGACCCTTTGAGACCCCACTATTTTTTTATTGTGATAAAATATACATACCATAAAATTGACCATTTTAGCCATTTTAAGGGTGCATTTCAGGGGCATGAAGAACATTCATGCGACCATTGTTATGCGACAATGGTCTTTGTCACAGTGCCAGAAAATTGTTATGCGACCATCACCACCATCCATCTCCAGAATTGTTATCATTTCATACTGAAACTCTATACCCATTAAACCATAAGCCCCAACCACCCTGACAGCCACCGTCTCATTCTGTGCCTCTGTGAATTTGACTATTCTAGGCACTTTGTTTTTCTTCGACCGTGTGCAGTGGCACGATCTTGGCTCACTGCAACCTCCACCTCCCGAGTTCAAGCGATTCTCCTGCCTCAGTCTCTGGAGTAGCTGGGATCACAGGCGCAAGCCACCACATGCAGCTGATTTTTTATATTTTTGGTAGAGACAGTGTTTCACCATGTTGGCCAGCCTGGTCTCGAACTCCTGACCTCAAGTGATCCGCCCGCCTTGGCCTCCCAAAGTGTTGGGATTACAGGCGTGAACCACTGCGCCTGACGGTACTTTGTGTAAGTGAAATTATGCATCCTTTTGTGACTGGCTTATTTCACTTAGGATAATGCCCTCAGGGCTCATCCATATTATAGCATAGATCAGAATATCATTCCTTTATAAAGCTGACTAATATTTCATTGTATGGACAGACCACGTTTTATTTATCCATCCATCCAGTGATGGACAGTTGGGTTATTGCCACATTTGGACATTGTGAATAATGCTGCAATGAACACAGTTGTACAAAGTCACCACCTTCCTGAGACCTCCATGGGGGACACTCCCCAAGAGCTTTGCCAGGATCCACAGGTCCCAAACTGCCCATGATCCAGGAACCAGGGTCCGCCCAGCCCATCACCCACTGGCCGCCTTGCTTCCCCCTGAGCTCCATGCCTTTGCTTTCCCTGCATGTTGTGTCTTTCCCCAGCATCTCCATGATCCAAAGCCACTCACTCATCAAGGCTCATCTTGAATGTCCCCCGCCCACACCCATAGCCTTCTCTACTTTCGTTGTACTGTCTCCTACCTCTAGCCCCCACCCTCTCTCTGTCCCTCACTTAGGTCTCTGATGATGATGATGATGATGATGATGATGATGATGATGATTATCATTTAGTAGAGATGGGGTTTCACCATGTTGGCCAGGCTGGCCTCGAACTCTTGACCTCAGGTGATCTGTCCGCCTCAGCCTCCCAAAGTGCTGAGATTACAGGCGTGAACCACCGCACCCGGCCTCTGCCTCTGGTTATTTTAATCCTTAGACTAGTGTTACCTTTGACTGCCCACTCTTCCAGAATAGGGAATTTCCTTCAGAATATTGTTGAGAGGACTAGGCACAGTGGCTCATGTCTATAATCTCAGCATTTTGGAAGGCTGTGGCGGGGGATCCCTTGAGGCCAGGAGTTTGAGACCAGCCTGGGCAACATAACAAGACCCCCATCTCTTAAATAAGAATTAGCTGGTCCAGGCATGGTGGCTCACGCCTGTAATCCCAGCACTTTGGGAGGCCAAGGCAGGCGGATCACGAGGTCAGGAGTTTGAGACCAGCCCATCCAACATGGTGAAACCCCGTCTCCACTAAAAATACAAAATTAGCTGGGTGTGGTGGTGCACACCTGTAATCCTAGCTACTCGGGAGACTGAGGCAGGAGAATGACTTGAACCCGGGAGGCGGAGCAGTGAGTTGGGATTGCACCCATTGCACTCCAGCCTGGGCAAAAAGAGCGAAATTCCATCTCAAAAATAAGAAGAAGAAGAAGAAGAAGAAGAAAGAAGAAAAAAGAAGAATAATTAGCTGGGCATGGTGACGCATGCCTGTAGTCCTAGCTACTCAGGAGGCTGAAGGGGGAAGATTGCTTGAGGTCTGGAGTTTGAGGTTACAATGAGCTGTGATCACTACTGTACTCCAACCTGGGCAACATAGTGAGACCCTGTCACTGAAAAAAAAAATATTGCTGAGAATGACTTCTCTTGAATATAAGGCAAAAATGAAAAAAAAAAAAATGAGAGTCCTCTTTCTTTGGAATGTGTCTATCTTAAGTGAATAAAGCTGGTCCCTTGTGCCAGTCCAATGAATTAGAGGTAATCTGGCTTCCTGAGTCTTGCTACACTTTCTTTTCCAAGTTAGATAAGACAGTCACTTGCCAGAGAAGCATCCTAGACAGACTGGGTTCAAATCCTGGCCCTGCCCCTTCCTGGCTGTGGGGTACCAAGCAAGTTACTTTATTTCTTGGCACCTCAGTATGTCCATCTATGAAATGGACATAGTAATATAATCTACCTCACATGATTGTGACAACAATTGATGGAGTCAATAGGGTAATGTCTTCGGAACAGTGCCAAGTGTATAGTGAGCGTTCACCAAATACTAGACATGATTTATTAAAGGAATACATAGTGCAGGCTCAGGGAATCTTTGCCAAATTAATGGGAAGAGTGAGACCCAAGAGGGAGTTTGTATCCAAAGTAAGCAGGTGCCCGGGTTCTGGAGAGAGCTGCTCAGCCTCCCTCCGCTGAGTGGGTAACATGATGCTGGCTGCCCACACTGCAAGGCTGTTCTGGGCATTAGTGTGGGGCTTGGGTTGGAGGCATAGGGCAAACATGGCAAAGGGTCCTTGACCCAGCTCTTTCCTCCTCAGGGAGAGGGACTTCTGAGCAACCTTCTCGGGAGCCCCCACTCCCTGGCTTTCTCCAGGCAGACAGGCAGTTGCTGGGAGAGCCAGGTGGGAGTTGGCACATCTGGGCAGCAGCTGTGGAATAAACCATCCTCCCCTCATCCCCCACTCTCCACAGTAACTGAGGCTGCAGGCAGATTTCTGAAGGCTGGGTTGACCCTGGCAGGAAGGAAAGGAGGCAAAGGCCCATGGGGTGGACTCTAGGGCCAGCTTGGGGTGATGGGCATAAGTGCCAAGTCACTCTTGGAGCCAGGCCACGGTCAGCAGTTCTGCCCAGGCACCTGGAGTGGGCACTGGGACCCTGGATAGCCAGGTTCTAGGCCCAGCGGAGCCTGTGCTGCCTCAGCCTCCTCCTTCCTTCTCAGGGTTCAATAGCTTTGTCTCTAGCAGGTACTATCCTGCCTGCCCCATGGGGTTGTGGGGCGATGCTTCTAAGAAGATGCTCGAGGCCAGGTGCCATGGCTCACACCTGCAATCCCAGCACTTTGGGAGGCCAAGGTGGGCCGATCACTTGAGGTCAGGAGTTCAAGAACAGCCTGACCTCTACTAACACCGTCTCTACTAAAAATACAAAAATTAGCTGGGTGTGGTGGCGAGTGCCTGTAATCCCAGTTACTTGGGAGGCTGAGGCAGGAGAATCGCTTGAACTTGGGAGGTAGAGGTTGCAGTGAGCTGAGATCGCACCACTGCACTCCAGCCTGGGCGACAGAGGAAGACTCTGTCTCAAAAAAAAAAAAAAAAAAAAGATCCTTGTGAAGAGCCTTCCCCAAACCCAGGTAAATCTAAGGGCATCAAAGTCCTGCCAGTGGGTGACTCACTCAAGCGTCCCCCCTACCATCCAGCAGACAATGGAGCAGGTCTGAACATAGAGAGAGATGTTTATGGAGCAGGAAGAGGGCTGGCTGGGAGTCCTCTTCTCCCTCTGCCCCTCTGTAGCCCATGTGCTTGCCTTGGGTGAGCAACCCCATCTTGGAGCCTCAGTTTCCCCATCATGGGTGGCGCCGTGCAGGGCCAGGCAGTTTTTTTTTTTTTTTTTTTTTTTTTTTTGAGACGGAGTCTCGCTCTGTCGCCCAGGCTGGAGTGCAGTGGCGCAATCTCGGCTCACTGCAAGCTCCGCCTCCCGGGTTCACGCCATTCTCCTGCCTCAGCCTCCAGAGTAGCTGGGACTACAGGCGCCCGCCACCACGCCCGGCTAATTTTTTGTATTTTTTAGTAGAGACGGGGTTTCACCGTGGTCTCGATCTCCTGACCTCGTGATCCGCCCGCCTTGGCCTCCCAAAGTGCTGGGATTACAAGCGTGAGCCACTGCGCCCGGCAGTTTTTTTTTTTTTTTAATTGTATCTAAATGTTCACAACTTCCCTGCATGGTAAAGATCTCATTCCTGATTAGGTGACATTGCTTGCCCTAGGCATTAGCACATGAGCTGTGTGGCCTTGAGCTGGCACCGTTGCCTCTCTGAGCACCAGTTTTCACATCTGTAAAATGGGAGTGACACTCTCTCCCTTGAAGGTACTAAGTATTGGTGGACAATGAAAATCCAAGGAAGAGCCGGGTGCAGTGGCTCACACCTGTAATCGCAGCACTTCTGGAGGCTGAGGGGGGTGGATCACCTGAGGTTAGGAGTTCAAGACCAGCCTGACCAACATGGCGAAACCCTGTCTCTACTAAAAATACAAAAATTAGCTTGGTGTGGTGGTGCACGCCTGTAATCCCAGTTACTCGGGAGGCTGAGGCAGAAGAATCTCTTGAACCTGGGAGGCAGAGGTTGCAGTGAGCTGAGATTGCACCACTGCACTCCAGCCTGGACAACAGAACAAGACTCTGTCTCAAATAATAATAATCATCATAATAAAATAAAATAAAATAAAATAAAATAAAATAAAATAAAAATCCAAGGAAGCCTCGCTGAGGTTTGAACCAAGGGCTGTCACACCTTCCCCTGCTGCACACCAGGCTGCCCCTGTGGGTGGGGATTGGACAATAGGACCTTCAGGAGTCTTTGCAGCTTGACTTGGACACTCCCAGGCCTTCATCTAAGCCTCCGGTTTCCTTGGAGCCCTCTGTCTCACTTCATTTCGTCTGTTGCCTGATTTTACCTGAGGGCTGTTTTTGATGACATAGCGGCCCTTGGTCCCCCAGCCCCATTTCCCAGAACCCAGGTGTGTGTGGGCACCTTCCTTGGCAATGAGGTAGCGGCCGTGACTTCCTGAGGCTCTCAGCATCCGTGAGGGGCTAACTGGGGGCGCCACTCCAGAGCACCCTCCTTTGCTTCTCGGCAGGAGGGAGTGACTAGGTTATTTTTGTGATAAAAGTTGAATAAATTGAAAGGCGCGGTTTTTATTCAGTGGGTAATTAGCTGCCGCTGCTGCACTCCCTCCTAATTGTCTCTGTCACTCCAGACGAGCGGAGATCAATAGGAAGCAGCCGCTGTGCGGTGAAAGTCACAATTAATTAATTGCCGGGCGTGCATGTGTCTCCATCTCTGTCACATCAAAGGGCCGGGGGCGGCAGCTGCCCAAGTCTCGGCTCTGCTGGGCCAGTCCGGCCCAGAGGCCCCAGATGCGTGTGACCATGAGCCACAGGGTAGCCTTCTGCCTCTCCCTCTGGCAGCAGGAGGCTCCTGGAGAAGGAGTCCCCTGAGACCTCAAGCTTATCATCATCCCACCACCCCCAAATGTCCACCATAGCTTCCCTGCCTTGAATACCCCAGCCCTGGTCCTCTGGCTGCCCTTTGCCCATTCCGTCTATTCTTTTCCCTGCAACTTTGGCTGTATCGTTGATCAGGATAGTAGTTACCTCTGCTGGTGGAGGGGAGGTAGTGACTGGGACAGGGAATGTTCTGGGGTGCTAGAGATGCTCTACATTTTTTATTCAGGTGGTGGTTTCATGGGCGTACACCTGCATCATAAGCCATTTGACGCAAGAGCCAAAGGTACACTTAAGATGAATGCAAACAGTTACACACACACGCAGCAGCCCTCCCCATTCAGTAATAACCACTTCCGTTTATGTGCCAGGCATGGAGACATCAGGATGACGAGGATCACACGGCCAGTGAGTGATGAAACCACAGGCCCTGCTTAAACATCTCTTCCCTAATCTCCACCACCAGCCTTGAAGATAGGAAGCATTGTTTCCATTTTACAGATGGAAAAACAGAGGCACAGAGAGATGCTGGGAAGGAACAAAGGTGAGGAGAAGGGAAAAGAGGATGGAGGGTGGTGGGGAAAGTGGGAGGGAAGGGCTTGTGTATGTGGAGGGCTCATGTGCGCCAGGCATGAGCTTGAAGCTCTGCGTATCTCCACCTCTCCATGAAGGTGGAGCCATGCGTCCCATTTTACAGACGGGGAAGCTGAGGCTCAAAGAGGTGCAGTCCTTTGTCTAAGGCCACACCGCCCGGAAGTGATGGGCCACATCTGGAGTTGCCTCACTCCAACGTCCCTGTGATAGGAGAAGGAGGAAGAGCGGGAGGACAGAGATGATGGGTGGGGCGGGCCGGAGAACCCATGGAGGCAGGTGGCCTTAGTGACTTACAGAAAGAGCTGGGGGTGAGACAGGGCCCGAGGCGGAATGAGTGAACCTAGCAAGGTGTGAGCATGAAATAGGTGCTGCTAAAAACACCACCATGTGGGTGCACACACACATGCACACAGTGCACACGCGCACACACACTTCAACACTTTTGCTCCATTCCAAACTTTGCAGAGGGCTTCCTGCTGCCTCATGGGGGCCAGTGTGTTCAGCTTCTCCTCACCTGCCTTCAAGGTTTGTTATGCCCCACATACTGCCTGGCACAGAAATGGGGCTTGGCATGTGGGCTGGGAGCTGGGCAGGGCCATGCTGGACTCTGGCCACCCGGTCCCCTGCCCAAGGCCCTTGGCTGTGCAGGTGAAGCCTGGCTTTGGGAAGCATCAGCCTGCATGTCGCAAACCCCAGCCAGTGCTCATTTGTCCTCCCTTGGCTCTCCCAAGCGGGCTCCTCTGCCCACCTGGAGCTCACAGGTTGACAAATATTGTAACAGCTTCCTGTTGGTGGGGGAGGCGATGGCTGTCCTTCGGTCTGCTGTTTCTCAGTGAGAACACCGCAGCCAGTCCAGCCTCCCGCTCCCGGCTGGTTGTCAGGAGAGGCCACCTCCATGCTCCCACCAGCGTTGCCGCCTGTCACTGTGCCTTTGAAGTGACGCCTGATTTTCCAGTCTGTCTGAAGTTGCTCGCTGTTTATGCAGCAGCTGGTCCGGCAAGTCCCCCCGCCGGGCCTTTCCATGACGGTGCCGGCCGCTGGGGACTCGGGGAGACAGCCACCGGGCCTCCGGGGGGATAATGGGAAGAAGCCGAGATGCCATTTCTGTCTTCAGGGTCTTCTAGACTGAGTTTGCTTATTTTTTGCTTAAAAGGACAAAAAAAAAAAAAAAAAAAAAAGAGTTTCTATGAAACCCAATGTGCTATCTCTCTTCAAAGAAAAGGGAATAAAGATTTAAAGCAAAACAAAAAAACACACACACAAAAAAACAAGAGCCAAAGGTAAAACTCTTACATTTCTTTGAACATTTTTATGGCTGCAACTGCTGCATGGCGGAAGGCGCTAGACGGGGAATGCTTTTGCAGATGCTAATGTGCCATGTGACCTCGGGCAAGTCACTGCGCTCTCTGACCCTCTGCTTGTTGGATCCCCTGATGAGGGTTCAGTGGGCTCCGCCTTACACCACACTGTGGGACTTTCTCACAGGCCGTGCTGTTTGCTGCCCCCAAGACTCAAACCCAGAAAATCAGAGCAGGGAGGTGGAGGGGCCTCCAGGGATCAGCAAGCAGGATGGCCCCTTTCAGAAATGGATGTGTGAAATCTCCATTGCGAGGATGTCACAGCTGAGGGTCAGAGCCGTTAAGTGAGCAGCCTAGGGTCACACAGCAAGGGAGTCCTTGGTAGAAGCAAGATTATTGAATCTGTGTCTTCTGCCTCCCCAGCCAGGGGCCTCTTCTCCTGCCTCATTAAGCTGCAGAAGGAAGTTTCCAGAAAGCAGGGGCCACCTTTATGTAACTTACATTTTTCCATAGAGACCTTTGGGAGTGGAGTTTAAGGGTGAAGTCTCGGAGGTCAGACAGAACTCGGTCCTGCATCTGCCACTCCGCTCACGTGACTGCATGCAATTGATTTCACATTCCCGAGCCTCAGTTTCCATAACTGTAAAATGGGGCTGTTCCTCGTGCCTCCCCAGGCATAGCCATGAGGGTGAGGGAGAGGACACAGGTGAGGCGCTCAGCTCACAGCCCTCCATCAATGCCAGGAGCCACTCCTGCGAGCCTTCAGCGTGGGGCAGGAGCCTCATCTGTTTCCTTCATCAAATTCTTGGAGTAGGAGAGCACCCTGGACTGTTCTCCCAGGCCTGCCTGTCACATCACAGTTGTCATCCCACAGCCCCTCCCACCAGAGCCCCTTCCCAGGAAAGACAGGCAGCCTCCGGCAGGATGTACAGGAAATGTCAGCCTCATCTTGCCCAGAGGCCACTGCTGACACTGATGAGACCCCCGGCGGGCGGGGCAGGCAGTGAGCGGCTCAGGGTTCGGCCTTGCCCCCACTGGGCTCGGCCTTTCTTGGTCTCACTGTCACAGCTCTGGCTCCAGCCTGGGGAGGTGACCCCGCAGGTTGCTTGGGTCGCCTGCCTGGCTGGGAAGCTGTCAGTCTCAGGGCTGGACTTAGAGGGAGCTGGTGAGCAGGCAGGCTGGGGGCCAGCCTCCAGCTAGCAGTGCAGAGGGCAGGTGCCTGGTGGGCATGGGCTCAGGGCTCAGATGCAGAATGAACTGGTTTGGAAGCCTGACTCTGGCTCACTGTGCGACCTGGGGCAAGTTAAGTCGCCTCTCTAGAGGAAGGTTCTTAAGCTGAAAACGTGCCCAGGGTAAATGCTTTCTCAACAGGGCAGCTGGGAAAACTGGAACAATGGCAGTTGGAGATACACAGAATAGCAGCCTAATGAATGGGAGATGCTATTCATTGTGTTGTGTCTCCCCCTCCTCAGGTGGGCAAGAGAGTCATTCAGTCAGTCAGTCATTCACTTATGCAATAAAGCGGCTTTGCACACTTACTATAGTTTGCCAGACCAGTTGTAGGCACTGGGGAGACAGCTGTGAACAAAGAGACTGGGCTCCTTGCCTTTGTAGAGCTGACATTCTAGTGCAGAAGGAATGGGGGGCTGGAAGGGGAGGCTGCTGGAAATCAGAGGCCCAAGGAAGACAAAGAATGTGATGAGGCCACAGTAGAAAGAACACAGAAGACCTGTATTCAAAGCCTGTCTCAATTGCTAACATGCTGTGTGACCTTGGGCAAGGCACATCCTCTCTCTGGCCTTCAGTTTCCACATTTGCAAAAGGAGACTCATCACCCTGCCTCGCATCACCGAGAAGCAAGTCTCCAATGAGGCCAGTCTTGGAAAGTCACCAGGAGAATGGGTTCCTCTGCCTGCCTAGCTCCCCTCCCCTGAGAATCACAGCTGGGCACCTAGTAGAGGAGTAGGGTGTGACCTGTGGCTTCTCCCCAGCCTGTGAGCCCCAGTCCAGCATACCCAAAGCTACAAACCTGAAAATGGCCGCTCCACCTTTTGAAGTCTGGTGCTCACCTGAGGTGGAGGTAGGAACTCTGCACGTCTTCTCCAGCCCTATGCCTCTGGACTAAGACCCCTTCCTTGAGATCCTGTTTCTTCCAGTCACCCTCCAGGTGGGATTCTGGGGATCAGAGTAGCCTTGCAGCTGGAGAAGACCAGCTTTCGTTCATTCATTCATTCATCCATCGTCAATCAGTTGGTCAGTCAACAAACACTCACCTAGCATTTACCAGGTGGCAATGCCATGCTAAGCACAGGTTATTGGGGTGTGTCAATTTCTTCAGCAAACACTGAGCATCTCCTCTGTTCTGGGGTCCCATACCTGGAACTGGGGATGAAGTGATTAATTGATTTATTAAATGTTTACAGGCACCCACCATGTGCCCTGTGGTGAGTGTCAAAGAAATATGGAGGTGGCTGGGTGTGGTGGCTCATGCCTGTAATCCCAGCACTTTGGGAGGCCGAGATGGGCGGACCACGAGGTCAGGAGATCGAGACCATCTTGGCCAACATGGTGAAACTCCGTCTGTACTAAAAATACAGAAATTAGCTGGGCGTGGTGGTGCATGTCTGTAGTCCCAGCTACTTGGGAGGCTGAGGCAGGAGAGTCTCTTGAACCCGGGAGGCGGAGCTTGCAGTGAGCGGAGATCATGCCACCACACTCCAGCCCAGCGACAGTGAGACTCCATCTCAAACAAAAAAGAAAAAAGAAATATGGAGGCCTTACTCTGTGCCAAGCACTACGATGGGCACAGGGAGCAGAGTCATGGGCTTCCTGAGCACCAGCGCTAAGCCAGGCACCATGCCTGGAGAGCAGTGGCTGGCGTTTTGTATGCGGACATGAAACCCGGAGTCTCCCTGTGGCTAATGAATCATCGAGCTTCACAAGAGAAGCGCGAACGGACCCCCTTGTCCATGAATTTGCTAATTGAGCTCCTCGAACTCAGACATTAACCTGCATTACCATAAATACTGCAGAGAACAGCCGTTCTCAACTGCTGCTCAATGGTAATGGAGAAAATCAGTCGAGGGATAAAACTGAAATGGAATCAGAAAACCTGATTTTTACCATTAATTCAAACCTAGTCTCACCCAAATACCTTCAGCTAAATCTTTCTCTAACACTCAAGGGCTGGAGAGAGGAGCATGGGGATGCGGGCTGGAAGAAGGGGGAGGCTTGGCCATGGAGGCTGGGGAGTGTAAACTGGGGCAGGGGCTTGAGGGTAGGAGTGGGCCTGTTCTACCTCACTGGAGGCAGCCAGCCCTGGCCCATGGCCTAGAGGAGTGACCTTGGTGATGAAAGAACTCAGTGCCATACATGAGAGAAATGGGCAGAGAGCTGGGGATAGCAAGGGCCAAGAGTGGGGACAGAGAGACAGAGGGGGCAAGAAGTGGATGGACAGGCAGACAGGCAGCTAGAGGGACTGACTGCCAGATAGAGTAAAACAGACAGGCAAACAGAATGACAGATGGACAGCCAGCCTGACCCACAAGAAGCCTGACAACCCACGGGTAGACCAACAGAATCACAGGCAGACAGACGGGCCCAGGGACAGTCTAAGCAGCAGGTACAGGGAGAGGCAGACGGCCAGGCTGTCCATTGAGCGGACCATTGCATGGGCTGACACCAGGCAACAGGGACTGGAGCCTGGAGCTGGGGATAGAGGCTGGAATCGCTGAGCCCTCCCTAGATAGTTTAGTGGGAGGAGACCTGGCAGATGGCTTCATATTTCGTGTTAAGCCCCTTGCATGACGAGACTGGCGTGCGGGGTGCTCCCCTGGGCCCCAGGCTTCCCGGCTTCTTCCCCCTCCTCCTCCTCTCCCTCACAGCCACATGCAAGATCTGGCACGCAAGGCAAGGAGGCTCAGAGCAGCCGTGACGTCTGCTCCATGGTTGGGCAGTGGAGGCACTGCCTGGACCCCTATGTGGGCCCAGTTTTCTGTGGGGTCTCAGACCCAGTTCTGGGTCTTAGCCCTGGGGACATGGACTTGGGGGGTTGGGAAGTCCTAAAGGGAGCCTGCTGTGCCGCTGCCCCATTCCTCTGCCTCATTCATCTGTTCCATCTGACCCTGGCCGCCACACTGTGTGGTAGATTCTGTTATTGCCCCCATTTAACAGAGCAGCAAACTGAGGCTCAGGGAAAGGAGGCAGTTGGGCCAAGGACTTTCAGCATCGGGGGGTGGAATCTTTCTGTATGGGGGCCGGGCTGCTCACAGGAAGCTCACTTGTGCTCTGCTCTTCCATAGCTGATGTAGCTGCTAAGTCCAATGTACTTTGGTAGGGCAGTGACTGTGCCAGACCCTAGAATTCCCTTTAGGAAACCTACTAGCTCTCAAAGAGAAGCCACGTTGACAGCATCAGCTTCTTCAGTGATCCAAGTACTTCTGGTATCCGTCGGGAACTGCCATCTGTCTCTTATCTGGTCACAAAGTCAGGTAAGGCAAACCCCCGACAGCTGGAGCTCTGGTCACTCGACTCCCTGTTGCCGACTGCCCCCCATCCCTGACACCAATGTGACAGGAGGGGAGGAATTTGGGGCCTCCCTGAGGAGTAAATGGGGCCTCAGCACCAATCACCTTGATTTTCATCCATTTCTCTCTTTGGTTGTGAGTCATCAAAACTCAGGACAAGAAATACTTCCATTCGTCAAGATAACGATAGCAGCGGTGGGAGCGGCAGGAGCAGTAATGGTCATTTATTGAGTGTTACCCAGGAAGAGGTAAACTGTGTTCCAAGCCCAAGACACATTAGCTCACACCTCACAGTGACTCCGTGAGGCAGGCATCTGCCCCATTTTACTGGATTGGAAGCTGAAGCCTCCCTGGCTTCTCTCAAGTCTCTTGGTGAGAGGCAGAGCCGGGATCTAGACTCCAGTCTGATTCTAAAGCCTGGGCTCATTATGCTGCCCCAGGCTGTCTCAGAGATGGTGCAGGAGCTTAGCGGGGCTTCTGAGAGCTGTGGCTGGGCCGTGGGGTGGGAGGGAGGAGGGGAAGGTGGTGGCAGATGGTGGGCGGGGCAGGCCATAGAACCCACAGAGCTAGGAGGCAGGTGGCCTTAGTGACTTACAGGCGGCTTATTCCAAGCCCTGGGCTGCTGCAGGTGAGAGGCACCGTCCCATCCCTCATGAAAGAAACATCAGTGTTAATCGGATCAGGCCCCACACCCTGGGCTGGGTGCCTCATCCATTTTTCATTTATTTCTTCCTTAAAACTCAACCCAAGGGGAAAAAGGGGGGAGAGAGCTGAGAGAAGGCTGCAGGGCGTGGGGGAGGGGTAGAAATGCTCTGCCTTCCGGATTGGTTCAGGGAGTCTTCGTAGCACAGAGGTTAACAGCACAGGCTTGGAGTGAGACACACCTGAGTGTGACCCCAGCCCAATTACTTCCTAGCTGTGTGACCTTGAACAAGTTGCCTTTCTTCTCTGAGCCTCAGTTTCCTCATTTGTATGATAGGGCTAATAATACATATACCTCTGGGTTGTGGCCGGCACATAATACGTGTTTAATAAAAGGCAGCCATTGTGCCTAAGAGCTGGTCTGCTGCCATGAGAATCCCAGAAAAATGTTTTATCTTTGTCATTGTTGGGAAGCTCACTTCTTTTGGAGGCAAAAATGATTCCTTGTTGAGAAACTCTGACAGTAAGAAAGGGTTTCTTAAGTGGAGCTGAAATCTGTCTTCCTGAAGCATCCACCATCTGGTTCTGCAAAGACCTAGCCTGGGTTCCTTTCCCAGGAGAGATTCCAAGGGACCTGAAGACAGACAGCGTTTGGTGATGCTCCCGCATCCTCACCAGGGTCTTGCCACCATCTCCCCATGCCGTGGCTTCCAGACCCCCCTCCACCACGGTTCCATCCCCTGGACACACCCAAGGCCCTGTTCTTTCCCTTCAGCTCAGGCCAGCAAGTATCGCAGCCAATTCCTGGGTTGCATCAGCCTCACCCTGCCCCTGAGAAGCTGTGTAAGGGGTGTTCAGGCTACAAGAGAGGCAAGGCTCTAGATGTGCTAGGCCAGCATAGAACACAGTGGGAAAATCGTGAGTTTCTGCTCCCAATAATCCAGCCCCAGGTCCTGGGGACTTCTTGGGAACAACGTTTGCAGCCTCTCGAAGTCAAGAAGTAGCCCATCCCAGCCCAGGACCTAGAGAGGTGCGAGCCAGCGGATGCCGCTTCAGCACCAAGGACAGCTCAGCCATGCTGTGGATCTATGTGTGTCCTGCTGAGTTGGAGGCTGAGGGAGGCCGAGGAAGGTGGTGGCTGCATCCTCAGAGACTTGGTGATGAGCTGGCAGCCCAGGTTGTGTGGTCACAGGATGGCAGTGCTGACTAACTGATAAATGAGTGACTAATTGAATGTCTTGGTTTCAGCCATTGCTAAATTGCTTTCTCAGAAAATTAGGGAACCTTCAGAGAAAGCAATTGGACTTGAAGTTGAAGGCAAAGTCTTAACTTGTCCGAGCCTCAGTTTCCCCAGCTGTGAAATGGGGAGAAAGATATACAGTATATAGTATATATAACGTCCTGGTGCATAATCCTTCTGAGATTTGGCCTTTCTTGAGGATACAGCCAGGAGTGTCTGCCTGGCTGGGAGGGACACTGGGAGGATCTTGAGGGAAACATGTTAAGCAGGACTCTGGGGGCTCTGCTGAGTATCTGCAGTTGAACATTCCATGTCCAGGCTGTCCCTGCAAGGATCCTTGCTTGGAGGCAAAATGATTCCTATTCTGAGCGTCTCAACAGACATAAAATTCTCCTGGGGGCAAGATGGGGGTGGGGAGAGAGGAATTAGAGGTGACTTTCCTGGCTTGGCATGTGCACAGACACACACAGCTCTCTGTACACATAGGCACACAATTCACACCCAGTCACAGCCTGGCCCATGTCACAGTCATGGAAACACATGTACACCAAGCACACACACATACAATTGTGTATATAAGACTATACCTACACCAGTGTCACACACACACACACACACACACGTACACGTTTTTTTTTCTTTTTTTTGAGGCAGGTTATCGCCCAAACTGGTCATTTTTAAAATTATTTTTTTGTAGAGACTGGGTCTCACCATGTGGTCCAGGCTGGTTTTGAACTCCTGGGCTCAAGTGACCTTCTTGCCTCAGCCTCCTAAGTGGCTGGGATTACAAGCACATGCCACTGCATCAAACCCATTTGTGTATTTTATGTATTTTAGTCACTGGATTTTACACACAAAGACATACCCATGATCAGCCAGTCTCATGCTCATAGCATATACTTACCCATCAGAGCCATACTCATATGGATACACACATACACAGTAGTACTCCAAGAGTCATATACACACGTGGAGATAATGCCACACATACCCTTTGCACAGTCACACACCACGACATGCACAACTATGTCACAACCCCTGCTAGTCATCTACTCACATCTAAGCACAAATCCATAGCAGTGGAGGTGGGGTTCGGTGACTCACACCTGTAATCCCAGCACTTTGGGAGGCTGACGAGGGAGGATCACTTGAGGCCAGGAGTTTGAGGCCAGCCTGGACAATGTGGTGAGAACCAGTCTATACAAAAAGTAATTTAAAAAATTAGCCAGGCATGGTAGTGAGTCCCTGTAGTCTTGGTTACTTGGGAAGCTGAGGTGAGAGGATCGCTTGAGCCCAGGAGTTTGAGGCTGCGGTGAGCTGTGAGGGTGCCACTGCACTTCAGCCTGAGTGACAGAGCAAGATGCTGTCTGAAAAAAAAAAAAGAAAGAAAGAAAGAAGAGAGGGAGGGAGGAAAGAAGGAAGGAAGGAGGGAGGGAGGGAAGGAGGGAAGGAAGGAAGGAGGGAAGGAAGCAAGGAAGGAAGGAAAAAGAAGAAAGAAAGAAGGAGAAAGAAAGAGAGAAAGAAAGAAAGAAAGAAAGAAAGAAAGAAAGAAAGAAGAGAGGGAGGGAGGAAGGAAGGAAGGAGGGAGGGAGGGAAGGAGGGAAGGAAGGAAGGAAGGAAGGAAGGAAGGAAGGAAGGAAGGAAAAACAAAGAAAGAAAAAGAGAGAAAGAAAGAAAGAAAGAGAGAGAGGAAAGCAAGCAAGCAATAAATAAAGAAAGGAAGAAGAAAGAAAGAAAGAAAGAAAGAAAGAAAGAAAGAAAGAAAGAAAGAGAGAGAGAGAGAAAGCAAGCATCCCTCTACTCATCACTCATTATCCCTGGCCAGTGGGCCTGGGATGCTCTCCCCCAGGAGAAATTGGAAGACAGATTCAGGTGTGACCTGCTGGCTGGCTGGGTGACTCCCAAACTTCATACAGGGCCTACATTCTCAACCCTCCTCCCAGCCCCAACACACACCAACACTGCCCCTCCCCGAGGGAGTCAGCCTGACCTGTGTTTGGATCCTGATTCTCACTCCCCTGCTGTGTGACATGGAGCAAGTTACATAACCTTTCTGTGCCTCAGTTTTCTTACTGGTGAGAAAGGGGTGGTAATAGCAACACCCTGCTAAAGTTGCTGTGAGAACTGAAAAGCATAGTGCGCAGAAAGCACTCGGCACTGTGTGCGGCGCCGGATAAAAGCTCGGTAAATAGCGACTCCCCATCATTAGTGACAATCATGACAATCAGCCACCCACAGAGGCTCCTGTCAGAGGCCGTACAGACAGCCTTCCCTCCACAGCCCCTCTCATGTGAGTGCGTGTGGGGATTATTACTTTTAGCATCTGAAGAGGGCGTCCAATCTGGGAGGGAAAGGGCTGCACCAGGACGCCCCTCCGCTCTCCACCCTGGCCCCACCCATGGGTCACCTTGGCCATGCATCCATGAACTTCTCTCCTCAGGCTTCCTTCACCTGAGTCTGTGACCCCCCCGGCCCCTCCTGCTCCCCACCAAAGGCCCCGGGTGCCTTCTCCTTCCTTGGGTTCTACCACTTCACAGCAGAAAGGTGGCTTTCTGGTTGATTTTGGCTGATTTTGCACTGGATGCTGAAACCTGCGTTCTTGGTATTCAGGGAGAAGTTTTGCGCTAATCTCCCCACTCTGAATGCTCATCACATTTCTCTTAAAGCCACAGGAGCTCCCCCCATCCCCATCTTTTATTCATCACCTTCCACCATCCCCAACACGGGAGACATGGAAATGCAAACCCTCTGAGGACTGCAAATTCCGTCCAGCAGCTGACCCTTCCACAGCTGCCCAGCGCGGGGGAGCTGGAGGGTCATACAGAGGTTCTTGGGCTTTGGGGATGGAGTAAGAGGGGCAGCCAGCCTTGGGTCCAGGCCACCAGCCCCAGGTGGAGTGAGCGACAGAAGAGCAACAGTGGGGCCAGGACCCGACTACGTGGGCTGCCCCCGCTCCTATTCCCAAAGACTCATCCATGCTTGCCAGCAGCTTTGCTCTCGGCCCCTTCATAGAGACACCCAATCCCCCCCCCACAGCAACAGTGACAAACACTGTCCCCTGCATGCTATCCTCACATTACCCTTCAATCCTCATGGCGAGCCTGTGGAGTAGATGAAAGCGGTGGCTCCATGTTACAGAGGATGAAACAGGGCTCAAAGAGAAGTGACTTCCTCAAGGTCACATGAAAGGGAAGGATGAGTAAACTGGCCCTGCTTTAGGGCAGATCCTCAGGGCCCCAGTAAGGACGATTTGCCTGTGCATTTATCATTCACTGAATTCTTACCATGTCCCCCTCCCCCTGGGCTAGGCACTGGGGTTCTCTGACCAAATGGAGACAGTTCTGCCCTTAATCCATTCACGACGAAAGTGAGAGATTGATGACAGTGGAACATAAGTGCTTCAATGGGGGCAGCCCCAGAATCTGTGGGATCTCAGAGAAGAGAGGCATCTAACCTCGAATTAGGAGAAGGGAGCCAGAGGTTGAGATCTTCAGTGTGAGTTGAAATTGGCCAGGGGCAGAAGGGACAGGAAGGACATTCCTCTGGTGGAAAACACACACCACAGCCATGGGAGAGAGGTGAGAGTATTGACGGGCCTGCAGATGTTTCCTCCTGGCTGGAGGTTTCCTGTGGGCTTGCTGGAGAGTAAGGACAGGAGGCAAAGCCAGAGATATGGACGGAGCCAGATTAAGAAAAAAAAAAATAATAAACAAAAAATAAAGGTATGCTGGGGCCAGGCACCATGGCTCATGCCTGTAATCCCAGCACTTTGGGAGGCTAAGGTGGGCAGATCACTTGAGCTCAGGAGTTTGAGGACAGCCTGGGCAACATAGCAAAACCCCGTCTCTACAAAACAAACAAACAAACAAAACAAAAAACAAAATTAGCCAGGTGTGGTGGCACGCGCCTATGGTCCCAGCTACTTGAGAGGCTGAGGAGGAAAGATTGATTGAGCTCGGGAGGTCCATCCAGACTGCAGGGAGTCGAGATCATGCTACCCTGGGTGACAGAGCAAGACCTTGTCTTTAAATAAATAAATGAAAGAAAAGAAGGGCACTAGAGAGGGGAGGATAGTTGCAGAGAGATTGGAGAGGCCAGCAGCAGCAGACGACGGGGGGCGTTGCAGGTCGGGGGAGGATTTTCGATGTTATTGTAAACATGATAGGAAGCTTTTGCAGGATTGTAACCCAGAATGTAGCATGATCTGGTTTATGTTTTTAAAAGATCCCTTTGGCTGCTTGTGGAGAATGGATTATGGGGGCCAGAGAGGAAGAGGGGAGGCTACTGATGAGGCTTCCGCAGTCGCTAAGGGAAGGGGAGGTGGCAGCAGAACCAGGGGCAGGAGGAGATGATTAGGCTCCGTATACATTTTGGGGAGAGAGCTAACCAGATCTGCTGGTCTGTTGCAGCGCAACCAGCCCCCGCCACCGGGGTCCAGGACCCTGGACAGCGTCAGTCCTCCCCACAGCCCAGAAGAGCCAGTTCTTCGAACCTCCCCACCCCACCATCCCCCCACTTCCCCACCCCCAATTCTGAGACCCCAAGTTTCCTGAGGGCAGCCTGTAGAACCCCTCCCTCCCTTGTGGGTGTTTAAAAATAATAAACTTTATTTTTTAGAGCAGTTTTAGGTTCACAGCAACATTGACCAGGAAGTACGGAGACTTCTCATATAGCCCCGTCCCCTTTGTGTTTTTTAAACACTCTTATTTAAAATTATAGGCCATTTCAACATATGAGAAAATCGAGAAAGAATGTAACAGGCACACATCGAGATTAAATGGATATTCACATTTTGCCATACTTGCTTTAGACTCCTCTATTTTTACAAAAGAGCTATCAATGAAAGACAGATACTGTTGTGCTGACCTGGTGTTTATCTGTCTCGTGAATATTTTTATGCTGTCATTACCTAGTTATGCATTGAAAACCTGTGTATTCAATTCTTACATTTTTTTTAAAGTTTACATAGATGGTGTAAACCTGTGGAGGTACTTTTGTTATTTATTTTTTTCATTCCATGTTATGTTTGGAGACTTATCCCTATTGATGGATGTTGATCTAGTTTGTTCATTTGAACTGTGGTTGATTATTTTATTGTACTTATAAAGCAGTTTATTTTTTGTTTTCCTGCTGAGAGGCAGTTAGGCTCCTCTTTGTCTTTCTATTACACACTAAGGTGCAATAAATACCTGTGGACATGTATGCTTCTGCATATGAGTGTGCTTCTCTGGGACATGGTGGAAAACTCTGCTGGTGTCCCACTCGGATGCCTTTTACCTGTAGGTGTTCCCACCCCCTAGCTGTGAGTGTTGATGCTAAGGGCTCAGAGCTACTCGCTTCTTGGGAACTCCCTTGCCCACAGTTGCTCTACTTCCCCATCCTCCCCATGGGGTGGCCATAGCTGATGACTGAGTGACATGGGGGTAGAAAATCTTGGCTCCCTTGCCTCGAGGTAGACCGACTCTGTGTTGTCACTCATGCCCCAGAGCTCCCATGGGATCAGATTGAAGCTAATCTCCAACCGAGAACATATCACTGCCTAGCGCTTCCACCCTATCTGCCATCCCATCTCCCTTTCACCTAAGAGCTCTGCTTCAATAAATCACTGCACAAGAATCCCTGACTCAGGCCCCGATTAGGAAACTTAACCTAAGAATCACACATCAGTGGTGAAGTTGACTGGATCATAGATTTGCTCGTCTTAAAGTTTATCAAGCATTTTCAAATAGCTCTCCAAAGTAGTTGTGCAAATTTAAATTCCCATCAGTTTATAAACATTGGTATTTCCCCCATCTCTTCATCAATACTCCCGTTAGACACTAATTTTGCCAATCGGATTGGTGTAATAAGCCATCTCGTTATTGTTTCAGTTTGCATTTCCATGTTTACTAGTGATGTTGAGACTCTTTTATATCTTGTTTGGCCTTTCAAATTTCTTCCTCTGGTATTTATTCACATTTTTTGCCCATTTTCCTACTGCTCTGGAATGTTTTGGTAGATTGATTCTCTGGAGTCTTTTAAAAAAATTCTTTTGGAAACTAATTTTCTCTTGCTTATATGGGCTGCAAATATCTTCTCCCAGCCAGTGGCCTTAACAAATCTATTCATCTTTTGCCAAAGAGAAGTTCTTAATTGTAATAAGATTTATCACTTTAAAAATCATTTATGCTTTTTGTGTTTTGTTTCGTTTCTACTCTAAGATCATAAAGTTACTTTCCTCTGTTTTCTTTTAAAACGTTTTATAGTGTGCTCTTCACATTTAGGACTTTAACCAACCTGGAACTTATTTTGTGAATGTTGTGAGCAGGGATCCAATTTTATGTTTTCCAGTAGGGGTATTCAATTGTTCAACATCATCTGTTAACAAGACCATTTTATCCTTTGTCGTGTTTCACACTCTCCTATATATTTTGATCTGCCCCTAGGCATTATTCTCTGTTTTATTATCTGTTGGTCTATTCCTGGGACCAAATCACACTATTTTAATTATTAGAGCTCCATAGTGCCTATTGATACCTGCTAGGGTGAGATTCCCTTCCTCTTCCTCTTTCTTTTTCAAAATTGTCTTGGCTATTCTGGGTTCTTTATTATTCCATGTACATTTGGGGATGACTCTGTCAAGTTGCCGGGAAAACCCCACTGCAATTGTTATTGGAAATAAAATGTATAGATTAAATTGGAAGGGCATAGCCAGCGTTGTGGTGGTGAGGCTCGCCATCCATGAACATGGTTTGTTTCTGCTCTGGCTGTATTCTTCCTCTCCTTTGCATTCCATACCTTACACAAAGGACTGCCTCAGAAATCAACCTCCAAACCCTTCTCATTTTTCAGTGCCCAACTGAAATGATTCCTCCTCTGTTAAGTCCTCCATGTCAGACCTGCCTGTCAAGGTTCTCTCTGACCCTCTAGAACACTTCTGTGTGCTCCATTTTTTGGACACTTAGCACATTGGGTGTGATTGAGGGAACCTCTTTTGTTCAGTCTGCAGCTCCACCTAGTCTCTGAGCTTCTGAGAAGAAGGGCTGCATCTCATTGTCTCGTACCCCCAGTGGCGCCCAGCACAGAGCAGGTGTTGATTAGGATCTGATGATTGGATCCTATCGTCCAATAGGATGTTAGGGTCTCTTCTCCTTAAGGGAAGAGAAGTCTGTAGTAACAGATTCTTCCTCATAGGAAACAACTGGTTTTGTGGGGAAGGGCCTGGCGCTTAGTTTGGAGTCTCAGGGGAAGCATAGCTGGCTTGAAATCGGACAGATTTAGCTTTACATGGTGGCTCTGCCATGTGGGACATTGGCCTCTCCGAGCAAGCTTTTGCCCATGTGTAAGTGGGGGATGATATTCTCAATCTCATAGGGCTATTGTGATTCTGAGTGAGACATGTAGGAAATGCAGCGTAGGTGTTTTCTGCCTGTTCCCACTTCCCCAGTTTGAGGGAGGTTCAGGAGTGAAGCCCTTCTCTCAGTTGGAGATCATCCACTCCCTCATCTCAAAGACCCTGGAGCACCTTTTCCAAATGTCTGAGCCACTGGCACAAATGGATGCTGTTGTTATGTGCTCTGCCTCTGCCTCTGTCTCCTGCCCAGAACCCCTGCTGCTGTTCCCTTTCCCCATGAGCAGAGGGGGTCCTCAGCTCCCTGACGTAACTCTGGAAGATGCTCGGATCCTGTCTTTCCCGTTCTGCCTCCCAGCACCCAGGTCTCCCAGTGGCCCCCCTTGATCCTGAGGAAGTTGTTCCCAGGAAATGTCCTTTCCCTGTGTACTCCTCTTCCAGGGGGGCATCTTTCTCCCCCAAGAGAACTCAAGGGCAATGCCCAGCTGGGACTGGACTCTATGGTTAAGTACCATGTGCATCCCTTGGAAGAGAGAATTTGGGGCTGTGGGGTGCTTCCTAGCTGAGCCTGGGATTTGGGGTGTGACAATTCTAGGTTCTGATTCATCCCCCGGTCTGTCCTTGGCTTTAGGCAGGTTGGCTGAACCAGGACTCAGCTTCCCCGTATGTACAATCCATGCACTAATCCCACCTCCCCAGACAGATGAGAAAACCAGAGGGGAGAAAAATGGATGGGATGCAAACAGTAGGCGCTCAGTATGAGGCTGGCCCTTCCCCAACAGGAGATGTCAAGCTTGTAGCGATGGGGAAAAAATGGGGGACACAGGCAAAGATGAGGCAGAATTTATTCTTCTTGTGGGTAAGTTCAAGAGTCAGGATGGAGACCACAGAAAGGCAGATCCCTGGGACCCTGAGATGGACCCCACACTAGAGTGAGGGGCCACACTTTTGCAAGTGCCAGGCCCACGGCGCCTCCATGACTGTGAGGATCCAGAGCCCAGAAACCGGGTAAGAGTGGGGTGGGGTGGGGAGGAAGACACGATCCCCCCCCAGATCGTGTTCTGACCATGTTTCCGACTTCCATAGGAAGGAAGAACAGCTCGGCTATATAGTAATATAATATATAGAGGTGTAGAGAGCTGGCCGCGGCACCTGGATGGGGCTGAGACTCCCCGAATTATTGCAGAAGGGAGAGGGGGCTCAGTGCTGGTGTCCCTGCGGGATAGCTGTGCTGGCTATGGGGAGGGGGGACAGGGCTGGGCAGCTGGGCTCGCCGCTCCCTCTGGGGCTGGCAGGGGGCACACAGTGGGGTTCCTGCTTCCCTGCCTGCCAATGGCCCCCGGGATGTGGCTTTCTCACCCTGGGTGCTTTTTATGTGCTTTGAAGACCATTTTTGCATTGTCAGGAGTGAGGAAAAAATATTCTGACATGGTAGAAAAGAGATATTTACATACCCTGGTGGGCCGTAAGGGGGAGGTCAGTGTGACAGGGGAGGGGCTTCCAGGGCACTTTCACCCCCAGCGCCCATGTGGGACGGTGTATGGGGACGAGAGCCTTGGCGGGAGGCCGGAGCCCCGACTCTGGCGCTTGGTTGCGGTGCGACCTGGGACGGGGCATCACCCCTCTCTCCAGGCCTCAGTCTCCCCATATGCTACAGGAAGGGGTGGGTTGGGGACTGAGAAGATAGGATCCTCTGGTCCCTGATCCTAGGC
Organism: Symphalangus syndactylus; assembly: GCF_028878055.3. Lineage (NCBI taxonomy): Eukaryota > Metazoa > Chordata > Mammalia > Primates > Hylobatidae > Symphalangus > Symphalangus syndactylus. The sequence continues at coordinate 14,960,142 of NC_072444.2, forward strand.
CTGGGGGACAAAGGGCAGGCGTCAGGGCTGGGCATTGAAAGGTTGGCGAAGGGACTTTGAGTGAGGAGACCTGGGCCGTGGAGGGAAGGCATCAGAGGCTAGAGGGGGCTGCTGAGCCCCTGGCCCTGGCCAGGCAGCCAAGCCCAGCTGAGGGCATCTCATGTGCTCTGCCGTGATGCCTCCATGAAGGCGGCCAGCGGGACTGGCCGGGAACCCTGTTTTCCTGTTGAAGCAGCGGTGAGAGCCGGGTGGAGGCTGCAAGTGGCCTCCTCGGCTAGAGGGAGGACCCAGACCTGAGATACAGCCAGGGTGGGCTCACCCAGGCAGAGACGAGGGTGGGCCTGGTGCTGGTGCAGTTCAGAAGTGGCCCCTGGCTCCAGCCTCCAGGTGTGGGGGGACATAGGGGTGAGCCTCTCCCCTGCCCCCGTGGGTGCTGGACCTGGCGGTGTCACACTGAGTTCCCTGCTCACACACCTCCTCATTCATGACACACCATCCACCATCACCCACATGTGCCTCCAGCCTTAACGGATCAGCACACACTCATAACGTGCACACGTCCATGCTGAGACCCGAAGGGGTGGACACACTTGATCACACACTGTTCACATGGGATCCCATGACCTTGTGAGAACACCCCCCACCACACACAGACATGCACGCACACAGAGGCAGGCGAGTGATGTCCCTGTTGGACTCTGGGGCGTGGAGGCCCCAGGCTCTGGAAAAGAGAAGGTGCCTGCCCTGGGGGACAGGTGTCCTGGCCAGGGCGGCCACCAAAGGCCCCTTCCCAGGCACCTGACCCCTGATAACTCCAGGTCCTGTGGCGAAGCCTTCAGCCCCTCTAGTGCCCAAGAGGAGGGCAGAGGCCTGGGGCCGCCCTGCCTGCTGCCAGCCCCTCATGTCCTCTGCCACTGGCATGACCTGGGGTGGGCTTGGTGGCCTCCTGGGCCCTGCTGGCTGTGCATCAGAGGTGCCGGCGGGGCCCCTGGGTGCTGGTCAGCTGGGCCCGCATGGTCTGAATGCTGCCCAGGATCTTCTTCTGGTGGCCCATGAGGGTGATGCCCAGGGCACGCACGTCCCTGTGAAGGAAGGGTGCTGCTGGCCAGCTGGGCCTGGGAGGCTGGGAGCCCCGCACGCAGCCAGGGCCATGGATCTGGTCCTATAGCCTCCCTGGAGGCCCTGCCTCTGGGTCCCCGCCCCTGCCCCCACACGCATGGGCCCCCAGCCCCACCCGTCACTCACTGGGCGTTCATGCGTAGCACCATGCCCAGAGAGGAGTAGCCGCCCGCAGCGAAGTGGTCTCGGTACCGGCCCATGCGGATGGAGTCCAGCCAGTCCCCCACGGTGAGGCCCCCACCGCCACCGCTGCCCCCTCGGAGGTCAAAGCAGCTCCGGGCGAAGGCAGGGGGTGGGCACCTGAGGCACAGGGGCTCTTGGTAAGTGGCCAGAGGGTTCGGGAGGCTGGACCCCCAAAAGAAGCAGGCTGAGGAAAGGGTTAGGCAGGGCAGGGGCCAGGGGCCCAGGCTGGGCCTGGTCCTAGTGTCAGGGTCAAACTGTCCCAGGGACAGATCTGGGGCAATACTGGGAGGCAGCTGGGCCTCAAGGAGCTGGGGTGGGCACAAGGCACCTGCTGACAGTGGCGGTGGCCCTGAGACTCTCGGGGCTGCGGATCAGCGCATCGAGGACACTGACAATCTGGGAGAAGCGAGGCCGCTGCGCCCGGTCCTTGTGCCAGCAGTCGAGCATGAGCTGGTGCAGGGCTCGAGGGCAGCCCATGGGCGCGGGCAGGCGGTACCCCTCCTCCACGGAGCTGATGACCTGCAGGGGATCAGCGCTGGGCTCAGCCGTCCCTCCCTGCACCCCGAGGCTCCACCGCCCGCGGCCCTGCCAGGGCCGGGCACTCACATCCCGATTGGTCATGTTCCAGTAGGGCCGCTCCCCGTAGGCCAGCACCTCCCACATGACCACGCCGAAGCTCCACACGTCGCTGGCTGAGGAGAAGGTGCGGAAGGCGATGGCCTCTGGGGCCGTCCAACGGATGGGGATCTTCCCGCCCTGCGACAGACACACAAGAGTCGAGGGGCTGCCCAGGCCTGGCAGGGTGTCCCCCGAGCCATCTGAATCACAGAGCTAAACACTGGGGTCCTGTTTCCCAGTCCAGGGGGACAACACAGCCCCCACCTTCCCAGAGCACCTGTCCCGAGGGAGGCCCCACAAGAGCCGCCGTGAAGATGAAGGAAGGATTGAGACGCCTGGTACAAACAGGTGCTCAGCCAATACCCGTCACAAGCCAAGGGGGCTCAGGGGCCACAGCCTAGTCATTTTCTAACTCTTGCTCTTCCTTCTCTTCCCCCACTTCCTTCTCCTTTCTCCTCCCTTCCTCCCTTCCCTTCTTCCTTTCTCCCTTTTTTTCCTCCTCCCTTCCTTCCTTTCCTCCTCCTTTCCTTCCTTCCCTTCTTCCTTCCTCCCTCTTTCTGTCCTTCCTTCCCTCCTTTCTTCTTTCCCTCCCACCTTCCTCCCTCCCTCCTTTCCTTCCGTCCTTCTTTCCTTCCTGCCTGCCTCCCTCCTTCTCTCCCTCCTCCTCCTTCCCTCCCTCCCTCCTCCTTCCTTCCTTCTCTCCTTCCCTCCTTCCTTCCTCCTTCTCTCCTTCCTCCCTTCCTTCCTCCCTCCCTCTCTCCCTTCCTTCCTTCCTTCCTCCCCCACTCCCTCCCTCCTTCTCTCCCTTCCCTCCCACCCTCCCTCCTTCCTTCTCTCCTTCCCTCCTTCCTTCTTCTTCTCTCCTTCCTCCCTCCCTCCCTTCCTCCTTCTCTCCTTCCTCCCTCCCTCCCTCCCTTCCTTCCTTCCTCCCTCCTTCTCTCCTTCCTCCCTCCCTCCCTTCCTTCCTCCCTCCCTCTCTCCCTTCCTTCCTTCCTCCCCCACTCCCTCCCTCTTTCTCTCCCTCCCCTCCTTCCTTCCCTCCATCCCTCCTTTCCTCCTTCTCTCCTTCTTGTCCTTCCTTCCTCCCTTCCTCCTTCCCTTCCTTCCTCCCCCACTCCCTCCCTCATTCCTTCTCTCCTTCCCTCCCTTCCTCCCTTCCCTCTCCCCTTCTCTCCCCTTCCCTTCTTCCTTCCTTTCCACCTTCCTTCCTTCCCTCATTTCCCTCCTCTTTCCTCCCTCCCTCTCTCCTTTCCTTCCCTCCTTTCTTCCTCCTTCCCTCCTTCCTTCCTTCCTCCCCTACTCCATCTCTCCTTCCCTCCCTTCCTCCCTCCTTCCTTCCCTCCCTCCCTCCTTCCCTCCATCCTTCCTTCCCTTCATCCTTTCCCTCCCCTCCCCTCCTCTTCCCTCCCCTTCCCTTCCTTTCTTCTTTTTCTCCTTCCTTCCTTCCCTCCTTTCTTTTCCCTCCCCCTTCCTCCCTTCCTCTCTCCCTTCTTTCCCTCCTTCCCTCCCACTTTCCCTCCTCCCTCCCTCCCTCCTTTCCTTCCTTCCCTTCCTCCCTCCCTTCCTTCCTTCCCTTCCTCCCTCCCTTCCTTCCTTCCCTCCTCCCTCCCTCCCTCCCTCCCTCCCTCTCTCCACTCCCTCCTTCCTTTCCTTCCTTCTTTCTTTTGTTGTCACAGGATCCTTTCTCCACGCGAAACCTTACTCAGAGGCTGTGGGACAGAGGCTAAGGGAGGGCTCCTATTGGGGCCAGGGTGGAAACTGGCCCCTGTGCACTCAGCTCCTGCCTTTAAGGCTGCCCCTAAGGCACCTCTAGAGAGGTCCAAATCCCCATGGAACGTGTTTGAAAACAGCTGGGTTTTAGGCAAACTTTAGAGACAGATATGGAGTCTGGGTACAATTCGGGGAGATTCCAACCCTCCTGAAGTCTCCTGGTGAGTGAGTGAGTGAGTGACCGTGGGGACCAGCCCTGGGGTCTCCCCTGGCCACCTGGTGACAGAGGAAAGGCAGGCAAGGCTGTTCCCATTTCCCAGAGGAAGGCACTGGCGTGAAGAGGAGAAGCAGGATGTGCCCCAGGTTGAGGGCCACCCCGAAACTGCCAACTTCATTCAGCTACTTGCAGAAGAATTGTTGGGCCCTGGGTGCCACCGGCGCCACCTCCCCACTCCCCAGTCTAGCCGGAAGGAGTGTGGGCGACGCACCGTGGTGGTGTAGGCAGCATCCGGGTCGTCCTCCAGCACCCGTGAGAGCCCGAAGTCAGACACTTTGCAGACCAGGTTGCTGTCAACCAGGACGTTGCGGGCAGCCAGGTCTCGGTGGACGTAGCCCAGGTCTGAGAGGTAGCGCATGCCGGCACCCACTCCTCTCAGCATGCCCAGCAGCTGCATGATGGTGAACTGCCCGTCGTGGGTCTGCAGGGGGACACGGCTTGGGCTTCAGGAAAGCCCAGTGAGGCGCCTGGTCCGTGAACAGGAACCCCTCCCATCTGCAGGATGCTCTCGAGTTGAGACGGCGCTTTGCAATTTACCAAGTGCGTCACTACTTCTGAAGCATCTTGCAGTTAAGGGTTATTCTCCTGGTCTCCTTTACCCTCACAGCAACCCTGCGAGGTAGGTGGGGCAGCAATGACTGCTTACCCATTTTGTGTAACGAGAGATGGAGGCCCAGAAAGGTTAAGCTCTGTGCCTAAGAGCATCCAGCAAAGAAACTGTGGGCAGGAGCTGGGAATCCAGCCATCTCCACCACAGCCAGCATGCCCCCCAGCTGGGTGGGGCCTGGATTCCCACAGAGGCACCCCCCTCAGCCTGTGTGCAGGGCAGCAGGATCCCATGGAGCAGAAGCATTTTCATGCAATGGGGGCCGAAAGGCAGTTCGACTGGATGACCTCGAAGACCTCCTCCCTATACCTGCCTCCCGCCCCCCGGCCTGTGGTGTCCAAGCCAGGGAGGGGGCTTAGAGGGCTTTGCACTATCTCCCAACACCCAGACTGAACCTCCCTCCCCAAGCCCATGCGAGAGGCAGGGGTGGGACACGCACCCTCAGGAAGGTGTCCAGAGAGCCGTTCTCCATGTACTCGGTCACGATCATTGCCAGGCGGCCTGGGCGGGCAGTGGGGAGAGGGTGGCTCTTGGTTTGGGGCTCAGGACTGCTGATCAGAGACCCCAGGAGCACACCACCATCCCAGGACCTGTGCCAGCAATGGAAGCCCCAGGGTGCCTTGGGTTTCCACTGGGGTCCCACGCTCTGGGCACCCCGAGTCATTCGGGGACCTGAACCAAGAAGACAGGGTCAGGTGGGGCAGAGCAGGATGGATGAAGGGATGGACCCAGAGGCCTCTCCAGGAAGGAGGGGCACTGCAGGGGGAGGCTGTCCTTGCCTGGCACCTACCACGGGTGACGACACCCTCGAGGCGGATGATGTTGGGATGGTCGAACTGCCCCATGATGGACGCCTCACTCAGGAAGTCCCGCCTCTGTCTCTCTGTGTAGCCGGCTTTGAGGGCCTTGATGGCCACGGGCACATCCCGCTGCCCTGGCACCCGCAGCCTCCCGTAGCAGACTTCCCCGGACTCTCCTGCAAGCCCCGAGAGGGGCAGGTGGGGAGGGAGGGCAGTGGGACCCTCAGACTCCCCCAGCCTCCCAGGCCCTTGTACCCCCTGGGCCTGCCAGAGGCCTAGGTCACACGCTCCCTCTGCCCTGGGTGCCCCTACCTTGCCCCGTGCTGGCCCCGCCCTCACAACCCCTGAGACTCACCAGAGCCGATGATTTTCTCTATGTGGATCCTAGAGGCCTCGATCTCCCGAGTGAAACTGCGGCCCGCCCGGCCCGGCTCCTCGTAGGTGTGGGGTTCCGCATAGAACTGGGGCTCTGGGAGCTTTCCCGGGGGGTGGTGCAGAGGCAGGAAGACAGGTGGGGGTGCTGAGGGGCAGGAGGAGGGCCTTCAGGGGGGCCCAGGAGGGATTGCTCTCTCCCGGCATTCCCTGGGCCTGGGATGGGTCTGGGGTGGGGTGAGGGGTGTCTCTGGGAATCTCTGGATGTGGTAGCAAACAACACGCACCCCATAAGTACTTTCCAAGTGAAAGTGGGGTCTCTGGAGTCGCTCTGGGGTTTCTATGGGGCTGTGGAGTCTCCGGTGAGTTCTGGGCATGTCTGTCATTTTCTGGGGTCACTTTTACAGTCCTTGAGATCTTTCTAAATTGTTCTGGAGTAGAATGTAGCAAAAATAAGTTTTTGCCACAAGGGTCAACTTTGATTCATTGAAAATAGTTTCTGGCCGGGCGTGATGGCTCATGCCTGTAATCCCAGCTTTTTAGGAGGCCAAGGCGGGCGGATCACTTGAGGTCAAGAGTTCGAGACCAGCCTGGACAACATGGTGAAACCTTGTTTCTACTAAAAATACAAAAATTAGCAGTGTATGGTGAATGCTTGTAATCTGAGCTACTTGGGAGGCTGAGGCAGGAGAATCGCTTCACCTCTGGAGGCAGAGGTTGCAGTGAGGTGAGATTGAGCCATTGCACTCCAGCCTTGGCAACAGAGAGAGACTCCGTCTCAGAAAAAAATAAAATAAATAAAATAAAATAAAAATAAAAAGTAGTTAAGGAGGAGTCTGAGGCTGCACCCAGGCCCAGTGGGAATCAGCACCATGCTTGATGCTAATGTCTGCCATGGGCACAGGAGCAAGGCGTGGAGGGAGGGATCTCCAGATTCAACCTTGTTGTCTGGGATCTCTACAGGATCCTGAAAATCTCTCCGTAGTAGGGGTTCTTGTCCAAGAGTATATGCACTCCCACCCCGAAATCATATACAAATGCGTGCCCTTCCCTGGGGAGAGGATCTCTAGCATCCCGAATGGAATCTGAGAGTCCAGGAGGCATGAACGGTGCTGCCCTCTGGGGCACCAGGTCTCTGTGACACCCTGGAATCTGTCTCTTGGGCTCTGGTTTTTTCACTGGGCACCTTCCTCCTTCCCATCTGTGCCATCCCCAGTCCAGCACTGGGTCCCCTGTGGCCTTCCCTCTGCCCCAGACCTCTGGGCCTCTGCACTCACCCTGTCCATTCTGATAGTGCATCTTCTCCTCGTCTGAGTCCTGGAAGGCCTTGCTGTAGCCACAGTGCCTGCAGAGGAGGGCACCGCCCTGCCTGAGGCCAGGCCATCCCTAGCCCAGGAGCTGACCCCAACCAGGGGACGAGTTCATGGCTTCTCTCTTCATGCCCCTTCCCCTGACAGGTCAGCTCCTGCTCCTTACAAAGTCTGCAGGGGAGAGTCCCTGACTCCAGGCTCTCAACCCAGCTAAACCGTGACAGCCATGATGGTCACAAGCACTGTGGGATCCTCAACATGTCCTCCAGTCCACCTGACCCTCTTGGCAAAGTCTACGATGCTGTTAGCCCCATGTTATATGAAACCACCCTTGGTGGGGGCATTGGGAGATGAGGCTTCTGTGGCCAACTACACTGGGTGACCTTGGCCAGCCCCTTCCCTTCCCTGGGTCAGCATTTCTCCATCAGTTAGATGACCCTTACAGTTCTCATTGTCTGGGACCCCAAGCCCACACACTATCCTCTCTCCACCTCTCCCCAAAATGGAGCGGGAGAGGACAAAGTAACCGAGAGTATGGGCTTGAGTTTGACAGATCTAGGCTCATGTCCTAGCTCTGGCATTTATCAACTGTGTGATTCTGGCAAGAAGCCTAACCTCTCTGATCCCCAATTTACTCACCTGCAAAGTGAGGTCAGAATCTCTACATCACTGGCATGTCATTAGGTTAAATGAGGTGGTGTATTTGTAAGTAAGCCAGCCCCAGGCACACGGGGACCACCGGCTCGGTGGGGCTGGGGGCAGGCAGGAGGTACAGCGCTTGAGAGGAGGGGCTGAGTGTGGCTGGGCCAGACCACCCACCTCTTCTTGCAGATGAGCAGGAGCAGAAGAACCACCAGGCCCGTGATGAGCGTCAGGCAGATCCAGACAATGGTCCTGGTGTCATAGCGGGGCCCTGCAGGGGAAAGCCAGGGTTGGGGGACCAGGCTCTCAGCCCTGGCCTTGGGCCCAGGGGTCTGGCAGTCCTCTGAGCCTGCCTGGCTGGGACCCTGGAGCCAGTGGGGAGCCTCCTTAGCCATGAGCCAGCTCAGAGTCAGGGCGCAGGCCAGCTCTTCCTCTGTTCCCACCCCACCCTCTACTAAGCTTCCTCTTCAAGCTCCTGAGACCTGGATGCCCGGCTTCCTAATGCTGGTGCCGCTGCCTCTTGGGGCTGTGGGACCGGAAAAGAGTCGCATGTCCTCTGAGCCAATAAACGCCTGTCCTTCCTGTTACCCCGACAGTGACAACACGGAGTGTGCTGAGAGCTGTACCTTCAAGCCCCAGTAAACCCTCCCCATGTCCCTTCCAGGGTGACCCCAGCACTATCTTCAGTTTTCAGATGGAAAGAGGCTCAGAGAACTCGAGGAATTGACCCGAGGCCACACAGTACATGGGATGGAGGGCTCAGGATTCCCATCCAGGTGGTCTCGAGGGAGTGCCAGGCCTACGAGCACCGGAGGCACTCAGACGCACTAGGGAGCACCAGGTGGGCGGTCACTAGCCCTGTCCTAGCTCTACCACGTGGTGGGTGCACATACAGGAGACCCTGACTCAGGCTGGAGATTGGGGCACGGGGAGAGTGAAAGGGACAGCCTCAAAGTCAGAGGGTCCCAAATGTGACAGTGCCTGGGGTGAGGACTGGGAATTCGCATTTTTGGTAAGTCCCCAGGTGAGACCAATGCCGCTGGTCCCAGACCCTGACACTCATCTCAGTACCAGCCATTGTGTGTTGCGGGGCTGTCACCATCTCTGCTGATGGCAAGATGCCTTAGGCAAGCAATTGTCCTTCTCTTAGCCTGTTTTTCATCTGTGCAAATGCCAACAGAGGCCGGGTGCAGTGGCTCATGCCTGTAATCCCAGCACTTTGGGAGGCCAAGGCAGGCAGATCACCTGAGTTCAGGAGGTCAAGACCAGCCTGGTCAACATGGTGAAACCCCATTTCTATTAAATACACAAAAAATTAGTCTGGCAGCGGTGGCTCATGCCTGTAATCCCAGCACTTTGGGAGGCCGATCACAAGGTCAGGCGTTCCAGACCAGCCTGGCCAAGATGGTGAAACCCCGTCTCTACAAAAAATACAAAAATTAGCCAGGTGTGGTGGTGGGCGCCTGTACTCCCAGCTACTTGGGAGGCCCGGGCAGGAGAATTGCTTGAACCTGGGAGGTGGAGGTTGCAGTGAGCCGAGATCGCACCACTGCACTCTAGCCTGGGCGACAGAGCAAGACTCCATCTAAAAAAAAAAAAAAATTAGTCGGGTGTGGTGGCTCAAACCTGTAATTCCAGCTACTGTGGAGGCTGAGGCAGAAGAATCCCTTGAACTTACTCGGGAGGTGGAGGCTGCAATGAGCCGAGATTGCGCCACTGCACTCCAGCCTGGGTGGCAGAGTGAAACTCTGTCTCAATTAAATAAAAAACTCCAACAACCCCACTTGGTAGGGCCAGGAGAGCAGAAATCCTGCATTGGCACCAGCTCAGCCCGCACTAGCTCTCTCCTGGCCCACTCCCCCAACCCCAGGGTCCTGGCGCCTGGGCTGCTCCGCGCCCACGCCCGCCCCCTCCCTGCACTCACGGGGTTTCCCGGTCTCCACCTCCATGGCCTGGCTGAAGCGGCCACAGCCTGCTGAGGTGCGGGCTCGGACCTGGAACACGTAGCGTGTGCCCGGTTTGAGGCCGGAGACGGTGGCTCTGGTGGTGACAGCCTTGAGGGTGGAGTAGCTCTGCATCTCCTTGTCCTGCCACGGGACGGTGGTCAGTGGGCCCTGCCCTGCTGGCCCAGCCCCTCCCACTCTGTCCTGCCCGTGGTACCTTCTCGTAGTACTTGATCTCATACTCCAGGATGATGCCGTTCGGCTGCTCGGGCTCCTGCCACAGCAGCGAGACGCTGGTCTGCCCCGCCCGCTCTTGCCGGATCACCACCACCTGGGACGGGGCTGGGGCGGCCAATCCCGTCAGATGGGAGGACGGGAGACAAGGGGTGGCCTCTCTCCCACCCCTTCCCAAGCTGCACCTGGGGATCCTGGTTCCAGCCCTGCTCAGCTTCCTGACGGTCCTGTTCCAGCCCCAGGACAGCCAGCACCCTCCAGTTCTTCCAATAAATCGCTGGTGGCCACTTGGGGTCAGTCCCCTGGGGTTGGTGTGGCCTGGCATAGTCTGGGATGCTGGGGTTGGCTTGGACAAGAAGAGGTCTGAGCCCCCCTCCCCAGGCCAGGGCCCGGCATGGACCAGCTGCTTGGGAGTGCTTGAGGAAGGGGAAAAGGTCAGGAGAAAGAAGTGTAGAAAGAATGGAGGAACTGGCTCCTCACTGCCTGGGTTTGGAGGGTGTAGCTGGGACAGCTCTGGATGCTGAGGGAAGGGGGTGAGCTGAGCCCCAAGTATTCTCCCAGTCACACTTGGTTGCCCACCCACCCCTCCCTCCTTGACGGAGTCACCCATGCCTTTCTTCATGCATCTCTCCCTCCTGGCTCAGGTGCGGTCAGCCCTGTTTGGAGGCTGCTAGGAGGTGTCAGACACAGCTACAGCCACAGCCAAACAGAGGGAACCGCCCTGTCCTCCCTGCCCCTCCAACCCTCAGGCCTCCTCCTCACCTCTGCTCACCCCGAGTTCTGACTCTCTGCCCTACGTGACTAAGTCTTCCCTCATGTCTGGGCATCCCCAGCACAACTGGGAGCTCCCTGAGGGCAGGGACTGCACACAGTAGGTGCCCAATAAATGCTGCTGCTGATTCTGGCATGAGAAATTAAGAAGCAGCTCCAGAGTTGCACTGGAAGGGTGTGGTCCAGGGGAAAGCCCACCAGTCTGGGAGCCAGGCATGGGTTTGGGACTCGGCTCCCTCTCTTGCTAGCTGGGACCCTGGGTGAGTCACTTGCTGTCTGTGGACACCAGGTCCCCTTCTATAAAGTGAAGCTAGTGAGCACCACCTGCCGGGGGAGGGGAGGATTCGATGAGGCCACTGTTTGCAAGGGACACACAGGGTGTGTCTCTTAAAAACCAAGGCAGGAAGTGCTGTGGGATGGGGGCGGACAGAGTGAGACCAGGGCCCAGAGCGGGAGGGGAGTGGGGCTCGCGTCCGAGAGGGCTCCAGGGAGGAGTTGGTTGTAGAGAAGTGGCGATGGTGAGGCAGGAGGGGCAGGTGGTCTTTGAGCACAGGCCTCCACATTTGCTTAGAGCTGTCACTTGATCCTCTAGGACTCCTGAGTGCCTATCACATGCTGGGCACGGGGCTAGGAGCCGGGAACTCTGCAGTGCCCAAGATACCCCTCAAGGAGCTTCTGTCCCAGGAAAGGAGACAGGGAGTCCAATAAACAGGAGAATGGGGGTTCTTTTGGTGCTGGGAAAGTAGGAAGGGGTGCTGTGATGGAGAAGACCTCTGCAGGGCCCGGAAGGGCACTGGGACGTTTCAGCTGAGGTGGTCGGGGGAGCTTCCAGGACAGAGGCGCCAGGCATGGGAATGTCAGGGGAAGAGCGAGTCATTCTGAAGGAGAAGCCAGGCCACGGCCTAGCAGCAGGGAAAGACCCAGCGTGTTCAAGGAGGGGCACCGGAGGCCATTGTGGCCAGAAGAGAGTGAACCAGGGAAAGAGGTGCTCTGGAGAGGCAGGCAGGGGCGAAGCCATGTGGGTCCGCAGGCCATGAGAATGTCTGAATTGCATGTGCGCTCAGCCTGGGCTGTGAAGGGCTTTGAGGACAGCTTGATCTCACGTTATTTTCATTTAAAAAACTTGGGGGGACTGGGCACAGTGGCTCATGCCTGTAATCCCGGCACTGTGGGAGGCTAAGGCAGGAGGATCACTTGAGCCCAGGAATTTCAGATCAGCCTGGAAAATATAGGGAGACCCCATCTCTACAAAAAAAAAAAAAAAATCCCTGGGCATGGTGGTGTGTGCCCTTGGTCAGCTACTTGGGAGGCTGAGGTGGGAGGATCACTTGGGCTCCGGAGATCAAGAATGCAGTGAGCTGTGATTGTGCCACTACACTCCAGCATGGGCGACAGATTGAGATATTGTCTCAAAAAAAGTTTTTTGTAGAGATAGGGTCTTGCCATGTTGCCCAGGCTGGTCTCAAACTCCTGGCCTCAAGTGATCCTCCTGTCTTGGCCTCCCAAAATGCTGGGATTACAAGCATGAGCCACCATGCCCAGCCCTCACTTCTATTTTTAAAGCTCACTCAGGACTGGTGTGGAGAATATCTTGTAGGGGTGAGGCAAGAGGGGTCTCCTGTGGTGGTCCAGGCATGGACTCGTTGGGGGTGGAAGTCAGTTGGTCATTTTGAAGGGAGGCCCCTGGGGCTTTAGGGGGGATGGATGTGACATGCATGAGAGTCAAGGATGACAGCTTGAGTTTGGGGGTGCCACGTCCTAGGGCGGGGCAGGTGCAGGTGTGGCAGGGTTGTTTGTTTTTCACACAACCGAATGGAGACGGGAGTGGGCAGCTGGGTCCCAGGGGAGAGGGCTGCACTGGTGACTGTGAGTTGGGGGTTGTTAGCACGAAGGTGGAATTCAAAGTCATGGGCCCTGAAACAGCCACCCAGAAAAGATGGATCTGGGCACATAGGAAAGACAGGAGGGCCCAGGACATGCCTGGGGACCCAGGGCCTTTAGAGGCCATTTAAAGGAGGTGGGGCTACGAAGACAGAGAGGGACAGGCCACACAGGTCGATGGAAAATGGGGATGGGCTGGGACACAGGAGCAAGAGAAAAGTGTTTCCAGGAGGAGGAAATGAAAAGGGGAGAGGTGCCCATGGATGTGGCCACAGGGGGCTGCTGATTTCTGTGGAGAGGTGAGGAAAGACGTGGAGAAGCCCCGCAGGGGAGAGGAGGAAGTAGATACGCCAGGCACAGACAGAGAGGGTCATATGGGAAGAGAAACGGTCTGGTGGCCGGAGGGGAAGGCAGGTTCAAGGCAGGGTCTAGTTTCCTCTTTAATGTTGGGGCATCCCGGATGCTGCCTGAATGCTGTGGGCTTCTCTTGCTCTCCCCTCCACTTGGGACCAGCCTGCCAGGGGCCTCAGGTGCCTACAGACAGGTGGGTCAGGGCTGGGCTCTACCACGGGGCACATAGCTCACTCTCTCTCTGTGTTGCCGGCACCTGGCACCACGCTTGGCATTTAGTGGGTGTTCCACGAGGGCTGTTGAATGAGGGAATCTTCTGAAGGGCTGAGGCCCTGGCGCCAGAGAGCAGCATGCCCTGGATTCAGAGTTAGGGGGACCTGCCTCACTTGGGAGTGACACAGACCTGGGTTTGAGCCCTGCCTCTGCCACTTCCCATGTCAGGTGGCCCTGGGTGCTCTCCAGGCCTCAGTTTCTTCCTCTGTGACGTGGTGGGCATAGTGTCTGCGGGGCCAGGGCTGCGTGGTTTGGGGAGGAGATGGTGGGTGGGGGCCTGAGGGTCCTGGGCACAGGTGAGGGTGGCTGTTAATAGGAAGCTGCCCTAGGAGGGCTCTTGAGTCAGGCTGTCACTTGACAGGCAGGATCCTCCAGAGTTTGGGAAGAAAGAGGTTCCGGGGATGAATTCAGCCCACCAACTGGCCAGAAACTGATAGATAAACGACTGTGGTCCAACCAGTGCAGCCAAGTCTATCCCAGGGGCAGCTGTAGCAGCTGTTCTGGAAAATGATCATCAGAGTGATTTTATTTTTTAATGACATTTATTGAGCATTTACCACGGGCCAGGTGCTGGGCAAAGCAATTTCATTCCTCTCATTTAAGCCTCCTGAGAGGACCTCAGGTAGGTACTATTATTCCCATTGCACCAGGGAGGAAACAGAGGCACAGAGAGGGAAAGGGAAAGTTCTGGAACCTAGGCTTTCGACGGCCACACTAGCCTGCCTCTGAGCTTTTGGGATTTCTCTTACTTATAGAACGTGTTCCACTTTTCTAAAGGCAATGAAGAGCCTCCAGCTCTGGGTCCTGGTGAGAAGGGCAGGGCCAGAGAGGCATTTGCCTAAAGGCCCACAGCACGTCCCCGGCAGAGCTCTGACCCCTGGATGGGCCTGGAGCAGGGGAAGCTGGGGGACCGGGAATCTGCGGGACAGAGTTTCTCCGCCTACCTGCCTGGTTCGTGGTGATGTTGACCACGGCGGCCCGGCGGGGCTCCGGGCTCAGGTCGGACACGCCATTGACGGCCTCGATCCAGAAGGAGTAGTTCATGTGGGCCAGCAGGTTGGCCACCAGCAGGCTGGCCTGCACCAGGCTTGTCTGCTGGGGCACAAAGCGGGTGCCGCTCCCACATGCCTCGCAGCGGCTCAGTGCCCAGGGGCAGCGGCGGCACACAGCGTTGTAGGTGATGTCACTGCGGCCACCTGGGTCCAGGGGAGGGGCCCACTCCAGAGTCACCGATGTCCCATTCACACTGGAGATCAGGTTCACTGGTGCCGAGGGTGGCCCTGAGGGCAGAGGATGACAGATGGGGCGGCGGTTATTTATTTGGGCTGCCCTGTCTTCTTATCAGACCTGGGGCTCCCCAAGGGAAGGGCTCCCCATCATATTTAGGGCTCCTTAAGGATAAGGTCACATCTACTCCATCCTCTGGAGCCTCCCTAAGGGCAGAGTTTGTGTCTCTGCCATCAGCCTAGGACCACAATGTCAGAGTCTGGGCGCAGAACCCTGGGACCCCATCTCCCCCGCCCATCAGGACCATCATGATCCCAGGGTCTGGGCGTCCCAGTGCTCACCCAGAGCAGGAGAGAGACCGCACAGTCCTGGGGGTGCTCACAGCTGCCACCCCGTGTGTAAGTGACCCAGGCATTTGCAGCCACATCTATTCCTTGACCTTCCTGTGCTGGATCTGATACAAAATGCCACTGAGCACGCACTGTGGAATGAAGTGGAGGCCCCGGCAGCCCACCGTGTATCCGCACGGCTGTGTGCATCAAGCAGCCACTCCCCAACCCCGGGCATGGGAGCCTCTGTCTGGGCAGCACAAAGACTTTGGAGAGAGAGAGGGGTGACCCCTTGGTTGAGGAGACCAGGACGTGGGGCTGGGCGCCTGAGGGGCTGGGGTGGGGGTTTGAGCCAAGAGGGCATGGGGGTCTGTGGGGACTCCTGGCCTCAGAATTCCAGTTCTCAGAATCCCAGGCAGAGAATCTTAGATCTTCAGAAAATGGAATTGTAAGATCTTGGAATCAGAATCTTACAATCTGAAGAGAATTTTAACATCTGAAGGGTATAGAATACTAAAAGCTCAGCCTTTATGGTCTTAAGTTTTCCAGAACCTAAAGGCACTGAACTGTGGGTTTGGAAAGAAACCAGAGTCCAGCCAGCTTCGCGCAAGTGTCCATGACCTGGGGCTGGACTCGCCTTGCCCGAGGAGCCCACGTTGTCACCATGTCACCCGGCCACCTTTTCTGCCCCAACAGGTCCCACGTGGGGAAAATGCACAGATCTGGGCAAGGCAGTGGTGGGAGGGTGGACGTGTGTGTCTGTGTGTATGTGCACAAGCATGTGGGCATGAATGCACCTGGGCCCTCGCCTGCCATGTGCCAGGAGGCTGGGGCTGGGTGGTGATGAATGTATGGGAGGGGGAGATGCGGGTCGATGCTTGGGCAGATTCAGAGTAAAATCAGAACAGTCTGAAGTGCCTCTTGCCCTACCACAAGAGCCTAGGGTTGGCAACCGGGCTGGGCTGGGCAGGCTGTGGTCCCTCCCCACACCTGGAATGGGAGTATGAGTGGCCCGTCAGGACAGATGAGAGGAGAGAATCCAGGCGCTGCATCAGCAGAAGGTAGGACAGTCACGCGGCCCTGCAGGCATGGGCACAGAATCCCTCCCACACCTTCAGGTCCACAGGGCACGTGCACATGCAGCCACACCCTCTCCAGGCACATGCACCCTTGCAGGGCCAGGTGTGCACATGAGCATACACACGTGCTGAGCTCACAAGACACCTTCATTCAAGCTTTACAAGGACTTCTGAGTCCCCTTCAGGTACCCAGATGTACACACACCTACACACACACAACTCCTCCTAAGAATCCTTAATATATGTGACGAATCCTTTATATACGTGAGCTCAACTACACATCACACATTTACACGCAGGCATCCAAACACAATACAGGCGTCGTCTGTAAGAGCAGCTGCCCACACAGACACATGCAACTACACAATCACTGCAGGGGTCCCAGGGCACACACAGAATCAGACATGCGAACTCCTCATTTATTCCTTTCCCCAGCATTTCTTCTCTGGATGTTGATCGTTATTTCTTTATTATAAAAGCTAAAACCAGGTTCATTTGTAAAATTCTACACACACACACACACACACACACACACCACACACACACTACACACACCATACATACATACAGCTCTCAGCATTCCGCAGTTCCAACAAGTTCATCAAAGATGATGGTGATGGAGGGGTTGCTGCCCTAACCCGCACCCTCTCTGCACAGGCGAGCACCCTGGCTTGCCCACCTGGCCCCCAAGACATCGGCATTGCCGCTAGATCAGAAGATGACAAAAACTGCCCAGTGTGGAGAAAGAAGTGAGGCCAGCTCCATTCTGCCCTCCAGTGTAGGTGACACAGGACAGAGGCTGGGAGCCCAGAGAGGTCTAGGTCACCGTGGAGGGGTCAGAGTCACCGCCCCCCCCCCCCACCCCAGACTGACCTCTGGCTCAAGAGAGCCATCTGCCCCTGCACCACCAGCAGAGAACTGGCTCTCTGAGGCCTGGAGGACCAAACACAGGGGCCTGGCCCAGTCTTGGGCTCAAGGGTGCTAGCATCTCGGGGTGGTACTCACGGGTGCAGGCTGAGGACGGCGGGTCCAGGGCTGCGCGGTAGTAGCTGAGGTCACAGTGGCAGGCTTGGGCGGCTGGAGCTGCGGAGTGGCTGTGGGGAGGGCAGCGGGCACACAGCTGGTCCCCAGGGGCTGACTTGTAGAAGCCCAGCTCACAGGCTGTGGAGGAGAAGGTGGCTGCACGTCAGCCAGCAGGGCCACCCTGGCAGGCCTCAGGGACAGCTCTCACTGTGGCCCACAGCTTCCTGGGGGGTCCCCCAGAGGGACGGAAGTGCAGACCTTCACACTGCCCAGTGCTGCCCTCATTTGCAAGGGGCAAAACTGAAGCGTAGAGGGGGCCTGTGTCTTCCACAGGGTTCCACAGCCAGTCAGGGCAGAGCTGAGGTTAAGACCCTGACATGGGAGTCCCAGCCTCAAAGTCAGCCCCATCCCTCAGCGTCTCCAAATTCCCCAGCTCTCCTCTAACTGATCCCTCCCCCAGGCCCTGTCTCCAGCTTTAGGGGTGGAGATGCTGTCCTTCTCTCCTTTATGGGACACTGATCCTTACACGGGACGCCAGCCTAGGGGCCAGGGCCATGGGGCTGAGGATCTAATGCCCTGGAAGTGACTTGGGTGGGATGAGGAAGCAGGCCAGGGATGGGGGTGCTGGGAATGCGACTAGAAAGGGGGGGACACGTGGTAAGACCCATCGCTCCCAAACACGGTCAGACATGGAGCCACCTCCATAAAAATACAGATTCCTGGCGCCACCACAGACAGCTGAGTTAGAAGAGCCAGGGCCGGTACCTGGGGTCTGTTTTACAAGCCTCCCTGGGAGGGTGACTATCCAAGAAGCGCAGGCTCCTCCCCTCCCAGGCCCACACTGTCACTGTCACTGTCACTGTGGCTGGGACTGACCCTCTCTCCAGCCACTGCCACACCCTACCTCATCTCTCACCCACAGCAGCCTTCAGACTTGGCTTCCAGCCCTGCCTCCCCCCACCCAGCTGCCTGCATGATCATGCATTCAGTCAACCACTGTCCATGAGCACAACTCTGGACCAGGCCTGTTTGGGCCTTGGAGGGCTGTGAACCAGAGCCACTGGCTCTCAGTGTGATCACTGCTAGGACGGAGGGAGAGAACAAGGGGGCTAAGGTGATGGAAGGGTAAATGGTGGGAGGAGCTACTTCCCAGAGGAGGAGATGATATTTGAGTTGTGGCCTAAAGAATAAGAACGAGTCCACTGTGCAGGGAGGGGGAT
Source organism: Symphalangus syndactylus (assembly GCF_028878055.3). Lineage (NCBI taxonomy): Eukaryota > Metazoa > Chordata > Mammalia > Primates > Hylobatidae > Symphalangus > Symphalangus syndactylus. The sequence goes on from NC_072444.2 coordinate 14,978,111, forward strand.
ACCCTAGGTTGAGGGAGTCTCCAAATTGCACATCTCACTCAGTCACTGCCTGTTTCATGCCTCACAGGCTCCCCAGGGCTTAGACAATGAAACCTGGTGTTCAAATCCCTCCCTGCCTAGCCAAAACCCACTTGGAACCTCCTTTAGTGCTGCCCCTCACCCCCATCCTTAGGCCAAACTAAAGCACTGGCCGATCCCCACACCCAGCAGTCTGATTCCTGCCTTGGGGCCTTTGCACGCGCTGTGCCCTCTTCCTGGGATGCCTTTTCTCCTTTGTCCACCTACTGAGCTCCTCTTTAAGATTAATTTTGAATGTCCCTTCTGGAACTCTAGACACACACACACACACACACACACACACACACAGAGAGAGAAACGACCATTCCCCGCCCTGCTCCTGCAGCCCCTGCTTGGCCTCACCACCTGCAACGCTGTGGCTGTACTCGCTTGTCAGTGTCTGACTCTCCTTCTAGACTGCGAGGCCCCTGGGGGCAGATCCTTGCAAACAGAGTAGGACTCCTTTATTCATCTCAGTGTCCCAGAACCTGGTCCAGTGCTAGCCCTGGGCAGATGCTGTTCAACTCCAGGAAGGAGTTTTCAAATTGAATGGATCCCACCATTATCTGCTCCGGGCAGAGACCCCAGAGGTTCAGGTGGACCAAATGCCACCCAGCCAGGCAGCTCCCGGCTCCGTCCATGGAACTGAAGTCCTTTGCAACAGGGACCACCGGGAAGCTCACTGTGGTTCTCTCTCCACTAAATCCTGTTCTGGAAAACTCAGTGCCTGAGAGAAGCTTCAATTACAAAGACATCACACCACGGCAGAGCATTTCTCCTCTGGACGTTGATTGTATCTCTTTATTATAAAAGCTAAAACCAGGTTCATTTGTAAAATTCTACAAACTTGAGAGAAAACCTGGAGTCAGGCGAAATGGTAATGCCCTGAAGTTGCTTCATACTCTAGAAGAGAAAGAGCTTGTAAGTTGCAGGATGGGGGAAACTACTCCCCAGTGTTGCAACATCTTTCCCTCCCCTCCAGAGGATCCCAAGAGGGCTCTGGTCTGCCTGGGGGCTGAGCTCAGGTCTAGGAGCTCGGAGTCGTGGGGAGTCTTGATTGACACACTGTGATCTTGCCTCCTCTTCCCAGAAGCCCCCCGGGAGGCTCAGTCCTGGGGCACAGCCTCGGGCACAGGCTCCTTCTGAGCCCCGGGGGCCGCTGGGGGTGGCATCATCAGAAGAGGGCTTTGCGTTTTGTCAGCAAATATTTGTTGAACCTGTTATTGAGCTGAATGACAGTAATCCTCACTGTAATGATGCAATCCACAATGATTAGCATCTCAGAGACCGTTTGCTTCTTCCCTCCCTCATTTATTCCTTTCCCCAATATTTACTGAGCTTCTACTATGGACCCAAGAGAAGTAAGAGCTGGGCCTGCTCTTAGGGAGCTTCCAGGGCATTGGGAGATGGACAGGCAAAGCCTCATGGCGTGATGCAGGGCCTGAGGGAAGCCAGCACCACGGCTGGCCCTGCAAGTCTCTGACCCTTTCCAGGGCCCACCTGGTCCTTGTCAGGCCTGAGTCGAAGCTCGGGTGTAGCACCTGGGTTCCTGTCCTCGTCTAATCCCCTTTATCTGCGCTCGGTGACATCAGGCAAGTTGCTGGAAGTCAGTTTCCTCGTCTGTAAGGTGGAGATTGTAAATCTACCCACCTTAGAGGGAGATGGCAAGGATGACATGAGTAAAGACACATAAATTCATGCCAGGGCAGTGCCTGGCACTTGTTGTTATAACAGTTTGATGTAGTTGGAATTCTTACAATTGTTCGACAGAAGAGGAAACAGAGGCTCAGAGAGCCTGAGTGCCTTGCCCCAGGTTCCCAGCAGAGCCAGAACGTGCAGCCAGGCGGGGGAGCCTCTGGAGCTATGGCCTTTCCCCCGACACCCTGTCCTCCCAGCACGGTCCCAGAGCTGAGAGATGGCTGCGCTGCTGTGGCTCACCAGTCGGCAGTTCTCACACGCTCGGCTAATACCCATATGGCTATAACATGTCAAGGCCAGATTAATCCACGCAATGAAAATAAAATAATCTTTAATAAGAATACTAATCACCAGGCCTCAGGGAGCCCAGAGACCTGGAGGCTGTGCCGGGAATTAATGGCTGAGACAGATGGAGCGGCTCTAGGCTGGGGCCCGGCCCTGCCTGTCGACCCAGGGTGCTTCTGGAGCCCGCACATGCCCGGGTGTTGGGCCGCGAGCCAGGAAGGGCTCCTGCCCCTGCCGAGGGCACCTTGCCCAGGCCGCCTGTCAGGCCAGCAGCTGCCTGTGGCCCTGGCCACCTCTCTGCTCTCCCCCGCAAAGAGCCGGAGATTTGACAAATAAGGTGTCCACTGGTGGACAACCAAAGGAAATTAATTCTAAATCTGATTTTAAACACAGTCAGGAAGGCAAAAGAGCTCGCTGTTCCTGCTCCCCCTCCGAAATGAGACTCTCTGATATTTATAGAAAGATGATTAGGGCCGCAACGGGTGATTTATATTCTGCGTCCAGGTGACAGGAAGGACAGCAACCAGGACTTCAGGCTCTGAGCTGGTGCTCCGTTGGGTGATGCGCTGAGAGGCCCTTCTCCTTTCTGGGGTGAACCAGGGTGCGGGGGGCGGTGCTGGGAAGTGCAGCCCGGTGTGGGGAGGTCATTGAATCCGGAGTTGTGGAGTGTGGGGAGCTTCTTCTGGGCAAGGAGTTGGGAGATGTGAGATTCTATCAACCACCCCTCGCTGTGTGCCCTTGGGCTAGTCACTTCACTTCTCTGGGCCTCCAATTCCCCAGTGGTAAACTGGACGAGCCCCACATGGCTCTGACATTTTTCCATGGGTCTCTAAGGTCTGAGTGCAATCTAAGCAAGCCCTCTAAAGAGCCATGGCCACCTTCTGAGGGTACCTCTAAGGGCAAAACCCGAGGCAGGGAGGGCAGCTGTCGAACGAGGCCTGGCCCCTGCTGTGGGTCTCAGGCTTTCAACCCCTGCTCCTGTCACTAGAAGGACAAGGGCTCAGGACTGGGAGAGCTGAGACCCCCTGACTCAACACCCTTCCTCTCCTTAACTGTTTGCTGAGAGAATTGCCCAAAAGGGATCAGGATGCCCTCAAACCAGGCAGGGGCCCCATGGACCTCAGCAGGTCTCCTGAAGACTCCCTCAGGCTGGGCAGGGGCAGCCCCAGCTTGCAGAAGACATCTCAAGTATCCCAGGAAAGGTACCCCACTCTGTTCCCAGCCCTTCCTTTGCCCCAGGCCATCCACCAAGGAGCCGGGCAGCTCCAAAGAGGTCAAGGGCTTCTCCAGGGGGTAGAAAGGGGGACAAGGCAGGGCTCTTGGACCTGGCTCCCATTTGTGAAGGCCCTTAGTTTGGGACCCGTGCTGACCTTCCCAAATGAGCTTACACAGCCACAGAAGCCACCAACGGGGCTGAGAAATGTCTTTCCTCGTGCGACTTAAAACGGGCTTTCCATTCCCAAATCTCACTGCCTGCAGTGCACTATGAATTAATATTTTTTATAAAACCTGTAATTATCTTGCAACTGGCATAATTATATTGTATTATGATTTAAATGTAAAATTCAAAACATGCTGCAATTCCCTAACCCCGCTTTGGCATTTCTTTTTATTTGTTATTAATGTGGCAGCAGTGCCAGGAAATAGGAGTGGCCTTGGCCTCTTCCAGCCCCTGTGAGGTCCTGCCACTCAGGCCCTGGGGTTTCCACTCAGAGTCCCGCCCCGATGTGCTGTGAAAATTGGGCAAGACACATTCCCTCTCTGGGCTCCGCTTCCCTCTTCTGCCACACAAGGAGACTGCAGCATTACCTGAGACCTCCAAGCGAGGTCTTGACCCCAAAGACAGGAGGGCAGGTCTCCTTCCTACAGACAAATGTGGCTCAGTTCACCAGGGACAAATGATTGGCGTATTTGTACTCGCTGGCTAAATCCAGAGTTGGGGACGGTGGCTGACCCTGAGTACGTGTGCAGGGGCCAACCAGCCAGATTGTTATGACTTATGCTGTACCAGTTGCTAACCGTCCATCCGAATGCTACCCCAGGGAGGAGGGAAGTGGGGCTTTGCAGAGGGCTTTGTGCACAGAGAAAGCAATTGAAGGTGCTGGATTCAGGCAACCTGGGATCAGATCACTACTCTGCTACTTAAGTTGAGGGACCTCAGTTTTCTTATCTGTAAAATGGGACTGTAATACTTAGCTTAGAGGACTGTTGTAAGGATAAGACACTGCTAAGTCCCCAGAGGCAGGGAGTCCCCGTACCTGTATCCCCAATGCCGGGACACAGCAGATGCTCAGCAGAATGGATAACTATTACAACATCAAAGACGAAAAATCATCACCAAGGTCCTTCATTATCCCCACCTGAATGAGGGAAGGTTTGGAGCAGCTCTGGCGGACAAAGCAGCCCGGGGCAGGCCAGAGAGACGCTAAAAGCCTGTACCTGGCTCTGAGCAATACAGACCTGTCTTCAGGCCCCGAGCTATCACTAGCTGTAAGACCTAAGCAGGTACACTACCTCTTACACTTCAGCTTCCCCATCTGTAATATGGAATTGTGATACGTGCCTTGCTGCAATGAACAAATGAGCTGGTATGGGATGCACCCCACTATAAGCTGTGAAGGCAATAGGGGTGTTGGTTGTTTTTCTTCCCCAGTGCAAAGCTGAGACATACAGGGCTGTCTGTGATAGTAACCATGAGAGGCTTGTAGCCTGGGGAGCCTGGCAAACCAGGCTGCAGAGGGCAGAACAAATCCAGAAATGGGCAAATGCCACAGAAGGTGCTTTGGGGTTTAGAGCTCAGGACAGGAGAAGTCTCAGAAATTGGGGATGTGAAACAAGATTTCTTAAGAAAACCAGAGAGCGGGTTGGACGTGGTGGCTCACGCCTGTAATTCCAGCACTTTGGGAGGCCGAGGCAGGTGGATCACTTGAGGTCAGGAGTTTGAGACCAGCCTGGCCAACATGGTGAAATCTCGTCTCTACTAAAAATACAAAAATTAGCTGGGCATGGTGGCGGGCACCTGTAATCCTAGCTACTCGGGAGGCTGAGGCAGGAGAACCTCTTGAACCCAGGAGGCTGAGGTTGCAGAGAGCTGAGATCACCCCACTGCACTCCAGCCTGGGCAACAAAAGTGAAAACTCCGTCTCCAAAAGAAAAAAAAAAAAGAGAAAGAAAGAAAACCAGACAGCCTCTGGGAAGGGCTTCAAAGGGCCTAGTGGCTGCGGGGAAGATCCCGGCCCCAGAGATCTCTGGGCAAGACGGCTCCTAAGTGGAGCCAGCTGGACTCCGTCCCCACCTGTTATCACCTGAGGCTGTCAGCCTATGTCATGCCCAGTCCTGTTGGCGCTCAGGGGCCTTTCCTGCCTGCCTGCTGGGGGCAGAGGGATGGGTGATCAGGACTAAAGGTCCCTCTCACTGTGGCCCCAGGGCCTGTGTAGTAGCAGCAAAAGGCTAGGAGCATATTCCCAGCGGCTGACAAGAGCTCCGTTCCAGTTTTCACTAAGGGTATCTGGGGACAGGCTCTTGTCTCTCTGATCCCTGCACAGGAAATCCTCCTCCCTTTCACCTCCTCTGTCCAGGGGATCCAAAGATCTCAACAGCCAGGCTTCACTGTGCCCGGGGGGCTGAGCCACCATGTGCCCAGCCACTCGTGAGACCAAAGAAAACAACAGAGAGTAGCCGGGCCAAGACCAGGAACAGCTGGGCACCTGCTGTTTGTCCACACAAGCTTGCTTAGTGTTTCCCACTCTTGGGGTGCCTGGTTGCACAGACTCCCCCACAGGCACACACACACACGCACACCATGCAAACACTCACGTATACATGCACGCACACATGCACACATACACTCATGCACACATGCAAACACATGCACACATACACTCACACACACAAGCATACACTCATGCACACATGCACACGCATGTGCACACATGCACACATACACTCATGCACACACATGCATATATACACTCACGCACACATGCATGCACATATGCATATATACACTCACACACATGCACGCACATGTATACACTCACATGCACACACATGCATACATACACACGTACACACGTACACATACATTCATGCACACATGCACACACATGCATACATAAACTCTTGCACATATGCACACATGCATATACACATGCACGCATACACTCACGCACACATGCACACACTAACGCACACATGCACACACAAATGTGCACTCACGCACACATGCACACATATGTACTCACGCACACATGCACACATACACTAATGCACACATGCACACACACGCATACACTCAGGCACACATGCACACACGTACACATACACTCATGCACATGCACACACATGCATACATACACTCATGCACACACACATACACACACTACACACATGCACACACTCATGCGTATTTGCATATACTCAAGAATGCACACATGCACACACATGCATACACTCATGCACACATGCATACACATGCATACATACACTCATGCACACAGGCATAGACTCGCACATGTACACATGCACTCATGCACACAGGTATACATACACTCACGCACACATGCACACATATGCACACATGCACACACGTACACACTCACTCATACATGCATATGTACACTCACTCATGCACACACATGTACACACACGCACACATGCACACAGGCATGCATACATACACTCGCACTCACGCACACATGCACACATGCATGCACACACATGCATACACATGCATACATATGCCACAGGCATACACATGCACACACATGCATACATACACTCATGCACACATGCACACATACACGCATACACACACATGCATACATACGCCACAGGCATATACATGCACACACATGCATACATTCACTCATATACACATGCACACATACACTCACGCACACATGCACACACACACATGCACTCATGCACACAAACGTACACATACACTCACACACAGGCACACACATATGCACACACATGCATACACTCAAGCACATACACATGCATACATACACATGCACACATATGCACACACATGCATACATACACTCACGCACACATGCACACACACGTACACACACTCATGCACACACATGCAATCATGCACACATGCACAATTGGTACACTCACGCACACATGCACACAAACGCACACATACACTCACGCACACATGCGCACACACATGCACACATACACTCATGCACACATGCACACACACATACACATGCACACATGCACACACATGCACACATGCCCACATGCACAATTGGTACACTCATGCACACATGCACACAAACGCACACATACACTCACGCACACATGTGCACACATGCACACATACACTCATGCACACATACATACACACACGTGCACACATACTCATGCACACAAGCATACACATATGCATACATACGCACACATGCACACATACACTCACGTACACATGCACACATACACACACACATGCACACACATGCATACATACACTCACGCACACATGCACACACACATGCACACATACACTCATGCACACCACCTGGGCCTAGGCTCCCTCGTCTGCATGCCCTGCTCCTGCTCCGACACAGGAACCCAGCAGCACACCTATGGGTACAGCTGCCACCCTAAGTCATGGCCCAGGGGCTCTCTGCTCACTGTCCTCCTCCACAAGGCCCTTGCCTGTCTTCTCGCACAGGTCCCTGATAAGCTCCCCCTGAACAGAAGCAGCCTGTTCAGGGCCCCAGGGACAGATCCAACCCAGACTGTACTCCCTGGGTGCCCCTGGCTTCATACCCCTCACTGTGCTCATTCACCCAGGGCCCCGGTCCCACTCCCCTCTACCCTACAGGTTAGAAGTTCAGTGGTTTCGAGCACCAACTCTGGAGCCAGACTTCTGAGTTGAAATCCCAGCTCTGCCATCCCCAGCTGCATGACCTTGGGCAAGTGGCTTTGCCTCACTGTGTCTCATCTATAAAACCACAAGAATAGTAGTTCCTATGTCATAGTGTAGTGGCCAGGATTCAATGAGTTAATACTCGCAAAGTGCTTAGAACTACGTCTGACCTGAGTTAGGAGTTAGCCAGTGGTATCATTCCCTAATCCGGGTAGGAATCTCATAGCATACCCAATTGCACAGGTGCCTTTAGCTGTACCCCCCACAGAAGGCACCACCTGGCTGGAGTCTCTTTCCCTCCCTCTCCCCTCCCCCATCTTGCTTCCATGTCCTTCCCCAACACACGGACACAGGTGGCCTGGCTATTTGCTGATGTAGGAACCCTGGAGGTTTATCCATCTTCCCAGGGGCTGTGTGGGCCACCCAGGTGCCTGTGGGCTCTGACGTCCCCCCTTACACCCTGGCAGCCCTGCCCAGACCAAGTGCCGCTGCCGGCTGACCCATGCCCAGGCCATGGCGCGCTCACCCACACAGGCATCCCGCCGCTCCTCGTAGCCGGCACTGCACACGCATTTGCCAATGGGCACGAGCCACTCGCCCTCCGCGCTGCAGTACATCTTGGGTGTGTCCCGCTCCTCTGAGTGCCGTACGCACTGGCCCCGAACCTCCACCAGTGAGGATGAGTCAGCCCCCGTCACTGCCTCGGAGAAGGCAGCCAGATTGCGCACCATGGCGGGGCACTTCTTATAGTAGATGCGGAGAGAGAGGATGGCTAGGCAGGCACCTATGTCCTGGAAGGCCAGGTAGAAGCCGCGCTTGCTGAGGGGACCCACACCGCGCACCTCTGTGTTGAGCTTGAGACGCCGCACACCAAGGTCGGCACCTGTGAAGCTCTCGTCGGCCGCAATGGTGTCGATTTTGAGGAACTGGCTTTCTTGTGTGCTGGCCCCCAGGTCGCGGTCCGACTCCAGGTAGTAGAGGTTGAAGGTCTCCTTGCAGGTGCCCAGCACGCCGGGCATGCTGTTGCAGTCGCGCAGGGTAAACTTGATCTCAGCATAGACGCGCCGGGCGCCGTCGCGGGGGATCCAGCTTGTGCGCAGCCAGTTGTTCTGGTTGGGGCTCATGACATTGCACACCTGGTATGTGTGGATGGGCTGGAAGGACTCGTCCACCTCGTTGATGGAGTCCCACTGTGGGCAGAGAGAACACAGCCACTATAGCAGGGCCAGCACCTCACCCTCTTTTGCCAATGACCCTGTGTTCTGTGCCGAGGATGCTGGCAAAAAAAGACAAAGGAGCTGGCCTCCTGGTGGACTGTCATAGCTACTAGATGCCAGGCCCCCTGCGGACATGATCTCGCACAGGGCCACGATCTTCAGGGGAAGTGTTATTTACTAACTCTTGAGATGAGGAAGTAGAGGCTCTGACCTGTGAGCCACACGTCTGAGGTCATGTCGTTATCAAGCAATGGCTGGACGGGAATCGGGCCTGTCTAATGCCAAAGCTCTGCCCTCATTTCTCTATGGCTCCTCCTATCTTTCTTAGAGTAGGAGGACTTGCCTGGGGAAGTCAGCAAGTCCAGTTTCCGTATCAGCTGCCAGAGGAATCTTTCTAATATATGAACCAGACTATGCCTTGCCTCCACCTCAAATCCTTCAGCAGCCTCTCCTGCACTGCTGCTTGTTGAGTGACTGCCTGATCCACAGACTCCCTCCACCCTGCTCTTCTTGCTGTTCCCCTGGCCTGGCCTGGGTCCCACTCAAGGGAATCCCAGGATGTGAGAAAGTTGAGTGTTAATTGCTTCTGTGCTGCCTGCTGGCTGGGCATCAGTGATTCCGAAATAAACCAGACACTCTCAACAGAGTGAAAAGGTAACCCATGAAATGGGGGAAGCTATGTGCAAATCATGTAGCTGATAAGGGATTAATATTCAGAATACATAAAGAATTCCCACAACTCAACAACAATAGAAAAGAAACAGTCTGATTAGAAAATGGGCAAAGGACCTGAACAGACATTTCTCTAAAGAAAATATTCAGATGGCCAAATGGTACATGAAAAGATGCTCGACATCCCTAATCATTAGGGAAATACAAATCAAAACCACAATGAGATACCACTTCATACCCAATAGGATGGCTGTTATTAAAAATAATAATAATAAGGCCGGATGTGGTGGCTCATGCCTGTATTCCCAGCACTTTGAGAGGCCGAAGCAGGTGGATCACCTGAAGTCAGGAGTTCAAGACCAGCCTGGCCAACATGGCAAAACCCTGTCTCTACTAAAAATACAAAAATTAGCCAGATGCAGTGGCGTGTGCCTACAATCCCAGCTACTCGGGAGGCTACAGCAGGAGAATCAGTTGAACCTGGGAGGCAGGGGTTGCAGTGGGCCAAGATCGCGCTACTGTACTCCAGCTTGGGCAACAGAGCGAGACTCCCTCTCAAAAAAAAAAAAAAATGATAATAATAAGTGTTGGCAAGGATGTGGAGAAGTTAGAACCCTGTGCATTATGGGTGGGATTGTAAAATAGTGCAGCTGCTGTGGAAAACAGTATGGCAGCTTCTCAAAGTGTTTAAAATAGAATTACCATATGATCTAGCAATCCCATTTCTAGGTATCTATCCCAAAGAATTGAAAGCAGGGTCTCAAAAAGATATTTGTACACCCCTATTCATAGCAGCATTATTCACAATGGCCACAATGTAGAAGGAACCTAACTGTACGTCAATGAACCAGTAGATAAGCAAAATGTAGCATATTCCTACAATGGAGTATTAGCCTTAAAAGGGAAGGAAATTCTGATACACCTTAAAGACATGCCAAATGAAATAAGCTAGAAACAAAAAACAAATATTGTTAGGATTCCACGTATACGCAGTACCTAGAGTAGTCAGATTTAGAGACAGAAAGTAGAATGCTGGCTGCCAGGGGCTGGCAGGGAGAGGGCAGTTACTGTTTAAGGGTATGGAGTTTCCGTTTTGCAGGATGAATGGAATTCTGGCAGTGGTGGTGGTTATGGCCACACAGCAGTGTGAATGCACTACATGTCACTGAGATGTGCACTTAAAAAGGGTTAAGACGGTAAACTTTACATTATGTGTATTTCACCAGAATAAACAAGAAAGAAAGAAAGATGCCTGGTCGGGCGCGGTGGCTCACGCCTGTAATCCCAGCACTTTGGGAGGCCAAGGCGGGCGGATCACAAGGTCAGGAGATCGAGACCATCCTGGCTAACATGGTGAAACCCCGTCTCTACTAAAAATACAAAAAAATTAGCCGGGTGTGGTGGGGGGGGGGGGGGCGCCTGTAGTCCCAGCTACTCAGGAGGCTGAGGCTGGAGAATGTCATGAACTCGGGAGACGGAGCTTGCAGTGAGCCGAGTTCCTGCCACTGCACTCCAGCCTGGGCGACAGAGTGAGACTCCGTCTCAAAAAACGAAAGATGCCAAAAACACTCCCTGTCTTCAAGTGCCCCGGGCCCACCAGACTAGGCAGTGCGGGGTGATGAGCTGAGGGAATCCAGGTGGGCAAGACTCCCAGGCCCCTCCCCAGCCCTCCTGGGTGTGGGCATCTGTAGTTTACCTGTCAACCTGGCACTGCAATGAAGCAGGACCCTCTTGCAAGGGTGGAGGTCTGCAGAAGACAGGGGAGGGGACAGCCCCAGCTTCCTCGGCTGCTGAGCACCGGCTGGCCAGGAGCAGTCCTTGTTGAGCTGACTTCAGGGACTCATGAGGGCTCTGAGGAGGAGCTGGCGGACGAGGGCAGAGGGAGGGGTTGGTCTCTGGGCCCCTGTCCTGGTTCCTCCACACATGCAACACCTTGACCTTCTTCAATTGTCCTTGAACTAGAGATCCTATTGCTTAAAGGGGGAGGGGGGCTTCATGACCAGATGCTCTGAGAACCTGTGGAGTTCTGGGCTTATTCCACAAGTGCTAGAGAGAAGGTCATGGGCATCTCAAGTCTTTTTCTGCCCATCCCAAGTCCCTCCATCTAATCTCGTCTTGATCCTCAGTGCCCACATCTGTAAAATGAGACTCAAACAGGCCCCACTTCAGCGAGATCTGAGAGGATGCAGTGCGAAAATTTCTGCAAAATGCTTAGCTCAGGCCTGGCACAGGAAGGCCCTTGACGAATGGCCCTAATATGATACTGAACTGGCAGCGTCTTCACAACCCACCGCGCCTGCTTCCAGGGACCATGTGGGAAGATTTCCTGCTTCCAAAGGGGCCCCAGGGAGTGCCAGCCTCACCTGAAAGAGTTTAGGCTTCCGAGTCTCCCTGACCCAAGAAGGACCCCTGCTCCACACCCCGCTTTGCTGTCAGAGGCTCCAAGCAGCGCAGCATCACATCTGGGGTTAAAGTCATTGTCACAATTAATGGAGCACCAAAGAGCCAGCCAGCTGCTCCCTGTCTGTTTCCTGCCAGGGACCCGGATAAATTAATCAGCTCAATCCGAGTCTACTCCAGCTGCCCCGTCGGGGCCAATGGTCTGGCCTGGCCCTGCCAGCCCCAGGAGCTGCTGATGCCCAGAGTGGCACAGACTCCTGGAGGTCTGGTGCAAGGGCAGAATCAGCCCTGTTCTCTGCCTAGGGCACCCCCACCCCACGATGGGTGCCACTCTCATCTCCGCTGCTTCTCAAGCCCAAAAACTGACTCTGGCATGCTGCTCCCCCAACTCTGTCCTCCCAGATCAGAACGCAGCGAACCAGCTGTGCAGCGCTTGGCAAGGCACATCCCTTCTCTGGGGCTTGGGCTTCTCTTCTGTAAAATGGGGTAGCGAACGCCTGCTCCTTCCATCTACTCCAGGAGGTGGTGAGAATCCAGTGAGACAATGAAAATTAACCTGCCCACTTACCTAAAGCAGCATTTGTTAGTCCATGTTAATTAGCCAGAGCAGGCAGGGAGCACGTCCCAGCGTGCGGAAGTTCCTGGGAGCAGAAGGAAGGACGCAGCCTGATGAAGAGCAGGGGGTCTGGGCCAGACCTCCCCCAGTCTTGGTAGAATTGCTTCGCCTCTGAGAGCTTTCGGTTTCTCGTTGGTAAAATGGCCTTTTCATGTATAAGCCCATTGATGGCACTGCACGGAGCAGTTCTAAGATTGTCCCCACGTTATAAATGAGGAGGTGGAGGCGAGGTAAGTGATCTGCCTGAATCACACTGATCACAGGAGGCGGAGCCCCCGTTCATCAGGACCCAGTGCCCTGGCCCTTCAGGCTGTGCACCTGTCTGATAATCGGGTAACGTTTCTGAGACTGGAGACTGCCCTGGGTGACCCTTGTCCTCAAGCTACTGAATGGACTCCAGAGTCAGAGGGGTGGACCATCTCCAGAGGTTCCCCCTCCCAGATGGGCAGGAGAATCACCTGGAAGGCTTATTATTTTTTATTTTTATTTTCTGAGACAAGATCTCTGTCACCCAGGCTGGAGTATAGTGGCTCACTGCAGCCTTGACCTCCCAGGCTCAAGCGATCCTCCTACCTCAGCCTCCTGAGTAGCTGGGACCACAAGCATGCACCACCACGCCCAGCTAATTTTATTTTTTTTTGTAGAGAAAGGGTCTCACTATGTTGCCCAGGCTGGTCTCGAACTCCTGGTCGCAAGCAAGCCTCCTAAAATGCTACGATTACAGGTGTGAGCCACCATGCCTGGCTCCCTGGAAAGCTAATTAAACAGAAGATTCCCAGGCCTCTCTGCGGACCTCCTGGATGTGGGACTCTGCATGCTTCACCTGCTAGCCTGGCACAGGTTCAAGGTCTAGAGTTTGGGAATCAGGCATCTCATTCCGGCCTTTCCTCCTCTCCGAGAAACCCCAGTCTCCAGGTTCCCTGAAGATGGCAGGTGGACCCTGCCTCAGCAGAGAGTGCAGGCTTGCCTCCCCATCTCATGAAACGGTCACAGAGTGGGCCTTACTGCCTGCAGTTCGAAGGTGGCGTAAGGGACTCACTGCAGGCTCTGGGCCCAGAGAGACCCAAGTTTGAGTCCCAGCTTGCCATCAGCTGGAACCTGCTTGATGATGGGCAAATTAGTCCTCACTGCCCTGAGCCTCAGCTTCCTCACCTGTGAAGTGCGGTGGCTGCACCCACCTCAAGGATTGGTTGTGGGGAGTGATGAGATCATGCCTGTGACCTGCTCAGAACTCAGCGAATCTAAGTTGCCTGATTTGTTCTAACTCGCGAATGCAATGCCAGAACGCTGAGCTATGCTTTATAGCGCCCTGCACGGAAACCCACCTGAGACTGCCATTGTGAGCGTCCAAAACACGAGGCCAGCCACGCTCCCCACCTGCTGAAAACTCTGACAATTCCTCGCTGCCCTAAACACCAAGTCCAATGCTCTGAGTGGGATAAAGACACCCCGGAGCCAGCCAGGGCCCAGGCGTGCCCTCCTAGCTGCTGCGACTCAGGGGAATGCCATCTCAGCCAACCGCCATGCAGCGAGGGAGGGACCAGGACCCACCTCTTCATGGGTGGAACCCTGCCACGGGGGGTGGGGGGCAGCTCACTGCACCAAAGCCCTTCCACACCACGCTCATGCGGGGAAGACAGCCACACCAAGGAGTGTTTTACAGAGTGGGGAACGGACGCGCCAGGAGGTAAAGGGACACCTCAAGAACCCGGCGTCCGTCCTCAGGCAGTGGTGCTGGGTCAGGTGACGAGGGCTTCCTCCAGGCTCGGGGACCTGGAGAGCCAGGGCCATATGGCCTGCCCCCAGCTCCCGGGAGCCCGGTGCATGAGGGCTGATAACAGGCTCAGCTCACTGCTGCCTGGTGATCAGACCCCCAGAGACAGGGGAGCGGGGCCATGTCGAGACTTCCAACCACAGGCCCCCAACAAAAGGCCCAGATGAAAACTCTACCCGAAGTCAAGAAAGGCCCTTCATAAATGGTAACTTTTGGTGTCATTATCATCATCATTATTAATATTATTAGTCCTCTGTCCTCAGAGCCATAGAAGCTGAACGTGTACATGAAAGAACTCAGGTATGGATGATATGCTCGTGCCTGTGGCAGGGATGTGTGCATGTGTGTGTACACACGCGTGCGTGTGTGTGTGCATGTGTGTGTTTCTGAGCACGCTGGTGAGAGGAAGTTCGTGTGACAGTAACCATGTGAGATAATACACATAACAATGTTAATGATCATTTAAGCCTACGTTCATCGACGGCTCACCCTGTGCCAGACTCGGTGCCAAGACTGTGTCATCTGCTCTCACCCTGGTGCAGACCTGGGAGGTCATCACAGACTTGTCCCTTTCTATAGATGGGGAAACTGAGACTCAGAGAGGTGAAATGGCGACCCAAGGCCACCCGCTTGTCAAGGGCAGAGCCGGGATCTCACCAGGCTCGCGGGCTCACTCCTACTCTACTGCCCTGCCCCCGCAGGATTAAGAGAAGAGAAGCAGAGGGATGGGGCAGTGCAGCCTGCTCACTGTAGCCCCTCCCCAGGAGGATGGGGGCACGGCCTGTGAGCACATGACCCACAGCAGCCTGAAGGCTGAGCCCAGAGTCTGTGGCCAGGCCCAGGAGCTTGGCCACACTGGGAGAGAGACAAGCAGAGACTCCAGAGGTCAGAGGACTGGTGAGGCCAGGGCAGCTGGGAGGGAGGGAGCAACCCAGAAGGCAGGAAAGCCTGAATGGCCTTCTTTAGTCCTGGCCTGGCACCTCATGAATCTGTAGGATGCAGCCATGGGGATTCCCGGACCTAGGGCTTCAGACTTGAAGAATCAGGGATCTGGTGTCAGGGTTGGTTCTGTAATCTCAAGGGTCTGCATGCACTAAATTGTTAAGAGATCAGCAGCACTAACTGCTGTGTGCCCTTGGGTAAGTCCCTTGACCTCTCTGGGCCTCTGCTTCCTTTTGATCTATCTCATGCAGACTCTGTGAGTGGCAGCCTCTCTCTGCTCACAGAGGGATGACGTTATCCCCAGTGCCCATCACTCACCCCATGAGCCGGATAGGTGAGCCAGCCCCAGTCCCCGTGGATGGTTGATGTGTCCAGCAAATTCACTGTAAAACAGGAGACAAGAGGGCATCAGGCCCCTGTGACTTCTCCCCAGCTCCTCAAGAGCAGCCTGACCCAGCTACACTGGTCCACACTCAGCCCCCAGCACACAGCTCACACGGGTCCCTCTGCCTGAATGCCCTTTCTCTCTTCCTCTCTCCTTGAAGGCCCAGTTTAAGTTCTTTCTCTTCCCCGAAGCCTTCCCCTCACCCTCTTGGCCAAAAAGTAATATTCTGAACTCCCAGAACACAAGCTGTTCCAAGTGCTAGACATCCTTGGTTGGTGGTACAGTGGGATAGTTAAGAGGTGGGCTCGAAGCTGGCAGGCCTCAGAATCCCAGTTGTGCCACTTAGGAGCTGTGTGTCCCTGGGCCAGCCCCCTCGCCTCCCTGAGGCTCAGCTTCCTCCTCTGTAAAATGGGGTGATAACGATTCCGGTCCCACAGGGCTTTTGTGACGATGACCCCACCCTTGTCTCCTGTAAGAGCCATGATGGCATTCAAGGTATGCTGCAAAGTCATACCTCCCATCTGAGGACTGGCCCCAGCTTCATAATTACCCTGTTCCCCCAGCACGGTGCCTGGCATCTAGCATGTCCTCTGTGCACATCTGGTGTGGAGGGGCTTAGGGGGGTAAGAGCTGCCTCTTAGTGAGCACCTACTATGTGCCAATATCTGCAAGGGGAGCTTGAGATGCCTCATCTGGGCCCCGCACAAAAACCTAAGAGGCGGGCATTATTACCTCCATTTTACAGATAAAAGAACCGAGCCTCAGGGAGGTCTGGGAATGTGCCAAGAGCCCCACAGGTGTAGCTGGCGGGGCTGGCATTCAGAGCACTTGCTGTAGCAACTGCAGGCCATCCACCATCCCTGGATGCTCAGGCCCGAGAAGCAGAACCTCTGGGTAGTCTCCACGGCGGGGAAGGAGCACTGGTCCAAAGGGCAAGTCACTCTAAGTCAGGCCCTCTGCAAAGGGGACCCTGCAGGCTCAACATGGTAGGGAAAAGAGCCCATCTTGGGGGTCAGACATTCCTGGGCCCATGTCTCAAGGCAGCTACTTATTAGCAGGTGACCCTCAATTTTCTCATCTGTAAAATGGGTTCATAGTACCTAAGGGTGGGATGAGGGTCAGGAAGGTATGTGAAGCCTGGAGCCAGGGCTGGTCCTTACCAACACTAGTTCCCCTTCTCTAAGTCCCCCGCCCCCCACCTCTCTCCATGTCCCTTGTGGTCACGCCCTCACTTAAGGTGATACAGATGCATTACACTGTTTAGAAATCAGGGCTCCGGCTTCAGCCGTCTCTAACTGCTGTGTGTCCTTGGTTAAGTCCCTTCACCTCTCTGCTCCCTTTTGATCTAGCTGGTGATCGCTGTAT
The DNA here is from genome assembly GCF_028878055.3 of Symphalangus syndactylus. Classification (NCBI taxonomy): domain Eukaryota; kingdom Metazoa; phylum Chordata; class Mammalia; order Primates; family Hylobatidae; genus Symphalangus; species Symphalangus syndactylus. The sequence goes on from NC_072444.2 coordinate 14,995,412, forward strand.
GAGAGGGCTTTTGGCTCCAGAGTCCCACAGCTTTCCCTTTCACTCTGCCTGCCATGAACCTCCTCTACCAGCCAACAGCCATGGGCTTTTAACCACCCCAATCAGTGGGCTTGGGCAGGTGACAGGGGTTAAAGGTAGGGGCTCTCCTGGAACTTTCCCGCGGGGAGGATGGGTGTCCTTCTGCCTGAGATTTGCATAGCTCTAAGCCTGCCCCTCAAAGATGGAGACAAGTGTCCTCAGGAAGTACTGGAGTGAGGATGCTCTTATTTGCTGATTTTCTCCTGCCTTTCACCCTCCCCACCCCACCGTCAGGGACCCTGGAGGAGGCTGGCTGGAGTGGGGCTGGCAGAACTAGGGAGGGAGTCTCCATGCTCCTCCCTGCATTCCTCCCCGGGTCCCCAGGGGCCACCTGGGATCAGGGGACACAGCGAATGTCTGCAGAGGGACCTCCCCCTCCCCAAGCCGGCCCCACACCAGGGGCAGAGGCAGAGAGAAGGCTTCCCGCCTCCCTCCGTCCCTCCCTCTCAGGCAATGTAGAGAAAACTGGGTCAGGCAAGCTCTCTCCTCCTGCTGGCTGGTGGGAGGGGGAGGGGGCCGCACTGCAGTTTCCCCCAGACCAGTAAAGGCGAGTTTGGTGAGATGGTGAGGGAAGGACACGTATGGGTCCCCCCGCCCCACCCCACGTCCCAGACACAGGTCTCGGGGTGACGGGACCCCTTCTGTGACCTGGCCTGGAGGCAGCCCAGACCTGTGCCTACCCCAGAGCCACCCGAGTGGATGTGCACCGCTTAGGATTCTCCCCCTGGAGCGTGCGGGCTTCAGGGCCTGCAGACACCACTCTCCAGGCCCTGCCCTCCTGGGGGAAGCCCCACCTTATCTGCAGCTGATTCTTGATCAACCAGCCAGGGGATCAGATAATCCAAAGATAAGTCAAAAGTCGATTCTGTCGGACTCAGGAAGGGCTACAGGATTCCAGGGCTGTTTGTTCCAATTCATTCCAGACCCTTCTCTGTCCCTCCCCCCCCCTTCCTCTGTCCCCATCTCCACCTTCCCCATCCATGTCCCCTTGAATGGGTGAGAACGCAGAGTGTCCCTTGAAGGAAGCCCCAAGTCCATAGGAGGTTTGATCAGCACTGAAGAGAACGCCAGCATTAGGCCCACCCAGCCTGGGCCTGGGTCCCCTTGGGAGTTCAGACCCTCTGGTCACCGCAGCTGGCCTCTCTGCTGCCTCTTGCGCTGCCGGACTGTGAATCCAATTCTCCTCTGTGGGCCCATCTCGCCGCTTACAAAACGCGGGGATTGGACTCCATGGTCTCCCAGGGCCCTTCAGTGAAGCGAAGCACTTAACCCCCGCCTCAGTTTCCTTATCTGAAAGATGTCCATAGGCATCCCTCCTAGGCCCATCTGCCTGGGCTGTTCTGGGGGGATCAAACGGGTCCCTCTCCTGCTCTGGGAAGCACAGATAACTCCTAAGCCGTTTCTGTTCGACTGTGGAAGGCATTATGCGATTTCTTTTTTTCTCCAGCACCGTCGCCTTCCCCCATTCCATTTCGCTGAGACTAATACTTAAATTGATTTACATTCCCTGAGGACTCAGCGCATGATGGTGAGGCTGGAGAATTCGGGGTGGCCAGGGGACGTCAGCCAGGATTCTGAATGCCTTGGACATCACCTCAAAGTGGAGGATAAGCCACACCAGAGAGCAATAAGGGGCCGTGGGCCTGGCAGGGGTCGGAGGGTGTCTCTGCAGGTGCAGGGCCCTTCCTGGGCCCACGGGCGCCCCAGCAAAGGCTCTGAGAGTAGCCTGGTGTAGGGGTATTTGGCCAGGCTAAGGTCCTGTCACCTTTGCTAGACCCAGCTGGGAGCAGAGCCCCCTCCCTGAGTTCTAACAGTCTCCTCGGCTGGCTCTGGTTGTTCTAGACCAGCCCAGGGACAGTGCTGTAGAGGACTCCCAGATGCGCCACATGGAACTCAGGTCCCAGGTCTCCACCCCATGGCTGTCTGACTCGCGTGGATAACCTGTGCCTGGCTGTGGGTACCCTGCTGCATTGATCGGAGAGGGGGTGGACTCTCGCTCTTGGGCCATGGCTCCCTTCACCCTGGACACAGACTTCCCCACCTGCCTCTCTCTCTAGACCCTGCCTCTTCCTCAGCTGCTGGCCCCCACCCACTGCACAGGTCCCCTCCCCAGACCCATGGTTTGTCCTCAGCACATGAGCCTGGTCCAAGCCCCCTCTTCGAGGGTCTCTGGGGCTACCAGCCTGTGATTCCAGAGAGTGCTGGCTCCTTCCCAGAGAAGAGAGTTGAGGCAGGGGGTTGGGGGTGCACCACCTGACTCCCAGTGCCTCAATGGAGGGGTCCTCGGAGACTGCTGGGCAAACGAACTGTCCCCTTCCCTCCACCCACCCTCGGAAAGCCGTCTTCTCAGGTGCAGCTCCCAGGGCCCCAAGGCCTCTTAGATTCCAATCCTGCCCCCTTTCCTACTCCCCAGCACTCCCCAACCCCAGACCTCTCCCAGTGCCCCGGGAACCTGTGCCTTGTTATACCCACCCAGCCCTGCTCTGCTGGTACCTCACCTCTCGGTCACCCTGCCGTGCCCCTCCTCCATGCTGGGCCCTGGGCTCATGGGAGACTGATTTTATCTGTGTCTGTGTGTGTTTCTTGGTGCACATGCATTTCCGTGGGCATGGATGCAAACGACAGGCTCCTTACATATGCGGTGTGATGTATATATATGTAGACACAGAGTTGCGTATTTTCATGTGCATGCATCTGTACATGCATGTACATGTGTGTTTGTGCTCATGTGTACTGGCTTCATTTCTGTGCGTGTGGCTGTGGGTTATGTGGGGTGGGGAGACTGACCACACGTCAGTCTCTACAGGCCTGGGTCACAAGTGTGAATCCCAAGTAGCCTGTGTGTGTGCTTGTGTGTAGGGTGGGACCTCGGTGAGCTGCGTGTGAAGGGCAGATGTGTGGTCTGTCTGGGTGTGGAAGAGCAGGACCGGCTCTGGAGTTCGCTCACACCTGGAAGTTCATCCTGGCAGGGTGAGGACCCAGCTCTGGTCCCTGGACATCAGCCGGGGAACCTGCATGGAGACGCTCTGGCTTCCTTGGGGCAGAGCTGTAGGAACAGAGGAGGGTCAGGGCAGGGGTTGGGGTGTGGGGAGTGGGACCCAGGGAAACCTCCTGAGCTGGATGGAGCTGGGGTCTCCAGGGAGCTAAGGGGTGTGTGAGCTAAGGGGTGTGTGGATAGGAGGCTTCGGTGCTCCCTCTCAGCTCTTCTTGTGCCCCCACCACCAGAAGTCATTTCCCAGACCTTTTTGGTCCCAACGACTCAGTGCACCTCCCCACCCCAATCCTTCCTCCCACACGGGGCCCCAGAGTGACCCTGCCATCCCAGCCTTCTCTGGCAAGACTTTGCCCTCCGGGGCCTGCCTGCCTCAATCTCTCTGTGGCCTCCCCATCCCCCAGCCCTCTCCTCCCCAAGCCGTTCCCGCTGCCCACGAAGCTGCCTCTCCTCCAGCTGGAACTCCCCTGCCCTCGCTTCTCCCCATTCCGTCGCCAGACTGTGGCCCTCGGGCCCTGACACCTCTCCCAGACTTTCATTCCGCACCCCTCCTTCCTGCCTCCCCTCAAAGCCAGTCCTGCTCTCCGGGGTCCCGTTTCTCAGCGCCTGGCTTCTATCTCTCAATGCCGTCCCCACCCCCTTTTCCTTCTGCCCTCTGAACCTCCTCCCCCATTCTCCTGTCCCTCCATCCCCAGTGCCTACCCCCCTGTCCTCTGTCCCCAACCTTGTTCCTTGCCCTACCTCACTGTACCCTCTCCTCCTTACCTCTTCTCTTCTGTCCAGTCCTGTCCCCTTGTCCCTGGCGTCCGACCCTCAGTTTTCTGTCCCCAGCTGCACATCCCTCAGTCCTGTCTCCTGTCCTTTCCCACTGTCCCCCAGTCCCCGGTACCTGTCCGTCTTCCTCAAGCTCGCGGGTTCCCATCTCCACCGCTCTGTCCCTTAATCCCGGGTCTCTTCCGCGGTGCCACCCCGCCCCCCGGGCCGAGGGATCCCGGCCGCCTTGGAGCTCAGGGTCGATGCAAAGGAAGTTGAGCCGCAGGCAGCGCGCGCCGCGCCCAGCGCCCCTCGGCCGCCCCCGCCCCGCCGCCGCCGCCGCTGCTGCCGCCGCTCACCTTCGCCGCGCGCCGCGGACACGCAGGTGGCCGCCGCCGCCGCGGCCGTGACGACCCAGAGCGCAGGGGGCAGGAGGCCCCGGGCGGGGGCCATGGCCGGGTCGGGCGGGCGGGGGCGCCGCGCACCCTCGGGCTCGGCCGCGGCGGCCCGCGCGTCGGGAGGGAGCGCGCTCCCTCGCTCTCCGCACACCCGGCCGGGCGCACACCCCGGCGCACACGCGGCTCCCGGCGCACACGCGGCTCCCAGCGCACACGCGGGCACCCGCGCCCGCCGCCGCCGCCGCCGCCCCGGGCGGGGGCCGGCCCGTCACGGCGCCGAGCCAATCAGCACCGAGGCGGGGGGGTGGTGGACACGGAGCCCGCACCGCGGCCACCCGGCCCGCGGCCACCGCCGCCGCACGTGCGCACGCCCACACTCCCCCGGCGGGCACCTTCGGGGGCGCGCCCCGCGCTGCGCACTTGGACTCAGGGCCCCAGTGTGCGAAGCCACCATCGGGACGTCCCGGCGACACCAGGACCAGACCCACCCAGGGATTCCCTCTGTGGACACACGCGCGGGCCGCACATCCACCGCACGCTCGCTCCTGCATGCATGACCCCAACACCGAGTGCTTCGCGTGGTGACACACTCCGATGGATGCACACTAGTTCATGGGCAGAGGCTCAGAGGTAGGCTCAGCGGCAAACTCAGAGGCACTTTTAGGTGAAAAAACAAAAAAACACCAAAACCAAAACTCTCTCCTTTTCCCCACCCCAACAACTTGGCATTTAGGGACCACGGGATTTTAGGGAGGCCTTAGATTGCAGTGGTCAGAAGGGCAGGCTCAGGGACCAGGAAGACAAGTGTCCTGCTGTGTGGCCTTAGGCAAGTTTCTTAACCTCTCTGAGTCTAAAACTTCATGTCTGTAAAACAAGAATACCAGTATCGATATCCTAGGGTGGCGTGAAAGGGCCCAGGTGGAACTCCTGGCAGCCGGCCGGGCACACAGCCAGGTGGTCGGTCATGGCAGCTGTTCTCCAGTGAGGGGGACTATCATTCCCTGCTTTTCCCTCCCCTGACCTTCCCTGTCTCCAGTTCCATCCCCCAGGACTAGGTGTCTCATCCAGGGATGGCTTTGGGCTGTGAGGGGAGGACAGGGATATAGGGCTGCATCCTGGGGCCTGCTCTGCCACCCTCAAGTCCCTCACACATCTGGTGGGCCAAGCAGTCCGGGAAGAATGCAAGAGACCTGCAGCCTCCTGAGAGGGTGGATGCCCACAGGAGCAAGTGCCTAATCACTTCCCACTGCCGTCTGGCACAGACCATCGTCCAGTCCCCTCTTCCTTCGCTCCCAGCTCCCATGGTCCCTGGCGGGGAGGGGGCGGTGGTGGGGGGAGTTGGAGCCATGGCTGCAAGTTACATAGGATGAGAAAGGCCATTTGGGGAACATGTGTCCTGAGTCAGACCCTGCTCTAGGGGCTTTATAAACTCGCTCCAGTTTAAGCCTCACACAGCCCTGCAGGGGTGGCACACCTAAGGAAACAGAAGCTCAGAAAGGCCGTCATTTGCCTTAGATCACACAGCTGGTTGAATGCTAGAGAGGTACTCAGATCCACAGCTGCTTGACTCCAACACCCATTTCTTTCATCTGTGTCTTTTTTTTCTTACAGAAAGGGGGAAGACAGTTCCATAGGAGCCCCTTCCTCACAGCTCAGGTGGACTGCCTCACTCATGTAGTGAGCCACCTGTGACCAGAGGCATTTAAGCAGATACTAGCTAGAAATTGTTCAGAGATGCTGTAAGAGGGGAGGTGAGTACAAAGTAGATTGGACTAGAACCAGAGTGGCAAACTCAAATACCTACATGAGATAGGCCAGCACCCTTATAGATCCTGCTAGGAGCGTGTACCCAGATCCAGCCAACATTGCTGGTGGAGATGTATGCCCAGTTTTCTGCATTTTCAAGAAAAAGTTGTCTATCTGGAACTTATATGTGATACCTCTTGATTTTTAAGGTTGGCAGCTAATGTAAACATTTTAATAACACCACAGGGTAGGCAGACCTGTGAGTAGAGTGGCCGTAGCCCATAGGCCTCCGGGCTGTGCTTCAAGGTTCATCAGATGGAAGAATCCATGGCTGGGAACTCACTCCTGGGGTGTCAGAGAAGTGGGCAGATGGGAGGCAGAAAAACGCAGACAAGGTGAGACACGGTGGCTCATGCCTATAATCCCAGCACTTTGGGAGGCAGAAGCAGGAGGATCGCTTGAGCCTAGGAATTTGAGACCAATCTGAGCAACGTGGCAAGACCTCCTCTCAACAAAAAATTTTTAAAAAATTAGCTGGGTGTGGTGGTACACACCTGTGGCCCCAACTACTCAGGAGGCTGAAGCAGAAGGATTGCTTGGTAGGCTGAGGCTGCAGCGAATCATTAGTAAGCTGTGATTGTGCCATTGTATTCCCACTGGGGAGACAGAGCAAGACCCTATCTCGAAAAAGAAAAGAGAAAGAAAAAAGAAATGCAGACAGTATGCAGAACACAGTCACAAGCACTCCTGGGCATCCCCTACTCCAACCCAGGCTCACAGAAAGATTTGTTGGTGGAGAGAGGTTTTGCTGGGGGTTGGGGATCTGCATCCCTACGTGTATGTGAAGCCAACCAAACCTGGGTTTTGCCCATTTTGTAGGTGAGGAAACTGAAGAAAGCCAAGTTTTCTAGACGTGGGGAGTCCTTGAAGGACTTGGTGGGCATGAGGGATGGTTCTGAGTCAGGAGTCTGCTCTACATTCCAAAGCTCTTTAGCAAAATAAGGAATTCATTTTGCCAATGTTCCGTGGAATGCTAAGAGCAGCATGCTTTCAGCTGTCTCCCTGCCCCCTGTGAAACTCCCAGGATGCCCCAGCCCAGGTGTGCCCTCTCCCCGGGGATCTCTCCCTCCCACCCCTCCCCTTTGCTGTTCTGGGTTTCAAAGGGGCAACTTGCCCATCTGCCAATGGGAAAGAAGAAACTCCTAGAGGGGCAGGTGATCTCACCAGGCTCTTGGGGACATGACAGTTCCATAGGAAGACAGTTGACCTTGCATCTGTTGACTTGACCTTCCATCCTCCCTGAAGGGTCAAGCAGTACAGGGCTGTGGGGAGAGCCTCAGAGGGGGACTGGGGCAGGCTCCCTGCTGGGGCAAATCTTCCCCAGCTCCGCCACAGCACTGCGAACACCATCCAGGCTGGACTCAGCATGCCTTTTCTCATTGAATCCCCACAATGCAGAGATTTCACCCATTTTAAAGAGAAGCGCAATGAGATTTGAGAGGACTGACGGACAGGGAGCCTTGTGAGGTGCATGGGCGGAATCCCTGATGCTTGTGGCTTCTTTTGTCTCCTCTCCCCAACTGGATTCTGAACTGCTTGAGGGCAGAGTCCATGGCAGGGTCCCGGCTGGGTCCTGCTGGGTCCTCCTGGTGCACTGTAGATGCACCGGGAGCGTTTGCTGAATGACTGAATGGGCAGGTGTCCAAGAGGGCCACACTCCGCAGGCCAAGTATGCCAGGTGAGCGTGGCTAGAGTTACAGGACAGTTGGATAGCTGTTCAGGTGTGCTAGCTGTACCTGCCAAGTGGGCTTGGCCTGGACCCTAGAGGTGAATCTGAACAGTGCACTCCCTCTCCCATCAGCACATCGGGACCTCGTTCTACAAAACAGGCAAGCTGGGGGCAGCAGCGGGCAGAGCTGGGCTTGGCAGAGCTGGGCAGTCTCTGAATCAGTCCTTCCCCACTTTCAGACTCCTCCCTGACCCATGTCTTTTCCTTCTGGGAGGGGGAAGAGTAATTGCAAAGAATATCAGACAAGCCTCGCCTATGCGTGGACCCTCCCAGATGTATCTCTCCTCACTTCACCTTTCTGAGCCTCAGTTTCTCCAGTTACAAAATGAGGATAATGCCAACAACTCACAGGGTTGCTGTGGAGCGTAAGTGAGTTCACAGATGCAAACGTGCTTGGAAACCTATAACGAGATCTAAGATTGGAAGGCACGGTTACATGCTAGAGGAGGGGACTGAAGCCCAGAGGCTCTGCGCTCTGCAGGCGAACTAGGCCGGGTGCCATTTTAGGCCCAGGTAGAAAAGATGTTCTGGCAGAACACAGATGTGTAGGAGTGTGAGGGGTCAAGTCGGGGCAGTGGCGAGTGGTTAAATCTTCACCCATCCTGAGCCACCCTGCCCCCGGCCTGGATCTCTTATTGCCCACCCACGCTGTCTCAAAACTCCCACCCCACATCTCAGAGCAGGCTTGGTTCACTTTGTGAGGGGTCTCAAAGGGGACAGGGCTTTCCGGACACTTGCATCTAAATCTCTCCCTCTCCTCTGGCTGGAAGGTGGAATCACTGGCGATCTTGGAAGAGTCCTATTCCTAACACGAGGCCCATGTTGCTTTCCCACTTAGGGCCTCTGTTTTTCCACCTGTAAGGTGCCTCCTCCAGCTGTTTTCCGGAGTTACAAGGGGAATGGAGCTTGGCGCTGGCACTCCACCGGGCTGCTGCTGGGGTTCCCTGGTAGTAAGAGCTGACCTTGCCCTTGAAGTGTCCCAGCCAGAAACAAGTGAGGAAGTAGCTTATGTTGCGTGGGAGAGTTTCACGCAGACCACGGGGAATGTGTTTAAACTTTGTACTTTGCCTCTAGAGTCAGAGCAGAAGGGTCTAAGACTGCCCCGTCTGATGGAAAGACAGTGGTGTGTGCCACATATGTAATTTAAAATGTGTTTAGCATCACCTTAAAAAGTAAAAAGAAGGCCGGGCACGGTGGCTCACACCTGTAATCCCAGCACTTTGGGAGGCCGAGGCAGGCGGATCACCTGGGGTCAGGAGTTCAAGATCAGCCTGGCCAACATGGTGAAACCCCATCTCTACTAAAAATACAAAAATTAGCCAGGCGTGGTAATGGGCATCTGTAATCCCAGCTACTCGGGAGGCTGAGGCAGGAGAATCACTTGAACCCAGGAGACAGAGGTTGCAGAGAGCCAAGATCGTGCCACCGCACTCCAGCCTGGGTGATAAGAGTGAGACTCCATCACAAAAAAAAAAAAAAGTAAAAAGAAATAGGTGAAATTAGATGTAAGAATACATTTGTTGATTGAGTGGTGCCTGGTATGTAATATTAATTTATTACTAAATTCATTCATTCAACAAATGTGCACTGGGCACCCCCTGTAGCACCGTGCCAGGTGCTGGAAGAAGACAGCGAGCCAAACAGACACAGGCCTTGTTCTCACAGTGTTTCCATCTAACAGAATAATTAAATAGGCAATTACAAAACCCCCTTCCACATAAGGGAATGCTTCAGAAACTGTAAGGCACCAAAACTTAAAATGTACAATTTAAAATATTATCTCCAAAAAAGTCCTTTTTTTTTTTTTGAGACAGAGTTTTGTTCTTGTCACCCAGGCTGAAGTGCAGTGGCACGATCTGGGCTCACTGCAACCTCCACCCCCACCCCCCCCCGGGTTTAAACAATTCTCCTGCCTCAGCCTCCTGAGTAGTTGGGATTATAGGTGTGTGCCACCATACCCGGCTACCTTTTTATATTTTTGGCAGAGATGGGGCTTCACCACGTTGGCCAGGCTGGTCTCGAACTCCTGACTGCAAGTGATCCACCTGCCTTGGCCTCCCAAAGTGCTGGGATTACAGGCGTGAGCCACCGTGCCCGGCCCAAAAAAGTCCTTTTTAAGTGTCAAGTACTGAATGTGATTTAGCCTATTCTTAGCGGTTGAGAGTCATCATTATGAACCAAGAATCACTGAATCTTGATGTGGAAAAAGACCTAGAGATGAGTTCGTCCAAGCCCCTGCTTGTGGAGTATGAGACAGAGGTGCCTTCAGGGCCACAGGGCTGGGTGGACTTATTTGCCCTGGCATGAAACGCCCAGGCTTGAACGAGTTTCTGTCTCTTCCTTCTCCCTCAGGCTGTCAGCTACCTTTTCTGTCTGCCCCAGGTCTCCTGCCTCTGACAGTTTCTAACTGCCTCCTGCATTGTGGTTTGTAATCTCTTGTGGACTTTGAAAATAAAAAGGAATGTTTGTTAGAATTGTTTGCAGAGTAAGAGTCAATGGGCTGTAAGCGAGCAACTGCCCCATGGGTAGAGTGTGAGGTTAGGGCGGATGGTGTGGCTGCCCAGAAGTCTCTTCTGCTTATTCCTGGCGGTTCTCCAGACATTTGTTCTCGGGTTGAAGGGTAAGGGAGGTGTTGTTCTAAATACATAAGAGGCTTATTAATGGCCAGGCATGCACAGACTAATTGCTTCCTGCTGTTTACACATAATCAATCACGTCCACAGTTTGGAACCACTAAGCAAGCAGCAGAGTGGAGTGGAAAGATGACAGGATGGGGAGGGGCCTCAGAGGTCTGGGCTGCTCCATCCTTCATGTTCAAGTCTGTCCTGTCCTAACAAACCAGAATGAAAGCCTCCCTCACTCCCCTGCCTTCTCCCTCTCTCCTCCCCTTCCAGCAAACTGCTGTTCTCACGGCCTCCCATTTCCTTCTCTCCTGGTCTCCGCTCCACTCCGCTCATCTCCCAGTCCCTGCATAGCCCATTGTCACCTCCATCACAGTCCCTGCACAGCCCATTGTCACCTCCACAGCCCTTCAAACACCACCTGCCCCTGCCCCTGATGACGCCCTGGGCCTCTCCCAGCACCACGGGCCACCCGGTTGCACAAGTCAGGAAACTGCGCTTTGTCCCTGAGCCTCCTTCTCCAGCAGCCACGTGGCCAGGACAGCAGAGTCCTGTTGCTGATACCACCTGGACGTGTCTGGAGTGTGTCCATGCTTCTCCATCTCCACCGCCATCAGCCTGCTCTAAGCCTCCCTCACCTCTCACGGGGACAGCTACAGTGGCCGCATTCCTGGTGGCCACATCCCTGGCCTCTGTGCACACCCTCTGGCCCCTTCCAGCCGCTAGCCACACTGCAGCCAGGAAGGCATTCAGTGCACAAGGTCATGATCAGCCCTGCCCCTGCCCTCCCCTCCTCTGACCTGATTGGAGCTTTTCCAGAGCTTTCCATCACTCTCTCTGGATAAAGACCCAAATCTTTATCACACCTGCAAGTGCAGGGAGAGAGGGGCGGGGTCTGGCCCCTACCACCTCTCCAGTCCCCGCCTCCCCCTCCCCAAGCTTTCTGGAAGGCACTGTGCCCCTCCTCGCACACGGTCTTTGTCTCTGCTGCTCCCTCCTTCAGCCTCTCCTCCCCACCACCCCTCACTCCTCCTTCAGCTTGGCTCAGGCCACCGGTCTTCAGGGAAGCCACCTGTCCCCCGCCCCACCCCCCGGCCCAAGTCAGCTCTGTCTCAGAGCCTCGTCTGTCTCAGCGGCACTCTTGGCTGGGGCTGGAATCCTACCTGGATTCCTCGGGTGGCTCCTTGATTCTCACCACCCTCCTGGGGAGCAGGGGCCCCTTCTTCTCTCGCTGGACACCAGCTCGTCAGTGCCCGGCCGGCAGGTTGCCCTCCACAAGGGAGGCCCTGGCTCCCCCTTGAGGCCTGGCCCAGCCCTGGAACTGAGGCTAGATTGTCTTTGCCACTGCCTGCCTGTGTGACTTTAGGCAAATCACATTACCTCTCTGGGGTGCTGCTCTGCATGGGGGAGGGTCTTCAAGTGCTCTCTGCATCTAGGATAAAATGACAGAATAGTCACTATTCTTATTAATCTCAATAACACTCCTTTGAAGCGAGTTCTATTATTATCAACATTGTCTCTATGTAAATGGGGATCAGGCCGGAGGGGGGAACGTGACGTGCCCAAGATGCCACAGCTATTAAGTGGCAGAGTCAGGATTCGCACTCAGATTTGTTTGGTCCCAAAGCCCAAGCACATAGTCATGAGACAGCTGGGGCCAGGCAGCAGGGGGAGACTCCGAGCGTGGAGAAGGCCTGGGCGAGGGGCCAGGTCGGCAGTGAGGACAGAGCAGGCGCCACGTGGGTGCTGGGTTATTGCTTTGGGGGTTACCAGGTGGGTTGGCTGACCCTTCCCTGGCCCCTCAGACTTCTATGGGGAAGGTCAAGGAGCTCATGGCCCCGAGGAGAGGCCGAAATCTCAGTGGGTGGAGCAGGGAGGTTCTGCCAAGTCCACGGGTCAAAGCTGGGCTTGACTTCTAAGTGTGAATACGGGGCGGTGCAGGGGCCCTCCCTGGGGACAGCCAGGGTGACAGGGCTCCCAGGAAACGGCTGAGGAAAGTCTCTAGAGTGTTGGGAGGCAGCAAAGAGCTCTGGAGTCAGACCTGGTTTAATAAAAACCCCAGGCCTGACCCTTCCCGTGTGCTGTGTGGCTTTGGGAGCTCACTCTACCTCTCTGAGCCTCAGTCCAGATATGCAAAATGGGGCCACCACCCCCTGTCCTTTAGGGTTGTGAAGATTAAAAGGATGCCTGGCACAGAGTAGGTCCTCGGGCTTCACAGGCCCTTTGCCTGGCTCTCCCTGCCCAGCCCCAAGGCCGCCCCCAGGGAGCAGGAGGGAGAAAGCCTCAGCTGCGTATCAGAGAGAGCAGCGTTAATGTCCCTGATATTCAAAAACAACCGTATCACCACTCTGCCTTGTTGGGGGGACAATGCATTGGCATTCTCACATATGGGAGGAACTCTGTGCATGCCAGTGTTTTCTAGAGAGACAGACAGACAACGAGAGGGAGGGGGAGAGAGCGCACACGCGCGCGCGCGCGCGCGCGTGTGTGTGTGTGTGTGTGTGTGTGTGTGTGATGAGAGAAAGAGCAAGCCAGTGCCTGGGTGACAGTGACTTGTGTGTGGGGGCGGGGATTGCGTGGGTGTGAGTGGGTGGGTCGTGGTGAGGGCACCTCTCTCGAGCAGGGGAATGGTTTAAGGAGAGTGACTTGGTAATGCCCAATACCGAATGTATTGAGATGCTAAGCAGCTCTAAAGATCTGTGTCTGATTCTCATTCAAGCTGCCGAGGCAGAGGGCGTGGTGGGAGGGGCGATGGCTCCATCACTGCAGGGGAGGTCTGATTTCAGGAGCCAGAGCCAGGGTCATGGCCAGCACCGGAGCCACCCCCACCCACACCACGGCAGCCGCCTTCCCAGCCACTGACACCATTGTCGTCACCACAGCCAGTGCCACACAAGGGATGCTCTGGCCCCTGTGTCAGGCCATGTTGGTTGCTGGACATCTGGGCCTCAGTCCCCAGTGCTGCAAACGAACGGAGGGAATGCCTGCCCAGTGATCTGCGTTCGGAAGTCCCCCTCCCCTGCCTCCTGGGCCCATGTGCTCATCTGTCACATGGGCAAAGAAGACCCCTGTCCCACCTCCATCCCGTTCCATCCACCCACGTTTTCTGAGGCCTGACAGTGTGGGGGCCCTGTGCGGGGTGCCAGGTACTGGTGACACATAACCCGCCCTGCGGACACTCCTAATCTGACGGTTCAGACAGACTAATGTAGACCATTTCCTGGCAATGAACAAGCTACTGTAGGCTCCAAAGGAGGGAGAGCTGAAAAGTGGTGTGGGAGTGGCGTGTATGGAAGGACGAAGGGAGTGATTGCCGGGCCCAGAGAGGGAAGGAGACTTCTCCCAGGTTGCACAGCCAGCAGCAAATCTGGGACCAGAACCCAATCTCTTGGCTCCTCATCCAGGCCTCTGGCCGCTACCTTGGGCCATCTCACCATGGAGCAAGCAGATTATGGAGAAGGAGCCAGGCTGTGGGTCTGTTCACCTGTCAGCCTCGGGGAGAGGAGAGGTAGGGGAGTCTGTGTGTTGATCCCCAGCAGGGCAGGTGGAACGCAGCAGCCAGAAGGGGCTGTCATCTATGCGGGGCTCAACATGAGCTGGGTGCTTTGCAATTCCCCTCCTCCACTCACCTCCGACCAAGGCTGCTGGGGCATCACATCATTAGGCTGCCCAGAGTCTCAGAGCAGGGGAGCAACCTGTCCAAGGTCACCCAGCCAGGAAGCAGCCAAACTAAGATGCGAACCCTCCAGCCCGCGTATGTCCCCTTGGCCAGAGAACTCCCTGGGGCAGGTTTGTTGGGAGGGAGATAGAGGGTCACTTGGACACTGGAGACCCATGTGGTTCAGGGATCACCTAGGAGCAGTTCTCAGGAGTCTAGTTTAATTTGGATTTGTCCCAAATGCAGGGTTACTCCCTTGGATGCGAGTGCAAGAGGGGGTGAGAGCCCTTTTCTGCCCCCAATGGGGCACCCAGGGCCGCTGGGGACCCAGGCTGTCTGGATCCCAGCCAAGCTGTTGCCAGTCCTGGCCCAAGGTCATTTTTTCCGGGAAGAAAGGCAGCTTCTCAGTCCAGCGTGTCCCGCCCTCCCTGGCTCTGAGCTGGGAGCTGGGACGAGGCTGAAGGACGTTTCTGGTGTAAACCGATTACCTGGTAAGGGGGCCGGCCAGGTGGGATGGCACTGTGGTGGCAGGTCCATCAGACGTATCTCCATGGGGATGTTTCCTGGGGCTGCTGGTGACAGGCCCCCACCTCGGGCTGTGGAGGGACTGCCGCTGAGGTGGAGACAGTCTGGCCCCACGCCTGGGCTCAGCCTGCCTCCCCTGTGGCCTCACGGGCAGGGGCCCAGCCTCGCTGATGGCTCCTCCCAATAAACCCCAGAAATCGCCCAAGGACCAGCCTTGTTCTAGCTCGAGCCCATCTATTGAATCCGTCCCCTCATTAACTCCATCACCTCCCTTTCTGCTGGCCACTGCCTCTGGGTGGGGGGTGGGTGGGGGGGTCTTCCTACCTCCAGGTGCCCCACCTCCAATTTCGCCTCCAACCACAGCCAGGGCCATCTTTCCAAAGCAAGATACTTCCCTTGGCATCACCTGCAGTGATCCCACTGCCTTAGGAGGAAGCCCCGGCTATGTGGCCTGAGAAACGAAGCTCTTAGTGGTCTGGCCTCTGCTTCGCTGCTCGCAGCATCTTGGACTCCTGTCCTCTCCTCTCTGCTCTGGGCTTGGCGTGGGCTACTCCTTCCGCCTGGCACCCTCCCCTCACCCCGCCACTTCCCACAGGGCCTAACTTCTACATCTCCTGCAGATCTCAGCTTGGACATCACCTCCTCCTTGAAGCCTTCCCTGAACTGAACCTCTGAAGTCTGGATGGGTGACCCCCAGGCCCCCTGGCCCTCACCCCTTGGTCATCCCATCATCATAATGGCTCACTGCGATCAGACTTTCAGGGGCAGTGGGCTGTGCCAGGCGTTTTGCCCACACTGCCTAATTCCATCCTGGCACTGACTGCAGTGTGGAAAATGTGATTGTTCATCTCACCCACCAAAGTGGGAGTGCCTGATGATCACCCCTTCATGAAGGAGGGAGTTGGGGAGGGATGTGCTCAAAGGCAGGCAAGTGGCTGCTGTGGCTGAGTTCAAGGATCCCGACTTAGCCAACACCCAACCCCCACATCCCACCCTGGATATCTTGGCTTCCTGGGGACTGTTCCCAGGTTCTGGGGATGCCAGCTCTGTTCAGATTTTAGCCTGAGACCAGCCCTCCCAGCAACTCCTCCAGGCCCCAGATCTGAGCGGCTTCCCAGGGAATGCAGCCAGGCTTCACAGCCCTCTCCTCTCTGGTTCTCCCCACTCCACTTCTGAGTCCCTTTGCTGGCCCCTAAAGTTCCTGGCCTTCCCCACTCATGACCTCCTGGCTTTCAGATGTCACCTCCTGCTGGTCCTGGATCGCCATCCACACTTTGGAAGCAGCCTCTTGGCCCACCCGGCCTCCAGCTCGCTGGCCCTGTGGAGTGGTTTCAGAGAAGGGTTTCAGACCTTGGACCCTGCCCGAGGCCCCACCCTACCCTCAGTCTGCACCTGGACTTGTTCTGTGGGCCTGACCCCCTACCAGAGCTCATGAACTCAAATGCGGGAGCTCAGCGCTCTGGCCCCACCCCCTCTCCCCATCACTGCCTAGGGGCTGGGGGCGCTGGGGATGATAAAGTCGTCTGGGAAGAAGGAAGCTAAAGATGTACAGGAGCCCGTGAAATCCTCAGTGACAGCCGTGACCACTGTGGCTCCAGCCATTAAACACGGAGCTTTAACGGCCCCCAAAATACACCTGGGGCACTTGTCAGCAGCTCCTGCTCATCACACGTGTACATGCGGGCCGTGCACACGCGCAGCGAGCAGCACAGAGGGTAGGATGGGAAAGCCCAGGAGGTGGTGCTGCAGCCCCCTTGGCTTAGGGATGGGATATTGGGGGCGGAGAGCAGACCTCCTTCCATAGTCTGTCCCTCGTGGCCTCCCCACTTCCAGGTTAACTTTATAGTTGCATAGCACTCGCTCACTCCCTGCATCCTTACAAAAAGGTTTTGATGTCAGTCGGATGCTATTTAATATCCGCTTTCCTCTTGTTCCTTGGCATAGCCCCTGAGGATGCAGCACGCACCTGGCACACAGCAGGCACGAGGCCATGGCTTGCTGCCCTGGTACATCCTGTTGCCTTGGCCATCAGTGAAAATCCCTAAACCAGACCCTCAGGCTTCATCTGAGTTCCACGTGGTCGTGTTGAAAGCCCTGGATGGGAAGCCGGGGCTCTGGGTCCTGGCCTTGCTTCTAACTTCTGTGTGACCAAGGCCTCCCTGTCTTTGGGCCTCGGTTTCCTTATCTGAAAAGTACCTGTCCTGCCCTGGTCATAGAAGCATCCTGCGGATGGCTGGCTGGAACCGAGTGGTGGGTGTGGGCAGCCTGTGGTCCCTGCAGCCTGGGCAGAGATGGTGGCCTGGCAGCTGTGGGACCCCAGAGCCCAGGGTGCACTCAGGGCTGAGGAAGCCCTGTGGGGGCGGGGTGCTTCCTCTGTGGGCAATCGTTTTTGCTCAGACAGCGCTAGGCTCAAGGCATGTGGTAGAGACTCAGAGAAGGTTTCTTAGGCCTGAACTTAGCACCAAATCCTGTTAGAGAGAATCTTCATGAAACATTCAGGAATCCCTTCTGGGCCATTCCCCACCAAGAGAGTACCGTGGCCCAGTTCTTGCTTCTCTCTCCAGCTGAGGGTCTCACCACTCCTGCCTCCCCAGCTCCAGGGAAAAACCACTCTGAACTTCCCGCTCCTGTCCACCAAGGCCTCTCTGCTCCCCTCAGCTGCTGCCCCAGCTGGCACACTCCTCTCTGCTCACCCTGGCCCTTTGCCTGTGAACTCCACTTCAAACGACCCTGACTTCAGGTCTCCACAGCCTTCTCTGCTTCCCCTATCTGGGTCAGTGTGTCCTTAGAGCTGCCTCAGCCTCCTGAATGTCCACATCACAGAACTCATCATAGTGGCACAGCCATGCTGGGTGGTGTCTCTTCTCCAGGCCCTGGGGACTTGAGGGGGCCGGGTGATGACTCTTCTATCATAGTGGCACAGACATGCTGGGTGGTGTCTCTTCTCCAGGCCCTGGGGACTTGAGGGGTCCAGGTGGTGACTTCTTCAAGGCTTGGCCTGGCACATGGTGGGGGTCCACACAGGCTTGCTGAGTGAATGAAAGACTCCAGGGCAGCTCAAAGTTGGCAGGCTCTGGCACAGGCCCCGGTCATAGCAGCATCCTGTGGATGGCTGTCTGAAACCGAGTGGTGGCTGGCTGGCTTCCCACTGGCTCCACAGCCACCCAAGGCCTGACATGTGTGGTCATTTCTAGGGCCGGGGCCGCTCTGTGGGGCAGCTGCTCTCACGGTGTGCTCCACTGACTGTGCCACAGGCATGCTTGCTCAGGGGCCATCCTTCTAAGATGCCAGGCACGGGGTCAGGTGGGACCCATGCCAGCCAATCCCTCCTGGGCGCCTTTTCCACACACAGCGGGCCTTTCCCTCACGTCCCTGAGGGCTGCAGGGCTCAATTCTTCCATCTCAGTGTGGGTTAACTTTGCCCTTTCCAGGAGTCATCAGTCACAGATAACAGGAGGCAGGGTGTCAAGGACTTTTATGCTTAAGTTCCTGAGTAGAAAACTGCCTGTCCTCGCTCGGTGGTGGCCTGTAGTAAGACCAAACCCCCGATGGATGATCTGTGATGGAAAAGGTCAGACTAGGGTGGGTGACAGGTGATGGGGGAAAAGCAGGCAGGCCTGGCTGGAAGGGATGGAGACCCCAGGCAGGCCGGCCATGTGGTGACAGCCCCGTCTGACAGGCCACCCCCTTGGAAGGGACTGACTATAGGGTCAGGGTCCTGGAAGGGGCAGGCAGAGGTGACCAGAAAAGATTTAAGTGCAGGCAATTGGCAAAGGGCAGGCACAGCACAGACCTCCAGGCCTGGGGTTGGGGACCCAAGAGGAGACTGGAAAAGAGGCTGGGGAGACAGTAGGTGGGGGAAGAACCGAGAGCCAGTTACTTAGCTTCTTGGGCTCCATTTTTCTCATCTGTAAAATGGGGATAATAAGAGTAGCTTCCAGCTGGGCATGGTGGCTCATGCCTGTAATCCTAGCACTTTGGGAGGCCAAGGGAGGTGGATCACTTGAGGCCAGGAGTTCAAGACCAGCCTGGCCAACATAGCGAAACCTTGTCTCTACAAAAAATAAAGAGTAGCTTCCTCATAGGGTTGTTCTGAGAATGGAATGAGTTAACATAAATACAGCTCTTAAAACAATGCCTGGCCAGGCACGGTGACTCACACCTGTAATCCCAGCACTTTGGGAGGCTGAGGCAGGCAGATCACTTGAGGTCAGTAGTTCGAGACCAGCCTGGCCAACATGGTGAAACCCCATCTCTACCAAAAAATACAAAAATTAGCCAGGTGTGGTGGTGCGCGCCTGTAGTCCCAAATACTTGGGAGACTGAGGCAGCAGAATCACTTGAAGCCGGGAGGCAGAGGTTGCAGTGAGCAGAGATCACACCACCGTACTCCAGCCTGGGCGACAGAGCAAAACTCTGTCGCAAATCTCTGTCACAAAACAAACAAACAAAACCAAACAAACAAACAAAAACAATGCCTGACACATATTTGCTGTGCCTGTTATTATTAATGACTGCATGTGTTGTTGCAACTGTTACTATTATACAAACAATGGTGATTTATTGAGCAGCAAGGATGTGCTGGGTGCTTTTCATGCAATACCTTACTACACGCTAGGGATAAATACTCATATCCCGGTTTGCAGAGGAGGCCTAGAAGGATGAGGTCAGTTGCCCTGGGTCACACGGCTAGGCAGCAGCAGACGGATGGGGACCTGGAAGCTGGTGTTTGACCCCACAGCCCAGTCAGACCTCTACCCCAGGGCTCCTTTCTCTGTGCAGCGGTGGGATCTTGGTCTGGCAAGGCTGGGGGCTGACCCAGAGAGCCTGCTGTGAGGGAGCCCCCAGATAGTAACCATCAGTGCTGGGCATGTCTGGGAGGGTGGTTGGGAGGAGAGGCCCCCACTCCCAGGCCCCAGGATAGATGCCCTGCCTGAACCCTCCTTCTACCATCTCATTTCCAACAGGGACTCTTTTAAGAGCAATGACCAGCTTGCTAGCGGACTTCAAAGATAGTATTTGATGAGTTTTAGCAGCTTCAGCAAAACTCTAATTTGAATTTCAGGCGCTGGTGTGTGATTTCCTCGGTGACAGCTCCGAGGGATGCTTGGGCTTGGCTGTCATCCAGTGGAGCTTCTTGCTGGCTGCCGCAGCGCCTGCCTTCCCAAGGAGGAAAGGCGGGAGGCTGAGAGGAGCGGGGTGCCACTGAAGCTGGGGAGGAGAGGCGCAAATAAGTGACAGGGAGAGAGGGGTGTGGAAGGGAGAGGGACATGGGAGCAGATGCAGAGGGACAAGAAAGAGGGAGAGAGAGAGATGGAGAGAGAGCAGGGGAAGAGAGAGAGGGAGAGAGAAAGACAGAGGGATGGAGAGAGACAGAGGGAGAGAGAGAGATGGAGAGACAGCAGGGGAGAGAAAAAAAGAGAGATGGAGAGAGGAGAGAGATAGAGACGGAGAGAGATGGAGAGAGAGAGGGAGAGGCAGAGAGAGAGAGATGGGGGAGAGAGAAGAGATGGAGTGGGGAGAGAGAGAGAGAGAGAGGAATGGAGAGAGAGAGGGAGAGAAAGAGGGAGGGGAAAAGAGAGAGAAGGAGAGAGAGAGGGGGAGAAAGAGGGAGGGAGAAAGGGTTAGAGGGGGGTAGAGAGAGAGGAGAGAGAAATGGAGTGAGAGAGGGAGGGGGAGAGGGACAGAGAGATGGAGATAGATGGAGAGAGAGGGGGACATGGGAGAAGATGCAGAGGGACAGAGAGATGGAGAGAGGGAGAGGGGGGAGAGACAGATGGAGGCAGGGGAGAGAGATGGAGAGGGAGAGGGGGAGAGAGAGATGGAGATAGAGGGAGATGGAGAGAGATGGAGAGAGACGGGGAGAGATAGATGGAGGTGGAGAGAGATGGAGAGAGGGGGAGAGAGAGATGGAGATAGAGGGAGAGAGATGGAGACAGAGGGGGAGAGAGATGGAGAGAGAGGACGAGAGAGACAGATAGGGAGAGAGAGAGAGAAATGGAGAGAGGGAGAGATGGACAGAGAGAAAGAGATGGAGAGAGAGAAAGAGATGGAGAGGGAGAGATGAAGAGAGAGGAGAAGGCCAGGAGAGAGTCAGAGGATGAGGGTGAGGTTGGGGGCCTTGGGGAGAGACAGCAACAGAGAAAGGAGATGGGAAGAGAAGAAGAGCCAGAGGAGAAAAGGCAAGAGGCGTGTGGAGAGATAGAGAGAGACAGGCAGCCAGAGAGAGGCCAGAAGAGACTGACCAATCAAGCTAGACTGAGGGAGAGGGAAAGAGAGACCCAGATAGACAGAGGGACCCGCAAGGAGCTGGAGGGCAGAGGTGGAGACAGGGATTGGAGGAAGGCCGTGGGGAGCAGTAGAAGGACCAGGAGGGGAGGGAGGCAGAGAGGCAGGCTGAGGACAGCAGGAGCACCTGCTTAGTGCCAGCCCCGTGGGTGCGGGGCCTGGGGTCCCAGCAGGAACCAGACAGGCAAGATCCAGAGGGCCATGAGGGGGCCTGGGCTCAGGACATCCAGTGAGAGAAGAAAGTTCCGCCTTCCAGCCCCCGTTCCCTCCCACAGCCCCACTCCCACTTCAGCTGTTGCAGAGTCCCGCTCAGCACAGGTCTCTCCGCCACCTTGACCCCCCAGCATCAGGCAGTTTGCAGGCAGGAGCTCTAATGCCCGAAACCAAGGCGGTATGCGGGCAGGGAGTTTATTTCCCAGGTAGCCCTCCCGGTCTGCCCTACACACACACACACACACACACACACACCTGGGAAGAAGGGAGGAAAGGGAGCAACTGAATGAAAGAGGGATCTAGGAACAAGGAAAAGAGCCACTTCTTTTTCTGCACCTCAGTTTCCTCCTCTGTAAAAATCAGGATCTGAATAATGTACATTTATTTATTTATTATTTTCTCTCCTCCTCCTCCTACCAAATTGGATTTTTTTTTTTTTTGAGACAGGGTCTTGCTCTGTTGCCCAGGCTGGAGTGCAGCGGCAAATTCACAGCTCACTGCAGCCTCAAACTCCTGGGCCCAAGTGATCCTCCCGACTCAGCCTCCTGAGTAGCTGGGACTACAAATATGAACCACCAAGCTCAGCCTCGAGTATTACAAATTTCACAGGACTCTTGGGAGGGTAAAATGAGATGATTCGTGCCAAGGGCTCAGCCCAGCACCTGGTTCAATGGATTCTGAGCTGAAGGGACACCTCCTCCCCCAAAATGGAACCCAGGTTCTGAGATTGATTTTCCTCACGATGTTGCCTTTCCTGGGGGAAGAGGGAGGCAGTGCCCTTCTCCCCTTCCATCTCCTCCTCCCACACAGGGCACGGCGAGAAGCCTTCTGGAGGCTGCGCATACCTTCATGATCAAGACCCCTCACCCTCAGAGCCCAGCTCTTGGTGTCACAGGCTTTGTAACTGCCATCCAGGCTGGCACTCAGTCAGGTGGGTAGGGACTGGGAGAACGAGGGCAGCCCACAGCCCCAGGAAAGGTGAGAGGAAAGGTTGAGGGCAGAACAAGACAAGAATTCTAGAACAGCATTCTCCAGTACGGTAGCCACTAGCCACATGTGGCCAGTGAACGCTTGAAATATAGGTAGTCTAGATAAAATACACTATTGACATTAATCTCTCCTGCTTCCTTTTACTCCTTTAATACGGCTATTAGGCAATTTAAAATGACACGCATGGCTCACCTTCTATTTCTAGGGGATGGCACTGTCCCTGTTCTGGAATGTCTGAGCTGGAAGAGCCCTTCCATACCAGAGACTCCGAGCCTCCACTGCACAGGCGGGGAGACTGAGGCCCAGAGGAGAAAGGGAAAGGAGTGTTCAGTGTTCGGAAGGCTTGAGCTTCTGCCTCAGGGACACAGCTGGGAAGAACAAGCACTCTCCTCTGGCCTTAACTGGGCTTATGAGTTCATTAGGACGAGATGAGAAGGCATAATTTCTGAGAGTTCAAACAACTGCCAAGTGGATTAGGAGCTTGAAAAGGCTCCTGCCAGGGCCGTCAGAGGAGCCCGACCTCAGGCCCGAGGCCTCACCAAGGATGGGGCCAGAGAATTAATGACGCCGCAGCTGCTGAAGGAGTGTGTTCATTTTAAAAGCTGCAAAGGGGGAAAAAAAGGCGAAGCTGAACTGTGGACAATTATGAAGTCTGCAGAGCCCTTACATGGCTTAATAAAAGGCAGAATGAAAGTACTGAAAATATGACCTGCTCCACGCCTAAGCCCTCGGGGGACCCAGCGGAAAGCGGTGTGAAGAATGTAGCCACCGACTTGAGCAGAAGCTGGCTGGGTGACTTCGGGCCAGTCTGTGAGCCTTGCTGGGTGCAGCACCCTCATTTGTGGCCCAGAGTCTAAGGGTGCAAGCTTTGGAATCAAACTTGACCACCAGGCTCTGCCACTTCTCAGTGACCCTGAGTCAGGCCCTTAACTTCTCTGGGGCTCCACTTCCTCATCCAAAAAATGTGCAGAATGCCTAGCTCATGAGTGGCTGTGGCAACCAAGAGGATGATGGACTGTGCTTCGCCATCGCCAGGCATGTGCTCAATGCTCTTTCATGCAGCAAACATGTATTGGGCACCGCACTGGTCTAGGCACTGGGAACCCAACCGTGAACAGTGAACAAGACGGGCCAGGTCCCTGCCCCTGTCTCAGAGACAGGCCAATGAGTAAAGAAATTTATAAAACTTTTTTTTTTTTTTTTTCTGAGACAGAGTCTGTCTCTGTCACCCAGGCTGGAGGGCAGTGGCGCGATCTCAGCTCACTGCAACTTCCACCTCTTGGGTTCAAGTGATTCTCATGCCTCAGCCTCCAAAGTAGCTGGGATTACAGACACATGCCATCATATCTGGCTAATTTTTGTAATTTTAGTAGAGATGGGGGTCTCACCATGTTGGCCATGCTGGTCTCGAACTCCTGACTTCAAGTGATCCACCTGCCTCGGCCTCTCGAAGTGCTGGGATTACAGGCGTGAGCCACCGCACCCGGCCTATAAAACTTTCGATCCTGCTAAGTGCTCTGTAAAAAACTAAGATGGTGAGAGGATGGGGAGTGGCATGGGACTATTCCGGGGAGTGTGGACAGTGAGGGCTCTGTCCACACTGTCGGAGAAGGTGATGTCTGAGAACCCCAGTGTCAGTGAAGGTCTCTAAAGACTGCAGACCTCAGACTCACCTCACCCCATGAGTGCTCTGATGCCAGACTCAGGGCTTTGATCCCTGCTCCACTTCCTAATACCTGTATGACCTTGGGCCAGTTACTCTCCAAGACTCCATCTCTTCACTTGTTGAATGGGGAAAACGGCACTTGACTTGGCTGCTCTGGCCTTCCTGTGAGGGCAGCCACGTGGGCAGTCCACACCCAGAAGCTGACTCTGACCCGGCCTGTGCTGCTGAGGCAGACACAGATGACCGCAGCAGAGCCTAAGTTCAAGGATCAGAAGGATGGGGCGCAGAAGAAGCACACAGGAGGCCTTCCTGGAAGAGGTGACATCTGAGTCAGGGCTCAAAGTGTCTGCAGGTGTTGGCCAGGAAGAGGCCAAGGAAGGGCCCTCTGGCCCAGGGGCAGCACATGCAGAGGCATAGCTGGTGCGAGGATGGAGGCTGCTGGTAGTCTGCTGACCTGAGAGTGAAGTCCGAGGCAGGGGAGAGTGAGTGACGAGGCTGGAGAGGTCGGGTCTCAGAGGACACTGTCTGGCTAAGCTACCAGGGTTTCATCTCAGGCGCTGTGGGGGGTGAGGGTGGCCACAGCATGGTCAGATCTGTGTCCTAAATAGATCCCTCTGACAGCTGAAGGCCTGTGAAGACAGCTCCAGGGCCCCGTGGGCCTTCCCTTTCCTGGCTCAGGGTCTCTAGGGTCCCCAGCTGCCACTGAGCCATCTCCTCAGCGTGTGCTCTGCTTATAAACAGCCCCCTGGAAGAGTGATGGATCGTGGCTCTCGGGTGGACAGCCCAGGGCCACCCGTGAGACAGCTGAACAGAGGGCCTGTAGGGCCAGCGCATCCGCCTCCCCTGAACCACCCCTGCCTCTCCCCGCTCACCCCATCAGTGCCACTGGGATACGATCCTGGCTCCCTCTTACAACAGGTGTGATCTTGGGCAAGTGACTCACTTCTCCATGCCTCAGTCTCCTTGCCTGTAAAATGGGGCAGAAACCTCTCATCGTAGGTGTGAGTGAGCTCACAGATCTACAGGCTGTGGCTGATGGTGTCCGTGGGCCTCTCCTGCCCTCTCCTGCCTGACCCCCATGTGACGTGGTGCGGGGAGGAAGGGATTTTAGAGGTAGGGAGTCGAGACTGAGAGGGAGCTGGCCTCTCCCAGGATGCTCCGCACATCAAGGGCATAGCTGGGACCGAGACTCTGTTCTTTTGGCACCTGGTCTAGAATTCTTTCCATTCTATCAGGTTGCCATTAAGATATATCTCTCAGGTTGAGGGACAAGGCTTTAACGGGAAGATTCCAGCATCTTCCAGGCACTGGCGAGAAGGTATACTGAGCTGAACTTGAAGGCCTCCCTTCAATCCCCTCTGCACCCCACCCTGCCCGAGGGGATCCGTCTATGGAGGCATCTGCGGACTGCGTCTAGACGGGGAGCTGGGCTCAATGGGCTGGCTTTCCCCGAGCTATCTAAATTCACTTGCTGCAACCGTGCTTGGCCCAGTCTCGGGAGCCTCCCTGATGTGAAGCCCCTCCCCTGCCCCACTGCCCTCCCTACCCCGGCCCTGGCATGGCTCTGTCATTGGGTATGATTGCCTGTTTTATTGACTGTCACTCACTAGATGGTGAGCTTCTTAAGGGCAGTGTTTCTGAGCTTGGTCACCCCTCTGTCCCTAGTACCAGGACTGTGGACAAATGAGTGTGGCTCCCAGCCCTGACCCTCCTCTCCTTCCCTTAACGTGGTGTTGCTCACAATTTTTTCCCAGTATTATTCCCCAGGGATCCTTTTGGGACATCTTCTCCCCTAAACATTTTTATTTTTATTTATTATTATTATTTTTTGAGACAGAGTCTTACTCTGTTGCCCAGGCTAGAGTACAGTGGTGCAATCTCAGCTCACTGCAGTCTCCACCTCCTGGGTTCAAGTGATTCTCCTGCCTCAGCCTCCCGAGCAGCTGGGATTACAGGCATGCACCACCATGCCTGGCTAATTTTTGTATTTTTAGTACAGATGGGGTTTCACCATGTTGCCCAGGCTGGTCTCAAACTCCTGACCTCAAGTGATCCGCCTGCCTCGGCCTCCCAAACTGCTGGGATTACAGGCGTGAGCCACCACACCTGGCCTCCCCTAAACATTTTAATACTACAGACATACAATATATCTATATATGTACTACGTATCTACTTTATAAATAAAAAGAGCAAGATTTTTCTTCCCCCAATAGCCAGCCCCCTTGAGAGTCCATGCCTCGACCCCAGTCACTTACTCGTGAGTCCTGCGCACTGCAAACCTCACTTGCTGGGTTGACTTAATTGCTTCACCCAGTTCATCACCTCTCGGAACATGACGACAGCAAAACTGTTGTCAGGGCACATTTGTTGGTCAGATGGGTGTTCTGGGAGCAGGAAGCCAACACAGATCCATCCCCCAGCTCTGACCAGGCTGTGGGGGCCTGGCCCAGAGGAGGGCGGGGATGGGCAAGTTGAGGTTATGGGAGGGCCAAGTTGGTGGGGCACTTAAAGACTGTCTGATCCAAAGACGCTTTACAGATGGAGAAGGACTGAGGCCAAGGGAGGAATGAGGGGCAGAAGCTGGAGGAGGAGGGTAGAGAATTTGTAACCAGACTGTGGGCCTGTGGAGGGGAGAGGCCACGTCTTACTCATTCCTGTATTTGGTACCGTGCCCGACATAGGTGGGATGAGCAGGGCGCATTGGATGAATGGATGGATGGATGGACGAAGAAGGGGCACATTGTGACGCCTGGTCTCTGCCCCACGCCGAGGAAGGAGTGAGTCTGAGCTGCAGCTCTGGTGATGCCAGATGCCAGCCCGGACCCAGAAAACGAAAGAGAAACAGTGGACAGGGTGACCTTACCACCTGAGTCCAGACTCGCATCTCTCCACCCGGACATGCAGTAGGCTCTCGAGCTCAGCCCGCATCCCCCGTGTGCTCTGCCCGTCTTCCCTGCCTTCTTGAGGTTGTCCCCAGCACAGCACCTGGCAACTTCACGCTTCCACTTTCAGACCAAAATTCTTGGGAATCATCCTTGAACCTCTTTTTTCTTAAATCCCACATCTAGTCCATCCGGGGACCCGGTGGGTGCCACTTGATCACTCCTCACCGTCACCCGTGTCCACATCATCATTTTCCTTGCTTGGCTAACAAAGGAGCCACTCAGAAATATTTTCTGGCTGTGGCTTCATTTTCATTTTTATGAAATTCTGCTGCGATGAGATATTGCAATGGCCCCTTAAGTAACCTCCCAGCACCACCCCCCAACTCCCTACCTTATATTTATTCTGTGCACAGCAGCTGCGGCACCTCTGCTCAAAACCCTTCACTGACCACAGCCTTAAAATGACCTAGAAGGCCCTGCACACTCTGGGCCCTGACCACTTTCTCGCTTTCTCTCTTACTACCCTGTCCCATGCCCACTCTGCTCCAGCCACCCTGGCTTCCCAGGCATCCTCAAGCAGGCCGTGCATGTTCCTGCCTCCAGGCCTTTGCACTGGCTGTCCCTCTGCCAGGAACATCCTCCCCTAGACATTCACACAGCCACTCCCTCAAAGCCAGCAGGTCTTTGCTCAAGTCATTGAATCAGCGAGGCCTTTCCTGGCCACCCTAGAATTTCAACATTGCCTGGTACTTCCTGTCTGCCCCCTGCCCCAGTTTAATTTTTCTCCCTGACGCTCACCATTATCTAGCAGACTATATATGTATTTACTGTCTCAACTCAACTGTGAGCTCCGTAAAGGCAGGGACTGCAGTCTGTTCTGTTCACTGTGGGGTCTCCACATCTACAATGCTGTCTGCCCATCATAAGGGAATGAATGAATTCTAGGAGTTTTGGAGCTGGGTGAGGCAGGGGACTGTGCCTGTCTCAGGAAGTCTCAGGCATGGTGGTAGCATTCTTTGCCTCTTCATTTGCTCTTTTTGCTCAGTCACTAGTCACAAGGCCCTGTGGAGGATTAAGACGTGAACACAGGCTGGGTGCAGTGGCTCACATCTGTAATCCCAGCACTTTGGAAGGCCAAAGCAGGAGGATCACTTGAGCTCAGTAGTTCGAGACCAGTCTGGGCAACATAGCGCCACCCCGTCTCTACTAAAAATAATAATTAAAAAAAATTAGCTGAGGGTGGTGGCTCCACCTGTGGTCCCAGCTGCACAGGAAGCTGAGGCATAAGGATCATTTGAGCCTGGGAGATTGGTGCTGCAGTGAGCCACGATGGCGCCGCTGCACTCCAGCTTGGGCGACAGAGACCCTGTCTCAAAAAAAAAAAAAAAAAAAAAAAAAGACATGAACACAGACAAATACTGTATGATTCTACTTCTATGATACACCTAGACCACTCAATTTCCTAGAGATGGGGTAGAATGGTGGTTGCTGTGGTGGGGTGGGGGTCGGGGTGGTTCTGGGAGAGGAGAACGGGAAGTGACTGACAACAGACACGAGGCTTCTTTCTGGGGCAAAGAGAACGTTTGATGGATACAGAGCTTCAGTATGAAATGATGAAAAAGTTCTGGAGACAGGTGGTAATGGTGGTTGCACCAGGAAGAATGTACTTAATGCTACTAAACATGACACTTAAAAATGGTTAAAAGGGTAGACTTTGTTACATATATTTTATCAAAAAAAAGTAGTAAAAAGACATGAACACACATGACCACATGCTCAATACTATGGGTTGTACAAAGTATGGGAGGAGTCCAGGGAAGGCGTCCCTGGCTGAGGTCACAGAGGCTGCTTTCTGCAGTGGGAGACATTTGGGCTGGGCCTGCAGGATGGGGGGAAGCTGGGTGAGAAAGGCTGGCAGAGGGTGTGGGTTGGTGGATGGGGGAGGAGGATGGCCCTCAGTGTGTGTGCTTGGCTGGGGGTACTCACAGTTCCATGGTGGGAACCTCAAAGCTCTGTGCCCCCTGCCCCGCTGGCAGTCTAGGTCCAGGCTCCCAGGAAGGCCTGTGAGAAAGGTTCTGGCCAGGAGACGGGGGTGACCCACGGTGTCCAGGGGATCCTATCCTCAGGGTTCCTGATGAGGAGGCCCTCCCCACACCTGGGGTTCTGGGCTTGTTCACTCGGCCAGCCAGGCCTAACCCGAGACACTTGGACCCCAGCATCCCCAGACCTCAGGCCCTGGTTCTCCCAGCTGGCACCGAGGTCACAGCCTTCCCGAGGTCAGCAGTGGGGCTCCCAGCAGACTCACTCCTCTCTGTTGCCTCATGGACACCAGAGGCCAGAGCACCCAGCACAGCCTTCTCCTGCAACAGCTGGGTCAGGCCCCAGGAAACTAATAACCACTACTGAGCCCACTCTGGCTGGCATCACACAGGGGCCTTCATGGGTATTACATTCTACCCCCTACCCTCCCCATTGCACAGAAGAGGCAAATAAGGCTCAGAGAGCTTAAATGGTGTGCTCAAAGTCACAGTGCTGGGCAGCAACAGTGCTGACATTTGACCATCTGACTCCATATCCCTGACTGTCAGCCTGGGAGCTATCCTGGACTCTAGGCTTGCTTCAGACCAGGGCTGGCAGGCATGGCTGAGCCATTGTCCTCGTGCCCTGCTCCTCTCTTGAGCCATGCCCTCCCCTCAGCTCTGGGAAACCTCCCTCTTCCAGGACCAAATGCTTTTGTTACCTGTCCCTACCAGATCCTCCCAGCTGTGCCACTGGTGGGCACAGCCCCCAAGGCCCACACCCACTAAGGTGAGGGGGCAAGGCTGCCCTGCAGTGAAAGTTGCCACAGGAGGCTCTTTGATGCTGTTCTCAGCACTGGTGCCACCATCTTGGCCCGAAGAGGGCATGTTTCTCCTCCCGTTGAGGACAGAGACTTCTTCTAACATCTCTTCCCTGTTCCTTGAGATGGGGCCATGGGGTATCGCTGGGTCTTGTGCATGCAGCACAAAAGAGTTATCAGGACCTTCACTGAGCACGCGCCCCATGGCAGCCCCGTGCCAGGCTCTTCTTGTGCCAGATCTTGCTCGGCGCTGCCACTCCACAGGAATGGCATCCTTACAGATGAGGAGCCCAAGGCTCAGAGGTAAGTCACACACCGTGAAAGTGGCAGTCCGAGCCAGAACCCTGGTTTCTCTACTTCCCACGCTACCCAAGGAATCAGAAACGTTGGAGGAGGGCTCGTGGAGGTTATCTAATCCACTTGCGGGGGTGGGGCTGAAAAGACTCGACCAAGGTCACACAGCTCATGAGTGACAATGAATTGCGTCTTCTCATGACTTGCATTGTAAGTGTGCTGGAACTAACACATCTTGTTCCATGATGAAACAAAAATCGTATTTAAGATTATGTATGCTTTAAAAAAAAATGTTTACTTGAGGCAAGTGCTTTCTAGAATAGTTGTGAGAAAGCTGCAAATACACAGGCGAGGCTGCCCCCCAGGAGTGGTGTGCCTGGCCCTCTGCCCACTCTCTGGGAGCAGTGGCTGCGCCCAGACAGCATGCTCAGTACAATGCTGTCTTCTCAAAGATGGGGGCCAGCAAAGTGTGTGATGGGAAGTGGGAGGGCTTCCTGGCTGCCTCTGTGGCACTTTCTAATTTCGCTTTAGCTCTGGTCTGAAGCTGGTGAGAAACAGGAACAAAAATAGGGTATTTTGTATTTATGCCAATGTGACCCTTCCAGTAAAAGCTGGTGACCTTGGGCAAGTTTCTCAATCTTTTTGAGCCTCTATTGACTCCGGGAAATGGGGTCACAGTAGTGTTATTGTAGATTCAGTATCAGGCTCAGTCCTGATGGAGGTAGAGCCCCTGGCGCCCAGGCTAGGGGTGATGGGTGGTCAATATAACAGCATCAACACTGACGAGGATGAAGACACAGGAGGGTACAGCAGTGACGTGGCTGTCCGAGCGCACAGCCAGGGAGTGAGAGGCTGCCTTCACAAATGAAATGAAGCCTTCTGAACCTCACAGCCAATGTCCACCACTCGCGCGCATCTCCCTCCCGACGCTGGGCGCCAGTGGAAATGCCACAGGCTTTGCAGTCTCACAGATCTGGACTTGAATCTGGACTCAGCCACTTCCTGTGTGACCCTCAACCCCCTGAGCCTTCATCCAGTTCTACGCTGTCCAACAATAGCAGCCACGAAGCTACATGGGACTATTTAAATTAAAACTATGGTTCCTCAGGTGCACTAGACACATTTCTAGTGCCCAACAGTCACACATGACTAGTGGCCCCCACACCAGACAGTGCAGAATGGACCACTGTCGCCATCACAGAGAGTCCTACTGGCCAGTGACTGTGGGTGTGGCACCTGCATTGGGGATGAGGTACACACGCTAGGGCCCAGGGCAGAGGTCAATAAATGGCGGCTCTCACCCAACCCTGCTGCTAGGACTTGGGCTATGCCCGAGTCTCCTCACTTGCCTGGCCTAAGAGGCACTTCTCCTTGCCAAATGGATGTAATGCTGGGTCCAGCTGTTCTCACTGCAGTTCTGCTACTGACTCACCATGTGACGGAACAACCAACTGTCCTGAAACCTCGATTTCTTCATCTGCAAAATAATCATCCGCACCCCTCCAGCCTCAGAGCACTGCTGCCAGAACCAAGCGTGTAAATGACTGAAAGTGCTGTGAAACGCAGGGAGGTGTAACAGGCAACACGGCGAGGTGGAGAAAATCCTGCGTTCGATGTCAAAAACCTGGACTCCAATTCCACCTCTCACTAGCGGAGAAGCCTTGCATCTAAGGCCGAGGTCTTGTACTGTCTGAATCCCTTTACTGTAAAAAGAGGTAACAATAAAGATACCTAAACTTTCATGTGACTGTAAGGATCAAAAGAAATAATGTATATGAAAGTGTCTAAAAATAGCAGAGTGCGATTCCAGAATAAGGCATTATGGGACTACTATTATCCATGCAAAAGGGAGGGCAGGCCAGGGGGGGTCACGCTTCTGCCGCCTCCTTTCTTTCCGTGCTCCACCTGCCCCACAGCCCTACTCCTACCAGGTGAGGCCTCTGCTACTCCAAGTCAACTGACCGCTGCTCGGGACAGAAATGCGGACACCATATGGGTAAGACGACCCACTCCTCAGCCACAAAAAAGAATGAGATCATGTCGTTTGCAGGGACATGGATGGAGCTGGAGACCATTATCCTTAGCAAACTAACACAGGAACAGAAAACCAAATAAATACCCCATGTTCCCACTTTAGTTAGTGGGAGCTAAATCATGACAGCACATGGACACACAGGGGGTACAACACACACTGGGGACTTTTGGAGGGTGCAGGGTGGGAGGAGGGAGAGGATCAGGAAAAATAACTCATAGGTACTAGGCTTAATGCCTGGGTGATGAAATACTCGGTACAACCAATTCCTGTGACATGAGTTTACCTATATAACAAACCTACACTTGGATCCCTGAACTTAAAGTTAAAAAACAAAAAAGACAACCCATTCTGCTGATGCCAGAACAAGACACCAACTCCACTGGGGCCACATGGCCCAAGCCGTTGGGGAGCATGAGGTCCAGGAAGCCCCCTGCATTGAGTATGGGCCCCCTGGGCTGTAAGGGCTTGTTCCAGGCAGGCTCCACAGTGCCACTGCAGCAGTGGGAGGAGCGCAGGTCTCAGGCCTCCCTCCGCAGAGCCCAGACCTACTCCCGATTCTGCTGCTTACCTGCTTATACGAGACGTGTCTCCTGAGCGCCAGGATCTCTGGCTGTCCTGCATCTCAAGGAAGAGCCCAAGTGAGCTGTCAAGTGTCAACTGAGGACCGGTGAAACTGAAGAGCATAGGGGTCCAAAAAAGTGACAGGACCCAGGCCACTGATCCCACACAAAGCAAAGGACATGACCCTTTGCTCCTGGATACATTTCTGGCTGATAAAAGCAGAGTTTTAGGCCTGCTTGGCTGTTTCAGGCAGGATGGACGGGGGGACGGGAAAGGAGAGAGATCAGGTGGAGAGTCCTTGGCTCTTTCACGACAGTCCAGGTGTGACAGCAAGGCTGTTTAAGGCATGGGAAGTGGGGATAAGCCACGTTTTCTGGCTGATTAGGTATTAAACAAGAAATGCTTAAAAATAGCAACAGATTTAAGAGCAGACTCGAGTCAGACACCCGGGTTCGGACCCCACCTATGCTGCTCTCTAGCTACATAGCAACTTCACCTCTCTGGTGTTGGTTTCCTCATCTGTAATACAGGGATAATAACAGCACCTACACTGTGGGGTTGGTGCTAGAATTCTAAGAAGAATTACTGGGCCGGGCACGGTGGCTCACGCCTGTAATCCCAGCAATTTGGGAGGCCGAGGAGAGTGGATCACCTGAAGTCAGGAATTCAAGACCAGCCTGGCCACCACGGTGAAACACTGTTTCTACTAAAAATACAAAAACTAGCCAGGTGTGGTGGTGCACACCTGTAATCCGAGCAACCTGGGAGGCTTAGGCAGGAGAATGGTTTGAATCCAGGAGGTGGAGGTTGCAGTGAGCCGAGATCGCACCACTGCACTCCAGCCTGGGCAACAGAGTGAGACTCTGTCTCAAAAAAAAAAAAAAAAAAATTACAAAAAGCTCTTCATCTAGTATCTAATGCGTGGTAAGCACGTAATAACACCAAATATTAATTAGGATATTTCTTTTTTTATTTTTTGAGATGGAGTCTCGCTCTGTCTTCTCCAGGCTGGAGTGCAGTGGCGCAATCTCAGCCCACTGCAGCCTCCGCCTCCTGGGTTCAAGTGATTCTCCTGACTCAGCTTCCCAAGTAGCTAGGACTACAGGCATGCACACCACGTCTGGCTAATTTTATATTTTTAGTAGAGATGGGGTTTCACCATGTTGGCCAGGCTGGTCTCGAACTCCTGACCTCAGAACACCCGCCTCAGCTTCCCAAAGTGCTGGGATTATAGGCGTGAGCCATCACGCCTGGCCTATTTCTAAAAAATATGAATCCTCCCCTTCCTTTCCCTACCCATGAAAAAGACCAACCAATCAACCAACTAACCAAAACCCCCACAGAATTTGTAGCCACTGGGATCTTTACGTCTTAAGTCTGGACGGGCATGGGTGCTTTGGTACCTGTTTCTCATATATAATCCTTACCTGGCTGATGAGTCCTGTAGGAGCGGGAGCCAGGCACCATTTTAGCCTGGTAACAGGACCTTACCGAGTCTCAGAACTTCAGGTCGAACACACCTGTGCAATCGGGCACCTGATGTGCCAGGCTAACTGCTGGGTACACACGTGTGCATGTAAGAGAGAGAACGAGGATAATGCACAGTCCTTGCCCTTGAAGGGGTCGCAGTTTAGCGAGGGAGGATCTTAAGTCATCCTGTGACAATCTAATAATCCCATGTTCCCAAACCCACATGTGCTCTTACTTGACATCTCTGTCACCCCCACATACTCATACGTGCACACACAGCTCCCGTCTCCTCAGCTCCAGCTCTGCCTTTCTGGAAATGCTGGCTTGGTGTGGACCCTGCGTGGAGCACAGGGGTTTCAACCTTAAACAAAATGAAAAGCTGTTTGGTCCTGTGCCAGCCCCACAGGCCCCCTTCCCCGCCCCCTGCCCATTTTTATCAGACCCTCCTGATGGCAGGGCTGTGAAATCTCCCCTGGAGGGGACCGTGGGTCCCTGGACTGACCTTGTCCTGATGTGTTTGATCAGCTGTTTCTGGCCTGCGCTGGGGGAGCCAGAGCTAGAAGAAGCTGCAGGAATGGTGTTTGATCAGAGCAGCTGGGAGTGGTGGGGCCTGGCTGGCTGCTCTTAGCCTTCTGCTAATCTCTTCTCAGAGGACAAAGAGAGGAGGATGTTCTGACAGACCAGCCCACGGGTAACTTGGGGTATAGCCTCAATGACCAGAGTAAAATGTGGAAGTTGGGTTCTCCCTGAGCCGAGAAATGAAGGTAAGCAAGAGGGGTACCGCTTGGTTCTGGCAGAGCCTCTGTGTGCCCAACACAGCACTCCTAACTCTCAGAGAAACCAAGGCAGTAGATAGGATGTGGCCCCTGTCCTCATACTGGTTAGAATCTCAAATGAGATGAAGCTGTGTGAGGATTAAGGCACCAAATACACAACTGCATACCTAGGGTTTCAACTGTGTAGTGGATGGATTTGGGACATTGCAGAATACAGATTTAGGGAGTGACAGGGAAAGCTGGGGGAAGTTCTTTCTCCACGATGGAGCTCAGGATTCTAGCAGCACACGCAACCCCGCCAAGTGCTGGCTCTCTCTGCCTCACAAGGTTGCAGACATGAGGTGGATGGAGAGTAGATGGAATAATAGCGTATTCCACGACTGGCTAGAAACAGCTCATACTGAACATGTGGTGCAGAGCTGCAGAATAGGAAGCAGCTCCTCTACCCCTCAGAAGAGCGAGCCCAAGGTCAGAGTCCCCGTCTCCAGCAGTCGGCAGCATCTGCTAAGCATCCACTGAGTACTGCCCAGTCTGAGTACGCGGAGGAGACACAGAGGTCTTGGTGGGCATGGGACCTACACCTGCCCTGGGTGAAAGGCCAAAAGACAGGACAGATGCATGAAGAAAAGCCTGCAGAACATTCTTGAGAACATGAACTTGGTTTCTATGTCCACGTCCTTATAACCTCTTCATCTCTTAATGAAGAGTAAAGACCCTGGTCTAGGACACCTCTGCATGGCGCCAGAGCCCCTTTTCCCTTTCACTCCAAACACATCCTGAGCATAAGCCCATGGAGAAAAGGATAGACAGTGAACACTAAAGAGGCAGAGAGGCCAAAAATCACGGCAGACTTAGTTTTTCTGTTTCCTTTGCTCTCACTGGATGCGTCCCCAACCAACATTCCCAGGTTTCTGCCTTTACTCAGATGTGACCCCTCTGCTGCAGTGCCAAAGAGCTGAGAGCCCCTGTTCCAACCAGGCGAGATCCTGTTCCCCTCGTATCACTGTTCACTCTGGCCTGGGCCAGGGTCTCTGGGTTTATGCCTCCTTTGACCCTGGTTTTGGAGACCCCTGCACTGGGTTCCAGACTCTGTATCTAGGATATATTAGGTACCTCCTCTCCAGCTCTCCTCTGCGCCGGCTCTTCCTCCAGGCCCTTCTAAAGTATTATACACACGAACAGCCATCATCTACGAAGCGTCTATACTCTGTCAAATATTTTACAAATGTTAACTTTCTTCTCACAGTCACTGTCAGGAAAAACTTGCCCAAGGTCATCTGTCTAGTAAGACGTGGAGCTAGGAAGCTCCCAAGCCCATGTCTTTTCCACCATGCTGCTGAGCTCCTTCCAGCCAGCCACCCTGGCCCCAAAGATCACCGAAGGAACCCCTCGGCCCACTTCCTACCTCTGCTCAATCCCACCCGACCTGCAGCAGCACTTCACCTCTGCATACCTTCAACTTTGTGACTGGGGCCCAACTGTATGTTACAATTACCCACTGCAGCTGGCTGGGACACTCTCAGGACTACTGCCCAAAATATGACACGGGCAGCTCCAGCCCTGCTCTCCAAAGACAGCACTTAGGCAGGGGAGCATTCCTTCCTAAACACACTCGCGGGCTCTGAACAAGGGTCCATCTGTGCTCCTCCAGAACTGTCCCAGGAGGAGTGAGCACAGAACCTCCCCAACTCCCTTGCTCTCTGCAGCGTCAGGGCTGTGGGATCTGATGCCCCTCCCCTCGTCTTAAACACTGGTGCTTCCTGTAGGAATCATGTACATCCCATCCGGGTCTCTTGCTCTTGTTTCCTTGTTGGCTGCCAGCAACGTGACATTTTCAGCTGTTCACCGAGAAAGGTTTAGTTTATTTTACAGCAATCCGCTCAGCACTTTGTACTTTGAGGGCAGTTGAGATTCAAGAGATAAATGAAAAGTGGGTGTTATAAGGATCCCCTAAGGATTCAGAGAGGAAAAAGAGAGACTACATAAAGATACAGGAATGAACATTCTCTTTAGTGCCAGAGAATGCAGGGAATAGTTGACTTGTATGCCAAAAACTTTTATTAATAAAAGCTAAAATTTTCTACATTAAATACATTAAATCCAGACTTTTAATTCATACTACAATTCTGTAGGGCAAGCACAATCATTTTCCCCATTTTAAAATAAAGTTGGGAGCCAGGAGGAGGAAGCTCAGAGAGAGTAAGCATCTCACACAATGTCACAGTTAGACAGCGGGACAGCTGGATGTACCCAGGCTGGACACCAAAGCCTGTGCTCTGAAACCCTGCCCCACACTTGCTCCCTGGGAAGGAGTGTTTAGGAATGAGACTCCATGTGACAGGAGAGCTTTCTTTCCCCCAAGCCATGTTAACACGGCCTCAAGGTACACAAATGGCCCCTAGGACACCAGGCCTATCACCCCTGTCTCTGTCTGACACTGGCCCAGAACCAAAGAGAAAGCAGGTCTATAACATCACAGTCCATTTGAAACTCATGTAGCCTAATTTTTTTCAAAGTACATATTTTATTTATATAGATTAGTGCAAGTTGAACATGAATATGGTTTGTAATCCAATTTATACAGCATCATGTAGGGGCTGGCTGTCCTGACCATGGGTGGAAGCAGGGCTGACTGGCCTTGGTAAAGGAAATGACACACATTCCCCCAATTTGGAAGCAATCTTAATTAGCCAGGGAGTGATTTTTTTCCTTCAGCGATGCAGTCCCCAAAGTACAGACAGCTTCTCTCTTCCTTATAGGCCGAGTCGTAGGAGTAGCAAGCTTCTAAATTTTGGCTGTGCTTCTGAGCTTTTGGCCTAAGTCCCACCAGTCCCAAAGTTTCCGTGACAACAAAACAAGGATCAACTTGCCTCTGACACTCCCTTCAGCCCCAAACTGTTCTCTTACTCCCATTTTCTTCCTACCTCCCAAGTATCACTGGGATACAAGCAGAACAGGGCTGGGGTGCTGAACTCGCCCTTGGGGAGGACTCATTATAGCATCCCTGCATTTTCTCCATTATCGTCCAACTGCCTAGGCCCAATTTAATAACATGCTGCTTGTCTCCCTGGAACTGCCTGCCCACTCTGTACATGGTTAGCAATTCCCTCCTTCCCTTGGTCAATGTGCAGCTTCCAGGCACGAGGTTTAAAAGCACACCTGCCACCCCATTAGTCTGTCTTCAGCTTGTGGTGACCACGTCACCAGCCCCCAGGTGAGAGAGGAACTCTTAGGGCCCCTCTCACCATTCTCCTTCCTTTCTGGGAGTCCCTGATTGATCCTGCAAATAAAGGGCAGGGACCTGTCTCCCCACTGTCTGTCTGACTGGATTTCATTTCCCCCCTCAGCCCTGATTATCAGAACTCTAGCCCAAGGGATGAAGCTGACGTGCCTCCTGTGGTCAGTGGGAAGTCAGAACGCTTCCTCAGAGGAGACACAGATTGCCAGGGAAACCTGGTACTCACACTGCAGACCCTGCTACTCACTGGGCTCAAAGTTTCCCAAACACAGAGCTTCTGAGACCGAAGAGACAGGCTGTCTCTTCATGTCTCTTTACCCATAAAATAAATGAGTAAGGACCCCTGGTCCCTGCCCCTCTGGTTCCACGTTCTGCTCATGCGCGTGGACAGGAGTCTCCCCTTTCTGCAGTAATCCTTGCTCTTGAATCATCTATTTGCTGTCTCACTTACCTACAATGGGCAAGTCCTGTTCCATAACCGACCCCAGTATTCCCACAGAATCACACTCCGGCCTGGAATCTGACTGCCTTTCCCTCCTCACCAGCTGGGCCATGAGCTCTGGGAGCAGAGGTCTGGGGACCCACCGAACAGATCCACGTGTTCCAAGAAGCCCACAGACTCCTTCACACCACCCCAAAGGCCCCAGAGTTCAGTCCAGAGGCCATAAGGGCAGCACCCTACAGGGAACGAGGCAAAAAGAACACCGGGATCCCATGGAAGCGAGCGATGTGGACTCAGGAGACCACATGAACACTGCCCTCTGTGGCGGCAATTCAGGTCTCTTGGGTAGAAGCAGGAGAAAAGGATAAAATGGCCAAGCAGAGTCAGAAAGTTTTCCTGTAAGATCCATGCCTGCACTTCTCTAGAGAGCAAGACTATAAAATCAGTCAGCCAGTGCGGAGCCCGCTCAGAGCAGACAGTAAACTCAGGAAGGGCCTTCCCCTCTTTCTTGATGAGAACCAGCACTGGGTTTGTGCCTTCTGCTGAGTGTGCCATGGGCCAGAGGGCATCCGATGGGCCCCAGCAGCCAGTCCACTCTCGGCACAGTAAGCTGCAAATCTGGTGATTCCGAAGAAAACAAATGTCTTGTCACAATCTGGGTGTCCAACAGAAACCTGGCCAGGCGTAGTGGCTCATGTCTGTAATCCTAGCACTTTGGGAGGCCCAGGTGGGAGAACTGCTTGAGCTCAGGAGTTTTAAACCAGCCTGGGCAACATGGCGAGACCCCGTCTCTACAAAAAAAAAAAAAAAAAAAAAAAAATACAAAAACTGGCCAGCAGTGGTGGCTCACGCCTGTGGTCCCAGCTACTTCGGAATCTGTGGCAGGAGGATTGCTTGAGCCCGCAGAGGTTGCAGTGAGCCAAGATCGTGCCACTGTGTTCCAGTCTGGGTGACAGAGCAAGACCCTGTCTCCCCCAAAAAAAGAAACCTGAGAAAGAATTTCTCAGCGCTTGAAAGGATCTGACACTTGAATTCAAAACTTACAGCTCTCTTTATTCTGAAGAGTTTTGGGTTTTTTTGTTTTTTTGTTTTTTGTTTTTCTTTTTAAATCACTTCCCTGTAAGTCCTCAGCAATTATTTCTTGTTTTGTTTTGGAAGAAATTTTAGTGACATTCACTGCAGCTCCCAAGCCCCATCCCACAGCTTGTGAGGGGCTGGATTCTCATCCACTGGACTTGGCACCAATGCCCTGTAAGCATGTGCCACTCTACCATCTTTCAGTGGGTTTTCTCTGGTGCCAAGGGGATATTCAGTGCCATTTTGCCACCTGCAGATCAAGAGCTCTCCCAGTCTGACAGTTCCCAGGACGGAAAAGCCTTAACACAGGACAGCCTTGGTAGAAACAGTGAGTCCTTCACATGGAGATGAAGTCTTAAAGGTTTGAGCACCATCTTCTGGTCAGTTTTTGGCTTCTGAGGCTGACTCTCCTTTAGAAACTTCATTTATTTCAGAATGGCAGAACCCTAATTGACAAGCTCAAGTGATCTGCATATCAAAATGTGGACAGGACCAGAGGCAGGTGTAGTTGGCTGGGATGAGCCGTCCCTGGCTGGCCGGAGCTGGCGCTCACTGTGGAAACCGTCAGGGCTGCCTGCACAAAGCTAGCAGATGCCAGTCAGTGGGCGTGCTGGTCAGTAAGGCTGTGCCTTCTGCGCTTCAAGCAGGGTGAGACCTGACCATGTGGGAGCAATAAAAGCTTCCATGGTGACCAAACGTGACCCCTGCCTCTGTACATGGCAATGTGAGACGTGCCTGGAAGGAAGGGGTGGCCCCATCTCTGCCCGTGTGGAATCCAACCAGGCACTCCCCTCCACAGGGCGTCAAGCCACACAAGGTGGCAGAGAGCCCTGCCTGGTGTGTAAACACCATACCAGCAGACTCCAACCTTTGGCATGGAAGGAAAAGAAGATAAATGCTAGTCATTCTCTCCAAACGGCAGGAACCTACATCTATCTAATTGCACTTCATAATGGATTCCACAAACCATTAATTATCAGATTATATTTTAGGAACTGAAGATAAAAAAGCTTTGTGAAATTCAGACTCCAAAGGATCACTGACCTGCAATAAGTGTGGCGGCCTGTGGGAGGTGAGGCAGCAGGCCACTCCCAAGGCAGGGAGCGGGCGACAGCAGAGCCATGGGCAGTCACGGCTGCTCCTCCACAGGCAGACAGGACTGCCTGCCTGGTGCTGGTCACAATCTGCACCATATGACCCAGAGGGAGAGAGGCTGCGAGGTCAGGCAGAGATTTCAGCCTTTGATTAAAGGAAGGGGATGAAGATGACACGGAAGAGCTGTGGGAACCAGCCTTCAGGTAAGGAATACCAAGAAGAATGGCCTGGAAAGGCAGACACTGTCTAGCAGCTGATGCCTCCCATTAAACACTTCCAGCAGAAACTCCAGAGCTTTGTTTTGGGAAGGGGTGACAACTGACAAGGGGTTACCAGGCATGGAAATAAAGGCTACCTATCCTATAGCCATCAGTAGGGTGCAGGGCGTGGCCACTGGGTGGAGGGGGAACCCCAGCAGAGGGTAGGATGATAGGACTGAGGAAGGGGCCAAGTGTGCTCACGCCTGAGGTCCCTGAATTGTCTGTTGGTGCCCCTTCACTTTAAATGGCCAGAGGCACTGGCAGGATTTGCAGCCCCCACTGTGGGCCAAGTCCCATATCTAACTGCCATTCTGCCCACTGAGGGCTGTCAGCACATTGTGCCTCCTGGGGTACCCTGGTCACCAGCTCCCATCCCACTGCTCTTTCAGACTACTTCTGAAGCCACATGTCACTTGGGGATGGACAGTGTCACAGAGGCCGCAGCAGCGGGCCTGTGGGGAAGGAGGACTGTCTCTACAGAGGATGGTGCTATTGGTGTTGAGGGCTCAGATGCTGTTGGTTCTATGAGAACAATGAAGCTTCCGTCTGTTTTCTAGGTGAGACTGTGTTGGTTGGTGCTAAGCTAAGATGCTCACCACTCAGGACAGCCAGGGATGGAGGGCAAAGGGCAAGCTGTGGGGCCTCCTCTCTGCTGCAAACGCAGGAAGGCTCTGCCGGATGAACGGCTGCTCATTTGGCCTCACCACAGATCAGCGTCACTGTGCCATCCAGCAAGTCCTCCACAGTCACCGCCACGAGCTCAGAGCTGGCCTGAGATGCCTGAGAATCTGGCAACGTCACAAACACCTGCGACCCGGCAAGCTGGGTCTCCTCCAAAGTGATCACCTGCTCTGTTGGGGCCACCAGCTCTGGGGTTTGGATCACCTGAAAGAGAAAGACCGTGAGGCTGCTCTGGGCAGTGTTCGCAGTTGGCTCCCTGATTTACATGGTTTTCATCTCATGCTGTAATGATGATATTTATGTTTTCACCTGAGGAGAGCAATTACATGTGCCTAATGGGAAGAGGCAAGTCTAACCCACCAGCGATGCAAAAGACAAGGCCAGCAAACAATTTAAATAACTGTGCACTAAATTGCTATAATTTCGCTCAGTACGCCATCTCGGGGCACCCGGACTCTATGATTACACACCAGCGAACACTGGCTCCGTTTTTCACACTGGGTTTTCCTGTCTTGGGATGACACTGCAGAGGTGAGTGCCATGTGAGAGGAATGCCACTGAAGCCAGCTGGTCTCATGCCTGGAACTTGGGAATGGGATTGATCCACCATAGGCCCAGGTGGGCCCGGGGCAGTCTCTGGACCTCTCACAGGCTCACAGCCTTCCCAGGAGGCCACACAGTGACTGAGCTTAGGAGGAAGATTGGATGAACCGTGACTCCACGCATTCATTCAGCTCACCAGCCTGGCGGGGCCACTGCCCCCTTCTCTCCTCCACAGCCCACCTATGTCCCTTCCAAATCTGTATAATCTTTTAGAGACCACCTTTCCAACTCAGAGAGAATGAGTCTGTGGTTAGGCATATCCAATTTCCGCCTAAGCCTCCAAGTTGATGTTTCTGATCCATAGATCCCAGAAGAGCTAGATGCCCTTGATATTTTTAAAGTAGAGGCCACAGCCACCTCGCTCTTGAGAATCAGCAAAGAGCAGAGGGCAGGAACAAGTGAGGAAGCCAAGCCCAGCTACTTCTCTGTGCTACAGGAGAGGAGATCAACTGCGATGTTCAATCAACAATGATCTAGGATAGTAGTTTTCAAACTGCTTTTCTTTCTTTTTCTTTTAGAAATGGACCCCCAGCCCCACCTTTTCCCCAAAGGACATATTATCAAGAACCATAATATACAAAAAAGATAAAAGCAGAGCACCTTTGGTTGACATGACAGCAGAGTGTTGGCGGGAGTCCTGCCTACCTGACTTCTCCTCTGTTCCCCAGAGGCCTTTAAGAACCTGGTTCATAAATGACTGATCTATGGAACTGGACAGCGGGACAGTCTAACAGACCAAAACCTCAATCAGTTTATGGTTCCTCTCCAACCCACCCACAAATTACTGATGATGGATGGACCTCAGTTTATTTTCCTTTTCTGCCCACCCTCTCTGGAGAAGATGGGAAGAAGAGTAAACGAGGATCAGGGAAGCAAAGAGAAGCTGGATCAAGCTTAGCCCTGAAACATCAAGAAGAGGTGGTTTTTTTGCCCAGGTAAAGGTAAGAGGCCCAGGTGTGTGCAAGTGTGTATTGTGTCCTGCCCAGAGGCGCTCTCCAAGTGCTTCAGCTGCAGGCAGTCCCTGCCCAACAAAGTGTTCCTCTGTCTCCGAGGTTTCCCGCAGTTCTCACCACACCCCACAGTGTTTCTCAGGAGGCAGGGACGTATGCACTGGGAGGAGGAACCAAGCTGTTCCTCTTTTGGAAATTCTTGTTCCAGGCTCCCTCTACCTAAGGGCCACTTCCCATGTGGCCACCAGGAGACTAGAATCTTCTGTTCTGTTTTGTAAGAAGTCCAGAGAGACTCTCTACAAGATCCCCAAAGAGTATCGCTGGGTACTATGACACAGCCATCTCTAGAGAAGCCTTAGGAACCCTGTGTTGGCATTCTGTGTAGCTGATGGCCCCAGAATCACCTGCGCCATCTGTGAGGCTGCTGCCTGGGTTTCCATGCTCATCACCTTTGGGTGCTCAGATTCCAGGTGACTGTCAAGCTGGGCCTGGGAGGTGAAGAGTTCGCCACAGAGCTCACAGGGGAAGGTGGTCTCCGACTGCTTGAAGTGCTCCGTGGTGACATGGTGCTGCAATGCTCCAGGAAAACGGAAAGTGGCAGCACAGTACAAGCACCGGAATGGCTGGGACCCTGGAGGAGAGGGAGACAGAAGGGGAGGGCTGTGGGTAAAATTCTCTGGGTAAAATGAGAGAAATGAGGGCAGGAAGACATGGGAGGAAGGAGCAATGAGGATCGAGGCTTGGAGGCAGATCCACATTTTGTGGGACACGAACGTTGTTCAATCTGGGGGGCCTTAAGAAAAATAATACAAAATGACAAAGACAGAGCCTTGGAAGGGTCCATGCAAGTGAGGGGCCCTGAGACGACAGTTTCATTAGTATCAGATTCAGGCCAAATCTGCCTCTGCAGAAGCCCATTATTCACTCAACTGCAGATAAAGATGCTGACGATACTATATTTCATCAATTCTAAGAAATACATTTTAACATCTCTGAA
Organism: Symphalangus syndactylus; assembly: GCF_028878055.3. NCBI lineage: Eukaryota > Metazoa > Chordata > Mammalia > Primates > Hylobatidae > Symphalangus > Symphalangus syndactylus. The sequence goes on from NC_072444.2 coordinate 15,039,332, forward strand.
GTAGGATCGATGGCACCTTACGAATTCTGTGGGCTAAGGCAGTCAGGTGCAATTGTCAATGCGCACACGAACATCAAAAGTGGCAGCATCAAGACTTGCAGAATGGGTGTCCACGGCTTGGAAGAAACTCCCTAAGACAGGAATGGTGCACGTTTTCAACTCATGGAAACCAAATGGTTTAGAAGGGAGGAGGTAAGTGATGAAAGGTTAGCTATATTCCCAAAGCAGGAATCAAAAGTAGACTAGTTTTACATAATGCTCAAGAGACCAAAACCAATGGCCTTCAATTCTTTGATGGAATCTTATATTATGTGTTCCATCATCAATGTTCTTGATGGCAGAGTAAACACTGTGTGGAAAAACATGCTTGTTGACAATCTGAATTGAACGTTACTCTGAGAAGCTGGATTCTTTCCTTAATCAGTTTATTTTTTATGTTTTCCTTTTTATGTATGCACTCTAGAGTGAGTGACATGATAAAAATCTATGTCAAATTAGTCCAAAACAGCACTTAGAATAACGTAGAAATTCTAAGTGATAAGAAAGCACAGTTTAACTGGCAGTTTTTCTTTTTTAATAGTTCCTTAAAATGGTACATCTTGGCTGGGCGCAGTGGCTCACGCCTGTAATCCTAGCACTTTGGGAGGCCGAGGCGGGCGGATCATGAGGTCAGCAGATCGAGACCATCCTGGCTAACACGATGAAACCCCGTCTCTACTAAAAATACAAAAAAAAAATTAGTCGGGTATGGTGGTGGGCGCCAGTAGTCCCAGATACTCGGGAGGCTGAGGCAGGAGAATGGCGTGAACCTGGCAGACGGAGCTTGCAGTGAGCCGAGATCGCGCCACTGCACTCCAGCCTGGGCGACAGAGCGAGACTCTATCTCAAAAAAAAAAAAATAGTACATCTTACTTAGTCGAGCATGGTGGCAGGCACCTGTAATTCCAGCTACTTGGGAGGCCAAGTCAGGAAGAATTGCTTAAACGCAGGAGATGGAGGTTGCAGTGAGCCAAGATCGCACCACTGCACTCCAGGCAGAGTGACAGAGTGAGACTCTGTCTCAAAAAAAATAAAAATAAAAATAGTATATCTTATAACTGGAATTGTATTTATTTATTTTTAACTGACACTTTAGATTTGATGAATATAGCAATAACAATGACAATCACAGTTACGGCTTAAGGGATGCTTATTGATGCCAAGGCCTTCAGTTTTTCATACTACTCTATGAGGCAGGTACTACAACTGTTCCCATTTTATAGATGAAGAAACTGAGGCACAAGTTTGTTAAGCGATTTAGCCTGGGTTGCAAAGCTGCAAGTGGTGGGGGGAGATTCAGGTCCCGCAGTCTAGCCTAGAAGCATGCTGACAGGGGTACTGACCTGAATGCTGGCACTTGACATGAACCTGCAGCAAGGCTGGCGTGGGGAAGAGCTCCTTACACTGGTCACATTCATGGAACTTCATATCTGTGAAGTGCATAAGGAAAGACGTGCTGGGAAAGAACAAACGATTGGCTCTCCAAGGCTGAAGAGTAACAGGGCTGGGGTTGTGGCGATGGCCAATACTTAGCAAGCATCTACCAAGTGCCAGGAATCTTATAACCTATGGTATATTTGTATAATCTAGAGGTAAAGAGCACGAGATCTGGATCCAGACTGCCTGGATGCTCAGAAGGATGTTGTGAGAATGAAATGAGAAAATATATACGAGGTGCTTAGCATGGTGTCTTGCACATAGGAAACACTCTGTAACTGACAGCTGTTGTGATTATCACCAAATTTACCTGCAAAGTAGGTTTTAATAACTGCCATCCTGGAGAGAAGGAAACAGGCTCAGAAAAGGGAAGCCACTTGCCAAGGTCATTCAGCTGATAAGTGCTGGAATCAGGATTTCCACTCAGGCCTGCCTACCACCGAGGCTGACACCCTTCCCAGGTGCCACGACAAGTTCTCACTCAGGGCTGGTGGGAGCTTACACTGTGCTACACTTCCAGGTTTGAGAACCACTGCCATTCAAGCTGCTGCTACTGACTGCTGCTGCTACGGACAGGTGCGCTGGGGCAGAACAAAGGCAATGACCACTGCACATCACACTAGACTATTAAAAGTGGGGATTTCTGGTGGAGCCCAGGAGGCTACCACATCAAGCCCCTCCTGCTCTCTGCCAGAGGTACCCAAACTTCACCTGCATGTTCTGCTTTGATGTGCTTCTTGTGCTCAATGGTGTTGGGGAAGGTTTTGTCACAGGAGCTGCACTGGAGTGATGAGAACTTGGAAGATCGGTGGTTCTGAGCAGCAAATACGTCAGGGTGGTGGGTCCGATTGTGGTACCACAAACCAGACAATTGCTGCAAGGAATTTGGCAAGTGTTAGGTCTTAGAAAGTTCCAGCAAGCTGGAGAGCTCACGAGGCTCTCATGAGAGAAATACATTTTTGGATAAGCTGACGTTTCTAGTATCACACACTCTTACCTATCACACCAGGTGCTGATGTGAGGAGAGGCTGGTGTTTGTGAGAATAAGGCAACTACATATTCACTGAGAAGCCACTATAGGGCAGGGCTCCCGGGAGTCCTTCACATGCTCATTCCTTACAACAAGCCTCTGAGGGAGGTGTTAGAGTCTTCCTAGTGAGCTGGAAGCGGACACCGAGGGGCTAAATGACTAATCATAACATCAGGAGATAGCAGGACCAGGATTCAGGCCCAGGCCTTCCAACTGTAACACCTGTGTGCTTTATCAGTGAGCTGCATCTCATGGCTTCCCAGGGAGCTGGGGCGCAGCCGAGCAAGCTGGTGGAGGAGCGCACACTGCCCTTGCCCCAGAAGCAAGAGTCCCTCTCCCTCCTGGGTTCCAGAATAGCACTGGGAATACTTTCCCTACCATTCCATGCCATCCTAGGGCTCAAGCCCAGGTCTCCGTTCTGGAACGCTAATGTCACAAAATGAGCGTTGGCGCAAAGTTAGCTCTCAATTTTCGCTGAGCTAAAGTTAGCAGTTATGCTTCTTTGTCTATACCCAAATCTTATAGATGCCACAAGCATCATTCTTTTCTCTGTAGTTTTAAAGCTTCTGATAGATGTAGTTTCTTTGTAGTTCTATGTGGGGCTTCACTTTAATTACATATCAAATCCTAAGGTAAAAAGGCTGAGCCCTTCCCTGGGAGTTAAACAAACAAATACTAATTGTGCCAAACAAGGTAATTCTAGGTAGTGTTCCACTCCCCATTGCCACTGTCATGCCCATTGACGCATGGGAGCAAGGGGTTCTATGGAAGGTGAGCATCCAAGGGGAAAAGCAGCATTCAGTTCATGACAAGTCTGCTGTCTAAGAGAAGAAGTGTATGAACTCTCTGCTCCAATAAGGAGCTCCCTCACTGCAGCACTCTGACCAGATCTCCCTAGAGAATCTGGATCACAAGCTGCATCCTTCATGAGAATCAGCCAAGTGTCACATCCTGGATACAAGATATGATCTGCAAGCCACCAACCCAGGCATCAGGGAAGGTCAAATGGAGAGTAGGTCAGGGGTGAGGGGAAGAGCTCCCAGTGGCACCTGAGGTCACCTGGTAGGCCTTGTTGCAGATCCCGCAGCTGAAGGGCTTCCCTCCAACGTGGGTCACCATGTGCCGCTCCAGCATGGACGGGGCACTGAAGATCTTCCCACACGTGGGGCAGGGGTGGTACTCTTTGGAGTGCACCTCATGGATGTGCTTCCGGTGATCCTGAAGAGTGGGGAAACTCATCCTGCACTTCTTGCAGTCATAAGGATCTTCTATGTCTAGTTTCACGGGACATCCATGAGAGGAAGAGGTGGAGAGGAAAAGAAAACACCATAGGCAGCCATCAGTGAAACACTGGTTGTTGTGTACAGCAACAAATGTGAAGACTCTGCTTACATAACAGGCAGGGTCATAGACTCCAAGGATCAGAAATCAGTGTAGCAGTCACCTGACTACCCCCACCTTCATCCCAGGAGGTGGGATTCCTCCAGGGTTTCGAGATTAACTATCTCTGCAGCATCATGTAGTTCATCTCCATTCCTCACTTTACATCTCACAAGTTAAATTACACTTTGCCACTTTCCAGGGAGTTTCACCCTGGCTCGTCCTGTTTGCAGTGGGCATTCTGGAGTTTTCTAATTCTCTGTAGAGGATTTCCAGCACACTCCCCAGAGCATCACTAATCCCTTTGTCATCAACAACACAAGTGGAGGGATGCTTCCTTTCTCCCCACTTTAGATTCAACAATAAAAACATTAGCATAATGAGTGCTCTATGACAGTCATATTGTAAGTGCTTTATGTAAATTAACTCACTTAATCCTTCCAATAACTCTATGAGTAGGTTCTATTATCATCCCTATTTTACAGATTAGGAAAATCAAGGTTTAGAGTGGTAAGGCAGTATCTTGCCCATGGGCACAATTAAGAAATGGCTGAACTGAGTAACAATCCCATCTCTCACTCCCAAATCCATGCTGTCTGAGAGCTACATGCTTAATTGGATACGCTAACTCTTCAGTGAGACCCCCACAATAAAACTAGTAGTGATGAAGAATACATTTGCCGTCCTATGGCAGGCAACTTTGGTCTTTTTCTTAAAGCAACAGAAATCAAAATGTTTTAATAAAATCCTTTGCTCACAAGCCAATCTTTTATGTGCACTGATTCAGATTAATTCAGGAATTCTGACATGCAGCAACATTCGGTATCACTAACTAGTTTCCCTGTGGACATGAGCTCTTGAAATCTCAGTTTTACACCGTCTTCTAAGACACTTTGATGCAGCTTTCCATAAGCAATGATGTGGTTCTATGAAACAGGCAAGAAATGGGAGAGAGAGGGGGGCCTGCATGCTAGGCCTGCCAGGGATGATATAGTTTAGGGTATGGCAAAGTATTCTGGGTCTTCTCCCTTCTGAAAGTTAATAACGTCTTCCCCTTTCCTGACGCCCATGTAATGCTACTGGGAAAGGAAGACTAAAGCAGGGAAAGGAAGACTAAAGCAGAATGTCATTAAAGAGGTCAAGACCACATCAAAATTGTGGTGCTGGATCTAAGCCAAATCTCTCATCTGGAAGCCTACTGTAACCAGATTTTTTTGGACAGCCTTGTAAACTCCTTGGAGGGAAAAGGCCACACTTTATTTTCCCTCTGCATCACCCAGTGTCTAGCCACATGCTGGGCACATAGGAGCTTTGGCAAAGTCCTTGCTGGCTGGCTGACGACAGACTTGGATGTGTTTACATAAAGCTCACTTGTGAGACACTGTATCTGCCAACAGCTAGAAACTGGTGTGTGGGAAGAGGGGTGGGGAGGGAAGAAGAGCATGTGAGATGCATGGCATGCAAAAAAGACAAGCTTTGATGGTGACAAATGGCATCTGAGAGGGTTGCTCTTGTCACCAATAATAATAATATCTGGCATTACTGAGCATTTTCTATGTGTCAGGCGTGGAGTGTCACGCTTTACATGTGATCTCATTTAATTCTAATTACAATCCAAGGTGGTGGCATTATTATTTGCTCTAGTTTACAGAAGGGGCATAAGAGGCTTAGAATGGTAAATAAATTTGTTTAAGGCCTCAAGAAAAGTAAGCGTCAGGGTCAAAATTCAAGCCCGAGCCTGCGTGATTTCAGACTCCAAGCTCTTAACTCCCCTGCTGTGCTGTGCTGATTACACTCCTGCTGCAACAAGAGAGGCTGAAGAAAATGTGATGTGGCCAGCCAAACGCCACACTGGTGATTTCCCGATGGTGTCATGAGGAATCACAGAATTTCTTTGTCCTTCCTTCCTGTGTGTGTATATATATGTGTGTGTGCCCACGCACGCATGCATGCCGAATAAAAGTTGTTTTTGTCTGTGTCAGTTCTCACAGAAGGGGAGAAAGACAGGGGCAGACTCCACTAACTGTGTGAAATACAATGGCATTCGGAAGAGAATGCTGGGCAGGAGGTTTTTAAGGGAACATAACCAAGGCTCACTTACGATGGTAGACGTTAACTCAGAAAGTGTCTGGACTGCTCCTATGGGAAAAGGCAGATGGAAGATGGACTAATGGAAATATTCCAGTGCTTTGTGAGCCAATCAGTTATAGAGGCTTTCTCCTTCAAACAAAATTTGCCTCTGTTGGACAAATGGTGCTGGGTGGGCTAAAAAGGAAGACAGGGAAGCTGCCTGGCCAGGGAGAAATAAGCATTATATGAGATACCTTAAAATGAGATTCTTCCTGAACTAGGAATGAAGGACTCTGGGTTTTGCAGGGGAACAGGTAAGGGGAAGGCACTGAATGGAGCTCGGGTCTGATGGATTGACACCTCTGCTGCAATTGACACACTTTCCCAGTGCCAGGCTGGCACTGAGGGCTTGAGATCCACAGTCTCTACATACTGTGAAAGGTGTGCAGATGGATGGAGAGGCCATTGGCTTGCCGGAAGCCCTTGCCACAGTCCCTGCAGACATACGGCTTGTCCCCGGTGTGGGTCCTCACGTGGCGGGACAGCTCAATGGACTGGGCAAACACAGCATCACAGTACTGGCATGCATACATTTTCCCTGCAAATACACAGGAGCTTATTAGAGTCAGCACTAAACATTTATGGCATTGCTACAAACAAAATCTAATTCTACAGCACGTATCAGGGAAATATCATCTGGTAGATGACATTAAAACATCAGGCAGTCTGCAATACGCTGGGTGAGATCTGAGCCATCTCATCACATGGCACCTCACAAACACAGCCGATCACACAGAAGGTGCGAGTGTGGTTGGACAAAGGAATAAGGACGGAGTTCTCACTGCACAAGACAACCCATCTGTTCATCAGCCACCACAAATATGGAAGAGCGCACTCTACTCCCGCAACCAGATACATCTCTGTGCCCAGAAATACGTGGGTTTGGGTCCCCTTGCAACATATACAGTGTGGATTTGCAACTGCGCACAAAGGTGAGCGTCGTGGATTCAGAGAAGAATGAAAGCCTTCTTCCAGTCGCTTGCTATAAAGTTATTATGTATCCCCTGGTTTCTCTATATTCACATGCACATAATGAGGATATAATGACCAGACTGCCAAAGATTATTAGAAAATGTGGGTAAGGAACAAGTCTGGAGAACTGGCATTTGTGAGAAATGCTAGACCAATAGAACCTCCAAGCTCCCTTATAGGCCAAGAGAGCAAGCAGGGCAATCAGTGAGGCAAGGCTCCAGAATCCCGGATCCCAGGGTCTACCATAACTAGGGCAGGCAGCCTCATTTTCAGTGTTTATGTATTGGGCTGCAAAATAGGACTCTGTTAGGAAAAAAAGGGTTCCTTGAATGGAGAGGTGAAATTATCGAGGAGCCTGGGGCTTACTCCTTGCCATTCTCAATCCTCAGTTTCTAGATGATCTCTCGGTGCCTCATACACCATCTGTAATGGATGCCTCCTGTAGTATACCTCCAGCTCCCACCTTTCCCCAGAACTCCAGACCCGTATGTCCAACTCCCCACTGCTCTGCTCTCCACCTGGATGTCTAGTAGGTATCTCCAATGCATCAAATAGGCCACTAGTTGTGGTAATTTGTTACAGCAGCAGGATAAACTAACATACTGCACATAAAAACCCAAAGTCCTCATCTGTTTTGGGAGCTCCAAACAGAGCTTCCAATGCTCTACCCCATCACCCCCACAGCCACCATCCACACACTCCCCCATCTCAGTAAATGGCAGCATCATTCACTCAGTTGCTCATGGCAAAGCCCCAAAGCCTTCAGTTCCTTTAGTTCCTTTCTTTCCTTCACATCCCACATCCAATCCACCATGAGTCCTGTTACCTCCATTTTCAAAAATATATCCTAAAACTTGAACGTTCTTTACAACCCCCACTAACACAACTCTAGTTGAAAACTATACCACCTCTACACTGAATGGCTCTAACAGCCTTCTGTTTCCCTCTTGCCCTACTATAGCTTATTGTCTGAAGTGGCCAGAATTAACTTCTGAAAATGTAAATTAGATCCTACCACTCATTCTCTGCCCAAAACCCTTCTATGGCTTCATGTGGTAGGCGGGATAATGGCCCCCGAAGATGTCCATGTCCTAATTCCTCAAACCTGTGTGTATGTTACCATACATGGCAAAAGGACTTTGTGAATGTGACTGGATTAAGGATCTTGTGATGGGGGGTTGTCTTGGATTATCCAGGTGGGCCCAATGTAATTGCAAGCGTCCTCGTAAGAGGGAGGAAGAAGAGTCAGAAAAGGAGGTATATGGTGATGGAGGCAGAGGTTGGGGTGATGTGGCCAAGAGCCAGGGAATGCGGGCAACGTTTAGGGGCTGGAAAGGCAAGGAATGAGATCTCCCCTAGAGCCTCCAGAAGGAACTCTGCCGAAAGCTTGAATTTAGCCTCACGAGACCCATCTTGGATTGCCATCCTCCGGAATGGTAAAAGAATGTATCTGGGTTGTTTTAGGCCAGCATTTGTGGTAATTTGTTACGGCAGCAGGATGAACTAACACACTTCACATAAACACCAAAAGTCCTCACCTTGGCTTCTAAGACCCTGCAAGGTCCAGCCTTCACTAACACCTCTGGCCTTATCTCTTCATACTCTGCCTCGTTGACTCTGCTTTAGCCCCTTCCAGTTTTCTGTGGTCTCTCGTGCAGGTAAAGCTCGTTTCCACCAGGGAGGCGGCTCTGCACTTGGGATGCCCTCCTTCTAGGTCTTCCACTGGCTCCATCTCTCACTTTGTTTAGGTTTCTCCACAAATGCCATCTCGCAGAGGCCTTCTCTGATGATACAAATAGTGTCCCCCAAGCCCTGTCCTCTCACTGTGTACCCTGCTTTATGCTTCTTCATAGCAATAGCTGCTATCTAAATTTATACTATATATTTATTTGTTTATTGTCAGTTTTACCCAGTGGGACGTAAGTCCATGACAGCGGTGCGTATATTTACAATACCCCATGCCTGAAACAGTGCTTGTGAAATTCATTCACTCAGCAAATATCGATTGAGGGCCTACTATTGCCAAGTACTAGTCTAAGTCCCATGGATACAGCAGTGGGAAAAGAAAGACTAACAGCTTGCCACTCATGACATTTGCATTCTAACAGGGAAGACTAAGCAGAAACAAATTACTAAAGTAGATACTACATCGTATGAGAAGCACTATGGGAGAAAAATACTGCATGGAAACCAGGGGTGGGGTGCTGAGACCTTACAGAGGGTGGCCCAGGAAGGGACTCACGGAGAAGGTAAGTGTGAGTAAGGTCTCAAAAGAGGTGAGGAAGTGAAGCATGCGGTGTCTGACGGGAAGCGTCCCCAGCAAATGGAAGGGTAAGAATAAAGGTCCTGGAACAGGTGCCTGCAGGCCTGAGGCCTGGCCAGAAAGCTAAAATGTGCAGGCCTAAGAGATGAAGTCAGAGAGGAATCAGGAACCTTAATCACAGAGGGCCGGGGAGGCTATCTTAAGGACTCTGGATTTCACAACGGAGTGGGACAAAAAGCCATTGAAGAGTTTGGAGCAGAGAAGTGACCTGATAAGGTTTATTTAATTTTTAAGTATCAAGAGAAATGGTGAGAGCAAGACCAGCTTTGAGGCTACTGTGACAGTCCAGGTCAAACAATGGTTGCATTATAATTTATACAGAAATGCTCTAAACAATATGTAGACTGCTCCAAGAAGCTTTCCCTGACAATGTACCTCCTCCTCCCCTCCAACTGGACTAGAGACCCCTTCTCCATCCTTCCTCATCATGCTGGTGTTATTCCACCTCATACCACTGACAATCTGCATTGTAATGGGTGCTACGCTCCCCTCCCCCTGCCCCCTTCAGGCCACGGGCTATGGGCACACAGGAATCCCAGCTCAGCCACTTGGCATCTGCCACTGTCTGATCCACAGTAGGTGCTTAGTCAGGGTCCTTCTCATGCTTGAACTCGACCTCAAAGCTCAAAGAATTTTATGTAAATTCTCTATAACTTTTAATGGCAAAAACCGCAATGACTTTTCCACAAGACCTAATATAAAGTCATAGGAGGTTAGCCAGTCTCTTTCAGAAGCTCTCTCAGTAAGCAGTTTACATGCCTGTGCACAGAGCTATTCCCAGTCGTCTGTTTGCCTAGAGGTTGTGCATTGTTTTTTTAATTTATTTTATTTATTATTATTATTATTTTTGAGATGGAGTCTCGCTCTGTTGCCCAGGCTGGAGTGCAGTGGCACAATCTCGGCTCACTGCAAGTTCCGCCTCCCAGGTTCACACCATTCTCCTGCCTCAGCCTCCCGAGTAGCTGGGACTACAGGCGCCTGCCACCACGTCCGGCTAATTTTTTGTATTTTTTAGTAGAGATGGGGTTTCACCACGTTAGCCCGGATGGTCTCGATTTCCTGACTTCGTGATCCGCCTGCCTCGGCCTTATTTTTTTTTTTGATACTTAACTTTTGTGGGTGCACAGTAGGTGTATATATTCACGAGGTACATGTGATGCTGTGATACAGGCATGCAATATGAAATAATTGCATCATGGAGAATGAGCGATCCATCCCCTCCAGCATTTATCCTCTGTGTAATAAATGATCCCAATTACACTCTATTTAAAATGTACAATTAAGTTATTGACTTTAGTCACCCTGCTGTGCTATCAGATTGTTTTGTTTTTGAAATATATATCACAACTAATCCAAATGGGGTTTAGGCAATTCGCAGTGAAAGTCTGCAGGAGAAATGAACTGTGCCCCGCCTTACCTTCCGAGTGCTTCTTCTTGGTGTGATAGGCCAGGGCGGAGGCCTGGGTGAAGGTCATGAGGCAGTGCTTGCACATGAACGGGCGGTCCCCGGTGTGAAGGCGAAGGTGGTTCTTCAGGGTGGAATTGGCTGCAAACTTCGCCCCACACTCTTCACAGGAGAAAGGCTTCTCGTCGAAGTGCTCTGTCAGCTTATGGTACTGCATGCCTAGGGAAGCCACGCATACCAGAGGCCAGAAGAGATGCCACTAATCAGTGTTAGGAATCTAGCACAGGATGCCAAGAGCACTGCCTCAGGCCAGGCCTCCAGAGGAAGCACAGCACGAAGCCCAGGGTGCCAGGCCACGCTGGTGCCCACTGCACACAGCCACGCTGCTCTCTGCCCACCAACTGGCATCCCCAAAGTCACCTGGCCTCACTCCTGGATGGAGCCGGTGGGAAGTAATGCTGGGCTTATCTTCCTCTTAAATAGGACGCTGCCACCCAGAACTAGGGAAACTCAGCTTGTTTTTATATTTCATTAGGTTTATCCAAATTCTAGGACAAGGGAAAATCATTCTGACTATACATCCCATGATTTCCATGACTCTTGTTTGTTACCAAGAAACAAGTGGCACAAGGCAACATGAGCCAGGTATTAAGTAGCTGGTCATCACTGTAAACAGTAAGAGCTATAAGTTATTGTGTGCTCACTCTATTACAGGCAGTGCACTGGTGTTTAGCTCTGTTACCTTAAGTCTTCATAACAATCCAACAGAGTAAGTGGTATCAGGGTGCTGCTTTAATAGATTTGGGGAAATCAAAGCTCAGGGGGCTGATTCCAAAGCCCATGCTCTTCTCAAAATATTACCCTGCCTCTGTAGGAACCTGCTCTATTTTCTAAGCCCACCCACAGCCCTCACTGCACACAACTAAGGGAAAGGCCTGAAATCCAAGCTATGAAACCCACAATTATCATCCTCTCTTCCTTTGCCTTCTTGAACGTACCTGAGGCATGGGCAAATTCTCTGCCACAGAGGTCACATGTCACTGGAAGCCGCTTCTTCTTCTTCTTGGGGGCATCGGGCTCTCCACCTGCACCATGGGCCTCCAGCTGATGTTTGTCCAGCTCTTTCTTTGAATCCTTGGTCTCACTGCACTCCTTACACTGCACCTGTTTGCTCTTGGCCACCCGGCAGCGCTTCATGTGCACCTTTAGGCGGCAGTAGAAATGGAAGCTTTTGTCGCAGGCCTTACAGATGAAGCTCTTCTTGGCAGGGTCTGGTGAGGCGGAAGCCTCTTTCTCTTGCTGTCCTGGCAAGGAACCAGTCTCTCCTTGATCGTTCTGTTCCCCAGGCTGGCTGTCTTCTTTGGCTGCCTTCTCATCTTCTTTGTTGTTGGCTTCAAGGTGAAATTTATTACTCACCTTCCACGTTTCCTTCTCTCCATCTTCCTTAGTAAGGACACCTGCATAAAAGAGACATCTCGTGGCTCTGCGAACTCTCTATTTGGCTTTATGTTTCTAACACACTTCTTACAGGAGACTAGAGACTACTTGAGATCCTCAAAAACACTCTGAAGTAATATCAACGTCCTCTTTACTTTCCAATAAACACAAAGATTTTCCCCCTATGTCTCACGACTTTTTTAGGTATTGAGAGCATATAAAATGAATACATAACTTAAGGTTGTGATAAACTATGATATGAAATGCTGCCTCTTTCTTCAAGAAACAACCTGGGGTGCTGACAGGAATCCCCTTCCCACCCGGCCCGTTCCTTACCAATGTATGCTAACTCCTGCATGACAGGCTGCAGGCCTGGAAAAGATTTATGGACACTGCACAGGAGGTGGCATATTTCAATGACCGAGACGGATTTTTCCATGGCTCTGCTCAGCACTGCTCTCAGGGAAGCTTCAGGGCTGGCTGTCTCAGAGGAAATGCTCAGAATCTAAATGAATACCAGGAGACAAAGGTGTGGGGTTAATCTCAGCAGATTTTCTCCATGGTTTTCAACGTAAAAAAAAAAAAAAAAAAAAAAGCTAATCCCAGGAAGGCACTGCTCCTTTTATAAGCAGTTTATACATCGCCTTGTGATAAATGTAGTGGACAGCTGTTTGCCAAAGAACAGGAAAACTAACAAAACAAAACAAAAGAAGCATGTATCCAGATAAATGTGCAAATACAAAGAAGATACATGTAGGGAAGCATAAAGCATTTTCTATAAGAAATAGCCTATCAGAAACTAGGAGTCTCCCAAAGACCTTTTCTGGATCTTAATATTAAAAGCGTGAAAAGCTATAGGATTTGGTTGTTGGTGTGTCTGTCTTGAAAATCAGAGTAAGTTTTCATAATATATAATTGTCTCAATGTCTGGAAGTAATTCTGCATGATCAGTGGCTTCATATTTTTAGATACTTAGATGTACCCGTTTAAACGTCATTTTCTTTCACAAAGAAACTCAGCGTTTTAAAGAAGGTTCAAATAGAAGCTTTAAAGAGGCCAAGAATATTATTTCAAAGCCGTCATCCTCTTTCAGAACGTTAGAGCTATCAGCAGAAAGAGTCGGTACACTGAGAAAATAAAGCTAAACCATCCACAGATGGCCGAATGGAATTTTCATTTTGGAAGATATTTTATTTCTGCTCTTTTCAAGTCTGTCTAAATAAACCTGATGTCCCTGGAGGCAGGCATGAGACTAATTAGTGAGGCTAAAACTGATCAACTGCAGAAGCCCCATCTCTGAAGTTACGGCGTGCTGGAGAGAGTCTAACAGATGAATCTTTCCTCTGAAGCCCCACAGAAATGTGTGCCATCTTCTTCCCATCTGAGTCAGACCAACATGTGGCTGTCATCTGCATAGAGAGAGTTAGAAACCTGCCCTTCTGCACACCTTCCACACCTACCTGAATCAAAAGGGCACTACATTTGAATCTGTAGTTTAATTTCATGTTCCTTTCTTGTTCTTCCCCACTCAGGATGCAAATGATCCTGGGCTGGACACCCGTGAGTTCCCCCAGTCCTCACCTGGTATTCCTGGGATGCTGGCCACATTGTGTGAAGCCTTACAGAAAATAAGCTGGCACTATTTGCTACCCCATATGGGCAAAAGCTTTGTTTTATCTATGTTTATCTTGGCTCTTTCTAGAAGCCAGAATAGAACATGTAATAAGACCAGTTTTACTTTCCTTCATCTGAGAGAAGCTGCTTCTTAGAACAGGTAAGAGAACAGTGTCATGGCTCCAGGGGATGCCAGGTTTAGACAAATGGAATAAATTGGTTTGAGTCATAAGAACCTGGGTTCAAATCCTGACACCATCTCCTCCCTGCCGGAGCATTTTAGACTTGGGGCCTGAGAACCCTTGTCTATAAAATGTGATAACATCACCTGCCATGTAGAGCTGGAAGGATTAAAAGAGCAAACGTGTTAGGAAGCATTAGCCTAGCATGGGGTACAGATGTTGGTTCTGGCCAGGCACAGTGGCTCACGCCTGTAATCCCAGCACTTTGGGGAAGCTGAGATGGGTGAATCACTTGAGGCCAGGAGTTCGAGACCAGCCTGGCCAACATGGCGAAACCCCGTCTCCACTAAAAATACAAAACATCAGCAGGGCACGGTGATGTGCACCTGTAATCCCAGTTACTTGGGAGGCTGAGGCAGGAGAATTGCTTGAACCCGGAAGGCAGAGGTTGCCATGAGCCAAGATCGTGCCACTGCACTGCAGCCTGGGCGACAGAGCAAGACTGTCTTAAAAGAGAAAAAGAAAAAAAAAAGAAGGAAAAACAACCCAACCAGATATTGGTTCCTCCCTTAGGAATGAAGACAGTCCCAGGCAACAACTGTAAAACTCTCTGGCATTTTGCTTTTTTATTCTCACCACACCTCTTTCACAGTCTCTGCCAGGTGCTCCTCCTCCAAGGTAAAGAGCTTGCACTCAATCTTCTGTTGGATGGCCTCCAAGATCAATTGGTTATGCCTCAGAATTGTTTCTAAAGTGGCACGTTCTGGGGTGGTCACTGAAAAAAAGGGGGATCAAAAACTCATTAGGCAAACAATGAGCACCATTTTTTCCTTCACCCTTCCTCCACTCAACTCTCCATAATGAAAATGCATTTTCCCTATCTCCTATCTGAGGTTGGCAGTGGGGAAAACGGCAAATAGCACTGTAATCAGAGTATAATAATGAATGTAAGCTTAAGATAATTACTGCATCTATTTTTTAAAAGGTTTACAAACTCTTTGTCCTTGAACGAAACTGCCAGTCCTTACTTCTAATAGTAGGGATGTAGGTGACTACCGTTAAGAGAGCTCTTCCTATTTTCTAGGAAGACTGACAGTCATCTCTAGTGGGGGCAAACCCCCCCAGAGGTCAGGTAACTTACCTGCCCGGAAGAAAGCATCGGCACCAGGCTCCCTCCGTATTTCCTCCATGAGCAGGTCCAATGGGCAGGTCTTTGTCTCCTGAACCACCAGCAGCAGTTGCCAAACGGCTGTGGCAGAGAGAGTCTGCTTTTCTACAACTGCTGATATCAGGGAATTGAAACCACCTGAACCAGAGTCACGTTTCACAAGCTTCTCCATGACCTTCAAGATTTAACACAAACACGTAAGAGACTCTCCAGCCACTGGCCCAGCTGCAGAGCTGCAAGTCTAGGTATTGGGTTACAGTGAACATGTTTGGGGAAGGAGTTTTTCAATATCCTCACCTCTCTCAGTCTGAGAGATTTCTTATACATGACAAAGTTCTTCATTTCTCCTTTTGAATGCCTTTCCTTATTACCACAGAAATTAGAACTATTCTATTTGTTACTCCACCTTAGAAACTGAGATACTTTCTATTTCTCCTCTACTTAGCAATTCTCAACATGGCTACATATGTATATTTACAGAAAATATAAATGTGTGTGTGTGTATTCATACTTTTTTTCTTCTTTCTCATTTTACCCTCCCCTCCCTCTGTTTCTCTCCCTCTCTTACCTCTCTTTCTCCAGGGGCTAAACTTGTCATGTGTGAGATCATCTTTAATAAAATCTGGTTGTCTGTGAAAATCTCAGAGAGGTTTTCATGATAGCGTCTCAATAGCTCAGTCCCATAATCATCAGGGCTTGGTTGGACTGTAAGGATATTAGCAAAACAATAATGTTTGATGCAACAAAACCTCCTACAGAAGACTCCAGGATATTACCAATGAGAGAGGAAGAGAGCGATCAGCACAAGAGCTCAGTGTCCTCTGCAGAGCCCTGGCTTGGGGCCTCATACACATATGTTCAGAGCTCCTCTGCCTACACTTAATCGCTTGGCGCTTCAGGGTCATAAAGCCATTAACACTTTGAAAGTCAGTGCCTGGTGGTAGGAGCTAGCAACTGCTCACCAGGGGGGTAATTACAAGGCTGTACTTGTAAGAGACTCAGATGTGCAGGTTCAAGGGGGGGTGTCTGTCAAGCCTGAGGTAGAGGATCCGTGTGGCGATCCTAAAGACAAGCACGAATCAAGGCTGTGCGTGTGAAGCTGACCTGTGGTTTTTCTATTTAGGTGCCCTTTGGGCCCGAGGTCATATTTACTTGAAAGTTAAGAAAAACTGAAACTATCAGGCATTTCTCTTAGCTTCGTAGATATTTAAAAATGTGCTCTCTTCTTTAGCTCAATAACTCCACTTCTGGAAATCCAACCTTAAGAAATTGTCTGAAGGTCTTTGTCTACGTACAAAGACAATTGTCAAAGCATAATCTTTGCTGATGATGACAGTGAAGATAACTAATATTTACTGAGTGCCCATGTGCCAGGCACTGTGCTAAATGTTTTACATGTATTATACTAGCCACACAAAAACGAATGTGATAGGTACCACTCTTACCTCATTTCACACAGCAAATGAGGTTCAGAAAGGTTAAGTCACTTGCTCAGGGTATTACAGCTACAGAATGGTGCGGTGAGGGTGCAGCCCCAGGTAGTTTTGACACTAGCGCCTACAGTCCTAAACATTACGCTACATCCGCTCTGAAATAAGGGCATGAATAACACACCATATATATCCTTATGACGGAAAACTACACAGCCTTCAAAAACTAGGATTGTAGGGAGTTTTTCCGAACTGTGGAAAAGAATGCTGCTGTAATGTTACATGGGGAAACCATAAAATTATACAATATGACAGTATCTCAATATTATAAAAACGATAGATAAAATTTGTCAAGGTGTTAATATTGGCATACTTGAGTGGTAGGATTTTAATAGGTTTTCTTCCTTATATTTGGAATTGTCCAAGCTTGTATAAGTACATACTACTTTTATAGGCTAGGAACAAATATCCTTTTTCTGAAAACCATCTGAGTCCTAAATGCTCTGGGATAGGGAAGAGTTGGCTTGAGTTGGATTGTCTTTCTAGGAAATAGGATATGGACTCATTTCCCCAAGCTGAATGGACACCAGAATAGTGAGTTCTGGGGACTGCTGGAAGCAAACAGCACTCTAGTAGAAAACGGGAGATCGAGATTTGAGGCTTTGCTGCTCCT
The DNA here is from genome assembly GCF_028878055.3 of Symphalangus syndactylus. Lineage (NCBI taxonomy): Eukaryota > Metazoa > Chordata > Mammalia > Primates > Hylobatidae > Symphalangus > Symphalangus syndactylus. The sequence goes on from NC_072444.2 coordinate 15,056,552, forward strand.
ATTTGTGAATATGGTTGACAGAGTGCTGAGCTTTATGAGCACATTTGCTCCTCTGGCTTTCACAGGTGATCCTGGACAGCCCTGGGGAAGCCACACGTTAATAAATCCTGAGCCACAGGAACACCATGAGGGAGCTTAACTGAGGAGAGTCACTCTCAGATTTCAGATCTTAACTCCAGAGAGATTGAGAATTATCGATTTATGACAGCTAGTTTCTATTCTGCAATGACATTTCTTAACATTATCTTATCTCCTCAGCATGGAGCCAAAAGGGAGTTTCCAGCTATAATTTTCTGGAAGAGTGGTTCCAGTCTAGAGAGTCAACAATTAACTAATACCTGTGGCGCTTGGCAAAGTGGCTAATTTCTGCAACTTCTCTAGCAGAAGGCCCAGGTTTGGGAAAGTCATCTTCACAGCCTGGAGGAGTTTTACCAAACTCTCAGCAGTCAGGGTCTTCTCTTCAGTCATTCTGTGCAACAAATTTTCTATTGTCTCCTTGGGTGTTCTGCCCTCACAGCAATTCAGAATCACCTGCAGTGGCAAGCAATCAACCAGACACCAGTTACTGGCAATTCAACATTTATCTGACACACTACTGGAAAACCTAGCAAGATAGCATCACAAGATGCCCGATCTCCAGGTCCTCTTCTATTGGTCTCCAGCATTATTTTTTTCATAGTTTCTTCCTTATTCTGTTTCAACAAAAATCTAAAATATTTTCCACACAAATAACTGTGAAAATCTTTCTTTCTCAATTGCAGGTCTGTGTATATGCTCTGCTTCCAACAGCTTGCATTTTGTGAAAACATTCCTAAACTAGGCCTATCTGATACAGCAAGTAGCCTACCTCTAACCTGGTTCTTTAGATGTGGCTTGTTTAGACACTAAGATTGAGAAACACAGATTGATAATTAATATAGTTTAATGTTTTTTGGTCTTTTTTCAGTAAAGTTCATAATATTAGCATAGGTTATAATTTCATAGGTTATAATTCCATTGTTTTACTTTACTTGCATAGTAATCTGAATACTCAGATAATTTGTACAATTAGTCTGTGGACTCCAAAATATTAGATTTAAAGTGTCTTTCTGGATTATTTTTCTTGTGGATTCCTTATTATCCATTCCTCTCATTCTCAACAGCCACATATATCAGCTCCAGTCATAATTCAGCAATTCCACTCCTTTGTCTTTCCTTGGTGTGCTAGAGGATTTTGAGTCAAAAGGGCACAGAACTCTGGCAAAAGGATGAAAATAAAACACGTGACAGATATTTTACAGATATTTTTATATTACAATAGAACGATTTCTTAATGGACTACGGCATAATATGCATAGCTTAGCTCTTATGGAACTGATAAAGCAGGGGATTATTTCAATGCATGTAATCTACAGATTCACAGGAACTGAATTTTGAGCTTTCCTTTGGGAAAACGCCAGCTCCTAGTCATGGTAGTATGCCAGAGGCTGCCATTATCAAATTAACTTCCATTTTAAAATAATGAATTTAGCTTTAAAACCAAATTGGTTTTATATATATGAAAGGAATATATACATAATAAATCAAGCTGTCACATTCTTTGTCAGTACAGGACATAGTCATTCTCTTTAACGTCTAATATATAGATTTCCACTAAATAAATCATAATTTAAAATTAAGAGTTTGTATCTAAACACTATACTGACTTCAGAGCCAAATCTTGGTTCCTAAGCAATAATCCGATACATAAAGAGGCAGCCAGATACCGGTAAGAGTAAGCCTAGACTTTAAAGCCAGACAGACCTAGTTCAAATTGCAGTTCTAATATTTATTGCCTGTGTGACCTTGGGCAAGTTATTTAATTCTTCAAGCCTTATTTTCCTCACTTGCAAAAGAAGATAATACCAACTCTTGCACAGTTGTTACTGTAAAATGAAGGTGCTCTTTGTATGGCCTTGCCTAACTCCTAGGACAGATGTGATCTTTAAGAAATGACTATGTTATTGATATGATTAGGGAGAAGTACTCATAGGGGTTAAGAGAATGTGCTTTGATTAGAAGTCTAGTTCTTATTACGAGCCCCAAACAGCTGTGTCTTTGGGTGAGCTGCTTCACCTCCCTATGCTCTTGTTTCTTCATCTTTAAAATAAGGGTAATATCCATGATGTCATAAAGTTGCTATGAGGGCAAATCTCAGTAATGTTTAAAAAGTCCTCAGCACATTACCTGGCACACAGTAAGCAATAAATAAATGACAGCTATAGTAATTACTTTTTTTTTCTGTTTCCAGTCCTCATGTAAATATGTTCCTGGTTACTGCTTCTTACAAAACCCAACATATTTATAAAGGCCATGGCATCCATTATTAGCATAGTTTCTAACCAGAAAAAAAGTTCGAAAAGGCCTGGGTACACATTCCACACGATGTCAAAATACTGTGGCTATTCAATCAACATTCACCTCTCCACTCTCACTTTCTTAGTCCGCTTCAACTTTCATGAGAAGGAATCACTTAATGAAGCTCTGGTGGAACCCCAATCTTAAGAAGTGTTTTTGTGATTTATAACTAATTTAAGCTCTTCTGCTGCAGCTTTCTCTGTCAAGTAAACTGAAAGTGACACAAGAAAATGACAGTGTGGTCTGTCTTGCTGCACACAATGAGGCTGAGTTTGGACTCTATCGATAAATGCTGTTTTACCAAGATAATGAAACAGTTCAAAGGACACATTCAATCTCGCTAATAAAAAAAAGGTTTGAATGAGTAATCGAATGAAATCACTAAAGAGGGAATCAGGAACTTCTAGAGCTATAAGCAACTTAAATTGAGTGCCTGAAATTACACTTAATTTGAAGACTAAGGAGAAAAAAACAGAAGTTTAATCTTTTTATATTTTCTTTCTCTAAGAAGTTTAAAGGACTTAAAAATTTAAAAACAATTAAATCACAAAATGTAATTCTGAGATTAAAGGTTGTTCCCATTGTGTGTGTGTGTGTGTGTATGTGCGTGCACACATGTGCAACATAAGATCACTGAGAAAAATAAAATCGAGGATCTAGTGCTCACTGTAAATTCAGGGCTTAGCCATTATACCAGTGGCTTCTAAACGTTTTCTCTCCTGAACACCTAAGTCACTTCCCACAGTTTTAGGAATTGATGCCACAAAAGTACTCTATCCCTATTCCTTCCTTCCAGATATAAAAGTATTTTTAGCACAAAGTTGAAATCAATAACACCAACAAACATAGTTATCTAGTTGCCTTGAGAAGTCATGCCAGCAGTTTTATGAGGATTTTAGTAGCTAGCTGGTGGGAGAGTAAATTGGTACAACCTTCCTGAAGGGCAATTTGGCAATATGTATCAAACACTTGAAAATTTTTATACTCTCGATTCCAAAATTCCACTTCTTAGAAATTATAGTAAGGGAATAATTTCAGAGGTATGGAAAGATTTATGTGCAAGAATGTTCTTCACAACATCACTTTTAATAGCAAAAAAAAAAAAAAAAGGATACTAATGCCCAATGATAAAGAAACAAAATCCATATTATAGGTACAGACATGTATTAAGATATTAGGTAAAAAGTCAAGTTAGAAAACCCTATGTTCTATATAACCTCATCCTGGGATGACTCAAATGAGAAAGAGGGGAACATATGCTTCAGCATGTTAGCGGTGTCATCTCTCAGTGGTGAAATCTGAATTTTTTTCTTTTTGATTGCTTTCCCCATTTTCTACATATTCCAAATGTACAGTGCATTTCTATAAAGAGGAAAGGTGTCATAATAATTACAAAATTTCCTTAACATTTTAATTCTCGATACAGTTGCTTACAGTAAAAATTGATTGAGTCAGAGCAGGAATAGCATATATCCACCTTTCCATCTGTCCATCCGTCCATCCATCATCCATCTGTCCATCTGTCCACCTGTCCGTCCATCCACCCACCCATCCATCCATCCATCCATTCATTTTCCTTATGGCTCCACGTGCAAGGCCCTCAGCAAGCTACCGCGAGGAACGCGACAGGATATGAAACAAGCACCTCGACTTCAAGGTGCTTACTATGCAGTATGTATTAAAATACTGCAAAGTATAAAGTGCTATGTGCCACAAAAGAACATTTTTTTAAGTACTATATGAATTCAGAAGGAGGGAGGAGACACTTGACACAGTTACCCTTTTTTCAGTGCCAGTCAGGAATTCCTCCTTGGCTGTTTCCAGGAACTCCATAATAGGTCTCAGCTGTGTTACACACTGTATCAGGTCCTCTTTGTGTTCTAGTAACAGAACAGACAAGGTCTTTCCCTCCTCTGTGCTCCCTGGGGGAGAAAGAGTTAGAGACACACAAGAGAAGCTAGTCAATTTGAAGAAAATGACAGCATGGTTTGTCAAGAGAGATCTAACAGAATAATAAAGTGATTTTCAGCTTTTTCTGAGCACCTGAATGCAGAATCTCTTTTACAGAGGAAAATACTTTATTATTCTGTTTAAACTCTATGAAAGGAAAAATGTTTCATTTATCTGTCGAAACACAAAGCTGCAGAGCCAGCCAGAGGTTAACTTCCGGTTGGCAAGGCCACTGCTTTGTACCTAACCCAAACGAGAGAAACTTCAGCCTTAAAGTGCTGTCAGCGAACCAGTCCAACCTGGGTACTCAAGTCATTGATTTGGATGTGTGGCTTTTTGAAGGGCAGGAGAACACTGATGATATTCTCCAACTTCAAGGTGTCAGACTAGTTAACTGTGGGATAGAAATGGAGACTCAAATTTAGTTGGTGTATATTTAACATGCAGCTTCTGGAATTTACATGTGAAACTTACGTGAAAACCACCTAATAACTAAGCCACCAAAAAAACATATCATTGGAACAAACTTTATAGCATCATCCCAAAATAAAACCCTGCCATTCCAATGCATAGGATCTTCTCCTACCTTTTGGCTGCACTGTGTCCACATCTTCTGGCTTCCTGTCTAATAGTGCTGTTTTTACTGCAGGATTAGAATCTTGGTACAGCCTCAACAGGGACACAACAGTCTGAACATCCAGGCTCTCCTCTCTTACTTTACCCAGGATTCTCTGGAATGCTGAATGTCCTCCTTCGCCCTCGAAACATTTCACTATCATCTATGGAACAAAAGTACCCAGAAAGATAGATTAGCGAACCACAAGAACCATCCGCTCCTTGCATTTGGCAAACAAGGCCCTCAACAGTTTGATTCCCGCCAGCTTCTCCTGAAGCTCCCCACCCACTGCACTTTCTTCCCCAGCAGCAGTTCCAACAAGCCCTGCGGTCCCATGCTCCTACCCCTCTCTTCTGGAGGACTCCAATTCCACGACTCCATGCTCTAACCTTGCTCAGGGGTTACCTCTGCTGGGAGGCCTTTCCTGGCCACAGGCCCTACCTCCTCTTCACTGCTTTTAATTTGACATTTGTCACACTATATTATAATTATTTTTTTTCTCCTACTAGACTTCTTGAAGACAGGAATTATGCTTTCTAGGGCTCTGTATCTGCAGCAAATAGCATAGCCTGGCACACAGTAGGGGCTCAGTGAATTTTTAATAAACTTAATGCATTCTTACCTAATTATACCTTTCTGAACCTGGCATTTTAAGTATTTCACGGGCAAGGATGTCTGAATTTAAATTTAATGAACTGTCATTTTATTATTTGAGAATGCAATTAAAATCTCACAATTTAGGAAAAAAGAATACCTTAAATCATTTACATTATAAATGACAGACTATTTAAAAAGACATGGGCCTTATTAATTTTAGATATAGTCTGTAACAATTAAGGCTAACAATGTGTTGGCTTGTAGTTGCCAGCTGTAAGAACATATGACTCACATGTTAATTACCCCGTGTGAATGGCTGCTTTCAGCCTGAAGGGGCTTCACAGCTTCTTCCCCTAACCAACGTTTATATAACAAGCCTTGCCTCTGGCTTTGTGCCACTTGACCTTTCGGTGGCATTTGGCAGTGCCTCTGTATCACAATCCTCTTCTGATTTCAGCAGCACTGAAGTATGTGGGATAAGAACCTGCCTTCCTGACCACTCCTTTTCAGCCTTTTCCACTGGTTCTTCTTCCAAATCCATAACCATTAACCTCACCTAAGACTGGTCTCAATCTTTTATTTTTTTCTCCTTTTATATGCTCCCTTTTGAAAAGCTCTCACATGTATAGCTTTAACTATCACCTTTATGCAAACTTCTCTGAAAAGCAGCTCTAACCCTGCACTGTTTCAATCCAGAGCTGCCACACAGATTCTGCTGGACACACCTTGTCCTCCAGAGGTCTCAGGGGTGCATATAAAACCAAACTCATCATCTTGACTCTTCTAGACCCTTCTAAGACATCAACAACCCCAGTGGTAAAATAAACAAAATTAGCATTCCTTTCTTTGGTCTGACAGAACATCTCTCATGCAAATGCAAGGAAGGTCAATTGGAAGGTAAGGTTCATATTTCTATTTTAGCAATAATGAATTTACTTGAAAAAATCTGGTAACCAAAACTGAATTTCATGTGTACAGTCATATGTATAGGCTTTATGTTTCTACTTGACAAAACTACAATCTACCTTTGAAGTTTTTTAGTGTCAAGAAAAATTTTCTCACCAGAGTCTTTAGAGAGCAAAAGGTTAGTTTTCTACGTACACACGCCTCCCCACCACACTAAAGGAGCTCATGAATACTCCATCAACACAGCAAAATTTAGCTAGACAGCTCTTATTACAAATTCTGGTAGTAAGTATATGTTCAAGATTTTTATTTAGAGAGATTTTCTCTTTCTCCTCTCCTCCCGTGAGACCTTGTGTTTCTTGGCTTTGCTTTAGCTTGCTTCCTAAGCACAGGATGTCTGTATAAAGCTAAATTAAACTTTAAAAGTTTCCTGTGTTTTTCGGTCATCTCCAAAAGTACACATAGACAAAACACAGTTTAATAATCCATATCAACATATCACTAGTGTAAGAAACTTCTGAGAACCTAAGGTAACTCATCTTGTATTTAAAAAATAATAAACAAGAAATGAAGACGTCAGTTGAATGCTTAATCCCCTTTGGCTAAATTAAATCAACTTTTCATGCTTTTGTTAGTTGGCCTGAAATCTCTTTAAAATGCCTTTTCACTGACAGCAGTAGGGAACCCAAGGCAGGCAGCATCTAAAATGGATCCTAATACTTGACTCTGGGTATTCATGCCATTGGATTGAACCTCGTGACTTGCTTCTAAGAAGGAGAATATGGTAAAAGTTACAGGATGCTACTTTTGAGGTCAGGCTAGTTTGACTTCCATCTTGCCTGTGTTTTCTCTCTCTGCCCTTGCTCTGTGAGATGCAAGCTGCCATGTTGTGAGCTGCCCTACGGAGACACCCATGTGGCAAAGAACTGATGTCTCCAGCCAACAGTCAGGGAGTAAGCTTGGAAGTGGATCTTCTGAAGCCTGCCAACAGCCATGAGAGTGGGCTTAGAAAAAGATACTCCCCTGGTTGAACCTTGAGATGCAGCCCTGGCTGACACCTTGACTGCAGCCTGTGAGCGGCTGAGCCAGAGGATTCAGCTGAGCTCTACCTGGATTCCCGACCCACAGGAACTGTGGGAATAAATGTTTGTTGTTTGAAGTTGCTAGATTTTAGAGCAATTTGTGATATAGCACTGGATAATTAATACAGAGCCACTTGCTGCTAATACCGTCAGTAAACATATTTCTTTCTTTTTATTTTCCCTTTCCTTCCTGCCTGCCTTTTGTGCATCTCAATTGATATAGCATATAGTTATCTCATTCTAGCCTAGGCCAGGCTTTTCTTTTTTCCACCTGAAACTCTCTGAATATCCCAAATCCACATCTCTCAGTATCCAATTTGTCTGGCATTATCATTTGAGCCAGTGGGGAAGAGAAGCTTTCATCAATGGTGGCATCTGATACGCTTCTCATTATCCTCTCTGCTGTCTCCCTCTCTGCAGAACTACTCAGCAGTGAAATTAAAACATTTGTTCACTTCATTGCTCAACAGTGATGCTAGGGTGGCCATCTGGGAAGAGAAGCAGGGGTGGGCTGATGAAAGGGCCAGGAGAGGGCAGTTAGCTGCATGGACAGCCCTGCTCTCTCTGCTCTTTCTTTCAGAACCTACTGGGGACCTACGCCAGTGCCAGCACTACAGCAGTTACTCCATCAGCCCCCTAAAGCTGCCTAGCGCTCCACAGTGGAATAAGCAAGCAGGCCCTTTTCTGCAACAGTTTCTCTGCCTAAACAGAAGGGTATTAGGATATTAGGATAGGCAGGGGTTCATCAATTACTATCATGTAACAGAACTCCAAAAGCTGAACCAAAACAGAGTTCTGCTGAAAGGGCTAAGTTCTTTAACCATACATTTGGAACTAACTCTTAATTCTCAGGGGTAAGGGTACTTCAATAAATTCATGTTAATGCATGGTCACAGAAGTAATCTAAATACCTATGAGTGAAATATAGATAAATATATTTCAAGATGAGACCATTTCTTTTCCCTCTGTAAGTGAAAAACCATTTAATCTTTCCCTTAACTCAAGCTTTTTAACTGAGTTGACTTATTTACCCAATTGTTCGCCTACTGCCTTCAGATCTGTTTGAGTTACACTATATTCTTGTTCACTCAGGCCTCCCTTGACTGCTGAGGGCTGGGTGATGGCAATAATGATAGAGACTACAATCGCTCCACATCATCCTGGACACTGTGCCATCTACCTTCTTCCTCACACCAGGCCTGAGAGGCGTTACTACTACTACTTTAGATGAACTTCAGAGAGGTTAAGTAACTTGCCTAAGGTCACAGGTCTAGTAAGTAGAGTAGCTGGCACCCCTTTCACCTCATTCTACCTCCCAGATTTAAGCATAATCAAATCTATTTACACTGGGTTCTATTAGACTTACCAGAATCAATACCGGTTTGAATACTGGGTAGTATGTAGACAATCTGTATCACTTTTCTTGGTCTCAATGAATATAAAGACTGGTACATAGTAGGTGCTCAATAAATGTTTAATTGAATAAAATTCCCTTGCCATAAAACCATTAGCCCTTCTATCTATGGCTGCATATCTTAGGCTTAATCATTAACAGAAAGGAGATTTGGAAAAACAACAACTTATTTTCACCTTTCATAGACCTGTAAAATGAATCTCATTAACTCACTCTCAAGAGGGCTACCCAACCCTGTCAGTGAACAGGGCCCTCCAAACACAGGTCTGCACTTGACAAACTTCCAAAGCAGCAACACAGCTGAAAACATCAGATTCACATAGGAGAAGAGACGTGTTTGCCTTTGAAATAAAGTTGAAGGAGAAAAAAATGCTACCAGGTCTTCAGCTTTGGGAGTCTTCTAGATTTTTAGGTGAAGAGTGGATCAAAAAGCACAGAAATCAATAGTAGAAAAAGTTATCTCCTTATTCTAGTTAAAGACCCACTTTGCTGTATACACAATTAATTAAAAGCAGAGACATGGCTAGGAATAAAGAAGGAAGACAATTTCAGCCTTCATCTTTCTCCCATGCTGGATGTTTCCTGCCCTCGATCATCAGGCTCCAAGTTCTTCAGCATTTGCATTCTTGGACTTACACCGGTGGGTTGCCAAGGGCTCTCCAGCCGTTGGCAAAAGACTGAAGGCTGCACTGCTGGTTTCCCTACTTTTGAGGTTTTGGGACTTGGACTGATCCACCAATGGCTTCCTTGCTCCTCAAGGTACAGACGGCCTATCGTGGGACTTTACCTTGTTACTGTGTGCCACCTACCATGGCTTTGGCCACTTTCTGTTGGATTGCACCTGAAGTTAGAGCAGCTGCTGCCATTTCTGTCACCACGAGGGCAAGCCTTTCTGAAAGTGGAGGCCACAGAGAGGAAGCATTGCTGAGAGACGGGGAGAAAGAACCCAGGTCCTGATGATGGTGTTGCCATACCTGTAGCCAGCCATGGCCAGGGCTATCTCTCTTTCTACACTATGAAGTCACAGGAGCCAACAAGTTAACTTTTTGCATAAGCCAGTTTGGACCAGTAAATTGCACACAGAAGGTGCTCAAAGGAATCCCAGAAGCCCAGCGCTGGAAAGGGCCCCACAATTCAGCTGGTCTGGTGTTCCTTGTGGTACGTGAATGTGTTTACAATGTCCCCCTACAACTGTCTCTGATATTCCCATGTCTACCCTAACTTAGTTGTTTTAGTATCAACGTGGTGCCTCCCAGGCAACGTGGTGTCCTGGATGAGAACGGGATCTCTGATGCCTCCACGCTTCTGAGCACCGCCTGGTCTGCAGGGACCATGGGTGGTGTCTGAATCCTCAGTGAAATTCCCTGAGCCTCACAGTCCCAGTGGGGCTTGTCTGTCACTGAGTTGCAAGCCACGCTCAATCCCTGGGGATGCTGAGTGCCATTAATGGACACGTGATGCCAGCTAAATAAAAACAATTTTCAACCTCCAGAAAGTATCCCAGCCACTCACAAAATCATCCACTGTGTCTCATTGTATGCAGGTCTTGTTAGCTCCATGCTGTTCTCGATCTATAGCATCTCTGCTGCCTGCACATCGGGAGGCAGACACATGTCAGAAAATACAGACGAGAGAACTGGAAAATGCCAGTGCCAGCGTCCTGTCCAACCCCTACCTTGCCTTTGTTTGTTTTTACCCATATGAAAACTGGCAAAAAGAGGCAAAACAACTTGCCTAAAGCCACAGAGCAAATAAGCAGCAGTGTCAAAACTTGTTAATGCTAATGTCCAGGAGAGTTAAATGATTCCTAAAACATAAAAAAGGCTGGGTGCGGTGGCTCATGCCTGTAATCCCAGCACTTTGGGAGGCCAAGGCGGGTGGATGGATCACCTGAGGTCAGGAGTTTGAGACCAGCCTGAACAATATGGTGAAACCCCGTCTCTACTAAAAATACAAAAATTAGCCAGGCATGGTGGCGTGTGCCTGTAGTCCCAGCTACTCAGGAGGCTGTGGCAGGAGAATTGCTTGAACCCAGGAGGCCGAGGTTGCAGTGAGCCGAGATTGCACCACTGCACTCCAGCCTGGGCAACAGAGCAAGATTCCGTCTCAAAAAACAAACAAACAAACAACAACAAAAAAACCTAGCACAAAAACTGAAAAAAAGTATGAGTCTGGCTCTACATAAAAGTTTTACTCAGCTTAGCCAGAGGTCAGAAGTGACCTCTTAGGTCACTACCTGCTTTTCTAATGGGTAAGGGATATTACACTGATATAAAGACAGGCAGAAGACATGTTCCCATCCCAGCACCCAAGAGATTTCTCTTTAATAAGTTTTGCCTTTGGTTTCTCACAATTCAAGTAGCCCAGCTTCTTCTCATGTTGCTGCAATTGCTGCTCAGGGAATGGCTTTGCCACCTTTCATCATTGATCTCAGGAAATAAAATAATCAGGACACTAGTTCATGGCATCCTCCCTAAACTCAATCCTGCCCAGGTTCACACCTCACAGCTGTGTTTCAGAAATGGAATGACACATCCAGGAGTAGACTATTCTTAATGTTAAGCTGTTCTCAAGTTATGATTAACCAAACAACAACCAATCACAAGACACCACTCAAAGCTCTTGGGGAGCTAAAAATGTATAAACAGAAAAACAAAATACCCCAAACAAACTTTAAAATTGTACGGAAATGTGAAACAATGTTGTTCTAAGTGAACAGCTCTTAAATGCGCTCATTGCTGAAGCCTTATGGTGAAATCTGTAATTTGGCGACTCCTGTGCATACTTCCCCCAAAATAATCACACATGTGGCAGGAATTCTCTGCTGTCAAGATACTCTTTAAGGACAGGGATCAAGTCTCATTGAAGTTTCTCTGCCTAGCAAGCGGCTCAGTCTGGCACATATCAGTTGCTCAGTAAACATCTGCTAAATCAAAGGGTAAGCAAATGAGGAAAATGGGTATTCGGTGGCCTCTCATGCCACTGAAAGGTGCCAGCACAGACATTATGACATCTGCCATCACACACTAAGAGTTTTGGAAGCCATTCACTTCTCCAACTATGCTTCTCAAAATGTAATCTACAGGTTCCAAAACAGCAACCCATGGGGAGCCTGTTAAATATGTAGATTCTCAAGTTCTAACACAGCCTAAGAATCAGACACTATGGAAATGGGTTCTGGAGGTATACATTTTAACAAGCACCTCAGATGATTTTTCTATACATTGCTAGAGACTGATTGCTTCATACTAGACACTACCCCTGCAGTACAGGAAGCTACTTCCTCTAGAGACTGTTCTAGAAAGTGATTGCTTCAGACTAGACACTGCCCTTGCAGTTTAGGAAGCTACTTCCAAATGGATGGTGGTACCTATCTGAAAGCATGCCTTACAAATTAAGCTTAAAGTAACAGCAAACCATCTCATGTGTCAGAGTAAATGGCCATGGCACCAGGATATTATAAGGCATTCAGTGAAAAGGGGGTTTCAAGATCTATTAGGTCTAAAAATACTGAGTTAATGTAAAAACAAACAATAGCGGGTGTTACCTACTGATCTCCTACTGAGTGCCTGGCATTTTACTATGAGTTTTATATAAATAATCTTAATTCACAATGACCCCATGAGGTAGGTGACAGTATCCCCATTTTACAAACGAGGACACTGAGGCTTATAAAGATGAAGCTGCCTAAAGTCACAATGCTAGTAGATAGTAGAGGTGGATAAATGAATTGTATATCCACACAATGCACACAACTCAGCAATAAGAAGGAATGAACACACAACAGTAGGGGTGTACCTCTGTAGAGTTCACAGAAAAAGAAAAAAGGAAAAAAAAAAAACATGGATGAATCTCAAGATACTTATGCTGAATGAAAGCCAGACAAAAAACACATACCATATGACTCTATTTATACAATCCTCTGGAAAATACAAACTTACGTATAGTGACCGAAAGCAGACCAGCGGTTACCCGGGGCATGGGTAAGTGGAAGGGGCAGGAGAGAGGGGTAGTACATAGGGACAAGAAGAAACTTTTGGGGGTGATGGAGATGTTTACCATCTTGCCTTTGGTGATGGTTTCAGGGTATATACCAAAACTAATCACACTGTACACCATACCTATGTACAGGTTACTGCATATGTCAGTCACAGCTCAACAAGGCTGTCTGAAAGAAAGTACGAGAGACAGACAGAGAGAGCAGTAGACGCCCAAGTACAAAGCAGCAGCTCCCTAACTCTCTATTTAATCTTATGTTCTTAAAGTATCTGTTCTCTTTTTCTTTCTGAAGTTCAAAGATTGATTATGGACTGTAACAGAATCGGCTTTAAAAACAGCCACCAAGTGATTTGCAGAGCTCCTACTCTGACCTCTCAAACTGAGGAAGAAATAACATAAGCCTATAATGATCACCAACAGCAAATCAGTGTTCTTTTAAAGTACTATTGATGATATTGCCATCAAAAGATTAGAACAAGAAATGGAAAAAAAGAAAGAAATGCTGAACGAATGCAGTATAACAGACATTTCTTCATCACCTGTTACATGCCATATACTTTTAGGTACCAATGTTAAAAAAAATGCATAAGACACAGTTCAACTAAGTATAAAGGTGACACTAATAGCTTCAGTATTGCTGATCTAAGGAATAATGTCACTCCTCTGTAGCCAAAGTTAAGTGGAGAGGAAGCCTTAAGAGAAAATGGTGTGTCTAGAAGCTATCAAGGTAAAAAACTAATGACAAAAATGATGGATTTAACAGTTAAGAGAACATGCAAGTGCAAAAATATAAAACCATAATGTCCTTCAGCGTAATCAGTACAAAGAATACCAAGGATTTATGACTTGAAACCTCCCAAAGAGAGTCATCAGGATTAGCCTAGCCTTGTAAATAGCATGTCTCCCAAGAAAACAATGTATAGCCAACTGTCAGTTAACACAGCTAAAATAAATACTAGACCTTGAATTTGTTTTTTAAAAAAGTTGCTATGAATCAAGAAAACATTTAATTATTAGAAGGCATGTATTACTTGAATTAATACAAAATTGCCTACAGCAACATGGGAGGACTGACCCACACTACCCCCTACCAATCACAGGAGCAAGCCTGCTGGGGCAGTGCCCTCTCGCTCTGCCAGCAGCCTCTCAGAAAGGGGAAGCAGGGCTGGGAGAAAAGGGAAATCAATGGAATTCTAAATTGGTTGTGGAGGCGAATCCTGCAGGGTCAGGCGTGAAGAATCAAGTATTGAGCGATCACACAGGTGGGAATGCGTCTCAACTGAGTTACTTAAAAAAAGAGGTCAGCTAAGAAAGCATGATATTCATTTGGCAGTTTCGTGTCAGGCGATTCCGAAACACTTATACATACATGCATCACTTTTACCCTGTTGGGAGGCAGTATAACTCTGTGTGTAAGGGAGCAGCTCTGAAGTCAGAATGCTGAGGTTTCAATTCTGGCTCAGGGTCATATGAGCTCTGTGACCTTCGCCAAATTACACTACCTCTTTGAGACAGTTTTCTCATGCATAAAACAGGACTTAACAATAATATCCACACTGATGATTTTTGTGAAAATTAAATGCGGTAACACATATGCCAAGCTTAATACAGGGAGTGTTCAATAAATGTTTATTTACTACTACTGTTTTTATGTCTGAAAATGGCCACTGTTATTCCTAAATATTGGATGCATTTTACCAATAATTTATAAGTTTATATAAAGTCCTTTTGTTCATGTTTTGAGTATCTGTTGTTTTAATTTTAATGGTTTAAGTCTCAAGTTTGGGGTTATACATGGCTACCTTCTTAATTTTATCTGTGATTAATCAGGAGGAAATGGTATGATCAGTTAAGTATCCTGGATCAAAACTGGTTAGAAGCTAGGATTCTCCTGGTGATCAAAATGTAACGTCATTCTGAAAGTATCCTGCCTAAGTACTTTTGCAAGACTGCCCTTTAGGGAATAAATGTCAAAAAAAAATTTAAAGTTTCAAAACACTGAAACCCTGGGCTATTTCCACCCCATGTGAAAAGTGAGTAAGGTATCCTGAGAACACTAAACTAACAAACAAGTACAAAAGTCAGAGGTGCCTACCTCCTTCTGTGGACCTTTAATTTCTGAACACACTTCTAGTTTTTTTAAAACATCCTGAGTAACCATGAGTGCATCTGAGAAGGTACCTTCATTTTCTAGAAGAAAATTCAGCTGGTAGTGTTTCCTTTCACATGCTAAATGTAGAACAAAACAAAACAAATCAGAAATTCATTACTTGAAATAAATTTTTACAAGTTTAAGCTGTCTGAGCACCTTCAGGTCATATACTGCACTTAACTGATCTCTAACTAGCACATTAGTTATGAATAACAGAAAACAGTATCTCTCACAGCTTCCTCCTTTGTGCTGTCCTCAGCCTAGTTAAAACAGCAGATAATCAGCAGGACGTGGTGGCTCCCGCCTGTAATCCCAGCACTTTGGGAGGCTGAGGCAGATGGATCACGAGGTCAGGAGTTCGAGTCCAGCCTGGCCAACATGGTGAAATCCCATCTCTATTAAAAATACAAAAAACTAGCTGGGCATGGTGGCACATGCCTGTAATCCCAGCTACTCGGGAGGCTGAGGCAGGAGAATCGCTTGAACCCGGGAGGCGGAGGTTGCAGTCAACTGAGATCATGCCATTGCACTTCAGCCTGGGCAACAGAGCAAGACTCCGTCTCAAGAGAAAACAAAACAAAACAAAACAAAACAGATAATTATCAAAATGGTACATCATTATTCCAATACTGCTTTTCTGCTCTGTAGTTCATGTTTGGACTTTCAATGTTCAAAAACACAGACGCTTTTAAAAGAAGAATGGCCCAGTACGGTACTGCACTGAATTTTGGTTTTCTACTTAACAGTGGTCTTTGATAAATGTATTAATCAAACATTAAAACTGATAAAGATCATTGAAAACAGAAGGATGGATTATAAAACAATTTACCTGGTTCTGTGCTTGTCTCCTTTGCCTCACTAAAGGTTTGCACAGCAGGGGAGGGGGAACAAACTTCAGCTGTGGTAGGAGTCGCCACTGGGTTTTCTGCATTCCTCTGGCTCTCCTGGGCTGTGGGAGAATTCACACTCATCTCTTGTGAAACTGAATGGGCTGCTTCCTCAGTCTCAGCTTTCACAGGGTCCCCTGGAGTGGCAGAAAGCTCTGGGGAAGAATGAGGCTCTCCAGCACCTTCAGATGAAAGGATTTCTACTTGAGGCTTCTCTGGTTCCTTTCTGACTGTCTCTGAGGATGGCGCAGAGACATCCCTTACCACCTGACCCTGAACGGAGCAGTTTACAAGGCTGGTCAGAAGATTTTTGCAGCTAACAGCTACATCAAACATCTGTAGACTGTCTGCTAAGGAGATGATTTTGGAGAAGTTGTGCTTGCCCACAGGTAGTTTGCCCGTGTACATCATTTCCAACAAGAGCGCAAACTCCTCGGGGCTCACCACAGATGCATCGATGGAGATGGTATCTGTGTTATCCAGCAGGGTTTTGAACAGGAGGCTGGCAGCAGCCAGGACAAGCTTGTGAGCCCTGAAGTAAATGGTACCAATGGAGATGGTGCAATCACAGAACTGCTGCTCCTTGCACAGAGTGTAGAGCTGCTGCAGCAGCTGCCGGCTGTAGTTGGGGAGCTCCATTGCGTCAACTCTGTCCCAAGAACTGCTCTTCCTCTCCTCTCCTAGAGTCAGCTTTGGGAGGACAGGCCCTAGAGAAACCCAAAAAATACCAGGTTAAAACTTCAAAAAACCACAGGGAAAGGCCTTGAATGAAATGCTGAATGAACAGAAAGGCATTTCACTCATTCATCCAACAAATGTTGCTTAATAGGGAGGAACAGTATGCCAGGTATACTAAATCAATAATGATCACTATCATTATGTGTTTAAATATAGGAAAGAGACTGTGCATAATGCTTTGTATGGACGATCTCATTTGATTCTCACAATGATTCGGTGGAAAAGATATTATTTCCTCCCCATTTTACAGATGAGATTGGAGCTTTGATGGACCAAGAGAATCACCCTAAGGAAAAACAGCCATCTCACTGACTTCAAAGCTCTAACTACACTACCATTCCTGCTCCCAAACAGCTCTCAGCTACCTAGAGGAGAAAAATATGTAGACGGAGACTTACAATACAATGTCCTTGGCTTATTCGGTCTAGCCCTAACAATGGATGGAGGTCATCATTCTCTTCCTCTGAAAATACATTTTTCACTTGGTTCTCCTTCTCACTCACTAGCCATGTCTTCCCAGTCGCCTTGGTTGGGTCCTCTGCGTCAGTGCAACCTTTAAAGCTTGAAGTGCTCAAGGACCCAGTCATCCCACCTCTTACCTTCCCTCTCTTCTGATTCCACAGCTTTGAAATATCATCTAAATGCTGACAGCTTTCAGATTTATGTCTCTGGCTCAGGCTGTTCCTCTGAACTCCTGATGTAGACCTCCAACTACCTACTCGACATCTCCAACTGGAACCTGGTTTCTGAAGCGTAACATATCCAAAATTCTCCTGCCGCTTTCCCACCTCACAGCAATTCTGTCCTTCTAGTTCTTCAGACTAAAACCAAGTCATCCTTGACTTTTGCTTTTTCTCATACGCCATATCCAATCCTTTATAAATCCTGTTGGCTCTACCTTCAAAACATATCCAAAATCCAACCGCTAATTTCCTTCACTGTCTCCTCTCTAGTCAGTCCAAACTGCCATCATCTCTTACCTAGATTACTGCAGCAACCTCCTAATTAGCCTCCATGCCTCCATCCTCCCCTACTGCTACCCCTACCTCATCCTATCTTCGACCCAGTAGGCGGAGCAATCTACTTAACACACAGCCAGATCTTGCTGCTTCTTTGCACAAAAAGCCTTAAATGGCTTCCAGTCTTAGAGTAGAAGTCAAAGTTCTTACAATGGCCTAGCAAGCCTTTAATCATGATCTGGCTGTCATCGGCTCCTAACCTTATCTTTTACCACTCACTCTCCCCCTCCCCCGTTCTGCTCTGAGAACTCTGCCTTCCTTGCTGACCTGGCAATATACCAAGCATGCTCTGCGTTCTCTGCCTCAGGGCTGAGCATGCTTAGTATATCTGTGCCTGGCTGGCTGGCTCACTTCTACCAGCCCTTTGCTCAGAAACCATTTAGCAGTAAGGCCTTTCCTGACCATGTTTTTGCAACAAGCAACCTCCCCTCCAACCTCAGAATATCCCACTCCTTTGTCTGCTTTGTTTTTCAGCATAGCACTTATCACCTACTGACATACTATGTTTTTATTTGTTATTATCTATCTGCCTTCACTAGAATGTAAGCTCCATTAGGGTAAGAACTTAATTTTATCACCTGCTGTATCCCAGTGCTTAAAATTCTGCTTAGCACAAATACTGTTGATTACTTGGTAGAATGAATAAATAACTAAAAGGCAACATCATGATGGATTTGTACACAGAAACACAGTTTGGGGGACAGGAGAGTCCAGGAGTTAGAGTAAAGCTTTGAGGGAATAACAGCTGACCTGTGTCTTAAAAGAGACGGACACAGAGATGAGGTAAAAAGAATGGGAGGAAAAGGCAATCCTGGCAGGGATGCCTGCATGAGGCATGCAGATAAGAAAACATCCCGTGGTAGCAGGCAGGAGGATTAGGAACTGAGATTATTACTGGAACATAAAGCAGGGAATAGGAGTGTTAAGAGATGAATCTGGAGAGGCAGACAGGGGTGTTGGCCACAGAGGGATATACAGGCCATGCTTACGAGCTTGGAGGTTATCCTAAAAGCAATGAGCAGCCATTGAGGCGTTTGAAGGGCTTTAAGCAGCAAAGTCATGTGGTCAGATATGCATTTTAAATATACCACCTAAGTAACATGTGTACAGAATTTGAGGGGGCTAATGCTGGAGACGGGCTCTATTATTGCAGGAGATCAGGAGAAAATCAATGAGGGCTTCAAGCAGGAGAACTGGTAATAGGAGAGAGCCAAAAAACACTGCCAAAGTATAGCTGTCATGACCTAGGGGCTGAATGGACGTGAAGGACGGAGAGCAACAATTCCCAGGTTCCTGGCGTGGTGAGTGGATGGATGATAAGATGATCCAGATAATACAAGAACAGACAGTTTAGGGGAAGAGACGTCTAGTTCAGTTTTGGGTTTGAGGAACTTATCTTTGAGGATCTTTGAGGAAATTATATAATCTCACTTGTAAAAGAAAAAAGTACGCTAAGAAAAGACTGGAAAGACATATGTCAAAAAACCAGGAATTGCTTTTGTTAGAGGATTATGGGTGATTCTGTTTCCACTCCACCATTTCTACATTTACTGACACTGAAATTGACAGATAAAAATATAAATAAAAATATTTCAGAGTTCCAGTTTCCATTCTGGCATGTCAGGAGCTTAGAAGTCACCATGTCCTAAAAGCAAACAAACTGAACAAACTGAAAAATCAACAACTCTTCTTTAATTCGTCAGAAAAGAAAGGTCACAGGGCAAATCACTGTCCCTAAAATTAGAGACAGACAGGCAGACACAGAGAATCACAACTTAATGAACAAAAAACACAAGCCAGGTACAGCGGCTCATGCTTGTAATCTCAGCACTTTGGGAGGCTGAGGCGGGCGGATCACTTGAAGTCAGGAGTTCGAGACCAGCCTGGTCAACATGGCAAAACCTCGTCTCTACTAAAAATACACAAATTAGCCAGGCATGGTGGCGGGCACCTGGAACCCCAGCTATTCAGGAGGCTGAGGCAGGAGAATAACTTGAACCTAGGAGGCAGAGGCTGCAGTGAGCCCAGATCACACCACTGTACTCCAGCCTGGGTGACAGAGGGAGACTCCGTCTCAAAAAACAAAACAAAACAAAAACAACATATGAACAAAAGCCTCTGTAGGAACAAGTGCCAGGTTAAGAAAATCTGAACTGCAATCAAATCACCGGAGGCTCAGTGTGCACAACTCTGAGAGTTAAAAACTCTGGGGGGGATTCAGCCATAGGGGCCCCCCCAACACTTCTGTGAGCTTTACCTCCTAGAGCTCTAACAAGTCCTCACAATGAACAGTAAAGAAAAATCCCCTCTTGCTTCTAGCAGCGGGAGAGGGAAAAGGAACCATTTTGAAATCTGCCAGAGCACTCTGTTTTTAACAACGCCTGCCTTCAAGAAAACTATTTTACAAGAGCCTAACTGGCTACAGTTTTCTCAGAGCCCAACCTACCTGGAGAAAAACAAATACCCAACTCCAGCTCCCTCCAGCCATCCTGTACCATCTAAGGAGCAAAAATGCCTGAGAGCACTTGGGAAGTTCACAGCCCAGGCGCACAAGCTCACCAAAAGATTAAGACTGAATCCCAGGACTACAGAAAGCTTCTCCTCCCCTGCACCCTACTACCAAATCACTAAAGGCCTAGCTATAGCAGTTCCTTTTATGCAGTACATTATGTCCACCTTTCAACAAAAAAATTACAAGGCATACTAAAAGGCAAACAGACAAAACCCAAAAACAGTTTGGAGAGACACAGCAAACTTCAAAACCAGACTCAGATATAGCAAGAATGTCCAAATTAGCACACCAGGATTTTGTTTTTAAGACTATGATTAAATAGCTTTAATGGGAAAAGTACAAAATATGTAAGAATAGATGGATAATGTAAGCAGAGAAATGGAAATTCTAAGAAAGAATCAAAAAGAAATGCTAGAGATAAAAAACACCATAACAGAAAAGAAGACTGCCTTTGATGAGCTCATTAGTAGACTGGAAACGACTGAGGAAAGAATCTCTTAGCTTGAAGATGTAACAATCCAAAACGAAAAAGCAAAGTAAAAAAAGAAGAAAAAAACAGAACAGAATATCTAACAGTGGGAAGACTAGAAAAGAAATAACTAATGCAAAATGGGGACACCAGAAGGGGAAGAGAGAAAAGCAGCAATATTTGATGCAATAATGACTGAGAATTTCCCCAAATTAATGACAGACACCACATCACAGATCCAGGAAACTCAGGACATTAAGCCTAGGCATATAGTTTTCAAATGTCAGAAAATCAAAGATGGCCATGGCAACAAAGAAAAAAAAATAGACAATACAATTTATTAATATCAGTATCACTGTATATCCCATATACATTAAAAATATAAGGTAATTTATCAATGTCCACAAATATAACCTAAATAAAATGATCCAAATTCCTTGAACGATGCAATCTGTCAAAACTCACACACGCAGCAATAGACTATCTGAATAGGCCTATATCTATTAAAGAAGGTGAATCAATAATAACCTCCCCAAAGTGGAAGCAACAGGCCCAGATGTGTCCACTAATGAGTTTCACCCAATATTTAAGACAGAAATTATACCAATTCTCTACAAACTCTTCCAGAAGATAGAAGCAGAGGGAATATTTCCCAACTCATTCTTTGAGGCCAACATTAACCTACCAAAACCACACAGAGACATTACAAGAAAAGAAAACCACAAACCAATATCTCTCGTGAAGATAGATGCAAAAATCCTCAACAAAATATTAGCAACTTGACTCTAACAATGCCTAAAGAGAATTATACATCATAGCCAAATGGGACTTCTCACAGGTATGCAAGGCTGGTTCAACATTCAAAATCAATTAATGTAATCCATCGCATCAACAGGCTAAAGAAGAAAAATCAGATGAACATGTCAACAGAAAGATGCAGAAAAAGCATCTGGCAGAAATCCAATGCCCATTCATGATAAAAACTCCAACAAACTAGAAATAGAGGGGAACTGCCTCAACTTCATAAAGAACGTCTACAAAAAACCTACAGCTGACATCATTCATAACGGTGAGAAACTCAAAGTCTTCCCACTGGGATTATAAACAAGGCTGGGATATCCCAGTTCACCACTGATCTTAAACACTGTACTGGAAGTCCTAGCTAATGCAACAAGACAAGAAAAGGAAATAAAAGGTATACTGATTGGGAAGGAAGTTAAAACTGTCTTTGTTTGCAGACTACATGATTGTCTTTATAGAAAATTAGAAATGACAAAAAACCTCCTGGAACTAATAAGAGATTATAGCAAAGTTGTAAGACATAAGGTTAATATATAAAAGCCAATTGTTTTCCTATATAACAGCAATAAGGTAGAATTTGAAATTAAAAACTTTACCATTTACACTAGCACCCCAAAAAGAGAAATACTTAGGTATAAATCTAACAAAATATGTACAAGATCTATATGAAGAAAACAACAAAACTCTGATGAAAGATATCAAAGAACTTAAAAAATGGAGAGATAGCCCATGTTGTTAGATAGAAATATTCAGTATTTTCAGAGACTCAGATCTTCCCCATGACCCAAATAGCTAACTCAATATTGAAGGAGAAGACTGAAGTTGGAAGACTGATACTGACTTCAACATTTACTATTTTAAAGCTACAATAATGAAGACAATGTGGTATTGGTGAAAGAATAGACAAGTAGATCAGTGGAACAGAACAGAAAGCCCAGAAACAGACCCACACAAATATAGTCAATTCATCTTTGACAAAGGAGCAAAGGCACTAAAATGAAGCAAAGAGTATCTTTTCAACAAGTGATGCTGGAACCAACTGGACATTCATATACAAAAAAATGAATCTAGACATAGACCTTACACCCTTCACAAAAATTAACTTAAAATACATCAGAGACCTATATGTAAAATACAAAATTATAATTCCTAGAAGTTAACATAGGAGAAAATTTAGTTGACTTCGGCTATGGCAGTCTTTTTAGGTACAACACCAAAGGCACAATCCATGACAGAAATAAATTTTGCTCCATGAAAGACAATGTCAAAAGAATGAAAAGACAAGCCACAGACTGGGAGAAAATATTTGCAGAAGACACATCTGATAAAAGACTATTATCCAAAATACATAAAGAACTCTCAAAACTCAACAATAAGAAAACAAACAACCCAATTAAAAAATAGCAAAAGACCTGAACAGACACCTCATCAAAAAAGATATGCAGATGACAAATAAGCATATGAAAAGATGTTGTACAAGGTATGTCTTTAGAGAACTGCAAATTAAAACAACAAGATACCATCACACACCTATCAGAATGACCAAAATCCAAAACACTGGCAATACTAAATGCTGACAAGGATGTAGAGAAACAGGAACTTTCATTCAATGCTGGTGGGAATGCAAAATGGTACACACATTCTACAGATTAACAGTTTCTTACAAAACCAAACATACTCTTGCCACATGATCCAGTAATCACATTCCTTGGTAATTACCCAAAGGGGTTGAAGACTTATGGCCGCACAAAAGCCTGCACATGATGCTTATAAAGCAGCTTTATTCATAATTGCCAAAATTTGGAAGCAACCAAGAAGTAGATATAATGAATAAACCGTGGTACATCCAGACAATGGACTATTATTCAGTGCTAAAAAGATATGAGATATAAAGCCATGAAAAGACAGGGAGGAAACTTAAATGCATATGTCTTTTTTTTTTTTTTTTTTTTTTTTGAGATGGAGTCCCACTCTGTCGCCCGGGCTGGAGTGCAGTGGCGTGATCTCGGCTCACTGCAAGCTCCGCCTCCTGGGTTCACACCATTCTCCTGCCTCAGCCTCCCAAGTAGCTAGGACTACAGGCACCTGCCACCACGCCCAGCTATTTTTTTTGTATTTTTAGTAGAGATGGGGTTTCACTGTATTAGCCAGGATGGTGTCGATCTCCTGACCTCGTGATCCACCTGCCTTGGCCTCCCAAAGTGCTGGGGTTACAGATTACAGGCGTGAGCCACCGTGCCGGGCCTTAAATGCATATTTCTAAGTGAAAGAAGTCAATCTGAAAATGCTACATACTTTATAATTCCAAATATATGACGTTCTGGAAAAGGTAAATATATAGATAGTAAAAAAGACCAGTGATCGCCAGGGGTTAGAGGAGAGGGAGGGATGAATAAGAAAAGCACAAAGGATTTTTAGGGCAGTGAAATTATTCTTCATGAATCTACAATGGCAAATATAGGTCATTATACATTTGTCAAAACCCACAGAATGCACAACACCAACAGTGAACCCTGATGTAAACTATGGACTCCGGGTAAGAATGATGTGTCAATGTAGGTTCATCAATTATAAGAAATGTACCAATATGGTGTGAGACATGGATGGTGGGACAGGTTGTGGATGTGTGGAGAATGGGAGTTGGGAAGGATCTGCAAACCCTCTGTAATTTCTGCTTAATTTTGCATGTACCTCAAACTGCTCTAAAAAATAGTTTATTAATGAAAATAAAGATTTCCTGAAATAAATATAAATGTTTCAGTTCTAACTACCCCAAGCCCCTTCTATACCATGTACCTAATATTGTTGGGCATTCATGAATTCATGTGATTTTTTTCAGCTTGCTCAAAGAAAATCTTTGAGAATGTCTACCCCTACTTTTTGAATACAGTCTGTTTTAATCTATATTATAAAAATGCATATATTTTTAAACAAATGAATAAACAGTCCTAGGAGGTAAGTGGCTTTTCTGTAATAGAAGTAGCTCTAGTAGGGGACTGGAATGTTTATCTCTTGGTGTTTTATGGAAAGAGGGGGGGAAATTCCATAAGATTTAAAACTAGAAAAACATTTTTTTAAATTTTAAATTAAAATTTGAGAAAACTCTTAACAAGAATTCGATTTGCAAATAACAAAAGATCATAAACAGGCACTGATGAGGTTTTTCTAGGAAACAAACTACACCAATGTAATGTGATTTTTTTCTTTTTTTTGGTAAAACAAGACATAAGTCTTATGGATTACAGTAAACCAAAAGACTTACCTGGACATACATTAGATCTTTTTAAACATTCTTATTAGTAAGAAACAAGTGACTGGAATTATATTTTCGGGATGGACTCAAACTTAAAAGGTTGCTTTTAAGTTTCTGGGGAGGGTACCCACATCAGATTAAACAAGAGAAGATTCACCCAAGATGCAGAGGGAGATATTTCGAGCATTGTGTGGTCAGGGCTGTTTAATGTTTTTGTGAACAACTAAATAAGAAGAGAAAAAGAAAAACTTCAGCAGAATGAGCAACTGGGCAAGGTTAAAAAGAAAACTGAACCTAATCATCTGGCTTACCAATATATAGATACTAAAAAGATGATTATAAGCTTGAGCAATGAAAGGAAAATGGGAACCGTTAAGGCCTAAAACATTCAAGGGTGGTCAATGGCTACATAATGAATCTAAGCTGGCAATGTCTAAAATTGAAAATTTACTGAGATTAATGCAATAATAATTTAAAAACAGACTTTTGGCAAAACGGCACACTGAGCTGGAGTAAATGGCTCTTTTTCTCCCACTACAAACACACAGAAATGCTGGATAAAACATAAAAATGCTTTTAAAATACATAGCCTTGAAAAAAAATTAAAGAAAAGAAATCCCTAGGTACCTGAAATGAAAGAAACATCAAAATCAAAGCTAGAACAGTAAGTGGGAATTGTGACCATGGTGGCCCACAGGGGTTTCAAACTCCTGTACAGGCCTTAAACTGCGAGGAGGAAGCATTAATACTCACATGGAGACTGCAAATGTAGCTTCAGGCAGGTAGAAGGTGGGGAGTTAGCACTGAGACCCTTGCATAAAGCCCAGAGCCTCAAATGCCGATCCTTCCTTGATATGCAGTCTCAAAAATCTGCTCACTGGCTCAGGGAAACGGCAATAAAAGTTGCTCATTATCTAGGCCATCAGCAGGAGAAAAGGTAAAACGCATGCCTATGCCATACAGAGGTATAGCATCCAAATTTATACTCTGTAACATACAGGAATCTCAAGTCAAGAAATTAACATAAAAACTGGTCTCTAGCATGCAGCAGAAAAAACACAGGGACTCACACAGAGAAAAAGAAAAACACAGAAAAGGGCAGGGCGCGGTGGCTCACGCCTGTAATCCCAGCACTTTGGGAGGCCGAGGCGGGCAGATCACGAGGTCAGGAGATCGAGACCATCCTGGCTAACACGATGAAACCCCGTCTCTACTAAAAATACAAAAACAAAAACAAACAAACAAAAAAACAATGACCACACAGAAAAGAAGCTCATAATTACAAACCACATGAGGAAGACCTGGACGTGAAAAGTAAATCTATAAAAGCTAACAGTAGAAAATGTCAGAGGGGACCTTTGAAACGGGTAAGGCAAAGACTTCTGAAACAATGCCCCAAAAGCTTAAAAAAGAAAATAAATTTGACTGTATAGGTATTAAAGGTTTCTGTCAAAGGATACTAGAGACAGATGGACAAATGACAGAAACGGCAGATATTTGCAAAGTTTAAAGGCAACAAGGAATTGATATCTATAATATATAAGAAATTCTTGGCTGGGCGTGGTGGCTCATGCCTGTAATCCCAGCACTTTGGGAGGCCGAGGCAGGTGGATCACTCGAGGTCAGGAGTTCGAGACCAGCCAGCCAACATGGTGAAACCCCGTCTCTACTAAAAATATAAAAACTAGCTGGCGTGGTGGGGGGGTGCCTGTAATCCCAGCTACTCAGGAGGCTGAGGCAGGAGAATTGCTTGAACCCAGGAGACGGAGGTTGCAGTGAGCTGACACGGTGCTACTGCACTCCAGCCTCAGCGACAGAGTGAGACTCTGTCCCAAAAAAAAACACAAAGAACTTACAGGACTACAAAATTAAGTCACTGAAATCCATCAATGGATAAATAGATTAGACGAAGCTAAAGAAAAAATGTGTGATTAGGAAGAAAAGTCTGAGAAAACTGCTTAGAAGGTAGTAGTTAAAAAGAAAATACGAAAAAGAGGTTAAGGGACATAGAAGATAAATGAGAGAGCCAAACATGCATCTAATAGGTGTTCCAGCTGGAGACACTGGAGAACATGTGGCAGAAGCAATTTGAAGACATATCTAGGAATTTTCTAGAATTAAAGAATGAGTTTTAAGAATAAAAGCTTCAAAATATCAACACAGAAAAAGAAATTTAAGCAAACCAAGAGAAAACACATTACTTACAAAAGAATGACAACTAGGCTGATACAGACTTCTCATTAATAATAATAGATGTAAAAAGAAAATGGAGCAACAGTTTTCAAATATTAAGGAAAACACCAATCAACCAAGTATCTATATGATAAACTATCATGTCAGGCTGACTTTATAAACAAACATAAAAGACTCAGAGACTGTCACTGAAAGAATTACTATAAGAAGGAAACTGAACCAGAAAGAAGGGATAAATATGCTAAGAAAAGGATAGCAAGCAGCAAGCAAAGAATTATTAAACATCGTCTCCACTAAAATAATTAAAATCAGAAAGACTGATAACACCAAATGTTGGTAAGAACGTTGAGTGACCAGAACTCTTATACACTGTTGGTGGAAGTGTAAAATGGTACACCTACTTGAAGAACAGATTGGCAATTTCTTATAATGAAGACTAGACTATTATACATACAAGAACATGGATAAAATTTTAAAAATGTTATGTCAAAGAAGCCAGAAACAAAAGAGTACATACTATATGATCCAACTTATAGAAAGTAGAAATACAGGCAAAACTAATCTACCATGATAAAAATCAGACAGTGGTTCTAGAGGTGGTATGAGTAGTAAAAACATTAAATGTAAAGAGACACCAAGAAACTTTCAGGAGAATGGAAAAATGTTCTACATCTTATTGTGGGTCACGGTTTCAAGAGTAGATATTTGTCAAAACTCTTCAAATAAAACACTTAAGATTATTGTAACGTATGTTAATTATATCTCAATTTAAAAATTACTTAATATGTTAATATATCTAAAATGCACCAATGTCTAAAAATGAGTATGGGAAGGGGAGATTAAAAACAAAGTAGAATAATGACAATCATAGTAGCTACCACATACTGAGTGCTTACTATGTGCCGGGCACTGTTCTAAACGCTTTGCATATATTAACTCATTTAATCCTTTCAACAACCCTATGAAGTGGGTATTCATCATCTCCATTTATAGGTAAGAAAATTATAGCACAGAACTGGGCATGGTGGCTCACGCCTTAATCTCAGCACTTTGGGAGGCCGAGGTGGGCGGATCACGAGGTCAGGAGATCAAGACCATCCTGGCTAACACGGTGAAACCCTGTCTCTACTAAAAATACAAAAAATTAGCAAGGCGTGGTGGCGGGTGCCTGTAGTTCCAGCTACTCAGGAGGCTGAGACAGGAAAAAGGCGTGAACCTGGGAGGTGGAGCTTGCAGTGAACCAAGATCACGCCACTGCACTCCAGCCTGAGCGACAGAGCGAGACTCTGTCTCAAAAAAAAAAAAAAAAAGAAAATTATAGCACAGAGAGGTTACATAACTCACTCAGGGCCACACAGCTAGTATGTGGCAGTGTGGGGTTCAAAATTGGGTAGTCTGACACAGAGTTCTGTACTGTTAAACACTGTAATCCACTGTCTCTCTGAAATTAAAAATCAACAACAACACAAAAAGTGAGAGAAACTAAAGTTAGGGTGTTCTAAGAGTCAAGGATGACAAAATAACACCTTTAGCCTCTGTTAAGTAAACTATGTTTATGTACAAGAATATAAGGGAATAGAAGCTGAATATTACAAATGAGGTATAAAAGAGAATAAAGAAAATGTAATTAATCCAGTAGTAGGTGGGAAAGGGGAAGAAGGAAGGCAAGAAAAGTACGGTAAACAGAAAACAAATTAAGATGGCTGGGCACGGTGGCTCACGCCTGTAATCCCAGCACTTTCGGAGGCCAAGGCAGGAGGATCACTTGAGATCAGGAGTTTGAGACCAGCCTGGCCAACATGGTAAAACCCCATCTCTACTAAAAATATAAAAATTAGTTGGGCGTGGTGGCAGGCACCTGTAGTCCCAGCTACTGGGGAGGCTGAGGCAGGAAAATCGCTTGAACCTGGGAGGCGGAGGTTGCAGTGAGCCGAGATCATGCCACTGCACTCCAGCCTGGGCAACAGAGCAAGACTCTGTGTCAAAAAAAGAAAAGAAAGCAAGCTAATTAAGATGGTAGAAATAAGTCCAAATATATTACTCATCACAATAAATAAATATTAAAGTCTCTTGTTAAAAGGCAGAGATCCTCTGATATTTCTTTTTTTTTTTTTTTTTTTGTGGGACGGAGTCTCACTCTGTTGCCAGGCTGGAGTGCAGTGGCGCGATCTCAGCTCACTGCAACCTCTGCTTCCCAGGTTCAAGCTGTCTTCCTGCCTCAGCCTCCCGAGTAGCTGGGACTATAGGCGCATGCCACCATGCCCAGCTAATTTTTTGTATATTTAGTAGAGACGGGGTTTCACCATGTTGGCCAGGATGGTCTCGATTTCTTGTCCTCGTTATCTGCCTGCCTTGGCCTCCCAAGACTGTATTTCTTAAAAGCCAGCTCTATGTTGCTTATTAGTGTGTGGGTGTATTTACACTTAAAACAGTGCCTAGCATATTGTAAGCACTGTATGTGTTAGCTCTTATTATTGGTACCGAGAAAGGCTATGAAATCATCCTCATTAAACAGTTTTGAAACTAGCCATCTGACTTGATAGCTTAAGTATTTATCTGTAAATAAACAAACTAGAATCTGTACATACCACTTTGAGGAACACAATTCTGTTATTAAATAAATATATATAATCATGAGGGATACACTAGTGATTTGGGGGCTATGGAAATACACTATAGAGGCTAAACTATATTTTGCTCATGTCACAACTGAAATGTAAAAGTCTCTAATATATATTTTACTGTTTCTGCCTAACTTTCTTTGCAAGGAAGTAAATGGAGGAGACAGAATATAGCACTAGATGTCATGTGGTGAAAGGGCGCTTTCCGGAGGTAAGAAAGCATAGTGGAACACTGCATGTTGGAATCTCGAAGTCCTGTAGACTCAGGTATAGAGGGAACCTAAATTATGTTATTAAGTACTTAACTGAATTGCTAGGCTTGAGAAAATTGTCAAAGGTCCCATGGGAAGAACGTTTAAGCAACAGAAGAGTACCAGAAAGATGAATGTTCCTCAAAGGAACAATATTAAAGCCTCAAGAAAAGACTATACTGATATAGAATAAAGATACTTAGAAAGAGGAAACTTAATTGGCTGAACCAAGTGCCGCATAATGACCCAAAACACAAATGGGAATTCAACACAAAGTAGAAACTAGGCCAGCTTTCTAAAAGGAGCACAAAGAATATTTATTCATTTAAATTTTTATTCTGTCTACTTCCAAAAAGGATTTGAAAGTTTGAGGGCTAGGCGTGGTGGCTCACGCCTGTAATCCCAGCACTTTGGGAGGCTGTGGTAGGCGGATCACTTGAGCCCAGGAGTTTAAGACCAGCTTGGGCAACACGGCAAAACCCTATCTCTAAAGAACACAAAAAAAAACTAGCCAGGTGTGATGGCATGTGACTGTAGTCCCAGCTACTCGGGAGGCTGAGGTGGGGGATCACTTGAATCTGGGAGGCAGAGGTTGTAGTGAGCTGAAATCTTGCCATTGCACTCCAGGTTGACAGAGTAAGACTGTCTCAAAAGAAAGTTTGAGGATCCTCGAAGTTATAAGGAAATAACATTCATACACAGGAGAAAAACCAGAAAAAGTACAATTGAGAACTAAGTCATCGTTTGTACAAAACACGGAATCCCTTTAATGAGTAGTGAGGAAAATAATACTAAATATTTAGTCTCAATCTACGTTGCTTAAATCAATAAAGTGGATGTTCTGTAATCCGCAATTGCTGGCAAGTTCCCTAACAAGACAAAAGCCTTTGCTGCTACTACTAGAGGGTAAGGGGCTCTCTTCTGTGCCTCAGGGAACTGGACCTGATATTCTCCAATTTATTGTACTAACTTTCCCCTAAGTCTTCAGCCAGCAATACACACATGTCCTCATACCAGTCAGTGGTAACATACATAAATAATTAACTATCTGTGGGTCAACTGCCCACCGTTTACTCAGTACCTTGCTAGGTGCTGTGTGGGGGCAAAAGGAAAGGTAAGTAAAACAAGATCCTTGTCCACAGGGAGATGGTAATCCAATACTGAATCCAACACTGGAATGATTGAAAAGAGAACTCTTAAAAGAACTCAATCCACAAGAGACAAGAAGAGGGAAAGGAAGAAAAGGAGAGAAGAAAAAAACAGATTAATCCCAGTGAGTGGCAAGGGAAGGACTAGGGCTGGTAATTTCAAGGTTCAATTTCAACAGACAAGGTGAAAAGAAAAAGAATTGCAGACAAAGAAAGACACACCAACCCAGACCTAAAGAGACATACTTGGCACATATGCCGGAAATAACATATGCTTGCAGGCAACTGGCACTGCACCTGGCTTTGGAAAGGCACCTGATAAGTAACTGCTATCGCTGTTAACGGACACTGGGCTGGCCAGAGTAGATCTCCAAAAACACCCATGTGAGAGGAAGTATGGAGCATGAGTCCAGACAATGGCAGAGGAACTTAAATGCCTGCTTTCTGAGAAAGGCACACTGAACCAGGAACAGCATAATTAAAGCACAGCTTTGCTAGTGACCGGCAGAACGGACTAATAAGGGAAACGCATTAGCACTAGGAAGGAGTAACAGGCTTCCTATATATATTGCCTCCCAATAAACAATTGGAGGTTCATGAAGCAAAAGCTAGACCCACCTCTGCCTGGATTTCTGTATTTCAATATCCAAGAGAGAAAAGTCATTCTAATTCTTGATCAAGGTCTTTGATTCTGTCTCCCCTAACAATTCTGCACCCTCCTATGGGCAGACTTATCCCATGATCTGAGACATCTTTTTGGGTGTTCCAGCTTGATGCAACCTTACCTGTTTTTTTTTTTTATTGTTGGTACTGGTAATCCCTATCTTCTGAATAAAATCTTGACTTCTATTTTGAGGCCTGGGCTCTGCTGGAACCAGAAAGCTGAAAGGGACCTTGGAAAGCCCTATTCATTGCTTTCACTGAACAGAAGTTCATTACTTTATCTATCACGTACTCTTGTCGCATGACCAAATGACCTTAGTCCAATCTCCTTCGTTTTTAAAGGAGGAAACTAAGGTCCTGAGAGGCTGAGATGCTCTCTGATCCTAGTCTGTTTTAACCTCATGGCTACTTAGTAGCTCACAAACAACCAGAGTCAGGTGCAATAATAGGCACTCTCAACATAATTAGAGCAAAGATCACACATTCAGAAACAAGAAATGGGGGGTTTGCTACACACAAAAAGATGACTTAAAATGTAAGGTATCTAAGGGATCAGCTAAGTTAAAAGAGAACCCTTAGCAATTATTTCTGAGGATGCAAGGAGGATTGGCAAGGTTAGGAAAGGGTGACTGTAGCTTTTAGTAGGCCCAGATTTCTCAAGTTCAAAAGCTGCTGTAATTTGGTCTGTTCTCTTGTACCGAGGGCCTGAAAGGCAACAATGTGGAGTGTAAGAGATGCAGATTTCTGTATTTCACACTCCTGGGTTCATGATAGTATCTCTCACATGTATCATCATTGTTTCAAATGCTTTCACTGTCATCATGATTCCTTCCCAAATGCTAGTGTGCTTCGGTTCCACTCCCCAAGATTTGGAGTGATACTTGAATGGCCTGTATGCCTTCCTAAGGTACATTCTATTCTAGTCATTGGGAAATCCAGGCAGCCAGAACAGCTCTGAAGAATGCCAGCACTGAAGATTCTAAAGGGTGTGAATCAGGCATAAAATTCACCTTTGGGGATTTGGGAGGCTGTCTAGCGAGCTCTGTTGTAGATATCAAGTAGGGATGATGCTAATAACACTTTGCTTATATACTGGGATTTACAGCTCATAATCCCACTTACCCTCGTTTTACAGATGAGGACTAAGGCTCAGAGATGTTAACTGCCTTGCTAAGGGCCACAGAGCTAATAAATGGCAAAATCCATACTTGAACTCAGGTTTCAATTCCTAAAACATGGTTCTTTCCTCTGTAATGCCAAGGCCTCACTGAATGCTAAGACTTAGCTACCACTTTTGCAGATAATTTCTCCCTTCTAAGAGCTTACAAGCCATTAAGAGTATAGCCGTCAACGCTTGGTTACTTAAAATGAGCAGTTACAGTCTCATCCTGAGGGAACCGGTCAGTGAGCCAAACACATCCACTGCCCCATCCGCTCAGGAGACCATGTTTTCCTCAATCACCAATTCACACCTCATGGCTGGGTCAGCCCTAATGATATCCTGCATTCTCTTTTCATATTCTAAATAATACTAGGATATTATTTATCAAATAACCACTAATAGCTACTGATGTTTAAGTACTTTACTATGTTTCTAAGCTCTTTCTCTATATCAC
Organism: Symphalangus syndactylus; assembly: GCF_028878055.3. Lineage (NCBI taxonomy): Eukaryota > Metazoa > Chordata > Mammalia > Primates > Hylobatidae > Symphalangus > Symphalangus syndactylus. The sequence continues at coordinate 15,089,815 of NC_072444.2, forward strand.
CTCTTTTAATACTAACAAGCCAGCAGGACAGTTAAACCCAATTTACAAATAAGCCCCTGATAGTGAAGTTAAGTAACAGACCTGAGGACATATAGCAAATCAGTAGAGGAACAGAAATTTTCATACAGTCTGACCCGAAAGCTCATGCCCTTTATCCACTAGAACAGTTTCTCACACTTTAATGTGCATAAGAATCACCTGCGGATCTTGCTGATGAAAAGATTCTGATTCAGAAGTTCTGGGTGGGGCCTCAGACTCTTTGTTTTTAATACGCTCCGGGTGACCCAGCTGTTGTTGGTCCAAGGAACCATCTCTGAGTAGCCAAGTGCTGCATAACAATGCCTCATCTCAAATCACATCTAATTATTATCGAATATGTTTTAAGCAACACTTCACCTCTAGAAAGTCACAAGTCACCCTCAAATCCTTCTTTTGCACCTGCCCTTGGCTCCAGACAGAAAAACAATGTCCAAAGTATCTCTGGGAATACATCCATACGACATGGAGGATCCTAACAACCAGGCCTTGGGCAAATAGCTCTGTGACCTCCTGGTACCAACCCAAACTCTTTTGGAATGCATTCCAGCAGCCTATCTTCTAGGGCCCCAGGCTTTGGCCGGTTGCTGCCAAAGTAACTAGACCTAACAGGATCCTGTGCCAGGACACACTGCTCCTGATCTAGGAAGGGGTCAACCAGACCTAGTTAAGCCTCAAAGGACCTAGAATGGTACAGCCAGCCAATAAATATATGCTCAACTGAACCCAGTGAAGAGATTTTGGCTCATGACACAATATATGACCTACTGTGACATTTCCTTTCTAGCCACTATGCCATCTGTCGTCTCTCACAGAATCAAATAACTCTATTTCTCTTCCATAGCCTTCTACTCAGATCCCCTGAAAGCTGTATTCAACAGCATTTCAAGGTTAGTATTCTCTTTTGTGGTGTAAAGTCTAAAATTAAAGCTCAATATGAGGCTGGACACAGTGGTTCACACCTGTAATCCCAACACTTTGGGCGGCCGAGGCAGGAGGATCACTTGAGTCCAGGAGTTCAAGAACAGCCTAGGCAACATGGCAAGACCCCCGTCTCTATAAGAAACACAGAAAATTAGCCAGGTGTGGTGGCGTGCACCTATAGGCCCAGCTACTTGGGAGGCGGAGGTGGAAGGATCACTTGAGCCCAGGAGGTTGAGGCTTCAGTGAGCCATGTTTGTACCAGTGTACTCCAGCCTCCAGACTCCAGCCTGGGCAACAGAGCAAGACTCTGGAAAAAAAAAAAAAAAAAGCAGCTCAGTTACATGCTTACTTGACATCTAGTACAATCTCGAGGGCCTCAAATGGCCTACCACAAGCACCCCTCCCCATTGTGCTCCATGGATAAGGTCCCCTGGCCAAACAATCCTCCTTACTAAAGGGACCAGCTACAGCTCTTGCTTATTCTTGAGAAGTGAGTGGGTTACAGTCCTCAGCCAGCCCCTCAAATTATTCAGACAAGCCAATCATATCCTCTGGCCAGAACCAGGGGGCACCATCCGCTCTTGACACTACAAAGGCTGCTTCCCACAGCCCCTCGCCGGTGGCTTACTCTGCTCTCGAGTGCAGCTCCCGTGTGGGCCTATGTGGTGTGTGGTATCCCAGCTTCCGGGCTGTGAGTATATGTGACTACATCTGTCAAGCTCATCTGTCCACTGTCAGGTGTCATGTGTTCAGCATCCCCATAACCCTACAGTGGAAATCCCTCTCTCTTTGGAAGGGGTGACTACGAGGTGATTAAAACATCTTTTTTGCCCAATCCACTGGTCTCTGCCCTTTTTCATATCCTTGAGGCTCTCAAATGCCTTTGGCAAGGTCATCAACTGCTCTATCGTGGTAATATTGTGCTAAGCATGTTCCACACACTTTCTCATTTAATTCCCCTAACATCCCAATGAGGTAGATACCATTATATCCCTATTTTATAGATGAGGAAACTAATGTCCAGCAAGGTTATATAACCCACAAGACCACACAGCTAGTAAGTTTGAGCAGAGCCCAAATGCAGATGTGTCTGGCTCCGTGTTCTTAACTACTACCTTTATCTCTCTGGCTGACAGTATTTCTGGGCTCACTGCCATCATTCCCCAATCCCTCACAGGCAGAGATGGACTGCTAGGTGGTCTGGCAGGAGTGCCTGCATTTGAGGCTCCTTGTTTTTTCTGCTGGTCTCTGCTAAAGGATGGATGGTGATATGTTATCTGGGAAAGAGTGCTATTGGAATAGGCCAGCTGGCTGGCTGCCAGAAGACTTTCCAAGATGGCTTCAACTTAATTTACCAAAAGGTCTAGTTTGGTTGTCAACCTTGCCCATACCGAAACCTTAACCTGTCAAAGTCTTAAAGTTAACTGGACTAGAGGAGGTTGGATAACACTATCTAGACACAGAAGAAGCACAAATCAGAAAGGCAATTCATTAATTCACAAGGAGAAATATACCTATTCTTTGCAGTTATCTGTGAAAAAATTCAAATGGCAAGGTCAAATATCATCAGAAAGTCTCTTCAGAATCATAGAAGACAGCAAAGGAAGTTAGCTGTATGCAACCAACATTTAGTGGAAGCCTGGTGCCTCTGTCTTTACCATTAAAGTAAATGCCTGGCCCCACATCCCGGCAGGTGCAGTCTGAGGGCCAACTACACTGCACGGGCACTGCCAACTGACATTCTGTAATGTCTCGTCCATCACGGGGTTCCTAGACTCTTCTGTGGCTCCAGTTTCTATTGATATAGTCGCATTGCTTTGTCTTTGAGATAACCTTTGGCAGGTATCTAATAATGATGACCATGTGCTAATTTTTCAGTCTCTTTCTCTGAGTACCCTCCTACTGGCCCTGACCATAGGCTTTTCTTTTGACGCTCAGGACATCTATCTACACCAGATCAGAACTACTTCTCCTTCAAGAAGACGAAGCCAATGAAGCTCCCAACTCACTTCAGATTTATCCCCCCACTTCTAGCTTCCTTCTGGGCCATCTGCCATACACTGGCTGTGGCAGACTCATTCCTTGTTCTCTTTCTCTGTTCCCTCACCCACTCCTTTCTCCCACACACTTCATTCACTTGTTATTACTCTCCCTTCCTTTATGCCACTTAAAACTTTATAAAAAACTTATCGATACCAAATGTACATGAAATGATTCCTTATCAGAAGGATAACAGTCAGAATTATGCAACTAGAATTATCCTTAGAGATTATGTAATTCAGCCCCATTATTTTACAGATGAAAGAATTGATAGAAATCAAGTGACCTGCTCAAGTCATAAATCTATAACAGGCAACAGTGGGGCCAGAACCAGGATCCAGGTTTCTGAGCTTTTAAGCCAGTATTTGAACCAAGATACCAAACTCCTAAGTACACACAACAGGGCTTCAGTGGGGAGGGCTTCCATGCATCTCACATGCTGCTGAAGCACTAGGCTGGTCATACAGCCTGTTGATCATTTTTTTCTTTGAATGTTGATTAAAATTCAACCACCGATGGCTCTTTCAGCAAAAAAATAACTATCTTTAAGTCATAAAACTGCCCAAAATATATGCAAACATATGATTGCAAATTTCTCAATCCACTGCCATTAGAACTATAAGGTGGGGCCGGGCACACTGGCTCACACCTGTAATAGCAGCACTTTGGGAGGCCAAGGTGGGCGGATCACTTAAGGTCAAGAGTTCAAAGCCAGCCTAGCCAACATGGTGAAACCCCGTCTCTACTAAAAATACAAAAATTAGTCGGGCGTGGTAGCGGGTGCCTGTAATCCTCGCTACTCAGGAGGCTGAGGCAGGAGAATTGCTTAAAGCCAGGAGGCGGAGGTTTCAGCGACCCAAGATCGTGCCACTGCACTCCAGCCTGGGTGACAGAGTAAGACTCTGTCTCACAAAAAAAAAAAAAAAAAAAAAAAAAGAACTATCAGGTGGATTTGTGACTCGACCTCAAAAACATTTAGGTGACTATTAACATAATATAGCTGGGTGCAATGGCATGTACCTGTAGTCCCAGCTCCTTAGGAGGCTGGCGCAAGAGAATGGCTTGAGGCCAGGACGCCAAGGCTGTAGTGCCTTTGATCACACCTGAGAACAGACACCACACTCTATCCTGGGCAACATAGTGAGACTGTGTCTCTTAAAAGAAAAAAAAAGAAGTAATACATTAATGAAAACATAACTGGAGGAGGCTTTTCTACACATAAAGGAAACAGAAGAAATTTACAAATGATTAATAGATTTGACATAAAAATGTAAGCTTTAAAACAAAACACCATCAACAAAATTAAAAGGTAAATGATAAACCAGTGAACACTTCATGGCATATAAGAAGTAACAACCAGGCACAGTGGCTCAATGCCTACAATCCCAGCGCTTTGGGAAACCAAGGCAGGAGGATCCCTTGAGACAAGGAATTCAAGACTAGCCTGGGCAACATAGTGACACTCCATCTCTAAAAAAAATACAAAAAAATAGCCAAGTGTGGTGGAGTGCACCTGTAGTCCCCACTGTTCAGGTGGCTGAGGTGGGAAGATTGCTCAAGCCTAGGCAGTCAAGGCTATAGTGAGCTATGATCGTGCCACTGTATTCCAGCCTGAGTGATAGAGAAAGACCCTGCCCCTACTAAACAAACCAAAAAAGAAAGATTATACAAATCAATAAGGAAACGCCAAGCATGGCAGCCCATGCCTATAATCCCAACATTTTGGGAGGCCAAGGCAGGAGGATTACTTGAGCCCAGGAGTTCAAGATCAGTTTAGGCAACAGAGCATGACCCCATCTACAAAAACTAAAAAAAAAAAAAAAAAAATTGCCAGGCCTGGTGGCACATGCCTATAGTCCCAGCTAGGTGGGAGGCTGAGGGAGGAAGATCACTTGAGCCCAGGAGTTCGAAGCTGCAGTGAGCCATGATTGTGTCACTGCACTCCAGCATACGCAACAGAGCGATCCTGTCTCCAAAAAAAAGGGAAACATTAACATTCTAAATTTTAAAAAGAAAAATATAGATAATTCACACAAAATTAAACATCAATAAACTGATTAAGAAATTCAGCCTGAGGCCGGGCGCGGTGGCTCACGCTTGTAATCCCAGCACTTTGGGAGGCCGAGGCGGGCGGATCACGAGGTCAGCAGATCGAGACCACGGTGAAACCCCGTCTCTACTAAAAATACAAAAAATTAGCCGGGCGTGGTGGCGGGCGCCTGTAGTCCCAGCTACTCGGAGAGGCTGAGGCAGGAGAATGGCGTGAACCCGGGAGGGAGCTTGCAGTGAGCCGAGATTGCGCCACTGCACTCCAGCCTGGGCGACAGAGCAAGACTCCGTCTCCAAAAAAAAAAATTCAGCCTGGTGTATAAAGAAATGCAAATCAAAACATGGAATCGAAAAGTTTTTCAGTGACAGTATTTAATTGGGAAATAGCGTTTTAGACCGTGGACTCAGATTGGGCAGAACTAACTTTAACACTTACTCGGTGACCTTGGGCATATCACTTCAATCACTGTGAGCCTTAACATCTTTATAGTTTTGGTGTGAAGGTGAAATGAGAGAATGCACCTGAATTGCTTTAGCAAAGTGACTGTCAACAGTAAATGCTCAATAAGTATTAGCTTCTTTTCTTTTTTTTTTTGAGATGGGGTCTTGCTCTGTCACTCAGGCCGAAGCACAGTGGTGCGATCTTGGCTCACTGCAGCCTTGACCACCTGGGCTGAAGCAATCCTCCCGCATCAGCCTCCCAGGTAACTAGGACTACAGGCATGAGCCACTACACCTGACTAATTTTTTGATTTGTAGACAGGGTCTCCCTATGTTGCCTCGGCTGCTCGCGAACTCCTGGGTTCAAGGTATCCTCCTGCCTTGGCCTCCCAAGGTGCTGGGATTATAGGCATAAGCTACTGTGCCCAGCCTGCTATTATAATTGGGGGAAAAAAAACACACCTGACACAGTGGCTCATGTCTGTAATCCCAGCACTTTGGGAGGCTGAGGCAGGAGGATCACTTGAGGTCAGGAGTTCAAGACCAGCCTGGCCAACATGGTGAAACCCTGTCTCTACTAAAAATACAAAAATTAGCAAGGCGTAGTGGTGCCCACCTGTGATCCCAGCTACTCAAGAGGCTGAGATGGGAGAATTGCTTGAACCAGGGAGGCAGAGATTGCAGTGAGCAGAGATTGCGCCACTGCACTCCAGCCTGGGCGACACAGCGAGACTGTCTCAAAAAACAAAAACAAAACTACTTGCACTAATAACATAGAAGGGGGAGCAATGAGCTAGGTACCCACACAATGCTGATGGAAGTATAATCTGGTAAAACTTTTTTGGAAACGAGGCTGGTAAATAATCTGGGAGTAATCTGCTCATCTAAAGCTACAAAAATGTCCTTAGAGACACGAGAATTTGCAGGGTGGGGAGAAGTATACTTTACTTGCACTGCTTGAATGTTTTACCAGAGTTACTTTACATACAAGTTGTATAATTCCAGATGAAAAAGAATGAGAAATCCATGATAGTAGCAGGAAAAAAAGTTAATGTTTATGCCTTTTAGAATCACTTCTAGGAATCTATCAGAAATAATTAATTAGATATGCAATGAAATATTTATGTACACTATATTCACAGCAATAGTATTAATGGTTAAAAAAAAAAAAACCTAGAGACAAACTTAAATATATGAGGTTTTAAAGTAAATATGGCATACAGCCATATTATGGAGTATTATGCAGCCATAAAATTAGGCTCTCTATATGACACTAAAAGAACATGTAATCCCCCCAATAAATAAATAAATCGAATTTCATCACATTTTTCAACATCTGTTTATCAAAGGACATCATCATGAAAGTAAAGAGACACTGCACAGAATGGGAACAAATATTTTCAAATCACATATCTGATAAAGGTCTAGTATTCAGGATACATATAGTGTACCAGAATCTAGTATCCAGAACTCTTACAACTCAACAATAAAAGGACAAATAAGCCAATTTTAAAATGGGCAAAGGATTTGAATACACATCTCTCCAAAGACAGGCAAAGTGGCCAGTAAGTACATGAACAGATGTTCATCATCAGTCATTAGTAAATGCAGATCAAAACTGTAGTGAGATATCACTTCACGTAACACTAGGATGGGTATAATAAAATAAAACAGAAAATACAAGTGTTGCTGAGAATATAGAGAAACTGGAACCCTCACGGAATTGCTGGTGGGAATGTAAGATGGTGCCGCCCCTGTGGAAAACAATCTGGCAGTTTCTCAAAGAGTTAAGCACAGAGACACCATATGACTCAGCAGTTCCACTCCTAGTATACATCTGGGAGAAATGAAAACATGGATCCACTCAAAAACTTATACATTAATGTTCACTGGAGCATTAAGCCTAATGGCCAAAAAATGCAAACAACCTAAATGTCCATCAACTTATGAATGGACAAACAAAATACTGTGTATGTAAACAATGGAATATTATTCATCCATAAAAAGGAGGTACTGACACATGCTACAACGTAGATGAATCTTGAAAACATTATGCTAAGTAAAAGCCAGTTTAGCCAGACATAAAAGGCCACATATTGCTGCATATGAGTCCATTCATATGAAATGTCCAGAATAAGCAAATCCATAGAGACAGAAAGTGGATTAGTGGTTACCAGACCCTTTGGGGAAGAGTAAATGGGGAGTGACTACTAACAGGTACGGGGGGGTTTCAGAGTGATAAAACACGTTCTGGAATTGGAAAGTGGTGATGGTTATGATGGTGGCAGCTGATCCAGTCGGCGTGCCATCATCCTGGCTGAAGCAAGGAGGCCTGGGCAGGGCTATATGTCCCACGGAGCAGGCAGGACCACTGCCCAAGTTGTGGCTGCAGATATGAGCCTCCTTGTGCTCTTGGGGGGCCAGAAGCAAGCAGGAGCCCCACCCCCCATGGGGCAGCTGAAACCCCCCAAACCATGGCTGCAGACTCAGGCATCCCTGCACTCTTGGGGGTCTGGGAAGGCCCGACCCTCACAGGCTCAGAAGCGCCTGCCCCCACTGTTTGGCTTCTCCCTGCTATCAGCACCCACTCCAATCTCTATCTGGGAGCAAAGTTGGGCAAAGCCCAAGCACCATGAACAACAGTAGGCAGACAGAGTCCCAGGTAGAAGGGTGCTGGTCCCAGTAAGGTCCCTTCTTCAGGCCAGGGAGGGGCCTGAAGGCTGGAGGCCTGGCTGCCAGCTCCACTGATCAGAGTGGGAACTGGTGCCTTTTCCAGGCCCGCCCATGGTTACTTGTGGGCCAATTGGCACATACTGCACTTCCTCCCCTCTGAGGCCCATAAAAGCCCCAGAGTCAGCCAGAGCTGAGCAGACATGAGATGACCAGCTGCAGAGAGGAGCTACCCTCTCTGCTGAGAACTTCAGAGACCTGCAGAGACCACCAAATGACCTGCCCGCAGAGAGGAGTTACCCTCTCCAGGGCCTCCTCTCTGATGAGAGCAGCAGATACCTAGTCAACCAGCAAGCAGAGAGGAGCTACCCTCTCCAGGGCCTCCTCTCTACTGAGAGCTGAACACTCAACAGACAACCTGCCTGCCTACAGAGGGGAACTAACCATCACGGGTCTCCTCTGAGCTGTTCTAACACTAAATAAAGCTCCTCTGCTTTATTCACCCTTCACTTGTCTGCAGACCTGGATGCAGGACAAGAGGTTGGGCAAAGGTGCCAACAGCCAACAGTGGTTTCCAGGAAGAAAATTGACACCCTAAAGATCCCATAACAGTTGCACAGATGTTTGAATTGTGCACTTTAAAATGGTAAATTGTATGGCATGCAAATTACATATAAATACTTTTTTGGGGGGGAAAAGGGCACTTGAAGGTTTTTAATGACATAGGAAAATGCTCTCGATATACTAAAAAGAAAACAACCAGCATGCAACTGAATACATGTACAATTCCAATTTGGTTTAAAAATATGTGTGCATGTGTATACACATTTGCACTTAAAAATATAGAAAATACAGAAAAATGCTAAGAGTATCCTAGATACTGTCATTATGGCAGACTTATTTTCTTCTTCATATGTTACAAAATTTTCTATAGTAAACATGCATAAACCTTATAACAGGAAATTTAAGAATAAAAACCCAGACAGGTGGGGCTGGCTTTAAAGCTAGTGTCATTTCCAACGTACCATTCATTCATTAAACATTTATTTAGCTCCTACTATGTACCAAACACAGATATAAGACATAATCTCTGCCTGAAAGGAATTGACATAAGTCTAGGGTAGGGTTTGAACCCAAATCAATGGACTGGACAGGGGAAGAAGAGTCCAGAAGCTCTTTAAATTACTGCACATGTCATGTTGCCCAACTACACACTTTCTGGGGGAGAGGGCCCATGGCTTTCATGAGCAATGTAGCTTAGTGGTTAAAGGCCAGAGCTGGAGCCAGACTACCTGGGTGCGAATCTTGAATGTTCAATTACAAAGTGTGTGATCCTGGGCAAATTACCTAACCTATTAGGAGCTCAGTTTCCTCATCTACAAAATGGGGATAGTAATAGTACCTTTCTCACCGGGCTGCTGGAAGATTAAATGAGTTACACCTAAAGCACTGGCACTATAGGCCAGGGACATAGCAAGTGCTCAATAATTAGCTGCTAGCTGCAATGATCATGATCATTGCCCCACCACTATCATCTCACAGATTGTCAAGGAGATAGAGACATGGAGAAGATTAAGGACCACTAGAAAGGTTGTTTCCAAAACTGGTAGGTAGCATCTGATTCTTGATGTGCCTATAATAAGCATTCTTTTCAATTAATTTCTTTTTCCAGATTCTCTCCATTTCTAATGAAACTTCTTTTGAGGTGTTCTACAAAATATAATGAGGCAAAATATCAAAATGTTCAGCATAACAAACTGCTTATGTCCTCTTATCTTCTGATTAATTCATAGAAACAAGCGATTTTCAAGACTGTTATAACAGAAGGAGGCTTTGAGAGATTTAGGTGCGTTCCAGGCCATGCTGCTCTGATCCAGTAGTTCATCCAAGATAACTCTTTACAGACCAAACTGCAAAATCTCCTGAGCAACACATGTATCTAATGAGTGGTTAGGGATTGTGACTGCATTATACTTAAGGCCAACTTTTCCATCCTGCAGTCAGGAGTCTCAACAAGCAATTACCACTCCAATGCTTTCAAATCCAATCTCTTAGGTATCAAAAAGACCCTTGGCTTTGTCACTGGTATTGATAGGCATTTTGCTCTGCCCTGAAAACATGGATGATACCTAAGTTTTCATCAACTTGATTAAAATACACTTTTCTTCATCAGGGAATAAATCTGGGTCACACATAAATACAGTACCAAATTCCAGAATTCACAGATACCCATCTAATGGAAAAATTAAGGGGCCCTGGCAACTAAAGAATAATACACCAGGCACTGTGATGCCAGCGGCTATGTGCTCTACAGTAAAGGTTTGCAGCGCAGGCTCTAGAGAGAACCAGGAGCATGAATCCCAGCTCTGCCCGTCTTACCAGCTAAATTTTAGTCAAGTTGCTTAACTCTCCTGGCCTCAGTTTTCTCATATGTAAAATGGGGATAATATTAGTGCTTATTTCATGAGGTAGTTGTATGAATGAGCTACTGCATGTAAATGAGTCAATACACATAAAGAGCAGTTCTGTAACATTGTTAACAGTCACTAAATGTTAGGTGTTACCACCTTTGGAAAAGGAAGCATAAAAATACACCTAGCAAAGTATTGGCTTTTTATCATTCTGCTTCATCACTTTCAAGTTACATATGTATCTTCTATATATGTCAAATGTCACATAATTTTTTTAAAAGAAAAGAATTCACAGACAACTACATTGCTCATTTCATACAGCTGGACTGGAATGAGACTAAGCCAGGAAAGAGAGAAAGTGGGGAGAGTCCGACTTCTCATAAAAAGAGGGCTGGGCTATAATCAGAGATTTCATACAAAACCTTAAACTCATTAAAAATTAGAAGATGCAAAGGACTTTGAAATCACCTGGCCCAATTCCCACATTTCATAGATGAGGAAACCACAGCCTTGAAATGTAAAGTGTTTTAAGATCTTCCAGTTAATTAATGACAGCAATGAGACTCTTCCTGTTACCTATGGCTTAGATATATATTCTAAGTGGGATGCAAAGAAGACGACATTTTGGAAAAGGGAAGAAGAATGCATTTGAGAGGTTAACAATAATAGCTAACATTTATCAAACATTTATTATATCTCACGTATTGTGCCAAGCACTTTACATTGGTGGCCTTAAATAATTTTTGCAAAACCAGTGAGACAGTTACTATTATTAACCCCACTTTCAACTGAGGAAGTGGAGGCTTAGATTAAATGACCTGCTCCAAATCACGAAGCCAGTGAGTGGTGGGGTCAGTCAGTGAACTCATGCTGTCTGACTCCACAGCCGAAACTTGGACCACTGCGTGATACTGCCCAAACTTTAAAATTTAAAAAGCAGTGAAGTTCTTAACCTTAGACTCTTTCTCCTACTTTTTTGATAACTTCTCTGTTCAGAGGCATTACAAGGATACCCTGTAAATGAAGTGGTTTTTAAATAAGAACAGATAATGGAGATGTAGAGCCTACTTATTCTGTGCAGGTGAGACACCGCACACACATTCCTCAACCCTCCCTGCCACTTCCTACTTGTTCAAGGCTGTGCACCTTGGTAACAGGGCAGCTGAAGGATGTGGGAGCCCATGTGGCCCCAGTGTGGCCCCAAGGCTGTGTCCCGGCCCTATCAGCGAACAAGATGTGTTTGTCAATCCAGCAGATTGTTACTGAGCTCAGCCAAATGCCCTTAACTGAGGCTTGGCACTACACAGAGAAGAAATTCAGCATAATCCCTGCCCTCAAGGAGCTTATGTCACAGCTGGGAAGAAGAGACCACTTTCAGCTTAAATCCTTCTTTTCTCACACTTTTGTAGTTAAGTACCAGAGCACTGAAGAGACTAGAGACCCCCAACTTCCAGCAATACTGTCCTATCACACTACTCAGATCACTCAGCCTTCAGTACCCCTCTGTGTACATTTCACAGATCAACTCCTTTCTCGTCTCCTTCTAGTGTTATAAGCTTTTTCTTTTGTCTTTGAAGAAGTGGGAATTATTTTCCTCTTTCTATTTCCCTCCATCACCAGGGAGTATGACAAGAGGGTTAACTTAAGGAGCTAACAAAAAAATGTAAAAGAGGATAACTTCTCTATTGCTGTTAATGTTGGGGAAAAGCCTATGGGATTCCATAGTATTTGCTCAAAAATGTTCAAAGGAATATACGGAAATTTCATCCTCAACATTTTACTGTCCAGAAAAAAAAAACAAAAAAACGGAACTCTAGGGACCAATTATTCTGCTGTCTTGGACTTTGACCTTAGCAAGTCTCCCTCTGGTTTTAACCTGAGGGAGTTTAACAACTGAGGAGAGCTGACAGCAGAGTACCAACTGAATGAGCAGCTTGTGTCTAGAGTGGTCAAACTGAATGACTTCAGGCCTTCAGAGCAACATTCAAAAGTAACAAGTACCACACCAAACTTATAAGCTAAATGATTAAGAGCAAGTTTCACTGTTATTTAATTTAAATGTATTGGTTCCTACTATGTTCATGACATCATACTAGGAGGTAAGTATTCAAAACAGTGGCAAGCCTTTGAAAACCAACCAATAGCAGATTGTAGTAATACAACTAGAGAAACAGAAGGCAGAGTGAGCAGAGCACATGAGAAGCAGTAAAGGGGGAAAGATGGGAGGGTTTACTGTCTGCAGTGAGTAGAGAAGGAAGTATCTGGGTGTGAATTCGTAGATGGGAAGACTACTATTAGAGTCTTCTACAATACTATACTAGTTTGAAGAGTGGCTCTTGACTCTCTCCTTTCCTTCTGCTCTTCCCTGGCCAGCTAGAGCCTAAAATTTGAAAAACAATTTTTAATAAGGAGCTATAAAGAGTTGGGTTCTAAATCTCACTTTAGCTTTGTAACCTTGAGTTACTTAACCTTTCAAAACCTGTTTTCTCAAGCGTAAAATGAAGTTAACAAGCATATGGGAGCTCATAATGCTACCCTCACTTTTATATTTGAAAGTTTTCTTAATTTTTAGAAACGGCAGTAATAATACCTATTGCTTAGTTGTGACGGTTACATGAAACAATACTGTAGAATACCTAGTACACTGCCTGGTATTTTGTATGTGTTCAATAAGTGGTAACTATTATTATCAACATGATGTGAAATGTCATATGATGTTAAGACACGAATTATTATATTTTAATATTATGAAAATTTAAAAGTTCACTAGAACTTTTAAAAAAGTTTTGGAGTGGAGGAAAGAGGAGAACCAAGTACTATGACCCAGCGAATCAATGGCTGCAGACTTAGAAATACAACAAGGATGACCTTTCCAAATAAGTCTGATGGGCTCTCACTCTTTCACCCACCTTCATTCTCCCCTCACTACTTTATTCATCCATTCAGCAAATATGTTCTGACTGAACTGTACGCAGGATACAGTGCTAAGAGGGGAGAGTGAGAAAGAGATGAAGGCGGACAAAAGAAGGAGATTTAGGGAACAATATAATAGGATGAGCTTTAAGGGGGAGGTATCTAGGAATCATTTGAAGTCATATGCAAAATGTTTGGAATATGTGGGTGTGTAGAACTTCTCTAAGATCTTCTGGAGGGATTCTAAACAGAATTATTATTTTTTAAATGTTAAGAATAAAGGTCTAATAAACTGAAAAAGAAGCATACAGATTTTATATAAGGAAAAACATGTAACACTCCTGAAAAATCACCAAAGTAGCTTTGAGCAAATGAAAAGACAGACCATAATCTTGGATAGAAGAGTCAATATTGTAAAGATGTTAGTTCTCCCTAAGCTAATTTATAAAATGTAACACAATCCTAATAAAAATACCATCAAGTCATCTCCTCTTGAAATCAGACAAATTGATTATTAAGTTCATATGCCAGAATAAACAAGCAAAAACAGCCAGGAAAACCCTGAAAAAGAGCAATATTTTAAAAATTGGCCCTTCCAGATGTTAAATGATAAAGCCTCTAAAATTAAGATTATTTAACTGCATATGAATTGGCAATCAAACCAGTGGAACAAAACAGAAAATCCAGTAAAGAAATCTAAATGCATACAAAGGCTTAGTGTTCAATAAAGACAGCATCTCAAATCAGTGAAGAAAAAAGTTTTGAATAAGTACTGTTATGACAACTGATTGGCCACTGGGATAAAGATAAAATCAGATCCTTCCCAAATACTAAGATAAATTTCAAATGGATCAGAGTCTTAAATGTTTTTTAAAAAGTGAAACCATAAGCCATACATGTACTAGAAGAAAATATAAATGGATGCTCCATAAATTGAGAGTGGGGCAAATATCCTAACTATGACTGCAAATCCAAAGCAATACACGGTAAGACGGAGAAACACGACTATATAAAGATATAAAACTTGGACAGAAATAAAACAATATATACAAAGTCAAGCATATGACAACTGGAAAAATATATTTGCAATCTGTATCACAGACACGATATATCCTTTATCTCATAAAAAGAAAAAACAAATTTAAGCTATACTGAAATATTATTTCTTACCTGACAGATTGGCAAAACCCCAGAACGTTAACAGCATACTTTGTTAGCAAGACAGGAGCAACAGAGAAGAGGGGTTTAGGTATGAAATAAAAACTTCCTGGTAAAAAGGAATTTAATTTTTAACAGCAATCCTTAAAGTTTAAAACAAATCATGGCCTGGCGCAATGGCTCACACTTGTAATCCCAGCACTTTGGGAGGCTGAGGCAAGTGGATTGCTTGAGGCCAGGAGTTCAAGACCAGCCTGGGCAACATGGTGAAACCCCATCTCTACCAAAAACTATAAAAATTTGCCAGTCTCCTAATCCATTCTCAAAATAAATTAATTTTTTAAAAAGTATTCAAGAAAAAGAGCCTGTTTATGAAGTTGGTGATACAACTACACAGAAGATAATTACATCAAGTGACTTTAAGACAATATCTGACTACACATCTCAAGTAGCATATATTCTAAGGAAAAAAGGAATAACAGAAAACCCAAACAGCATTCAGTAATATAAAGGTCAGTGTAGATAACGGCATTGCTACTGGCCTGGTTGATACCAGCAGCAGGGAAGTCCAGGGAGAGGACTTGAAGCCTTGGAATGTGGCCCACTGGCCCCAGAAAGGATGAAGTCCTGTGGCCACTGAGAGATTTCAACTGGTGCTCAATACAAGGTGAATTGTGGAAGGAGGGGCTGCTCAGAGGCTTGAGAGGACAGGCACAGCCACAGTTGGAGGGTAGCACTTGCTGGACCATCCAAGGGCAGGCAAGCCATCCAAGAGTTTTAAAGCAAGGGAATCACATATTCCAATCTGTGCTTTATAAAGACCACTGGTAACAGTGTACCAAATAGATTGGAGAGGAATGAAGCTGAAGGCCGCTGACCAACTAGAAGGCTGTTTCATAATCCAGGACAAGAGATTATAGCAGCTCTAACCAAAGGAAGAGAAAGGGTAGAAGAAATCAACAGTCTTGTAGCCTAACTAAATATGTGCTGAAAGAGAAGATCATGGCACCATTCCCAGATTTCTGCCTTTGGCAACTCTGTGCTGCCATCCACTGAGGCTAAGAACCAGGGAGAAGTATCAGGTGGAAGAAAGATGGCAAATTCACTGCTGCCAATGCCCTGGAGACCATCTTCTGGAGCTAATGGGGACAAGGAGCAAAAGGAGTCAAGAAGGAAAACTCAGGAAGACTCAATGGTCAGGTCCCAGTCCCAGAAAGCTGAGAAATAGGACGAAATTAGCAGGTTAGATTACCTCTTACAGTATTTTTTTCAAAATAAGAAATAGAATCACCTACTGTTCACCTTTGTTTTTACGCTAAAAATAACCCCACTATAGCTAACACTAGCTAACAAATATTAACCAACAAATAACCAATATTTGGAGCCTCAAAAGCTATTATTTACAGTTATGATCCTTTGTTTCTAATTTCCTCATCCTTCTTGGCCCCTTTCTTGCATAAAGCATCCTCTACTGTTTGGTCCTTTTCCAGAACCACACTAGTGCCTGCAGCAGAGGTCGCTCATGCAAACGCCTCCAGGGGTCAGACAGACAGAAAATCTCTAATGTTTAAATGGAAGTAACTACTTTTTAAACACTCTATGAGCCAAACTCTGGCCTATAGGAGTTTTCTACTGAGGTCCCAGTTTTACAGAATATCCTAAGATAAAGATATTTCCCTGTTTTTGTTTCCCTTTGGGTACTAATAAAACCAGAAATTACATTTATGAATTGACTTCTTCAGAGGTCCGAGTATTAGTTAAATTCTGAGATAGGTTTTGTCTCAATATAGAAGCTCTTTCTTTTCACAGACATAAAGAGAGGGGACTCTTCCGGACAAATGCAGGGAAACAGCCTATCTTTCTTTAATCGTCTGCTTCCTCAAGTCTATCCCCTCCCCTCTTCTTCTTTCCTTTAAAAAAAAAAAAAAATACAGACGGTCTCAACTGGAATGCAGTGGTCTGATCATAGCTCACTGCAGCCTCAACTCCTGGGCTTGCATAAGTGATCCTCCTGCCTCAGCCTCCCAAAGGTCTGGGATCACAGGTATGAGCCACTGTGCCCAGCCTTCTTTCCTTTTTAACCCAACCTTCGTTAAGTCTGAGGAACTGACTCCATCTGGGAAGAAGCTGATGCCTAGAAACAAAGTCGTGGGCTGCCACTACCTCTTCCTTTCCTCTATCAGTAGAAACAGTTATGATATCTGCCAACGAGGTTGCCTAGACAATAGGTCCACATCTCGCCAGTCTCATGTAAATTAACAACCATCTCTAAGGCATTTATGAAGTTCAGGGGGCAGATACCTATGTTACACAAACATTCGACTATGCTTGACCACTTTAGACAGAAAACAAAGCCTGAAAAAACTTAAAATCTGAGGTTAAGGTTACAGAGCAGTGAAACAGTACCTGGTTTCAGGGGAGATTCTCATCACGCCTTCAGTTAGGTGGTGTTACATGTGATGTTTCATTGTTGGCTCTGCACCTTTTAAAGGGTCAAGGGTCTTTCTGAGATCAGATTAAAGTAACTGGCTCTCTCCCCAGAAAAAATGACAGTCACACAAATTTGCAGGCAACTTCAAAGGATTCATGGGTCTCTTGAAATTCAACCATTTGCCCTGAGATTAACAATCTCTGACTTACATGGATCAGTATAATACATTTATGTGAGGAAATGAAATACATGGCATCATAATTTTGAGAATTTGGAGTTAAATAACAACATTAGGGAAATGTAAGGAAAGCTGGCTTTCTTTCCTTATCCTTCTCTCTCTTGAGGGCTGCCAGAGTCTCAAAACTGCATGCTCTCTGCAAATGAAATACTGCACTCTCTGCTAGACTTACAGAAAGTGACAATCTCATCTCTCAATTTAAATGCCCTTAATATTTAATTCTTTCCTCTATGTGGTTAGTAGCTTGCTTTCTCCACGTTATCCAGATGATGGCTTTGGAAGGCAGACTATTGGAGATCCAGAAAACCATATATCCCAATTCAATTTCCTTGTGAAAATCAAAGAGCTCACTCTGCTGAAGAGTTGAAAGAGGCTGAGGGGTCACTGCCTTCCCTCAGGGTGCTGGTTCAGGCAGTACTCGAGAAGGGTAATGTAAATACTCAGTATGAGGCAACAGGGCATACCAATTTGTTTTTCAATCTATTTTATTTCAGTTCAAGGCATCATTGCAGACAGATAGTCCAAGAAAACAAGCCACACTTGGGTTATACTCAGTCTTCCTCAATCTCCAAAAGCAGGTGAGTGTTGCCAAAGTGTGGCTCATTTTCTGGGGCTGCCTGTCTGCAATGATGCTTTGAACTGAAATAAAATAGATTGAAAAACAAATTGGTATGCCCTGGCTCTTCTTGCAGTTTCATATTATCCTTCAAAGCTAGTGTTGGCACCTGCTCTTTATTGGAACCCAAAAGACACAAATCACAGAGTAAAACTGCAATACTTTAGATGCAAAGGTCCCACCCAAACCTAAAATAGCAATTTAATTCAGGGCTTGTTGTTTAACATTGCATTAAATGACACTCTCTGTCCAGTTCTTTGCTCCGTTTGCAGGGCTGGAATGTGTCTTCTGATGACATACGCAATATGGTTACTGGGGAGATTTTAAAGCGAAACCTGCCATGCTGTTCTTCTTACATAGTTCCCTTCATTTATTATTGCTTCCAATTTCTTACGTTTATGAACCCGAACATTATCCTATTTTTACTTATTCAAAAAGCCTGCCATTTGCTTCAAAGCATTCAATACTGTTTTAGGGTATGTGACATTATTTTGAAAACTTTTGGAGGAAACTTGAAATCATGCGCAAACAAATTTTTAAATCGCCACCAACTAAAAGTCTAACATTTGTTTAGAATGCCTTAAGAGAATACACGCACCTTCGATGGAGGAACACAAGTAGTCTCCAACTTAAAAGACTAGAATGCTGAAAAGTGTTCTGCATAGACAGCTGTACAATTTGGCTTTAAAAAAATTAGATGCCATTTGGAAAAGTTCCTCTCCAAGCAGAAACACTAAGAAAAAACAAGATCTGCTCCCCTCTTTCTGGAGATAAAAAGTAGAGGGCTTCTATTTTTAATTGGATTCCCCCATTCTTAATTTTGTCTGTAACGTATTTCTGGATTTCTGTTATTAGCACTTTATAAAGTTTCCACTTGGAGCTAAATTTGGTTAGTTATTCAGCAACATGTGTAACAACAACAAAAAGAAAATACCATACCTATGAATACAGTTTCTCTTATTTAATCTGCACAACCCTTTGAGGAGGCACCACTATCCACATTTTCCAGATCAGATAACTAATCTGTAACTTACCCTTGGACATGCAGTTCTCTCAGTAGTAGGTGGGTTCAGGGCCAGGGACTGAGCACAGGAGTGAACCACAGCACAGTGATTCCCTTTGAGTTCTCCAACATCTCAAGTTTTTACCCACCTTAGTCTCTGAACCTGCTGAAAAGTTCTTCCTCCCAGCTTCGTCTCTCCCTTTCCCCTTCTTGCTAGACTGGTTCCTTGTCACTCAACAAGTTTCAGCTTAAACTACCTTTCTTAAGAGAGGCTTTCCCTGACCATCCAGATAAAAAAGTGAGTCTCCCAGGTTAGTGTCTCTCTCTGCGCGGTTTTATTTCCTTTAGAGCAGTTGCCACAATTTGGAATAACTTTGTTATTTCTTTACTGTCTTGACACTAGGCTTTAGCTTCCAGAACAGAGCCCCAGGTTCATGTTGCTCACCCTGGTAATCACAGGACCTAAACAGTGCTGCTTGGTTCATGGAGACACTAAAATATTTGTTCGAGGCCGGGCGCAGTGGCTCACGCCTATAATCCCAGCACTTTGGGAGGCCGAGGCGGGCAGATCATTTGAGGTCAAGAGTTCAAGACCAGCCTGAACAACATGGTGAAACTCCGTCTCTACTAAAAATACAAAAAAAATTAACCGGGTGTGGTGGCATATGCCTGTAGTCTCAGCTATTCAGGAGGTTGAGGCAGGAGAATCACCTGAACCCGGGAGGCGGAGGTTGCAGTGAGCCGAGATTGCGCCACTGCACTCCAGCCTGGGCAACAGAGCGAGACTCCACCCTAAACTAAACTAAACTAAAAACTAAACTAAACTAAACTAAACTAAACACTAAACTAAACTAAAATAAAAATTTGTTCAATGAATGACCTGGATTTGTTTACTTAGTATTTACCTGCAAACACCAGGTTGTGGGTACTGGATAGCAGCTGAGGATACAACAGTAAGGTGTGGTCCCTGCCCCTAAGGACCTCCTAAGCTAGTAGGAAAGACAATAAACAGATGGAACAATACAGGGTGGCGAGTGTGATCAGATTAGCTTCGGCTCTCAGCTGAATGCATTAGCTATGTAACCTCGAACATCTCTCTGCCGTCTCTATGCGTAAAATGGTAATATTAATACTACTTATGTCATAGTATTCGTGTGAGGATTAAATGATAGTCTTTGTAAATAAAGCACTTAGTACAGTACCTGGCACAAAATAATCACCCAATAAATAGCAACTAATAACTTTATTATGATGATACTATTACAGCTGTATTTGAAATTATATTTGTCTACCTGTATACCACTTGTCCAAGCCCTATATAGAATTTAAATTCCATGGAAGGGCAGAAATCGTGTTTGTCTTGTTCGCCACTGTATTTCCAGGAATTTGAAACATCTCTGGTACACAGTAAGTGTTCAACAAACACTAAATGATTAATGAATGCAACCGTACATGCATGGGGTGTTCTGAAACCATTTGTTAAATCACTGATGAATAGCTAAGTTTGGAGACTACTGACATAGAAGAAAAGTGTTTATATTAGAAAGGAGGGGCAGAAGTTTGATGATTTAGCTAAGTAGAAAAAAATTTCACTTTGAGATTGTAATTAAATCTCCATTAACCATACAAAGATCTGGGTACAATTCCGGAGAAGAACAAACAATTCCAGGTAGAAAAGACTTGAAAGAATAAAATCCAAAGCAGTTTGACTGGTGCCATCAGGCAGGGGGCTCCCAGGGACAGGCTCAACTTGGTAGCCCTATAACCTAGTACACCTATAAATATCTTAACCACTCAGAACCAATTTCTTCCTCTTTTGTAAAATGGAAATACCATACTTACTTATAAAGCGTTGTCATAAAGTAGAACAACACTTGTATGAATATAAATAAAGCATCTGGTTCATTGTAGCACTGGCTGCATGGTATCAACGCTATTCAAAGCAGGAGAAACTGAATAGTCAGTAAGACCAGAAGGGAAGCCAGAGTGTTCTGTCAACTAAAGTGCTCTCGGTGCATCGAGCAGTTTTAACTCGTTTCCCACTCCAGGAGAAGGGACGACAGGAATAGCTGGATGACAACACTGATCCAATCTACTTGTGTTTAGGGCAGGGGTCAGTAGACGTTTGCTGTAAGGGACCAGACAGAAGTATTTTTGGCTTTGTGAGCCAGCCGACCAAAGCCAAGCAACGGCTGCGCAACTACTCAGCTCTGCCCTCTTGGCAGGAAAGCAGCCATAGACAATACATCAACAATGAACAGGGCCGTGTTCCAATAAAACTTCATTTATGGACTTGATTTCATAGAACTTTCGCAAATTACATGAAACATTCTTCCCCCCAACCATTTGAAAATGTAAACAAAGACCGAGAGGGGAAGAGAGAAGAGGGGCATGGATTAGGCCCAAGGCCATAGTCCGCTGACGCCCGGCGAAGGGACCTGAAAGGAGGGGGAGTGAGACAGCGACAAGAGGCCTCCGGACGGGCCGAGAGGGAGGTGCGGGGCGACAGCAGGCCCCAGGCGGTGTCAGGTCGGGCCTGGCGCCCTGAGTGGGTCCCCGCGGTCTCTCCCCTCCGCAATCTACAGCAGAGCCGGCGCTAGGGGTGCGGACCGCCCCTGGAGGGGGCACGTCCGGGGTGTAGGTTAAGCGGCCGTGATTCGGCCGAGTCCCGCGGAGTTCGCCACGCGGAAGGGTTTGTATACACCCCTCATTTAGGGCGCACCCGGGCCTCCGCTGCAAAAAGGGTCTCCACGCGGAGTCCCAGACCCGTTTCTATGGTTACCTGTTCAGCACCGATTCAAACTGCCGTTCTTTATTGACAGCGCCATAGAGGACACGAACATTCCTGCCCGAAGGGAACAATAAAGCTTTCGCCATTCAACAGCGCCGGAGACGCCAGAGGGCGGCCATCTTGAGGCCGGCGCGCAATGGGTATCAGAGGGGAGGGGGCGGCCCGACCTGCCCCGCGCGCCGCGGTCACGTGCTGGGGGCGGGGCCTGTGTCACGCGCTCGCTCTCCACCAATGCTAGGACGGCGGGGCTGGCCGGTTGCTAGGCTCTTCTCTGACCTCTGACCTTGGCCACTCCCTCCTTCCCTTCCCGCACTTCCTAAGTAAAGTTTTTTTCTTTTTTTTTTTGAGATGGGAGTTTCGCTCTTGTTTCCCAGGCTGGAGTGTAGTGGCGCGATCTCGCCTCACTGCAGCCTCCGCCTCCCAGGTTCAAGCGATTCTCCTGCCTCAGCCTCCCGAGTAGCTGGGGTTACAGGCGCGCGCCACCACGCCCGGCTAATTTTTTTTTCTCTTCTACTTTAAATAGAGACGGGATGTCACCATGTTGGCCAGGCTGGTCTCGAACTCCTAAGCTCAGATGATCCATCTGCCTCGGCCTCCCAAAGTGCTGGGATTACAGGCGTGAGCCGTGCCCGGCCCTAAGGAAAGTTCTAATGGAGCTCCGCCGTCTCTCGCTCGGGCAGCTCTAGGGTTAGGATTTTGTTTCAAACGATGGCAAGGAAGTGAACACAAAAGACTTCATTTTTCCAAAACAACACATCCACGTGCGAGGCGGAGAGGCGACCTGAGCCGCGTCCCCAGCCCGCACTCTTTGTGGGAGAGGCTTGGCGCTGGTGGGGCGCGGTGGGCTGAAGGCATCCTGGAGGCATCTTGGTCCTGCCTCTCACACCTCCCAATTTTGGGATTTAGGGGCTTTGGGATTTAGTCCTAGCTTTTCTTTTGCTCATTTTCCTTCTCACACACTATGCGTTCCCCGTTGAAGCGTCCGCTTGCCACCCTTCCTTACACAAACATTTAAATCAGATCCAGCAGTATCAAACTGAGTCACCTCCGCGCTGGCCCACTGAACACAGACACCCTGTCACTGGCATGCTGCCACTTTTTCTGTCCCTGACAGTTACGCGACCAAATCCAGCCATCTTAGTGCAATGTCCAGCTTCCTCTGTGGTTGTAGCTGTTCCATCTGCAATGTCAATATTCAGTCGTTCCGAGAGCTGTCTCTGGCAGACTGACTCACCCCATCACCGTTTTACATCACAAATTCAATCTACTGGGCAGAACTGTCACTTGCATTGTTGCTGTCTCCCGGTCGATCATATTTACTGTCACTGTCTGACATGCAGCTACTGTCAATGACCATAAACTTCAAACGGTTCTGTTCAAAATAGCACTCTGTTTGCCCAGCTCTTGCCCTTTCTGTTGTTTTCACTGTCATCGTCATGCAGCCACTTTTGCTGTCAGACAGTCAAGCCAGTATTTCACAGGCCCCTTCAGGGTACACGGTTGTCCTCATACCCTTGTGCCCAATTAGTCACTTTCACTATTATACTCATGTCACTGTTACATTCAGGGTCGGATTTACTGTAGCTGATATTCAGTCACTTTTGTAGTCACTGGAACCACGCCCACAGCTGTTGTGTCTCCTAAGCCCTCATTTCCACCAGCCTCACATTCTCTTTTAGTGGGAACGTAGGGTTGCTAGATTTAGCAAACAAACACCTAGAAGGGTGCTTGGCACATAGTAGGTGCTCTAGAAATATTTATCGAGCCCGGTGGCTCAGCATTTTGGGAGGCCGAGGCAGGCAGATCACCTGAGGTCAGGAGTTCGAGACCAGCCTGGCCAACATGGCAAAACCCTGTCTCTACTAAAAATAGAAAGATTACCTGGGCATGGTGGCAGGTGCCTGTAATCCCAGTTACTCAGGACGCTGAGGCAGGAGAATCGCTTGAACCCAGGAGGCGGAGGTTGGAGTGAGCTGAGATCACGCCACTGCATTCCAGCCTGGGCAACAAGAGCGAGACTCCATCTCAAAAAAAAGAGAGAAATATTTATTGAATTAATGGATTTTAAAAAAACGGTATCATTGCCAATGTGCTGTATGTGAATGCAGATGGCTTGAAGCTCAGGAGTCTCAACAGGAATAAGTTTTCAGGCACCATCTGTCCCTCCTGTTGCACTTAACAAGACTTCAAATCCTATAGGGACTAAACGAAGAGTGCAAAAGAAAAATGGCCACCAAGTGTACTCAGTTATTGGGACAGCAGTGACAAAGAAGAGGCTTTCTCTAACTTTTTTTTAAAATGAATACATGTTTATTATAAAATATTTAGAAAACATGGAAAGGAATCTTTGCCTGGGGGGATTGTTTTAGACATACCCTAACACACCCCACACACGTATCCACAGTCAATGGATCCATGGCTGCAGTTTCCCCATCACCATTTACTTAAGGTTTTGCATTAACAGAAATTCTCGTGGGGCTGACTTGCCTACAGTTCATGAACAACGACATACGGCCATGGAGAGCAATGGCTCTGGCTTCTGGCTGGTCATGATATGGAAGAATAAGAAGACAATGCCTAGACCTTCTAGACCTTCTAAGGGCCTCATCTCCCCACAGAGCTTCGATAGCTGCGGAGAAATAACCTGTGCTTCCTCATCACCGGAAGGACCCAAACCTTGACTTTGAGGCAGAGGGTTGAGAATGTTTCAACTTTTTTCTACTTTAGAAAAGAGTGTTGCCATGCCACCACCCAGTGTAAGATGCCCAAGGTGCCTCTGCTAAACTGCCAGCTGTTTCCAGAGTGACTACTATATGCCAAGAACACTGAGGTCAACAAAACATGTTCCTGGCTGTAGTAAGAAATAACAACCTGCCGGCTGTGGTGGCTCACACCTGTAATCCCAGCACTTTGGGAGGCTGAGGCAGGCGGATCATGAGGTCAGGAGTTCAAGACCAGCCTGGCCAACATGGTGAAACCCTGTCTCTACTAAAAATACAAAAAAAAATTAGTTGGGCATGGTGGTGCAGGCTTGTAATCCCAGCTACTCGGGAGACTGAAGCAAGAGTATTGCTTGAACCTGGGAGCCGGAGTTTGCAGTGAGCCGAAATCATGCCACTGCACTCCAGTCTGGACGACGGGGCAAGACTCTGTCTCAAAAAAAAATTTTTTTAAGAAGAAAAGAAATAACACAACCACCACGACTTCTCCTGCTAATAATAGCAATCATTTATCTCACTCTTTCTGCCAGGTACCATGCCAAGCCCTTTAATTAAATTATCTCATTTAATTCTTATAACCACCTAATGAAGTAGGTAACATTTTTACTCCCATTTTATACAGGAGGAAACAGACTTAGAGGGGGTAAATAATTTGCTCAAAGAAACACAGCTACTAAATAGTAGAGTTAGGGTTTAAACCTAGGAGGTCTGACTCCAGAGTCTGCACTTTTTTTCAACCTGTAGTAATAACTTTTGGGTTTTACAAAATAAATGTATTTATTATAAAGAATCCAAGGATTACAGAAAAACACAAAAGAAAGAGTAAAACAGAATCGCTGTAAATCCTAGCACTTAGCAGCAACATATTATTATAGATGAGAATTTCTCCCAACTCTGGGCATATTTACATGGGTTGATAGGGAGATAATAATGATAATAACGACAGCTTCCATGCAATAAGCACTATGTGCTGGACATTGTTCTAAGCGCTTTCCATGAATTAACCCATTTAATTTATTCCAAGAGAGATAGATCAACATAATTTTATTAAAATGAACACATTTGACATATTCAGGGTTCACATCAGCAGCCAACCACCTGGTGATGTTTTTCCCCAAAGCTGGTTCTTTCCTCAGTTTTGCTGTCCTCTCTCCACATTCCAATCAAATTCTATGCCCAGAGTCCTTGGGCTGCAAAAGCTGAGTCTTTAAATAGCACCCTCTGCACAGCTGCTGTCCGGTCAAATGTCTCTGCTGTTCCCCAAGGCAGTGGTGTTATTTGTGGAAGTGAAGTTTGCTGGAGGCTCGACATATGCTTTTTATTTGTTGGAGTAGGTGCCTGGGCCTTGGCATTCTCTTTCCTGGCTTTCTAAGTGTTAGAATTTCACTACCTTTTCTCCAGTCCAAATGAAGCTCAGTCTTCAGCTCTTGCCCACTGGATACCAGACAGTCTCAGATGAGGCTGCTGTTGGAATTTGCCAAATGACTCAGAAAGGTCAACTGCCTGCCTGCTCATCCATCCCGGATGACAAACGCCGAGGAGGAGGGACACTGCCTTGCTCCAGTGGGGCTGCCCAGACAACAGTAGCACTTTTGTGGGCCTGACACTATGAATCCCTCGCCTTGGTTGCCCCTAAGGCAAAAGGCACTCACATTTAGAAGGATGGAATCATTTCCACTGAGATGGCTCACAGGCCCGTCATATTTACCTGATCCAAACCTGGAGTGATGATTTCCCAGCCAAGTCTGTTTCTCCCCTCAGGGTTTCTAGCTCCGAGATGATAGCCCACCTGCCATTCTCTGCCCGCTTGCTCAGGTCAGACACCTGGGAATTGTCACAGACATTTCTCCCTCTAACCCTCAACCACTCGCCAAGTCTTGATTTCACCTCTGATACACTCTGTCCAGGTCCACAGCCAAAGTCCAAATGACCTTTACCTCTTGACTACTCTACTACCCTCCCCCTGCAACCACTTTTCATATCCTTTACAATGTTCTGCAGACAGCAAGGCAGCATGGTCTTTCATTTCCTTTAGAATCAACTTTACCAAGGTATAATTTACATATAAAAATGTACTCATTAAAAATGGAATTTTGGCAAATATATGCACCTGTGTAACCATTACCAACCATATCAAGATTTAGAACTCTGTTTTTTTGTTGTTGTTTTTTTTTTTTTTTTTTGAGATAAGGTCTTGCTCTGTCGCCCAGGCTGGAGTGCAGTGACACTATCATGGCTCACTGCAGCCTCAATCTCCTGGGCACAAGTCATCCTCCTGCCTCATCTCCCTGAGTAGCTGGGACTACAGGTGCATGCCACCATGCCCAGCTAATTTTTGTATTTTTTGTAGAGATGGGATTTTGCCATGTTGCCCAGGCTGGTCTCAAACTCCTGAACTCAAGGGGTCTGCCTGCCTCGGCCTCCCAAAGTACTGAGGTTACAGGCATGAGCCACCACGACCAGTCTCTAACCTATATAATTTTCCTTCTCTCTAAAGAACTTCTTTTCACCTTTCTTGCAAGTTAGGTCTCCTGCCAACAAATTCCCTCAATTTTTGTCCGTCTGAGAAAGTCTTTATTTTTCCTTTCCTTTTGAAGGATAATTCCACAGGGTACAGAATTCTAGTTCGGTGGAGTTTTCCCTCAACACTTTCAGTATTTCTCTTCATTTTCTTCTGCTTGCATGGTTTCTGGAGAACCTTCATGGAGAAGTTAGATGTCATTCTTGTCTTTGCTCCTCTGTAGGTAAGGTTTTATTTTTCTGTGGCTTCTTACAAGATTTCTTCATCTTTGGTTTTTCTAAATTTTGAAAATGATATAGTTAGGTAGAGTTTTTGTTCTTTTGCATTTATCATACTTGGTGTTCCCTGAGCTTCTGTGATCTGTGGTTCAATGTCTGACATTAATTTGGGAGATTATCAGTTATTCTTGTTTCAAATATGTATTCTGTTCCTTTCTTTCTTCTTCTGACATTCCCATTACATACGTTGCACCTTTTGCAGTTGTCTCACAGTTCTAGGACATTCTGTTTTGTTTTTCTCAGTCTTTTTTTCTCATTTTTTTTTTTCAGTTTTGGAGGCTTCTACTGACATATCCTTAAGCCCAGAGATTCTTTCCTCAGCCATGTTCAGTGCATTATCATAAGCGTATCAAAGGCATTCTCCATTTCTGTCACAGTGTTTTTATCTCTAGTATTTCTTGTTGAGTCTTTCTTAGAATTTCCATCTCTTTATTTATTTATTTATTTATTTTTTTGAGACGGAGTCTCGCTCTGTCACCCAGGCTGGAGTGCAGTGGCATGATCTCGGCTCACTGCAAGCTCCGCCTCCCGGGTTCATGCCATTCTCCTGCCTCAGCCTCCCGAGTAGCTGGGACTACAGGTGCCCGCCAACACGCCCGGCTAATTTTTTGTATTTTTAGTAGAGATGGGGTTTCACCGTGTTAGCCAGGATGGTCTCGATCTGCTGACCTCGTGATCCGCCCCCCTCAGCCTCCCAAAGTGCTGGGATTACAGGCTTGAGCCACCTCGCCCAGCTCCATCTCTTTATTTACATTGTCCATCTGTTCTTGCATGCTGTCTCCTTTATCTATTAGAGCTCTTAGCATGTTAATTCTTAGTTGCTTAAAATCCCTGGTCTGATAATTCCAACATCCCTACCCAATGGGGCTGGTTCTGATGCTTGCTTTGTCTCTTTAAATCATATATTGTTGTGTTGTAGTTGTTTTGGTTTTTTGTTTTTCATTTTTTTTTCTTTTTTTTTTTCAGACGGAGTCTTGTGCTATTGCCCAGGCTGGAGTGCAGTGGTGTGATCTCAGCTCACTGCAACCTCCACCTCCCAGGTTCGAGCAATTCTGCTGCCTCAGCCTCACACGAGTAGCTGAGACTACAGGTGTGTACCACCATGCCCAGCTAATTTTGTATTTTTAGTAGAGATGGGGTTTCACCATGTTGGCCAGGCTGGTCTTGAACTCCTGATCTCATGATCCGCCCCCCTTGGCCTCTCAAAGGGCTGGGATTACAGGCGTGAACCATCGTGCCTGGCCGGTTTTTTGTTTATTGCCTTTTGGTATGCCTTTTATTTTTTTCTTGACAGCCAGACATGATGTACTGGGTAAATAAGATCTGTAAATAGGCCTTTAGTGATGTGGTGGTAAGGTGGGAGGATATGGGAAGTGTTCTCCAGTCCTGATTAGGGCTCAGTCTTTTGGTGAGCCTGTGCCCCTGGACTGTGAACTTTACAAGTGCTTCTCAGGTTTTCCCCCGATTTAGATGGGGCAGGATGGCCTCAGTGGGCTGGAATTAGATATTTCCCCTCTTCCATATGGAAAGCCAGAAGGGGTTAGAGTTGGGTTTGTCCCTCTTCCCAGATAGGCTAGTCTTTGGTAAAATCTGTAAATCAAAAATAAAATTCTAACCCCCCAAAATTGGCTGAACGTGTTACAGTAGGTAGTTAGTCAGACATGAGCAGGGCAGGAGATGATATCCCCAACCAGGAATGTCGGGCAAATATGTTAGCCATAGGAAATGTATCCAAGTCACACGGCACCAAAGTATGTTAGCACTAAGGAACGTACCTAAATCACATGGCACCAAAGTATGTTAGCAGCCGTGAATCTGTATGGGTCTGCAGCAACCTCAATTCTTGCCTCCTTAGAAGAAAGAATTTGACCAAAGGGCATAAGGCAGAGTGAGAGACCAAGGCAAGTTTTAGAGCAGGAGTGGAAGTTTACTAAAAAGTTTTAGAGGAGGAAGGAAAAGAAGTAAAGTATACTTGGAAGAGAACCAAGCGGGTGACTTGAGAGATTCAAATACGTGGTTTGACCTTTGACTTGGGATTTTATAGACCAGCATGCTCCTGGGGGATTGTGTTTCTTCTCCTTTCATTCTTCCATTGGGGTGGGCTGTCTGCATGAGCAGTGGCCTGTCAGCACTTGGGAGGGGAGCATGCACAGTGAGTTTACTGAAGTCATACGCATGCTCACTTGAGGCATTCTTCCCTTACCAGTCGAGTGTTCCTAGAAGGTCATCTATTAACACCAGTTAAACTCCACCATTTTGCCTCTTAGTGCACATGCTTGAACCCACTCGCCCAACTCCTGAGATCTTTTTTTTTTTTTTTTCCCGAGACAGAGTCTCGCTCTGTCACCCAGGCTGGAGTGCAGTGGCGCGATCTCGGCTCAGTGCAAGCTCCACCTCCCAGATTCACGCCATTCTCCTGCCTCAGCCTCTCTGAGTAGCTGGGACTACAGGCGCCCGCCACCACGCCCGGCTAATTTTTTGTATTTTTAGTAGAGACGGGGTTTCACCGTGGTCTTGATCTCCTGACCTCGTGATCCGCCCGCCTCGGCCTCCCAAAGTGCTGGGATTACAAACGTGAGCCACCGCGCCTGGCCACTCCTGAGATCTTATTGGGAAGCTGCTGATCACCAGTTTCAGACTTTTTCTATTGGGAGACTGCCTTTCCTTGGTAACACTTTGACCAATTATTATTTTATTTTATTTTATTTTGAGATGGAGTCTCTCTCTGTCGCCCAGGCTGGAGTGGCATGATCTCAGTTCACTGCAACCTCCAACTCCTGGGATCAAGTGATTCTCCTGGCTGAGCCTCCCAAGTAGCTAGGACTACAGGTGCCCACCACCACGCCCAGCTAATTTATATATATATATATATTTTTTTTTAGTAGAGATGAGTTTTTGCATGTTTGCCAGGCTGGTCTCGAACTCCTGACCTCAAGTGATCCACTTGCCGCGGCCTCCCAAAGTGCTGGGATTACAGGCATGAGCCACCGCACCCAGCGACCAATTATTATTTTAGAGAGACAGTGTAACAACCACCTGACCATTACCTGATGGTCACCTAACATTCCTGGCAGAGGAGTCCCTCTCCTGCCCTGCTTATGTCTGACTACCTACTGGAACAAAGGGACCCCCATTCTTGGCCAAGGAAATCCCAAAGAAACCTGAAAAACTAGTTCAAGCCTTGATGGGAAGGGAGGTTGGACATGCCTAGTTATACACCCTACCTTTGGAGTTTATACACTACTGATCAGTATTAACATTAAAATAGAGATCATAAGACTGACAAAACAGACTGTAGCAATAAGATACCAAATTCCAACCTGACATCACCTGACAGATAGCAGGCCCTGAAGGAAATCAAAGTATTTTACCCCAAAATATATTTCTTTGACGTATTTTGAAATGGCCTTGCAAAGCCGTCTCTTGTGGGGGGAAATTTGCATTCTATAGAGAATCTCCTTCTCTTTCTAGGTCTTTTCCGGATCCAGGAGAGATTTAAGTAAGAGTCTGACACCTTTTAAGATCCGAAAAGAGACATTTACCTCTATTCTCTCTGAAGCCTGCTACTTATGGGGTTCATTTGCATAACAAGAACAACCACCCTTATTTTAACTCAAGCATTTCTTTCTGCTGACTTCAACTCTTTAGATAAAGCTTAACTCTTTCAACCAGTTGCTAACCAGAAACTCTTTGAATCCACCTATCATCTGTAAGTCCCTTGCCCCTGCTTCAAGATGTTCCGCCTTTCTGGGCTGAAATAATGTATATCTTACATATATTGATTTATGTCTTTGCCTGTGGCTTCTGTCTCCCTAAAATGAATAAACCAAGCTGTAATCCAATCACCTTGGGCACATGTTCTCAGGACCTTCTGAGACTACCCTGGGCCACGGTCACTCATATTTGGCTCAGAATAAACCTCTTTATATATTTTATAGTATTTGGCTTTTTTCATCAACAAACCCCAGCAGGTTAGATTCTGTTTAGATAATTTTCTTTGAGACTTTGTTCGAGAGAGAACATAACGTTCTGGAGTATTTTGAAATAATTCTTTTTTCTCCTTTCCCTGTTGGAAGCATCAGGAGATTTTTCTCAGATATTCATTCTGAGAACCTGGCCAGAGCTCCAGGAGGTAAAACTCACAAAAGTGTGGGAGCCTCCAGATTAAATACAACTGGAAGATGTAGTAATTATAAATATTTATGCACCCAATTACACACCATCAAAATATATAAAGCAAAAATGGACAGAATTGAAGGGAAAACGATATAGTTCTTCAGTACAGTTGGTGACTTTACTACCCCTCTCTCAACAATGGATAGAACAACCATATAGGAGATAAGAACGCAATAAACCAACTAGATCTTGTTAGAGACAAGCTGCCCCAGGACTCCCCACCTCCGTCCAATGCAGCTGACCCTTACCCTGAATACTCTGCAGCTGCATTCCTGGACCTTTATCTAGGCGCTACAGCAAGGTCACCAGACTTGCTTACAGCCCTCCGGGCGGCATGGGGGAGGTCACAAGAAACATGGATAAACCTAAGTTACACCCTCTTGTAAATTCCTATGTTGTAAGCAGTTCTCGAGATGATATGTGGTAAAGTTAACCGACAAACAACCCCAGGGTCTCTCTCCCCCATATAAACCCATCATTTTGTAAGCTCAGGGCTGCCTCCTCTGACTGTGGTGGAGCAGCCTAGCACGTTAATAAACTTTCTCGCCTGACCTTGGGTCTGTCTCTCTCTCTCTCTCGTCCTTTCTCTCAGCTAACCTTGCAGATCTAACAGAAATATACAGAACAGTCTACACACCACTGCACACACATTCTTCTCATGTGCACATGAGACATTTTTAAGGATAGATTATATGTTAGGCCAAAAAGTAAGTCTCAATAGACTTAAAAAGATAGAGATCATACAAAGTATCTTCTCCTACCATAATGGAATGAAGTTAGAAGTCACTAATAGAAGTAAAAGGGGAAAATGCACAAATTTGTGGAGATTAAACAACGCATTCTTAAACAAGCAATGAATCAAAGAAAAAATTAGAAGAGAAATTAGAAAATACTTAGAGAAGAATGAAAATGAAAACACAATATACGCAAACTTGTGTAATGTAGAAAAAGCAGTCGTAAGAGGTAAATTTATGGGCATAAATGCTTACATTAAAAAACAAGAAAGATCTAAAATCAACAACTTACATTCACAACTTTAGGAACTAGAAAAAGAAGAACAAACTAAACTCAAAGCTAGCAAAGAAAGCAAATAATAATGGCCAGGCACGGTGGTTCATGTCTAATCCCAGCATTTTTGGAGGCTGAGGTGGGTAGATCATCTGGGGTCTGGAGTTTGAGACCAGCCTGGCCAACATGGTGAAATGCTGTCTCTATCAAAAATACAAAAATTAGCCAGGTGTGGTGGTTTAGGCCTGTAATCCCAGCTACTTGGGAGGCTGAGGCAGGAGAATCACTTGAACCCAGGAGATGGAGATTGCAGTGAGCTGAGATCATGTCACTGCACTGCACTCCAGCCTGGGTGACAGAGTAAGACTCTGTCTCAAAAAAAAAAAAAAAAAAAAAGCAAATAATAAAGACTGAAGCAGAGATAAACAAGAGAGAACAGAAAAACAATAGGAAAAAATAACCCAAAACTTGGTTCTTTGAAAAGAACAAAATTGACAAATCTTTAGCTAGACAGACTAAGAATAAAAGAGAAGACTCAAATTACTAAAATCAGAAATGAAGATAGGGACATTACTACTAATTCTAGAGAAATAAAATGGAGTATAAGAGAGTACTACAAACAATTGTATACCAACAAATTGGATAACCTAGATGAAATGTATAAATTCCCAGAAACACAAAACCTACCAAGATGAAATCACAAAGAAATAGAAAATCTGAACACACCTATAATCAGTAAGGAGACTGAATCAGTAATCAAAAATATCCTGACAAAGAAAAGCCCTGGACCAAATGGCTTTACAGGTGAATTTACCAAACATTAAAAAAACAACTAATACCAATTCTTTTCAAAATTTTCCAAAAAATTGAGGAGGAGGAAACACTTCCCAACTCATTCTATGAAGTCAGCATTACCCTGATACCAAAGCCAGACAAGGGCACTACAAGAAAAAGAAAACTATAGACCAATATCCATTATGAACATTAATATAAAAATATTTCTCAAAATACTAGCAAACCAAATTCAGCAGCATAGTAAAAGGATTATACACAATGATCAAGTGAGATTTACTCCTGGAATGCAAGAATGGTTCAACATACAAGCTCAATGTAATATACCACATTAACAGAATGAAGGAAAGAAAACCACATGATCATCTCAGTTGATCATCTAAAAAAGCATTTGACAAAACATAACACCCTTTCATGATTAAAAAAAAAAACACTCAACAAGCTAGGAATGAAAGGAACAACCTCAACACAATAAAAGCCATATATAAAAAATCCACAGCAAATCTCATACTCAGTGGTGAAAGACTGAAAGCTTTTCCTTAGGATCAGAAACAAGACAAGGATCTCCACTTTTACTGCTTTTGTTCAACATAGTATTAGAAGTTTTACTTGTTTTGTTTGTGTTTTGGAGACTGAGATCTTGCTATTTTTCCCAGGCTAGACTGAAACTTCTGGGCTCAAGCAATTCACTTGCCTCAGCCTCCCATGTAGCTGGGACTATAGGCATGCCACCTCATCCAGCTTAGTATTAGAAGTTTTAGCCAGAGCAATTAGGCAAGAAGAAAAAAATAAAAGGCATTCAAATTGGAAAGGAAGAAGTAAAATTATCTCTATTTGCAGATGATATGATCTTACATGTAGAAAACCGTAAAGATTCCACCAAAAAAACCTGTTAGAGCTAATAAATGAATTTAACAAAGTGGCAGGATACAAAGTCAACACACAAAAATCAGTTGTATTTCTATATATTAACAATGAACATCTGAAAAGGAAATTACAAAAACAGTTCCATTTACAATAGTGTCAAAAAGAATAAAATAATTTGGAATTAACCAGGGAGGTGAAAGACTTTACAATGGATACTATAAAACATTACTGAAAGAAATTAAAGAAGACATAAATAAATGGAAACACATCCCATGTTCATGGATTGGAAGACTTAGTATTGCTAAGATGTTAATATTACCAAAAGCTCTCTATGGATTCAATACAAAACACCAATGATATTTTTTGCAAAAATAGAAAAAAAACACATTCTAACATTTATATGGAATATTAATGGTCTCCAAATAGCCAAAACAATCTTAAAAAAGAACAATGCTGGAGGATTCATGCTTCCTCATTTCAAAACTTACTACAGAGCTATAGTAATCAAAACAGTGTGGTACTGGCATAAAGAAAGACACAAACACTAATGGAGTAGAATAAAGAGCTTAGAAATGAATGTTCCCCATATATGGTCAAATAATTTTTGACAAAGGCACCAAGGCCATTCAATGAGGAAAGAATAGTTTCTTTTCAGCAAATGGTGCTGGGAAAACTACATATGAAAGAATAAAGTTGGACCCTTATTTAACACCATATACAAAAATTAATTCAAAACGAATTGAAGACATAGATGTAAGACCTAAACTATAAAACTCTTAGAAGAAAACATGAAGCAAAAGCTTTGCAACATTGATTTGGTAATGGTTTCTTGAATATGATGGCAAAGGCACAGACAATAAAAGAAAAAATAGACAAATTGGACTTCACAAAAATTTTAAAATTTTTGTGAATGAAAAAAATAAACATAGTAATAGGGAAACCCACAGAATGAAAGAAAACATTTATAAATCATATATCAGATAAAGGCTTAATATCTATAATACATAGAGAACTCTTAAAACTCAACAACAAAAAGAAGTCCCAATTTAAAAATGGGCAAAAGACGCAGGCTGGGCACAGTGGCTCACACCTGTAATCCCAGCACTTTAGGAGGCCAAGGCGGGTGGATCACAAGGTCAGGAGTTCGAGACCAGCCTGGCCAATATGGTGAAACCCTGCCTCTACTAAAAATACAAAAATTAGCTGGACATGGGGGCGGGCACCTGTCGTCCCAGCTAATCGAGAGGCTGAGGCAGGAGAAGTGCTTGAACCTGGGAGGTGGAAGTTGCAGTGAGCCAAGATCATGCCACTGCACTCCAGCTTGGGTGACGGAGCAAGACTCCATCTCAAAAAAATAAAAAATATAAATAAAATAAAATAAAATAAAAATGGGCAAAAGACTTGAATATTTCTCTAAAGAAGATATATGAATGGCCAATAAGCACATGAAAAGATGCTCAACATTAATAATCATTAGGAAAATGCAAATCAAAACTTCAATGAGATACCCTGTCAACACTCATTAGGACAGCTGCTATAAAACAAAAAACCAGAAATTAGTAAGTGTTGGCAAGGATGTGGAGAAACTGGAATCCTTGTGCACTGTTGCTGGTAGTGTAAAACAGTACGCTTGCTGTGGAAAACAGTATGGTGGTTCCTCCAAAAGTTAAAAATAGGACTACCATATGATCCAGCAATTCCACTTCTGGGTGTATACTCCAAAATTGAAAGCAGGGTCTCAAAGAGATATTTGTACACCCATGTTCATAACAGCATTATTCACAATACATAAAGCATCAAAGCAACTCTAAGTGTCCATTGACTGACGAATAGATAGCAACATGTCATATATAGATACAAGAGACTATATTCAATATTAAAAGGGAAATAAATTCTGCAATATGCTACAATGGGGATGAACCTTGAAGACATTATTTTAAGTGAAATCAGCCAATCACAAAGAAACAAATATGATTCTACTAATATAAAATACCTAGAATAGTCAAACTTACAGAGACAGAAGGTGGAATGGTGGTTGCCAGTGGCTGGAGGGAGAGGAACATGGGGAGTTATTGTTTAATGGGTATAGAGTTTTTTGGTTTTTTTTTTTGAGACAGAGTTTCACTCTTGTTGCCCAGGCAGCAAGATCATACAGTGGTGCGATCTCAGCTCACTGCAACCTCCGCCTCCTGGGTTCAAGCGATTCTCGTGCCTCAGTCTCCCAAGTAGCTGGCATTACAGGCATGTACCACCACGGCTAATTTTGTATTTTTAGTAGAGACAGGGTTTCTCCATGTTTGTCAGGCTGGTCTCGAACTCCCAACCTCAGGTAATCAGCCTGCCTCAGCCTCCCAAAGTGCTGGGATTATAGGCATGAGCCACCACACCCAACCGGAGTTTTGGTTTTAGAAGATGAAAAGAATTATGGAGATGGATGGTGGTGATGGTTGCACAACATTATGATTGTATTTCATAACACTAACTGTACACTTAAAGGTAGTTAAGATGGTAAATTTTGGCTGCCCACAGTGGCTCACGCCTGTAATCCCAGCACTTTGGGAGGCTGAGGTGGAAGAATCACCTGAGGTCAGGAGTTCGAGACCAGCCTGACCAATCGGGTAAAACCCCGTTTCTACTAAAAATACAAAAATTAGCCGGGCATAGTGGTGCACGCCTGTAGTTCAGCTACTTGGGAGGCTGAGACTGGAGAATTCTTGAACCTGGGAGGCAGAGGTTGCAGTGAGCTGAGATTGTGCCACTGCACTCCAGCCTGGGCAACAGAGTGAGACTCCATCTCAAAAAAAAAAAAAAAAGACGGTAAGTTTTATGGTATTTTATTTTGCCACAATAAAAAAATTGGAAAAAAAAAAAAGTATGTGCACTCCTCCAACATGACTGGGTCCCCTGGAGTTTTTATCTCTCAAACTTGTCCACATTGAGCCTCTAGCAATTCATCAATCACAGTTCAGGTTTCCTTACCCAGCACTAGTTTCCACGGAGGTTTATTACAGTCTGGTAAATTATGATTTCTGTATCCACCTGTCTGTTTCTCCAATTCTGGGGCAGTAGTTTGCCCTATGACCTCACTTCTCTACAAATCTAA
Source organism: Symphalangus syndactylus (assembly GCF_028878055.3). NCBI lineage: Eukaryota > Metazoa > Chordata > Mammalia > Primates > Hylobatidae > Symphalangus > Symphalangus syndactylus. The sequence goes on from NC_072444.2 coordinate 15,127,001, forward strand.
GAGTTGTTGATGTTTAGTTTGTTTGGCTTTTACTTATTGTTAGGATGGAGTGGCAACTTCCAAGTTTCTTACATGCCAGCTTGGAAACTAGACATCCTAGAACATTTTCATCACCTGCAAAAGTTCCCTTGTACTCTTTCCCAGTTCAACATTCTCCCTCCCCTTCTAGACTTGCCCATCTTCCCATTGCTCCAATCCTCATCTCCCAACAACCACTGATTTGCTTTCTGTCCCTATAGATGACTTGCTAGAATTTCATATTCAGAATTTCTAGATAACACTACATATTATATATGTAATATATATGGAATTCTACCATATCCTAGAATTTCATATCAGCGAAATTATACAGTATGTAGTGTTTTGTGCCTGGCTTCTCTCACTCAGCATAATGTAGTTGAGATGTATTCATATTGTTACATTTATCAGTTTTGTTTCTTTTAATTACTGGGCGCACTGATATGGATATACCACAATTTGTGTATTCATTCACCTGTGTGAATGTATGAATTTGTGTGTTTCCAGCTTCAGGTATTATGAATAAAGTTTATGAGTATTTATTTTTATTTTTTTATTTTTTTGAGATGGAATTTCACTCTTGTTGCCCATGCTGGAGTGCAATGGCACCATCTCAGCTCACCGCAACCTCCGCCTCCCAGGTTCAAGCGATTCTCTTGCCTCAGCCTCCTGAGTAGCTGGGATTACAGGCATGTGCCACCACACCCGGCTAATTTTTTTGTATTTTTAGTAGAGACGGGGTTTCACCATGTTAGCAAGGATGGTCTCGATCTCCTGACCTCGTGATCCGCTTGCCTCGCCCTCCCAAAGTGCTGGGATTACAGGCATGAGCCACCGTGCCTGGCATGAGTATTTATTTATGTGCAAGTCTTTGTGTGAACATATGTTTTCATTTCTCTTGTTTAAACACTTAGGAATGTGAAGACTAGGTCATATGAACCCAGGAGGCGGAGGTGTTTATGCACCTTTATAAGAAATTACCAAACAGTTTTCCAAAGTGGTTGTATCATTTATACTTCCATCGTCAATATGCAAGAATTCTAGTTACTCTACATCCTCATCAACAGTTGGTGTTGTCAGTTACAATTCTCCTGCCTCAGCCTCCCAAGTAGCTGGGATTACAGGCACCCACCACCACGCCCGGCTAATTTTGTATTTTTGTTTTTTTTAGTAAAGATGGGGTTTCACTATGTTGGCCAGGCTGTTCTCTAACTCCTGACCTCAGGTGATATCCAAAATATATTTTGGATTCAAGTCCTTTGTCATATGTATGTATTATGAATATTTCAGTCTGTATTATGAATATTTTCATCTTCATAAGGTATCATTGAAAAGCATCTAATTTATCACTTTTTTTCTTTTAGGAAGAAAATTATTGTCACAGTATATCTGCTTCATTGGGAAACCCTGGTGCATTTCTCCTAAAATTAGGAGCAACACATGGATGCCCACTCACAACACTGTTCTTGAACATTAAATTGAAGGTATTATTCTGTACAATCCAAGAAAAATCAGAGATAACAGGATTATATAACTAGAAAGCCCTAAAGAATCAGCTGAAGAACCTAATATATTAAGAGAGAGAGAGAGATGTGGGGGAAGGAAAAAGGAGTAAAAGGTGCCAAGATAAGGTGGAGATGGAATATTAAACAAATATACAGAAACCAGTTAGAAGAGAAAAATGGAATAAAAGACTGCATTTGCAATAGCAAGGAAAGATAAAATACCAATGTATATGCTTCAAAATATTAGTGAAGGATAAGCTGGGCACAGTGGCTCATGCCTGTAATCCCAGCATTTTGGGAGGCCAAGGCGGGAGGATCACTTGAGCTCAGGAGTTCAAAACCAGCCTGGGCAACATAGTGAGACCCAATCTCTATAAAAAATACAAAAATTAGCTGGGCATGGTGGTGGGTGCCTGTAGTCCCAGCTAGTGAGGAGGCCGAGGTGGGAGGATCAGTTGAGCCTGGAAGGTAGAGGTTGCAGTGAGCCGAGATCACACCACTGTACTCCAGCCTGGGTGACAGAGCGAGACGCTGCCTAAAAAAAAAAAAAAAAAATTAATGAAGAATAAAACAAAAAACTCGAGTAAATGGAAACACATACCATTTCTCGAAGCAACAAAGGTAAATATAAAAATGTTAACTCCCGGCAAACATACCAACACGTTTTTTTCCAAAACTGGAGAAGCTGATTATCAAGTTCAAATGGAAAAACAAGCAACAAAGAATATGGAGAGCCAGCCCTGCCAGATATTAAACTATATTTTAAAGCTTCAACAGTTAAAATAGTGAATAATCAGCACATAAACAGACAAACCGATAGAACAAAAAGAAAGCACAGAAATACACCAAGACACATACAGAAATTTAGTTTATGCTAAAGATGTGAAGTAAAGATAAACTTTATAATTAAAAGTTGGGGATAACTGGGTAACAATTTGAAAAAGAAGTTTTATCTATACCTCACATCTTATGCTAGGATAAACTATAAAAAGATCAAAGACTTAAAGCTAAAAAACTGTAGACATTAAAGTACTAGGAAAAAATGGGCAATTTCTTTATAACCCTGAGGTGGCAAAGACCTAATTGAGTCAAATTCCCAAAACCATAAAAGAAAGATTGATAAATTCAATCACATTTTATAAAATCCATAAATAAAGTCTAAATGCAAATAACAACCTGGGAAAATACATTTGAAACTCGTATTACAGACAAAGGATTCATTTTCCTAATATATGAAGAGCTTCTAGAAATTCACAAGAACAAGACCAAAAATCTTCAAAATCTTAGAAAAATGAGCAGAGACACGAAGAAGCAGTTCATACATACGAAAGGCATGAAAATGACTTATAAATACTCAAAAAGATGCTCAATTAATTCATAGTATTATTATGCAAATGAAAACTACCCTGAAATATCTTTTCTTCACCTACACATTGGGAAAAATTCTGGAAGTTTGACAATGTGACGGTAAACAGGCATTCCCATCCATTGCTGGTTGAAATGGAACTCCACTCTATGATCCCTATGCAGATTAATAATACCAACATTTTAAAAAGCATTTTCCCAGTGATCCAATAATTGCACTTTTGGAATTTTATACATACCTGCATGTGTACTAAAGAACGCATATACAAAGTTATTCACTGAAATGATTCCTGAAGTAGGAGAAAAGTAAAATTCAAACAAAAAAAAAACTAGCTTAAATACATTGTGATGCATCCATATAATGGCATATTATGCAGTTTAATTAAATAATTAATGAATTAATTTTTGAGACAGAGTCTCGCTCTGTCACCCAGGCTGTATTATATAGTTTTAAAGAAGTGAAGAAGCTCTAAGCATCTTTATAGGGAAATAACTTCAATGCATAAAATCAGTCCATATCTGTGGAGGGTTAGTTCTAGGAATAACCCCACCCCACCCCCCAACATATCAAAATCCATGGATGCGCAAGTCCCTGATATCTGTAATGGCTTAATATTTGCATATAACCTACACATCCTCCTGTATACTTTAAGTCATCTCTAGATTACTTATACTACTTAATAAAATGTAAATGCAGGGTAAATGGCTGTTATACCGTATTTTTTTTTTTTTTTTTTTTGAGAGGGAGTCTCGCTCTGTCGCCCAGGCTGGAGTGCAGTGGCATGATATTGGCTCACTGCAAGCTCTGCCTCCTGGATTTACGCCATTCTCCTGCCTCAGCCTCCCGAGTAGCTGGGGACTACAGGCGCCCGCCACCACACCTGGCTAATTTTTTGTATTTTTAGTAGAGATGGGGTTTCACTGTGTTAGCCAGAATGGTCTCGATCTCCTGACCTCGTGATCCACCCGCCTCGGCCTCCCAAAGCTTTGGGATTACAGGCGTGAGCCACCGCGCCCAGCCTAGCTGTCTTATTTTCTATGATTGTATTGTTCTTTTGTATTTTTTCCCCAAATATTTTCGATCTGAGGTTGGTTGAATCCATAGATGTGGAACCCAAGGATACAGAAGGCTGACTGCATGGCTAACTTTACAAAGATATAGAACAGGGATCAACAAACCTTTTCTGTAAAGGGCTATATAGTACATATTTTCAACTTTGCCTGCTATATAATCTCTGTTGCAGCTACGTGACTTGCTTTTCCATTGTAGCATGAAAGCACTTAGACAATACATTCAACAAATGAATGTGACCAGAATTGGCTCTGGATTTGTCCTACTGGAAGTAGTTTGTCAAACTGCTGCACTTACATTACAGTTGCTATTTTTGTGCTAATGGGGGTGATGGGGGAAGATATAAGAATATACATTTGTATTTGTTTAAAAACATTGGGACAATATATAAGAAAAATGGAGTATGTGTCAGTCAGGAGACAGAAACCAGGGAAATCTGAACAGGGAATCTTAATAGAGACCTCGAAAGCAACACTTTCCAACAGGACTTTCTGCAATGAAGGACATGTTCTATAACTTTACTATCCAATGTACCTATATGGCTATGAAACACTTGAAATGTAGCTAGTGCAACTAAGAAACTGAATTTTTAATTTTACTTCATGTTAACTTATATTTAAATAGAAGTGACACATTTGGCAAGTGGTGGCCACGTTAGATAGAGCAGTTCTAAAGAATACAGATGGAGCAGATGTTGGGAGTAGTTGCTGCCTCTAAGGCTGAGCGTACCCAAGGAAGGGACAAGGTTAGGAGAGTCCTTTCCCCAATCCACCCCAAGGTTGAGATGCAGACCTCATTGGGGAGTGTGTGGCTATAGCCCACAGGATGCTGGAGTGTGTATATCACTATATTTCCTACACATCTTTTGCAGAGAAGCCATCCACTGGTAGCTGCACTAAACAAGCCAAGAAGAAAAGCACCCAGAATCAGGAAGAGAAGCCCTTCGTCTTGCAGTTTCCCTCAGTACCCTCTACATAAAGTCTAGCATTTTGCCATCTGCAAAATGGGAGAAATGTTCAGAGTCTACACCCAGAGTCACAAAGCAGCATAAAGAAGAGTGAATTTACTCCAGAACTATGCAAGAATAAATGTCTGTTGCTTCAATATTTTTTTTTTTAGCTGAAAAGCAAGAAATCGAAAACTAGCACAGGGAAATGGAAACCAGGTGGGAGCAAAACTTTTCATTGTATACCATTTCATATCATTTTGAGTTCGAATCATGTAAACATATTACTTACCCAAAAATTAAAAACAAGAAGATAAAAAAAACCATCAAATACAAATTTTAAAAAACCTAAGACAACAAAGCATCCATACAAAGAAAAAGGGCCACATTTATCGGTAAAAAAAAAATTTTTTTTTTTGAGATGGCGTTTCGCTCTTGTTGCCCAGGCTGGAGTGTAGTGGCACGATCTCAGCTCACTGCAACCTCTGCCTCCAGGGTTCAAGGGATTCTCCTGCCTCAGCCTCCTGAGTAGCTGGGATTACAGGTGCCTGCCACCATGCCCAGCTAGTTTTTGTATTTTTAGTAGAGGGGTTTCACCATATTGGTGAGGCTGGCTTCGAACTCCTGACCTTAGGTGATCCACCCCCCCCCGTTGGCCTCCCAAAGTGCTGCGATTACAGGCGTGGGCCACTGCACCCGGCCAGTAAAAGATCTTTACACAGAGGTCGTATAACAATTACTATATATATATATATATATACACACACACTATATATATACACACACTATATATATATAATATATATACAATATAAATATATACTATATATTGTATATATTCAATATATATACTAATATTGTATATATTCAATATATACACTAATATTGTATATGCATACTATATATAAATGCTCCTAATAACTTAGAAATACATACATTAATCTGCTGATAGACTTTACAATCCACTGAAAGACTTTACTGTCTTTACAAGGCAAAGCAGGTGAATTTACAATGGCAGTTGGAGATACAAACATAACCCTCTCAGAAACTGATAAAGAAGAGAGAACAAAAGCAAGGATATAGAACATTTGAACAATTAATGAGCTTAAGTTAATATATATAACTTCATCCACAAACCCAGAATACAAATTATTCTCAAAATCATATATAACATGTACAAATGAATTATGTGCTAAGCTACAAAAGAATTATTAATAAATTACTAAGAATTGGCAACATATTGGCTAGTTATCTAAATCAAATGCAGTAGAAGTGGGAACTAATAACAAAAAAGCTTATATGCCTGAAAACTAAAAACTGTATCTCTAATTAACCCATGGGGTAAGGACAATATATAATAAGAAAAACTGGCTGGGCATGGTGGCTCACAGCCCAGGTGAGCCAACCACGGAGGCTGGGATGGGAGAATTGCTTCAGCCTAAGAGTTCAAGACCAGCCTGGGCAACATAGTGAGACCCTGTCTCTACAAAAAATACAAAAAAAAAATTAGTCGGGTGTGGTGGCATGCACCTGTAGTTCCAGCCACATGGGAGGCCAAAGTGGGAGGATCGATTAAGCCAGGGAGGTTGAGGCTGCAGTGAGCCGTGATTGCTACAGTCTTGTCCTCCCAGGCTCAAGCAATCCTCTCACCTCAGCCTCTAGTGTAGCTGAAACTACAGGCGTGTGCCACCACACCCAGCTAATTTTTAAAAATTTTTTGTAAAGACAGGGTCTTGCTATGTTGCCTAGGCTGGTCTCCAACTCCTGAACTCAAGTGATCTGCCCCCTCAGCCTCCCAAAGTGCTGGTATTACAGGTGTGAGTGACCGCACCTGGCCTAAATTATATTATAACCAGATATGGACAGTATGAGACAAGATTATTATAGGCCAGTTTTACTTATAACTACAGATGCAAAATTCCCAACTCAAAAAACCAAAGTAGCATTTATTTTAGGAATGTACAGATGATTTAGAGTCAGATAAATCTATTGAGGTATTTCAGATTAAAGAAAAAATTACAATGTTTTAATAGATACAAGAAAACACTTATTAGTGATTATAGTAGTTTTCTTAAATAAAAGATACTTAGATAAAAGTACTTTATCAAAAACTTACAGCAGACATCATACTTTTTTATTTTTTTGAGACGGAGTTTCACTCTTGTTGCCCAGGCTGGAGTGCAATGGCGCAATCTCAGCTCACCGCAACGTCCGCCTCCCGGGGTTCAAGTGATTCTCCTGCCCCAGCCTCCCGAGTAGCTGGAATTACAGGTGTGCGCCACCATGCCCAGCTAATTTTTTGTATTTTTAGTAGGGATGGGGCTTCACCATGTTGGTCAGACTGGTCTCGAACTCCCAACCTTAGGTGATCCGCCCGCCTCGGCCTCCCAAAGTGCTAGGATTACAGGCGTGAGCATTGCGTCCGGCCAGCAGACATCATACTTAATGGAAAAAAAATGTAGATTTCCCATGAATATGGAAACCAGCCCAGTATACTTTCCAATACCACTACTGTTTAATGCGGTACTGGGAACCCGGCATATAATAGTGGCATCAAGTTCAGGGAGGAAAAATGAATTACTTAATAATGCTGATGGGAGAATTGGAGGATAAGGTGAGGAAGAAAGTCAACATACTTCCAGCTGGATTAAGGACCTAATGTGCAAAAGCAAAGTTATAAAACTATTAGAAAAAAAAAAATGTAGGCAAATGCCTTTGTGACTTTGCGATCAGTAAGAATTTCTTAAAGAAGAAAATAGCTGGATTTGACTACTTCAAAATGAAAGACTTTTGCTTGTATCAGTTAGATTTAGGCTTACTAGCAGTCCGGGGCTGGCATCCGGGATGTTTCCCCAACCTCAGCACATGGCTCTGACCTCTCAATCCAATATCACAACCTGCAAGAAGGAGGAAACTGGAAAGAAGAAAGAAAGGAACTCTTTCCTTTCCAAGAATATTGCCGACAAATTTCCCACATATTTTCTCTTATATCCTATTGGCCAGAACTCAGTCACATGGCAACACCTGCAAGGTGTGCTGGGAAATGTAGTCTTTATACCAGGAAGCCTTGGATCCAGTTACAAATCAGAGTTTGTATTTGTTTTAACTAGGAAATAAAGGCAGGGCAGTTGTTGGAACTGGCTAGTAGCTATACAACAAAGAAATACCACAGACGGAGTTCATGCCAATTCGACTGAGAGAATATATTTTCAATATACATGACTGACAATATCTGAAATAAACAGCAAATCAGAAACAACAAAATAAGGAGGGAGATAACTCTATGTATAAACGTGGAAAGGATATGAGCAAGCAATTCATAGACGAGGAGACCAGAATGATTAAGAAACAGAAGAAGAGATGTTTCATCTTATTAATAATCAGAGAAATGCAAAATAAAGTGAGAAATGGCTACTACTTTACACCCAGTGATACAATATAGGATAATATCAAACAGCTAGGGATGTGGGGAAAATGCAACCTTTATGCACTGCAGGGGTGAGCAAAAAATTTTTTTTCCACTTTTTAAAAACTATAGATTCAGTGAGTACCTGTGCAGGTTTGCTATATGCTTATATTGGGTAATGCTGTGGTTTGGGTTTCTAGTGAACCCATTACCCAGATTGTGAACATAGTATCCAATAGGTCATTTTTCAACCTTTGTGACCCTCCCTCCCTCCTTGGGAGTGAAAATCGATGCAGCCACTTTGGAGAGCAATTTGGAGGTATTTAGTGATATGGACAAAGTGCGTATCACTTTATAATGTAAATCCTGTCCTGTGTATAAACCCCAGAGAAATTCTTGCTTAAGTACACAAAGAGATATATTCAGGGATGTTTACTGCAGCATGGTTTATAATAACACAGTTGGAAGTAACTTAGATGTTGTTCAATATATAATTATTAAATATAATATGTATAAATGATGGAATGTGATACAACAGTAAAAAAGTACTAAATCTATATTAATCAAGATCAATAGATGTCAAAGAAGCAGAATGAGCTATTAGCCATGTATCACTATATACATTAAACATACACACATAACAACGTCATATGTTGTTTATATAAATGCACATGTATGCATTTAAAATGCAAATACAGTTATAAGTGTAAATAAAATGGACAGAGAACCTTGGGACAGTATCTATGCAGCAAAGAGAATGGGACTGGATGTAGGAGACAAAAAGAAAAAAATTAAAAAAATAAAGTAGGCCAGGCACAGTGGCTCACACCTGTAATCCCAGCACTTTGGGAGGCCGAGGCTGGGCGATCACGAGGTCAGGAGTTCGAGAGCCACCTGGCCAGTATGGTGAAACCCTGTCTCTGCTAAAAATACAGAAATTAGTTGGGCGTGGTGGCGCACGCCTGTAGTCCCAGCTACTTGGGAGGCTGAGGCAGAAGAATCGCTTGAACCCCGGGAGGCGGAGGTTGCAGTGAGCCGAGATGGCGCCACTGCACTCCAGCTTGAGTGACAGAGCGAGACTCCATCTCAAAAAATGAAATGAAATGAAATAAAATAAAATAAGTAATAAACCTGTGGCCAGACTGAAGCTCCTTAAGGGTAGATCTGAGTTTAATTCACCTCAGATTGAATTCATCTCATTCGAGTCACAAAGCTCCCAGCTTTACAAATAATTGGGTGCTTGATAATATTTCATGAGTGAATGAATGACTACTCCCCAAACTGAGTATCGCTGAGTCTGATGTGCTACAGCATGGGATTTGTGTAATGATGTATAAGAATATTTTCCTCTTTGGGGCTTCCATCATTTGCCTCCAATGGCTTAATCTCATCAAGCATCGCACATACAATTTCAAGTTATTTCTTGTGAGGCCATTATCATCGCTGGGTGGTGGTGGTTGTCGTTTTTTTTTTTTTCATTTGGAATTATGTTTCTAAAGCATCTCCTTCCCTGCAGGTTTTGAGCCATCTGCGATAAAGGAGGTACTTAAGATTTCAATAACAACGAAAACAGATTAACTAAAGGCTTGCCTTTCATGTTGAGTATATTTCTGTTCAACTTTCAGGTGCTGTGCTACAAAGAGTATTTTGTTTCAGTCGATTGAAAATGAGGCCTCGTACTGGATGAAATGCATTGGTTCTCTTTTCAACAGTCTCCAAGTGTGGAAATCTCTTCCCTCAGATATCCACATGGCTTCCTTCATGTCTCCACTCAAATGTCATCTTTTAGAGAGGCTTTTCACTGTTTATAATAGCATATCCATGCCTCCTTTGCCCCTTTACCTTGCTTTATCTTTCTTCATGGCACTTCTTTTATGATATTATATGTTTATTCGTTTATCACCTGTCTCCCTGCACTGCTGTGTGAGCTGCATGAGACCAGACTTTGTCTACTTTGTTCACTGTTCTATCCCCATGTCGGGAACAGTGCCTGGAACAGAGAAAGTGCTCACTGAATATCTTTTTTTTTTTTTTTTTGAGACAAAGTCTTGCTCTGTTGCCGAGACTGGAGTGAAGTGGCACAATCTTGACTCACTGCAACCTCCGCCTCCTGAGGTCAGGCAATTCTTCTGCCTCAGCCTCCCAAGTAGCTGGGATTACAGGCATGCACCACCATGCCCAGCTAATTTTTGTATTTTTAGTAGAGATGGCGTTTCACCATATTGGCTAGGCTGGTCCAGAACTCCTGACCTCAGATGATCCTCCTGCCTTGGCCTCCCAAAGTGCTGGGATTACAGGCATGAGCCACTGCACCCAGCCCACTAAATATCTGTTGACTGAACAAATCATGCATTGTTTGAAGAGTTTTGTGACAACCTCTTCATTATACACCTATTCAGGTTAGCATCATTCTAATAATTAACCCAATAGGCATTTCCCCCTTTCACTGTTAATTTCCCACCCTGTCTATATATTTAGTCATCTAATATTTATTGAGTTTCTGGTATGTGCCAACATTGTACTAGGTGCTGGGGGATTCTGGGACAAATGAGACAAGCCGTGCTTCATAATTTTAGTTTTTGCTGTCAACAATGACAGTGACCTCACGTTTCTAAAATCAGCACATACTTATTAATAAGCTTTCTCTGTGCCAAGCAAGCAGAGGCAATCTCATTCCATTCATTATCTTTTTCAAACCTCACAGCAATCCTATAAAGTTGCTATTAGAGTGTCTCGAAATGCTTTCCTATAAGCATGCAGTTTATTGGCAATAAATAAAACAACAAGATTATCTCTTAGAATTCAGCCCATGACTTGTGAAAACTGGATAGAGGCTTCTAGAGAGGAATATAGGGCACTGCCATGTGAACAGGTGCAGGCCCCCTGCAAAGATCCTTCACCCCACTCCACCTGCTCCCCAGGCACATTTGATGCTCTGCATCCCAAACACACCTTTGCCTTCAACTTCACAGATTTGTTTAGTGACCATTTTCTCGCTCAAGGCTTTTATCCAGAAGAAATGCAGGCGCACACAGTCATGAGGGCTTCTTTTTTTTTTTTTTTTTTTTTTTTTTTGAGACGGAGTCTCACTCCGTTGCCCAAGGTGGAGTGTAGTGGTGCTATGTCGGCTTACTGCAACCTCCACCTCCCGGGTTCAAGTGATTCTTGTGCTTCAGCCTCCCAAGTAGCCAGGATTACAGGCACCCGCTGCCATGCCTGGCTAATTTTTGTATTTTTAGTAGAGACAGTGTTTCACAAGTTTGGCCAGGCTGGTTTCAAACCCCTGATCTCAGGTGATCCACCCACCTTGGCCTCCCAAAGTGCTGGGATTACAGGCATGAGCCACCTTGCCCGGCCCATGAGGGATTTAAAACATATTTGTGTGTGATACCAAACATGTTTATATATTGTCACCTTTTCCATGACATAGTCAGAACTATTCCTTCATGAGAAAGGACTTTGGAGACACTTTAGTATTTTTTGCATCATTTTAGAGACAAGGAAATGGAAGGTTGCAGAGGTTAAGAAACTTACTCATGGTCAATAAGTGGCTGAGAGAGGCTTGGGAGGGCAATAGCTCCAGGACTTGGTGACCAGGGGTGGAGCAGGAGTCCAAGATGGTCTCCGTAGTTTTGACTTGGACAACTGGGCACTTGGGGTCCCATTGACATCTTGTGACTGTGACCTGCTTGTAGCCAGAGATGAAACCCGAAGCCCATGAAAATGATGTTAGGATTGCCTGGTGATATGGTTTGGTTCTGTGTCCCCACCCAAATCTCACTCTGAATTGTGATAATCCCCTCATGTCAAGGGCAGGTCAAGGCGGAGATAATTGAATCACGGGGGCAGTTTCCCCCATACTGTTCTTGTGATGGTGAATAAGTCTCACGAGATCTGATGGTTTTATAAAGGGCAGTTCCCCTGCACATGCGCTCTTGCCTGCTGCCATGTAAGACGTGACTTGGCTTCTCCTTTGCCTTCCTCCATGATTGGGAGGCCTCCCCAGCCATGTGGAACTGTGAGTCCATTAAATCTCTTTCCTTTGTAAATTACTCAGTCTCGGGTATGTCTTTATTGGCAGCATGAGAACAGACTAATATACCTGGTGACTCCAGAAGACATGGACAAAGGGCCCATGCCCCCTTTAAATTCACCTCCATCTTTTCCTAGGAAGCAAAGCGTGGGGTAAATGGCTCCCCATCGAAGAAGTGGGGAGCACCTGCTGTGGCAGGGGTGGGAGGGGCTGCTGGGCATAGATGATATCAATGGTTTCAGCAATGCAGGCATTTCAGACTTCCTGGCATTTGCACAGTTGAGGCTCCCTTAGGACCCTGGAAGAAATATCATCCAATAACCAGCAAATACCCCTGGCCTCCCAGAGATGCAGTACCGCCAGTGACCTTGGTGGTAATAACCTTCAGAAGAAAATCCAAACAAGCACACAGCTGTTTGGAGAAAACTCTCCAACCCAGGAGCCATAGCCCCACAGATTTCAAAGGGCACAACTGCCTGCCTCTCTGGCCTGATAGCAATTAGAATTCTTCTGCATCAAGCATACCAAGATGAAACAGGTGGAGATTTGCCAAAGATCTACCTTCACCCAGCACACCAGCTTTTATTCGGGTGACTTTCAGGGTGCAATGTGATGCTTCCAAGTTCCATTCCAGGTTCGGTTCTCCAATGGCAGATGAATTCATATCCACAACAGCATAGAGCCCAAACCCAAGCCAGTCTCTAAGAATCTTTCTTTATGTGCCATTGATTTGGGTCCTGCTTGGCAGTTTTGGTGAGCAGTGGTTTCTTTATGACAAAAGAGCTTCTTTCTTCAACTGCTTCTTAACCATGGAGGCAGCCATCACACTGGAGGGGGCTTGCTCCCCTACACAGGTCAAGGGCATCTTGGGGAGCATTTGGTTCACTAGGATAGAACCCTGGTCTCCTTGTGGTGGGCCCAGCAGAGGATGCTCTATCCTTTCTTGTCTGGCCTCTAGGCTTCAGCACATGCTGTTCCTTCAGCCTGGAAGGCCTTTCCTGCCCCTTCTTTCCCTGGCCAACCCTCTTTGTCCTGATGGGCTCAGATCCATGAGATCACTTCCCCTAGCAGTGCCTCTCCGTCATTCCCGCTTCTACCAGCTGTCCGTCATTCCCGCTTCTACCAGCTGTCCGTCATTCCCGCTTCCACCAGCTGTCCGTCATTCCCGCTTCTACCAGCTGTCCGTCTTCTGGCTCCCACAGGCCCTGTGCTCCCTACTCCTGGTGCGAATCATGCTATCTTTTGGTATCTTTTTTTATTTTTTTTGAGATGAAGTTTTGCTCTTGTTGCTCAGGCTGGAGTGCAATGGTGCAATCTTGGCTCACTGCAACCTCCGCCTCCTGGGTTCAAGCAATTCTCCTGTCTCAGCTTCCTGAGTAGCTGGGATTACAGGCATGCACCACTACGCTAACGTTTTTTTGTTTTTTATATTTTTAGTAGAGATGGGGTTTCATCACATTGGTCAGACTGGTTTTGAATTCCTGACCTCAAGTGATCCACTGCCTCTGTCTCCCAAACTGCTGGGATTACAGGTATGAGCCACCACGCCCAGCCATTTTTTTTTTTTTTTTTTGAGATGGGAGTCTCACTCTGTCACCTAGGCTGGAGTGCAGTGGTGCAATCTCGGTTCACTGCAACCTCCACTTCCCAAGTTCAAGCGATTCTTCAGCCTCAGCCTCCTAAGTAGCTGGGATTACAGGCATGTGCCATCACTCCCAGCTAATTTTTTTGTGTGTGTTTTTAGTCGAGATGGGGTTTCATCATGTTGGCCAGGCTGGTCTCGAACTCCTGACCTCAAGTGATTCTCTCACCTGGCCCTCCCAAAGTGCTGGGATTACAGGTGTGAGCCATCATGCCCAGCCTATCTTTTGGCATCTACTTGCTTTTCTCCCTCTCTCAACAGGGCGGAGACAGGGGCCATGTGCCAAGGTTCTTTATATCCTGTGTGCCTAACACAGTGCTTGGTATGTGGCTAGCCCCCATAATGGTTTGTGGGGGGGAGTGAAATAAATGTACAACATTGTACTTGTGCAAAAGAACTGGAGGATTTAAATTCTGCTAATGACCTTAGAAGTGGTAGGATTCCTTTGTACTGAAAGGCGTGAGACAAATCAGGATAGGAACACCAGGAACCGGGCGCCTGCTGCCATCTGATGCCGATTTCTCTCTCTTTTTCTTTTAAGACAGCATCATAGACATCAGCCTGGAGACCTGGCATTGAGACTCTGCTCAGCCACCTGATTGCTGTTGGCCCTGAGCGAGGCTTCTGGGCTTCAGTGTTCTCCTTCATAGAGCGAAGCAGTTGGTCTACAGACATGAGCTAGAATATATAATTTGGGGTGCTTACAAGTGCCAGGCACTGTTCTAAATATTTTACATGTATACTTCATTTAATCCTTACAACGACCTTATGACACGGGTATTGTTATCATCCCCATCTTCTTAATGGGGAAACTGAGGCACAGAAAGGTTGATTAACTTGCCCAAGGTCACACAGCTAGTAATGGATGGAGTTGGGGCTTTTACTCAACAATCTGTTTCCAGAGCCCACCTGTTAACCCCAAAGTCTCTTGGTTGGATGATGTATAAGACTCATTCCTGTTTTACAACAGAACCTTTATTATTCTCACATTGAAGATATTTACATCTGGTGCCCTCAGAGCCCATTTTTAGCTGACCATCTCCCTGAAAGGCCAGAGGCATTCAGCATTTTTTTTCCTCTGCCCCTTGTGTTGGTTAGAGAGGAAATCAGTGAGGGTGCAGACTTGGAAACTAGGCAAGCCTGGATTGGCATCACAGCCCCACCACTCACCCGCATGTAAAACACAGACCAATTCCTTTACCTCTTGGAGCTTCAGCTACAATGCCCGTAAAGTGGAGATGGGATCTTCTCCCTCTATGGCTGCGAAGATGAAATAATACAGATAGAGTTGCCAGATTTAGAGAAATACAGGGTGCTCAGTTAACCTTGAATTCCAGATCAAGGAATAACTTTTTAGCATAAGTATGTCCTATGCAATATTTGAGATATACTCATGCTAGTAAGTTATTCCGTGTTGATCTGTAGTTCCAATGTAACTGGGCATCCTGTATTTTATCTGACAGCCTTACATGCAGAGGAAGCACTTAGTGTGATGCCTGTCCCATTGGAAGGGATCAATACACTTTAGAAAGATCTCTGTTGAAACCCAACAGTTTGATTTCGTGGGACTCAGTTGGGAGGCCTGGACTCTGGGTAAAATCTGCATTCACAGCCGGGTGTGGTGGCTCATTCCTGTAATTCCAGCACTTTGGAAGGCCAAGGCGGGTGGATCACAAGGTCAAGAGATCGAGACCATCCTGGCCAACATGGTGAAACTCTGTCTCTAAAAATACAAAAATTAGCTGGGTGTGGTGGCGCACGCTTGGAATCCCAGCTACTTGGGAGGCTGAGGCAGGTGCCTGAACCTGGGAGGTAGAGGCTGCAATGTGCTGAGATCGTGCCACTGCACTCCAGCCTGGCGACAGAGCGAGACGCCGTCTCAAAAAAAAAAAAAAAAAAAAAAAAAAAAATCTGTATCCACTTGTTTGGACTCACCTGGCTGGGGATAACTGTGAACACCCCTGATTCATCCTGTGACTGTGCATTTGAGTGGGCAGGCCTAGGATTTCAGTAAAGGAGTCTTGAAAGGGCCTTTCTGAAGCACAAGCCGACGTGTGCACTGTCCAGGGGCAGTGTAGAAACTGCAGACAGCCCAGTCAGCAGTGCTCACAGCCAATCACTAGTCTGGCCAGGCTGACTCCAGTCCGTTCCCCATCCAAGGGCGCCATCTCGTGTCAGCCTCAGGGTTGCCAGCTGTATGTGTGGCTCCAGCAAAGGCTGGGACCTGAGGAGGGGCCCAGAGAAGCCTGGATTGCAGGTCCCCTTGCTGGAACCCCCAGAGCTTCCTTCCCCATTTCCCAGCCATCGTTCAGCTTTCCTTTTGCTACCCATCTGTGTTTTCTCTCACTCTCTCTCAATGCTCGTATCGGCTTACTAAACAGCACCCGTAACACACCAGGGGCTCGGAGAGGCTGCAGGTGTGAGAGAAACAGCACCGAACCAGGAATCAGAAATGTTTATGTTGAGACTAGGGAAACTATCTGCTAACTATATGCCCTTGGGGGAATCCATGTGACTCCTCTGCAGCCATTTGCTTTGTAAGATTATGATAGTCCCCGGCTGGCACATCTTGAAGGAATTGTGGGGAAAAATTGGTGGTACATGCAAAAGTGCTCTGGACACCCTAAAGTTCCCTAACAACATAAGTAATGTTATAGTATATGGTTACATAGCATCTCTAATAATGCAGTTTTTCATTCATAACAGTCGTAACAGTGATACTTCCTGGGCACCTAAGACCCCAGCTCTGACCAATGACCCGGAGACACCAATACCTTCCTCCTGCCACTGTTTGCCTCTAACTTTTAGACCCAGAACCCTCCTTCCAGGCCAGCCCTTCTGTGCTGTAGATACTTCCAGCATCTGGAAACCAGAATGGCTCAGGCAGCAGTAAAGGGCTCTGGATCTGCCTGCCCTTCCCCAAACTCCCTGGGCCTCAGTTTCCTCATCTCTTTAGTGGGGATGGTAGATAGCAGCCTCCCTTCTCATGGGATTAAATAAGTGTGAAGCACCTGGTAACTTTAGTAATCTTTTTTTTTTTTTTTTTTTAGAGAGAGTCTCGCTCTGTCCCTCAGGCTGGAGTGCAATGGCAAGATCTCAGCTCACTGCAACCTCTGCTTCCCTGGTTCAAGTGATTTTCCTGCCTCAGCCTCCCGAGTACCTGAGATTACAGGCAGCGCCATCACTCCCAGCTAATTTTTGTATTTTTAGTGGAGACAGGGTTTCATCCTGTTGGCCAGGCTGGAACTTCAGCAATCTCAACGTAAATTCTAGTTCATATTTCCTTCAGATGCGTCTGCTATTCCAACTGCTCCCTTTTAGGAAGCAGCGTGGAAAAATGGAAATTGCATGGGGTTTGTAACCAGACAGAAGTGACTTTGAATATCGGCTGTCACCAATGTCATCACTATGGAATTCTGGCAGGTGTCTTCACCTCTCTGAGCCAGTTCCTCCCCACCATGAAACAGGGATAAAAATAGAATCAATCTCCGTGGTTGGGCTTGGCTGACATTGCTTTGTAAAGTGCTATGCACGTTTCTGTCACTGCCTAGTTACCAGCTAAATGGCAGCTCTTACGTATTTCTTCCTCCTCTTTCAGCCACACCATCCGTCTATTTATCCATCCATCCATCCATGTATCCATCCATCCATTCATCCATGGGAAAACATCTGTTAAACTTCTACTGTGGGACAGATCACAGGGCTAGTTGCTGGGGATGCAAAGATAATTAAGACATGAGTCTTGCTCTAGGAATTTGCAGCCTCATGGGGAGATAGCAATAAAAAGAATCACTTTCATTTGCTGAGCATCTATATGCAGAAGACATGGTGCTAGGACTCCACACGTCCTCTCAGTAAATCCCAGGAGACATGACCCCAGAGGCACTGCTCTCAACCAGTGCTCTCGCCTCCCTCCTGGATTGCTTAGTCGGGTAAACCTGCCGCAGACAAGTGGGAAGGGCCGCCATGGGGGTCTGAGAGAGGCCAGTGGGGCCTGAAGGAGAGAGTGCTTGGCTCCACGTGGGAAGAATTGGGGAGGTGGGGGCAGTCACAGAGGGCTTGCAGAGGGGGTTGTCAGAGAGGGACGTTCTGGGTGGTTGGGGAAGAGGGCAGAGGCTTAGAGGCACAGAGCAGCAGGGAGCCTCATCCTCAGGGAACACTGAGAGTTTTGGGAGGGAGAGTTGTTTTGTGTGGGAGGCAGGGTGGGAGTAGATGATGCTGGGGAGGTGGGAGTGAGGGGCCCAGATCATGAGGGACCTCGGCGTCCTGGCTCTGTTGAGCAGTTTGGACTTTGTGCTCTGAACATGTGTTTCAGAGTGAAGCATGGAGAGGGGCTGATGTAACCACCCCAGCAGGAGTAAGGAGGCTGGAAGGAGGAAACCAGTGATGAAGGATTTGCCATAGCCTTGTCCTGGATGGAGAGCCATGGCCAAAGTGAGTGGAGAGGAATGGCCATGCAAGGCAGCCGTGATGGATTCACCTCCATGCAAGACAGCTATGACGGAGTTGATAGAAAGTGTGAGAACATGGGCCACCCCTCCTTGGATGTGTAAGCATTATAGACATCCTAGATGTAAGTATTATAGACACATACCAGGACAGGGAATTCCAGAGGAAGAACAGGATTTGAGGGGAAAAGGTGGTAAACTAATTTTGATGTTCAATAAGCAAGTCAAAGTGCTACATTGCAGGCAGTGGGCTGGACACCTTAATCCAAACCCAACAGTTCCGTACACTCCTATAACCACTCCCACTTTACAGACGAGGAAACTGAGGTCCAGAGACATTCAGTCTCTTCCCAAGATCACATAACTCATGAGTGGCAGAGCAAGGATTTGAACCCATGTCTGCCTGGCCCCAAGCCTGGTGTGAAAAGGAAAATCACAGAGGGGTTTTCGAGGTTCCCATCCTGAAACTCGAGCCTGAAGATATTCAGCTGTTAGAGCTGGGCGCTTAGAATCATCCCAGGAAGGCACTGACCACGCCCTTCAACCTGGTCTGCTCTCGGCCCCAGAAAAACCCTTTAGGGTTTTAGCCCTTCTCTGAGACTCAGCCTTAGCTAAGCTTGCCCTGGGCCAGAGTGGCAGGCTGACCCACAGAGGGGCTGTGTGCGTGGCACCGACTCCCCAGTCCCTGGCCAGGCCACACCGTCTTGCAGAACCTCGAATGTGACAGACAAGAGATACAGGTACTGGGGATTAATTTGCCACTTTGGGGTTTGGTGAGAAGAAATGAAGTGAGAGAAGGGGAGGAGAGAAAGGTGCGTGGGAGAGCTCGTGGCCCCTCAGAAGTGAACCAGTGAATCAGAGGCACCAAACGAATAGTAATAAAAGCAGTATCAGGGGCTGCCATGTGTGGGGGCCGCTTACCATCTACCAGGCCTCTTTTACTTTATGCATTATTTAGTCCTTACAGTAATCCTGTGGCATTGAGGATTCAATTTCATTTCACAGAGGGGGAAACTGGGGCACAGAGAGGTTAAGTAACCTGCACAAGGTCACACAGCCATCAAGAGTTGGAGAGCCCATCACCATCACTCTTCTGCCTCAGCCCCTCCCACTCTACCTGGTGTGCCTGGCAGCCCCGAAGGCAGAGGAGAAAAATGGGGAGCGAGGAGGTGCAGGGCTGGTGAATCCAACCTCCCTGAACTTCCTGCTGGGGCTGAAGGGGCAGGTAGGGGACCTGAGCTCTGAATGCGTTCCACCCAGACTCCTCACGTGACCTTGGATGATCTGTCTCCACCCTGGATTCAATAATCTTTGAGCAAAGAGAATGTTCATTTAGATGGCGTTTCAGTTTCTTTCCAGATCGGAATGGTGTGATTCTAAGAGTCCTGGGACAGAAGGAGTATTGGAGGTGTCAAGGGGCTGGACCGGTGAGGAGTCGAATGTGCCCCTGATGTCTGTCCCTCTCCTTGGGCTGCAGCCCTTGTGACATGGAAGTGCCCCACCCCCTCCTTCGGCTTCCCTCGCTGCTGCGCAGAGGCCACTGGAGGGCGCTGTCTCCTCACCGCTGTCCCTGGCTGAGCTCACCTCCGATGTCTGAACCTCCTTTTGAGGCCGGAGAGAAATTGAGAGGCCTGGAGCCAGTGTCTGGGAGGCCTCTGGACACAGCTGGACCCACCGAGGCCACATGGGGCCAGTAGGATCTGAGCCTGTGGAAGGAGGTGCCAGAGCAATGACTGGGAGTCAAAGCCCTGGGCTTCAGGGCGAGGGCTTGTGGTGAGCTCTGGACAAATGGCTTTGTCTCTTCAATCCTCAGTTTTTGCATCTATAGACTGTGGAGAGTGATGTCCACCTTATGGCACTGTTGTGAGAAGTGCTACAAATGAGAACGCACGTGTGAGTGCTTCAAAGAACTCAGATGTTCTCCATGCCAGAGTGGGTTTTATTTACTTATTTATTTTTTGATGGAGTCTTGCTCTGTTGCCCAGGCTGGAGTGTGCAGTGGTGCAATCTTAGCTCACTGCAACCTCTGCCTCCTGGGTTCAAGCAATTCTCCTGCCTCAGCCTTGCCAAGTAGCTGGGATTACAGGTGCACACCACCACACCCAGCTAATTTTTGTATGTTTAGTAGAGATGGGGTTTCACCATGTTGGCCAGGCTGGTCTCAAACTCCTAAACTCAAATGATCCACCTGCCTAGGCCTCAAAAAGTGCTGGAATTACAGGCGTGAGCTGCCTTGCCCGGCTAATTTTTATATTGTTAGTAGAGACAGGGTTTCACCATGTTGACCAGGCTGGTCTAGAACTCCTGACCCCAAATGATCTGCCCGCTTCAGCTTCCCAAAGTGCTGGGATTACAGGCGTGAGCCACCGTGCCTGATCCGCCAGAGTGGGTCTTGATGGTTATCACCCTTGAAGAATCATCCAGTAACCCAAGGAGAAGATCATTTGGCTAGGGCCCTATATGACCTTCGAACTGGCATAGGCACTGAACTGTTTCTTACATTCTCACAACAGCCCCACGAGGTATGAATTATTATCATCTCCATTTCACAGTTGGGAAAACTCAGGCTCAGAGAGGCACCATAGCTCCCCCTGGGTCACCCAGCCACTGGGTGGCCTTACCGGAATTCAGACCCAGGTCTGTTCAGCTCCATAGACTTGCTTAAACCACTGCACTGCCCCGCACTGGCCCATGCCAAGCCAGGAAAGGGTTTGATGTGACCTACTAAAGTCCTTCGGGCTGAGGTTTCAGATGAGTGTCCTTTATTTAGTCCTTTGGAGGTGTGGACCCGTATGTCTTTGGTATGGATCCACATTTCAATAGGGTCAGTAACTCCCTGGATTGGTTTTGCCATTTTTTTCTCCCCTTGGACTTATACGCATGATTCTTCCTCCTCCCTGGGAAGCAGAGCTGGCCCTGTGACATAGGTGGCTTTACCTGCAACTTGACCTCTTTTTTTTTTCTTTTTGAGAGGGAGTCTCACTCTGTCGCCAAGGCCAGAGTGCAGTGGCGCGATCTCGGCTCACTGCAACCTCTGCCTCCTAGGTTCAAGTGATTCTCCTGCCTCAGCCTTCCCAGTAGCTGGGACTACAGGCATGCACCACCACACTTGGCTAATTTTTGTATTTTTAGTAGAGATGGGGTTTCACCATGTTGGCCAGGCTGGTCTCGAACTCCTGACCTCTCTCAGGTGATCTGGCCACCTTGGCCTCCTAAAGTGCTAGGATTACAGGCATGAGCCACGGCACCCAGCAACTTTCTCATATGAGTGGCAGATGGGTGGAAGAAGCTGGACTTATGTCCATTCACAGGCTCCCCACGCTGGTCAGGGTGCAGGGTATTTGCTGTGGTGGAGGACGTACCTCCATGTTAAGATGCCCAGTTGAAGGCTTGTAGCTTTTTTCACTTCTTATTTTCTATCTTGATGAAAGATTGTGCCGTCGGCAGGGCTGTAGCTAAGTCAAAGTGTGGCTTTGTTTTCACAATTTCTGTTCACTTTCCTCCCACTCTTAGGCAGCGTGAGAAGGGTGGAGGGGTGGGGAAGGGGAGTGACAGCGGGTGCTGGAATCTCCCAGCCTGGGTGTTCTTGAAGTTCCAGAGTCATGGAATTGTGGCGCTGGAAGCGACCCTCCCAGGGCACAGAGGAGGCAACTGAGGCCCAGGGAGAGGACCAGACCCTCCCAAGGTCGCCCAGCTACTTAGTGACAGGCTGGGACCAGAATCTGCCTTTCTGCTGGTCCCACGCCAACACATTTGCTAAGTCACCCGAAGCCTGGAGTGTGGTTAGTTTGGAAAACTCAGACAAGGAGCCAGGGGATGGGACAGTGGAGTGGGGACAGGGAGGTGCTGACCTTGTGCTTTGAAAGCGCTAGTGGGGAGTTGCTTGTCTTCATCTGACGTCAGCCCCTGGACAAATAATGGCCACGGAAAGCAAATATTATGAGAATCCTTGTGTAAACACGGAGCCGGTGTTTCAGTGTCAGAAATGGGCCGAGGACTCTAGGCTTTATCAGACTAGCTCCCCAGCGCTGCCTCTCACCAAATGTACCTCTCCCTGCTAGGGAAGAAGGACTCTCAACAAAGATGGGGGTAGAGTCCCCCTAAGAGGCCATGGTGGGGCAGAAAGGGAGAAGCTAGGAGGGTTCTGGAAGAACTGGGAAGATGCAGCATACCCACGGACTAAATTAGTTTAGGGATGCAGGAAAAAAACACCCCGTCAATTACCAGGCACCCATCCTGCATCAGGCCTGACTGAGCCCTTTATAGACATTGTCTCATTTAATCTTCCCAGGAGCTCTAAGGGATAGGCATTGTTGTCCCTATTTTGTAGATAAGTACATTGAGGCTCAGAGAGGTTAAGCAACTTGTCTGCAGTCACACAGGTGGGAAGTGGTAGAACAGGGATTTGATCTCAGGTCTGTCTGATTCCACTACCCTGGTGTGTTTTGCAGTCTGGACCAGGGGACTTTCTTCATCGGAGTCACCAGGAAACCTTGTCAAAGAGGAGATACCCAGGCCTTACACCAGCCTTTGGGGAGGGCCTGAGAGTGAGCATCTCCTAGGGAAGAGCAAGGAGGAAGGCTGCTAACACCTGGGAATAATTTCTCAATAGCAGGAGCAGCTAAATTTTTCCGTAAAGGGCTAGATAGTAAATATTTTAGACTCTGCAGACCTTTAGTCTCTGTTGCAACTATTTGGCTCTGTTACTGTTGTGTGAAATCAGCCACAGACAATACGTACGTGGATGAGGGTGGATGCGTTCCAATAAACCTTTTTTACAAAGTGGCATGCTGGATTTGGCCCCTGGTAGTTTGCTCCCCCTTGTGTATAGCATGCAAAGTGCCCCCATAGCCTGTCTCTCTGGTTGTCTTCCCAGCAGCCCTGTGAGGAGGGTGTGATTTTCTCCATTCTACAGATGAGGAGATGGAGGCCCGGCGAGGTTAGACATCCAGGGTCCCACAGAAAGTGGATGTCAGAGCTGGGAGTAGAATTCGACCTCCTGATCCCAGTTCAGTGTGCTGGAAAGTATGAGCCTGGTAAGAAGGTCTGGGCCAGGGAGATTGCTATTAATTAATGAAAGCAGCCACCACTCACTGGGTACTTGCCATGTGCCGGGCACTGAGTCATGACCTCACATAAGCTGCTACCCAGATGTTGAATGTCATTGTCTCTGTCACATGGGGTGGTCACAGCCTCCCTGGGAGGTAGGAAGGCATCTGCAGCGTGTCAAAACCAGCTTATCTCGGGTGCCCCAATACACCTGACATGTTACAGCTGCACCACGGGAAGGTGGAAGCTGCTGACAAGATGTATTTGCCTTTCCATTCTTGAGAATGTATGCATTCTCTCTCTCTCTGTCTCTTTTTTTTCTCTCTCTCTTTTTCTCTCTCATTCAAAGACACACACATACACACACCCCAGTCTCAAACAAACATCAAATAGACATGTGGTCACTTCAGTGACCTCCTTGTCCTAGGTAGGAGAATACGAAATCCAAGGCCTGGAAATGACTCATCTGGTTTACATGACATGTCCCCGCTGAGATTAGGAACCGGGAAACTGCCTGGTATGGGGAAAAGAATGCTGGACTTCCAGTTGGCCTGGATTCCATACCACAGCCTGACCCTGATCTGCCAGGTGACTTTAGGTGTCACTCTCCTCATTTCTAAAATGGATGTCACTTTCCTAATTCACAAATTGGGTGGGAAGTAGGTTTGTTCATTTGGTCAAGCCATTCATCCATTCGCTTCCAACTATGTAGTAAGCACCTTCAGTGTGCTAAACACAGCTAGATCATTTGATTTGAAACTCTAAAGATTTAAGATTTGATCCTTCCTACGCCTGTTTAAGAGTTAGTACTTAAATGCTAGGTCTTTTGACTCAAGGATGCCTTGTGCTAGGATTTCTGTCTAGGTAAAAAATTTATCTTTCTCCTATGCATAAAGTGGGCCTTGGCAGGCCAGCTTCAATGGCTAATGCCTGTAATCCCCGCTCTTTGGGATGCTGAGGTGGGAGGATCACTTGAGTCCAGGAGTCTGAGTCCAGCCTGGTCAACATGGTGAGACCCTATCTCTACAAACAAACAAACAAATTAGCCAGGCATGGTGGTGCATGTCTGTGGTCTCAGCTACATGGTAGGTTGAGGCAGGAGGATTGCTTGAACCTAGGACGTAGAGGCTGCAGCGAGCCGTGTTTGCACCACTGCACTCCAGCCTAGGTGACAGAGCAAGACAGTGTCTCAGAACAAACAAACAAAGTGGGCCTTGGCAAGAATGTAATGCCAGCTCCGCATGCCAATTTATTCATCCAATCTTCCATCTATCCATTCTGTTCATCCATCCACCCACCCACCCATTCATCCACCCATCCATCCATTCATCCACCCATCCATCCATCCATCCATCCGTCCATCCATCCATCCATCCATCCATCATCCATCCATCCATTTTTCCACATGAACCCTTGCATCCCTCCATGCAATCATCCATTTATTCAATCCATGCATTTATCCATCCATGTATTTATTAATCACTTCTATGTGCCTGGCTCAACTCTGTCCACTGACTCCAACCTCCAAGAAAGCCCTATGCCCATAGTCACCTTGGGTTTGAGGCAGAGGTGATGGAAAGCTCAGAGTCTAGGTAGCAATAATTTCCGATTCTCAGAATCCAGGAACTCTCTGAAATGCCTTCAGGCACTTTGAGAGTAAGCAGAGCCAGAGACAGGTCCGTTCAGGCTGCACACACCTCCCCTGTTTAGATGCAGCCCTTCCTCCTGGTTCTGCTCCAGCCTCTCCCTCTGTGAGAACACCTGAAGCCCCGGCCCCGGCCCTGTGTCAACTAAAAAGAATCCTACGTGAATGGGTAAACAAACTGTGGCATATCCATGCAACAAAATAGTATACAGCTGTGAAAAGTAATGAGGCACTGACATATGCCTCAACATGGCTGAACCTTGCAAACACTATGCTAAGTGAAAAAAACCAGACACAAAAGACCACGCATTGCATGATTCCATTTGTCAAAACAGGCAAATCCATAGAGACAGAAAGGAGATTAGTGGTTGCCAGGGGCTGAGGGGAGGAAAGAATGAGGGATGATTGCTAAAGGATACAGGATTCTTTTGGAGATGATGAAATGTTCTGGAATTAGTAGTGATGGTTGCACAATGTTGTGAATAAAAATCACTGGATTGTATACTTTAAAAGGGTGAACTTCATGGAATATAAATTATTTTGGAAAGATTTTAAAGTTATTAAAAACATTAAAAATTGAAAAAATAATATTTCCATGTGTTGTTATTATTATTATTATTTGAGATAGGGTATCACTCTGTCACCAAGGCTAGAGTGCAGTGGCGCAATCACGGCTCATTGCAGCATCGACCTCCTATGCTCAGGTGACCCTCCCGCCTCAGCCTCCTGAGTAGCTGGGACTACAGGACTACACCACCACACCCAGCTAGTTTTCTGTATTTTTTTGAAGATGGGGCTTCGCCATGTTGCCCAGGCTGGTCTCAAACTCCTGGCTCAAGTGATCCTCCTGCCTCGGCCTCCCAAAGTGCTGGGATTATAGTTGTGGGCCACTGCACCTGGCCTATGTGTTATTAAATATGCACCTCCAGCCTTCTGGTGACAGAGTCAGGGAAGGTAGCACTGATGCTGTTTCCCAGCGGAGAAACTGGAATCTCGGAGGGGAGGGAGGGGCTGTCAGGCTGGCATTGCTAATTAGTGGCGGAGATGGGACAAGAAGCAGGGCCAGACTGTTGGTCCAGTGCTCTTTCCCTCATGTCAGGCTGCCTGATGAGCAGATGGCACTTCCTGAGCCAATCTCCAACTCTGTCCATATCTGCCACCTTTAGTCCGGGGGCCACTGCCGGCACAACTTGCACTGAAAGAGGCTGTCACAACAGCTAATGACTGCCATTTGAGGAGTGACGCTCAGTGCCAGGCACAGGGGCATCAGTGAGTGTGTTCTTATTTCATTCTCAAAGACCTCTGTCATGGACCTTGTTGAGAGTGCCAAACCCCTACTGCATGAACACCCTGGTCTTTCTTGGGGCATCCTCTGTGAACATAGACTGGTGGGAGGTCATGGTACCCCAACCCTGGAGACCAAAGAAATAGGCAGGAGATAAGCATAGAACTTCGATTGGGCCTTGAACATTGAACAAGTGATGCAGAGGCTCAGGGGCCTCTGCAGTCCTGGCCATCACTGTGGCTATGGCAGCCTGCACCCTGGGCTGCTCCCGTTTGCTCTAGAGTCTGCTGCCTTGATTGATGAATCATTCTTTGGCCTATTCTTCCATCACTCCTTGCATTCTATCTACTTCTAGGCCTGGTCTTCCAGTTTCTTATAGATTCTGTGAGCTCCTGATATCCTTTCATTAAATTCCCTTTTGCACTTGTCAGAGACAGAGTCAGGTTCTGTGGCTTGCAACCATTCACTCTGACCAGTGCATCCCTATGAGATAGGAGATACTCTTATTTGGCCCATTTTACAGATGAGAAAATTGAGGCTCAGAAAGGTGAAGTGACCTGCTCAGGGCCTCCCAGATTACGAGTGACAAAGCCAAGATGTAAACCCAGATCTGTCTGACTTCCAGAGCCTGAACTCTCAACCTCTCCTGAGAAACAAGAGCCAGCAAACCTTTCCTGTGTGTTTTCTATAAGCCAGACCTTGAGCCGGACAAATCCTCTCAACAGCTCTATTAGGGAGGAATTGTCCCACTTGTAGAGGTGGAAACTGAGGCTCAAGAAGACAATGTAACTGATTTGTAGGTACCAGAGCTGAGATTAAAACTGAGGTTCTCCTGGCTCCAAATCCCCACACTTTTATACAGAGGTAGGAACCAAGACCTGACGGTGGGTCTCCCTCCTTCCCATTGGTAGAAGTTCCCATCTCTGCTTTTGGCTCCATCAGCACCTCCTGCCAAGTCCTGAGGGGTAGAAACCTGACTCTACCCATTAACACTTGGGCTCAGGGATTCAGCAGCCACTGGGAGGAATCCTGCCCCATAGCCCAGGTCCTCTATAAATCAGGGGCCCAGGAAGCCACAACACTGATAAATATTTATGTTGCCTCTAAGAAAAATATGTCTCACTTGATATATTTTCTTTGTGAAAAGGCAGTAAATGGCAAGGCCCCATTACTTTTCATGAGTCTGCCAGAGCTGTAAAGATGCCCCATCCCAGCTGGGGCTGGGGGCCAGCCTGGTACCCCTTGAGAACCACCAATTCTGTGTGTCTCAGGCTGCAGCACCAGGTCAGAGGATGGCATTTTGCTTGCCCTCCTGTGAGCCACTGTCAAGACTCTGAGAAGGACCCACTGGGCAAGCTCGGGGGAGGATTTCTGTCCAGAAGGGCATGGGGCTGGGGGGATGGAAGGAACAGAACCCCAGCCCCGATTCCTCCAACAGCCTCCAAACCAACCCTAGAGCAAACCCCAAGGCCATTCCCAAACCAGCTTCAAGCCAGGCTGGATACACATCGGCACCCACCTCAAACCCTCCTTTCAGCCCTCATGCCAGCTGAACCTGGGCACCAGCCCCAGCTCTAAACACCATCCCACAGCTGCGCCAGCCCCGTCCACAGTCCAAACCAGACATCAGCTCTATCCCAAGCTAAACTCAACCTCTGCCAACCCCAGGCCTAACCTCAAACCCACTGCAGCTATAGCCCAGTCCTAAAACTCAAACCTAACCCAGGCCCTGAATCCTGCTCCCAGCTCTGCCGTAACCTCAGCCTGAGCTTTCCCTGGAGCCCCAAGGGCAGCCAATGACTTGCTCTGGTAGGGGCAGAGGGGTCACCAGATGGCTTTCCTGTGCTCAGTCTGGAAAACCTCCTTTAACGAATTCAGCAAATATTTGCTAACGACCCCATGCATGCCAGGCCTCTTCTAGGTACCGAGGATGCATCTGTGAAGATGAACATTGCCTTGTACAGAGAGGACAGCCCTGCTCCTCTCCCAGCCTCCCAGCTCTGAGAGCTCCCCTCACCCTCCACCCCCTCTATTCTCAGCCCCCTCCTCCAGTGGCAGGAGGCTTGGGCTGTGCTCTAGACAGCCACGATCTCACTTGGTAACTCAGGCAGTCTGCCTCCCTCTGAGCCTTGAACCCTCATCTTCATAATGGACAGTGAGAGAGGGAGGGTTGGACCAACTGGACTTTGAGGTTCCACCTGCTTGTGAGCTTCTAGAAATCACTGACCTATGGACAAAGGTCAATATCTGACTGCTAAACAGATGCTGGATTTTCTGTCCCGGACCTTGGCGGTAAAGAGGAGGTGCTGGCATCAGAAATGGAACAGATGGTCTTCTCTCTTCTCTGGATCAGGGGTGGGGGCCAGAAAGCACAAGCTCTCCTCAACCCCAACCCAGAGCCATATGGCCCAAGGGGTCATGCAGCCCCGGCGCCATGGCCACTCTCCTCTCTGACTCTTCCCCCATCACTGAGGACGACGTCTCAGAGCCACATCGTCTAGGCCTCAGCTTAAGTGCCTGGGCCATGTCCTGGTCAGGTTCTGACCCCTGCCCCCCTGCTGCTGGCAACCCTCCCACCTCCATCCCTGGCTTCCTAAGTCTTCTGCCTCTTCTCCTTCACCCTCAGCCCCTCTTGTCTCTCCCACTCCTCCTTTTCTCTCCTGGGATCTTTAGCTCTTTCATGCATTATTTTTTTCAATGCCTCTGATTTTCTGTTGGCCATTCTCTGTTCCCTCATCTTCCTCCTCCAACCTGGTCACTTTTTCTGCAGCATTTTTTCTTTTCTCTCTGTCTGTCTCTATCTTTCTTTCAATTCTCTGTGTCTATCATTTGCAACCAAAAGAATGCTGTGGAAATGGGGCATCGGATCCATGGCAGTTTAGGAAATGCGAGGAATGTTGCTTTCAGTGCTGAAGAAATTCTTGTGATTTCATCCCCACGAAGTTAGGTTAAGCATCACTCTAGCGTCAGCTCGGTGACTTTCAACGCATTATTCCCTGAGGTTTATAATAAGACACCTAATCTCATCGAATTCTCCCAGCTTTCCTGTGAGACAGTCATGTCCCCATTTCCCGGATGGGAAAAATGCTCTCAAAGTGGGGCAGTGACATCTCCAGCAGGCAAGGAGCTGGCTGATTCTGAGTCTAGAGCTTTTCTTTGCTCCCTTCATGACGTGGTGGACTGTGGCATCCACCTCAAAGCCTGGGAGCGATGTTTCTGGTTGATTC
Source organism: Symphalangus syndactylus (assembly GCF_028878055.3). Taxonomy (NCBI): domain Eukaryota; kingdom Metazoa; phylum Chordata; class Mammalia; order Primates; family Hylobatidae; genus Symphalangus; species Symphalangus syndactylus. The sequence continues at coordinate 15,156,642 of NC_072444.2, forward strand.
TGGTGACCCACAGGGGTTTCCGAAGCTGGAGAGTAGGTGATGTTTCCCACCCACTCCAACATCTGCAATCACTGCAGAAACACAAGGAGAATCAATACCCAATCCACCCCCGCAAGGGCAGCTCTGTGGAGGATGTGGAGGAGAGGCTGTTGCCCTTCCAAGCCCAGGAACTTCCTAACGAAGAGAAGATCCATGGGGTGGGGGAGGCTGGTAAGGGAGGATAAGACCCTGCCAACTCCTACCCAAGGCTTTGGCACTCGGCTCAGAAACGTGGCCCAATGAGGGAACACAGTCTGCACAGGCTTTGGGGTTGAGTGCTGGCTGCCATTTGATCGCACCTTAAGGAGAGTCTCCGTCTTCTTCTTCTTTTCTTTTTGGAGACGGAATTTTGCTCTTGTCACCCAGGCCTGAGTGCAATGGCATGATTTCGGCTCACTGCAACTTCCGCCTCCCAGGTTCAAGTGATTCTCCTGCCTCAGCTTCCCAAGTAGCTGGGATTACAGGCGCCCACTACCACGCCCAAATAATTTTTGTATTTTTTTTTTTGGAGAGACGGGGTTTCACCATGTTGGCCAGGCTGGTCTCGAACTCCTGACCTCAGATCCCCCCACCTCGGCCTCCCAAAGTGCTGGGATTACAGGCATGAGGCACTGAACCCGGCCAGAGAGTCTCCATCTTCTTATTGCAAAGCGGGTGTGCTGCCCCCACCTCCAAGTGTGGGGGATACGAAAGTCCTGCATTAAATGTATGGTGCGGGACAGGGGCTCCCTGCTAGTAACAGGGGCCATTTATGTTGAATGCCAAGGACACAGCATTTAACAGAGGTCCCTGTTTACCTACTACCTCTGCAATAACTTCAAGGCTGTGTGATTCTCAACCAATTTTTAAAAGCAGTTTAACTTGAATTGTATTTATTCCACCATCTTGAAAACAAACAAACATGTCACAACTGATAAATTACTCATTCAAATAGGTTTGTGTATAATTGAGATGAAATTGAATGCGGACAAAAGATAACAAATATTGGCCAGGATGTGGAGAAAAAGGAACCCTTGTACACTGTTGATGGGGATGTAAATTAGTACAGCCATTACGGGAGACAGTATGGAGGTTCATCAAAAAATTAAAAATAGACCTACCATATGATCCAGCAATTCCACTTTTGGGTATATATCCAAAGGAAATCAGTATATATCCAAAGGAAATCAAATGAAATCAGTATGCTGGAGAGATACCTGCATTCCCATGTTAAGTGCAACAGTATTCACAATAGCTAAGATACAGAATGAACCCAAGTGTTCATCAGCAGATGAATGGGGCTGGGTGTGGTGGCTCATGCCTATAATTTCAGCATTTTGGGGGCACTGAGGTGGGCAGATCATTTAAGGTCAGCAGTTCAAGACCAGCCTGGTCAACATGGTGAAAACCCATCTCTACTAAAAATACAAAAATTAGCTGGGCATGGTGGTGGGCGCCTGTAGTCCCAGCTACTTGGGAAACTGAGGCAGGAGAATGGCTTGAACCCGGGAGGTGGAGGTTGCAGTGAGCCGAAATCGCATGACACAGTGATATCCTTCTCAAAAAAACAACAACAAAAAAACAAAAACAAAACAGAACAAAGCAAAAAACAGATGAATGGATTAAGAACATGTGCTAAATACACACAATGGAATAATATCCAGGCTTTAAAAAAGAACAGAATAATGTCATTTGTGGCAACATGGATGAACCCAGAGGACATTTTGCTAAGTGAAATATGCCAGGCATAGAAACATGAATATTGTATGATCTCACTTACATGTAGAATCTAAAAAAGTAGAACTCATAGAAGCACAGAGTGGAATGGTGGTTACCAGGGGTTGGGGATTAGGGAGATGTTGATCAAAGGGTAAAAAGTTTCAATTAAATGGAGGAATACGTTCTGGAGAGCTACTGTACAGCGTGGTGACTGTAGTTAATAATAAGGTATTACACACTTGAAAATTGCTAAGTGAGTATATTTTAAATGTTCTCGTCACAAAAAAATGCTAAGTGTGTGAAGTGCTCAATATGCTAATTTGTGTGATTTAATCATCCTACAGTGTATACATGTATCAAAACATCACATTGTGCACAAGATATAGATGTCATTTTCAGCTGTCAATTACAACAATTTAAAAACGAGATGTGAAGATGGAGGTTGCATCGATGCCGGTTGTGTTGAGTAAGCTCTAGTAGTTGCCAGCAGTTTTATTGAATGAGTGCTTATCATCTGCCAGGAACTGTTGGGCTCTTTACATGCATTCTTCATCCTCACGACATATGGGATTCATGTCCCCATTTTATAGACCAGGAAACTGAGGCTCAGACAGGCGAGGGAACCACTATTGGGTGGTGGATCCAGGATATGAACCCAAGCAGTCTGGCTCCAGAATACAAATCCTTAACAACCATGCTCTATAATTTCGTGCTGAGAACTTTGCCCATGTACTCTCATTTAGTCTCATAATAATTCTGCTAGATCAGAAGAATAATATTACAGCCAGCATGTGTGGAGCTTTTGCTATGGAGCACACCCTGTCCCAAGCACGGTACTGGTATAATTTCATTTCATCCGAACAGTTCTGCAGGATATCCCAGTTTTATGAATGAGGAAGTAGAAGCTCAAAAAAAGGGTCAACCCAACCTTAGTCTAGCACCCAGGCTCCTTAGCCTAGCATTTGAGGCATAGGAGGCCCCTCATGACCTAGCCCCTGCCTCCCTCCATCCCCTTCACCCTCAGCTTTCCAGCACCGTTTGCATTTCTCCAGGAGCCTCCTGGTGTTTTGTGCCTCTGAGCCTTTGCAGATGCTGCTCCCTCTACTTGGGATACCCAGTCCTAGTGACTAACACCTACTTGTTCTTCCCTAACTGGGATGTCACCTTCCAGAAAACCTTCTCTGATCGATTATGACTGGACTGGGTACCCTTGTTATACTCTCACGTCAACCTTTCTCTCCCACCCTCAATACACTGTGTCATAATCACTGCTTTGCTGGGCTGCCTTCCCCACTGGACCAGGAGCACCAGGAAGGCAAGGACCTGTTTGTCACATTCACCATTGTCTCCCTGGTTCCCAGTGCAGCCCCTAACTCCAGGAAATGCTCAGTGAGCACTTGTGTAAACAAATACATAAAATGCTTCAAAGTAGACAAAACTGCTAAATTCACTGGGTGCTTGCCCAGTGCCGAGTATTTGTTGGATATCATCTCATTTGATTCTGACAACACCTTAGGAGGTAAAAACTATCATTAACTCCATTTAAAGACAGGAAACTGAGGCACACAGGGCTTAATTATTTGCCCAAGACCACACAGCTAGTACTGGTGAAGCTGAGATTCAAACCCAAATCACCTCACTCCAGCATTCCTACACTGTCCTGCTTCTAAGGGGAAGTCAGACTTCGTGGAAAGGAGTGAACTCATGGTATAATGATCAAAATATGATTATAGTTGATTATTCAAATGAACAAGTGCTTTTAGAAAAAATGAGCTAGAATAAAAAATCCTCAAAATGCTCAAAGCTGGGCAAAAAGCCAGGCACAGTGGCTCATACCTGCAATCCCAGCACTTTGGGAGGCTGAAATGAGAGGATTTCTCGAGTCCAGAAGTTCAAGACCAGCCTGGACAACATAGCAAGACCCTGTCTCTTAAAAAAGAAATGTTTTTAATTAGCTGGGTGTGATTGATAGTGAGTGCATGCTTGTGGTCCCAGCTACTCGAAGCTGAGGCAAGAGGATCATTTGAGCCCAGGAGTTTGAGGCTGCAGTGAGCTGTGATCATGCCACAGCCTGGATGACAGAGGGACAATCTGTCTTTAAAAAAAAAAAAAGTGGGCAAAATATGGGGAAAAGCCCTCTAAAAGCTTAGCAAGGTCTACACCCCCAATCACGAAACGCTGCAGATGTGATTCTGATTGAAATGTGGATCTGTGGCAGGCATGGGCAAACTGGCCTTCTGCGGTGCTCCGGGTCCGAGGCAGCAGGACCACTCCCAAGCCAGGGTGCTGGGGCTGGGCTGCTGGGGCTGGCTGGATGGCAGCTGAGTTCCACCTCCCGGGGATCTGGGACTCCCTCCCCGTGCCATGGCCTCGAGGGTGCATGCTAACACTTGCGCAGGGGCACTGTGCGGCTGTTGTCTGCCTGGTTTGAATTAGATGCTGGGCTCTGCAGAACCTCAGGGTCATTAGCGGTTTCATCGCCCAGGCTGGCGCCTGCAGGATGGTAACATTTTATGATTTCCTTGCTTTTTCTTTCTTTCTTATTTCTGTCTCTCCCCCACCTCCTTTCTTTATTATTTCCAATTTCCACCTCATGCCACAAAAATGTAAAGGCTGCCACAAGTCCTGCTGGGACATACTCGCAGTCACCAGCACCCCACATGCTCCCCCCACTCACCACTGTCCCGGCAGCACACACACCAAGTGCCACAAGCTGTGGACCCACTGATCTCTCTCCAGGGGCAGGACTTGCAGGGGAATGGGGCTGTTTCCCTGCCCCACCCAATACACACATTCACAACCACTGCCACCTGCACTTCTCTGGGCACTCAAGGTGGCACAGTAGTCAGGGCATTTCTGGAGTCTCTCTGCCTCTGTATCCCCCACCCCAGTTTTGAACTCAATAAATTGAACACCATTTATTCTTTCACTTAGCAACTCAACCTTTTCTCACCTGCGAAATGGATGTAATAAGAATATCTGGCTGGGCACAGTGGCTCACGCCTGTAATTGCAACACTTTGGGAGGCCGAGGCAGGTGGATTGCTTGAGCCCAGGAGTTGAAGACCAGCCTGGGCAACATGAGAAGCCCCGCCTCTACAAAAATTATCCAGGCGTGGTGGCACACACCATAGTCCCAGATACTTGAGGGGCTGAAGCAGGAGGATCACCTGAACCCGGGAGGTCAAGGCTTCAGTGAGCCATGATCATGCTGCTGCACTCCAGCCTGGGCAACAGAAGGAGACCGTGTCTCAAAAAAAAAAAAAAAAAAGGATATTTTGTTCTCTACCATTTATGTTAGGCTGAAAGGAGAGAGTGAGCAGAAGGTACTTATCCCAAACTGGGCACACAGTAAATGCTTAATAAATAGCAGGCATGATTATTATTCTGCTGATGTCAGGGGCAGCCATTACCACTTTGAACATCTACCTCCAAGGATGCGGGCAAGAGGAGATGAGAAGCTGCACTAGGTCAACCTGCAGAAATGCTCAGTAAGGGGTATTCACACTCTTCATCATCATCATCATCATCATCGTCATCGTCATCGTCATCACCACCATCTCTCACTGTAATTTCTGTTATTCTTTCCCTGCATTCTCCTCCACAAAGGGTGGGAGACAGCACAGTAAGACCAGAGGAAAGAAGGCTAAGCAGACCAGGAGGAACTGTAATGACAAGCCGGAAGAGACCCTTGAAAATAAGAGATGGGACAAGTTAGGCGGGGCAGGGGGAGCCGAGAGGGGCCAGTAGGTGGGGGCTGGGAAGAGTGGGAAGGCAGTGGGCGGGAGGAGTTCATTTCAGAGGATGGTCATTAACTTACATCACTCAGTGTGCTCAGTTGATAAGAGGCTTCCTCTTGAGTGCCTTAGCACTCGCGGGGATCTCTAAAGGAGGGCGTTATTACTTCCATTCAGTGCAGCCACCGCAGGCATCAGGGCAGCATGGACGTGGAGAGTGGAGACATTGCAGGGCCTCCGGGAAGCTGCAGCATGCCCATGTCCGCTAGACCAAGGCAAGACCGTCTTTGCCCAGTGTGGCCTGGGGAGGGTTGTGCCAGGATGCCGGCTAACATTTCCTGGGGCCCACATGAGCAGAGGAGAGGTCTGCGGCTGCTGGTGAGTCTGGACGGAGCTGGGAGCTGGAAGCTCCAGGCCCTGGGGATGCCTCCTGTGCAGCGGCCTCTTGCTGCCAAAGTGGGCGATCCCCAGGCCTCATCTCCCTCACCCTATCAGCAGCTCTCGACAGAGCTGATTTCTCCCCACTGCCTTAAGCACTTGGCTTCCAGGACAACACTCTCTTGGTTTCTTCCTCCTTCCCTGGCCACTGCTTCTCAGGCTCCTTTCTGGAATCTGTCTCCTCTTTCCAACTGATAAGTGGTAGAGCACCCCAGGGCTGTCTACACCCACTCCCAGGGCTGTCTACACCCACTCCCAGGGCTGTCTACACCCACTCCCAGGGCTGTCTACACCCACTCCTGGGTCTCTGTCTACACTCATCCATTGGGCCCTGTCTACACTCTCTCTGGGTCTCTGTCTACACCCACTCCTGGGTCTCTGTCTACACTCATCCGTGGGGCCCTGTCTACACTCTCTCTGGGTCTCTGTCTACACCCACTCCTGGGTCTCTGTCTACACTCATCCGTGGGGCCCTGTCTACACTCTCTCTGGGTCTCTGTCTACGCCCACTGCCAGGGCTCTGTCTACACTCATCCCTGGGGCCCTGTCTACACCTACTCCCTGGGTGGGCTCATTCAGGCTGAGGTTGTAGATAGGGTCCCTCCAGACACTGACGTCTCCCAAATGTCTATCTACAGGCTAGACCTTTCCCTTAAGCTCCAGATTGGTGCATCTAGCCCCCCACTTAGAGAAGGCCCACCGCATCTCACACCAGGTGGATTCTTGAAAACTGCTTTGCTTTTGGTCTTCTGCTTCCAGGTTGCTCCGGTCAAAGCCCCTGAAGTTGTCCTACCTCCTCTCTTTCCCTCACATCCTGCATCCAATCCATCCACAAGTCTGGTCAGTGCTCATTTAATCATGGATCCTGACTCCCCGGGCACTCTCTTGCCACCCTAATCTTGTCCTATCAGCTTGTGCCCCTGTTATGAAACTGGCCTTATACTGTCTCCTCGCTTCCCCCTTACCTGCTGCCCTCTGGTCCAGTGATCTTTCAAAAGTGGACATCAGATCTTGTTGCTCTCCTGCTTAACACTCTCAGACGCTTCCCAGCATACACGTAATAGAGTCTTGCCTGGCAGCAAACCCTCTTGTGTGTGACTGACTCCTACCTGCCTCTCCACCTGCATTTTCTATGGTTCTATCTCACTGCAATCAAGGCATATTCGCCTCCTTGATCTTCCTCGGCCCAAAGCTGAAAGGCCTCCTCAACGGCCTTCTCTAAATGACCTACGTTGGGTCTCCTGCTTGGACCTCCACATGGGTCAGTTCCAGCCCTTGCCTGCTGTATTTGTCTTCATAGGACTGACGTCCACATTAGATCACGTGCTTATTTGCTTCACTATTGGATTAGTGCTTATTTGCTTCACGTGCAAATAATTAGATCACATGCTTATTGGCTTCACTAATTCTTCTGTCTCCCACCTGATTATAAGCTGAGCTGTGGGGACTTGCCTTGTTCACCACCGTTTCTCCAGTGCCTACCACCATGGCTGGCATATAGTTGGTGCATAATAAAACTGTGTTGGGTGACTAAATAAATGAACATCCACTGAGGCTGGGTTGAGAGAGTGTATTTATAGGAGCCCTGCACAGCGAAATGTTTGTCGAATGAATTAATGTGAGGCTTTTACATGTGTCCTTCTGACTGTCAGTTCCTTGAGGGCAGACCCATAGCTTGCTCTTCTTGGTATTTCTCATGATGCTTTAGTAAGCTGTGTGACCTTAGGCAAGTTGCTTAACCTCTCTGGGTTTCAGTTTCTTCATCTGTAAGATGAGAAGAATAATGGTATCCATGTCATAGAGTTGTCGGGAGAATTAAACAAGTTAATGTGTGTAAAGCTCGTAGAACATTGTCTGGCACAGTGTAAGTGCTCGTGAAATATTAGCTGTTCTTATCATCCTGATTTTACACACAGTAGGTGTTTCAAAAGCTGTAAGGCAGGGAATTGAGCAAACAGTGAGTTGTCTCAAGCTGAGCCCAGAGAAGCTTCTTTATATTGCCTTTACTTTTCCCATACTGGGAGCTGGGGAATTGTCCGATAACATGAACTGGATTGAAATTAGAAACCACAGCATGCCGTCAACTCATGCTGAGTTTGTGGTCAGCTAAACCCCAAAGCCTTTCTTCACAGCCTTACTGCTCAGCCAGGGAACCCTCATCCTGTATTTGTGGGTTTTAACTTTATTTTTTTGTGGTCTTTTGCTTTTTTTTTTTAATGTTCTGGATTATAAAAGTTATATATGCCCACTGCGGAAAGTTTACAATGAGCATAAAATTACAAAGGGCAGGAAAAAAGCAGGTTACACATCAGCATGAATGGCTTGAATCCACTTGCGTAAAATGCTTTTATATATTTATAAAGAGGGATGGGGACAGACAGGAATTGCGAGAGAGTGAGTGAGAGGCAGGCTTGCAAAGACGTTCACCAGAGTGTCTGCAGCGGCTGTTCTCTGTGGGCTGCATAACGCATGATTTTCATATTCCCCCTACATGCCATTTGATTTTGTTATAACAAACATGTATTACCGTTTTTTTGAAAAAACATTTTTTGATAATTATTTTTAAACGGAAATCAGATCATTCATCTCCTCTACTTAAAATGCTCTAAGGGTTCATTCATTCAAGAAATATTCATTGACTAGGAACTAAGTGCTGGGCTTGTTTTATGGCCCTCGTAGCTCTCATCAGGAGCTCAGAGAATTGTGTTTGGTTTGGTTTGATTTTTCCTTCCAGACAGGGTCTCACTCTGTCACCCAGGCTGGAGTGCAGAGGTGCGATCACAGCTCACTACGGCCTCCACCTCCCGGGCTCAAGTGATCCTCCCACCTCAGCCTTCTCAGTAGCTGGGACTACAGGCATGCACTACCACATCTGGCTAATTTTTATATTTTTAGTAGAGACAGGGTTTTGCCATGTTGCCCAGGCTGGTCTTGAACTCCTGGGCTCAAGTGATCAACCTGCCTCGGCCTCCCAAGGTGCTGGGATTACAGGTGTGAGCCACCATGTCCAGCCCCAGAGTATTGTTCTTTACAGGCTATGGGGTTCTTGTCTATCCTTCCATAGAACATCATCAATTCTGTGAAGGCAGAGTCCTGTATAATGCCTGTCCCCTCATGGGTATGTCTGTCTTGCACACAGCCACAAGAATATCTATCTTACACAGCTTCTCCCTACGTCTTAAAACAACACCTGACATGTAGTAGGTGCTCAATAAATATTTGTTGAACAAATGAAGCAATATATAAAAGCAAAAACAAAGAAGTAAAGCAAAACCTTTCATCATTCCACCACCCAGAGATCACTGTTAACGTCTTGGCATATTTCTTCCTAAATTTTTTCTATGTCACTGTCTATATTAATATGAATATAGTTGAAAACACATTTTGCACCTTTTTCCTTAACTCAGCCTAACAGCATAAGCATTTCCCGTGGTATTAAGAAGCATTATTCTTCTTGAAGGAACAGTCGCGGTTCTCAGCCAGAGGCGATTCTGCCCCCCAGGAGACAGTTGGCAATGGCTGGAGACATGTTTGGTTGTTACAATGGGTGGGGTGAGGGGCATTGCTAGTGGCTACTAAACATCCTATGATGCACAAAACAGCCCCTCAAACAAAAAGTTACTGGCCCTAAATGTGAATTGTGCCAAGGTTGAGAATCTGCCTTTAGTAGTTCATCATGAAGACCTATGAGATTTGGCTCTAACACCTTCTTGTTTCCAGTTTTCACCAATACAAAGAAGATTGTGAGAAAGAGTTTGAGACATGCATCTCTACCACACTTTATATTCTTTCCACAGGGTAAATGGCAATCTTGATTTTTTCAGGAGGATGAACGAAGGACAACATTTTCCTTGCTTGGACTTCGTTTTTGTCAATTTCAGCTGCATAGTCCCAGCCCTCTGGGCATTCTGTCCTCTGTCACATTTGTGGTCTTTTCCAGCTGCAAGTCATGTCAGGGAAAATATCCAGACCTCCGTGGCCCGGACGCTTTCTGTGACGAGGGCTGCCCCACCAGCACCTCACCTGTCCAAGATTTCAAACTCTCACTGGGGAAAAACTTGTTTACCATGATCTATAAATAACATGTGTCACATGAGCAGAAGAGAAGAATGGAAGCAAGGATGCTGTGTACTTGCTGTGGACTTTCAATTTCCAGTTTATACCAAGAAAACTGCAATTGTTCAAGACAATTTGGATGCCTCCTTGGGAAGTGCTTTAGGGGTTTACAATGCTTTCCCTCAATAAGAACATCATCTAGGTGAAAAGCCCTGGCATGTGTACAAATACATCCTATGCAAAACAATATTCATTCATTCAGCAAACATTTACTGGACCCCTGCTATGTGCCAGGCACTGTTCTATGCTCTATAGACACAGAGATGAAACAAGACAGAGAGAGTCTCTGTCCACGGACAGCCTACTTTCTATGGGGAGCAGGGTCACATAACCAAATTATGTAAAACATAACGTCAGGAAGTAATTAGTGCTTGAAAAAAACATCAAGGACAGGGGACAGAGTGGCAGGGCAGGGGGTACAATTTTGGACAGGATAGTCAGAGATGGGTTCTCTGAGAGGCCATATTTTAAAGTGATCTGAGCTCAGAAAGTGAGTGAACCCTGGGGCTCTCTGAGAGAATAGCAAGTGCAAAGGCCCTGAGGCAAAAATGTGCTGGGCACATATGGGGAGCAGCAAGGGGGCCGGTACAGTTGGTGTGAAAGGAGCAAAGGGGAAAGTTGTAGGAGATGAGGTTAGAGTGACAGAACAGCCAGATCCCACAGGGCCCTGTAGGTCTCGGTGAGGACTTGAAGTTTTGCTCTCCTGGCGTGTTTGAGCAAGGTAAGAAAGAGATCCCATGTTCCTTCTTAAAAATCCATCTGGCTGCTGTATGGAAGATGAACTGTAGCGAGGCGAGGGTGCAAGTGGGGAGCCCAGGAAGGGGCAGTTGTAATCTGGCAGATGAGAGGTGATGGCGGCTTGGACTTCATCATAAGGAGTGTGGTGCAGAAGGGCGAGATGTGGTCAGATTCCAGATATATTTTGAAGATGGAGCCGATGGGTTTGCTGATGCATTGCATGTGGGGGAAGGGTGACAGAAAGAGGGGTGCAGAATGACCAACAATTGGGAATTAAATGGGAGCTTTCAGAGATATGAGAGTTCTCTTCTGGGATTTATGTTTCCGTGGCACTCCCACAAGCGATGGAACCCCACGACAGCCAGCCAACCCCTGGCGACTTCCAAATTTCCAGACACTCATTGATTTGCTGTTGTGTAGACTCTCCCTACTCAAAGTGTGGATGGAGAAAACACAGCATTAGCATCAGCTGGGAACTGGTTAGATGCTCAGGCCTGCCAGGTGATTTGTGTGCTTATTAAAGTATAAGAAATGGCCGGGCACGATGGCTCACTCCTGTAATCCCAACACTTTGGGAGGCTGAGGAGGGAGGATCACTTGAGGCCAAGAGTTTGAGGCCACTGTGAGCTATGATCATGCCGCTGCACTTCAGCCCCAGTGACAGATCTAGACCCTGTCTCTAATAAAACACACACACTCCCCACACACACCCCATGCAGACAAAAGTTTAAGAAACACTGATGTAGGTCACACATCTGAAAGGGTGGAATTCTTTGCCTTCTCTTTGGGTGTTTCAGATTTTGTGAATATAATGACATTTCTTCCATAAGGAAGGTGATTTTTAAATGACAGCATTGTGAGTAGAATAGAGAAGAGGAGCATGTGGGTGAGGGCAAGCCTCAAAGTTTAAGGTGAGAATTGACACGCAGATTTGGAAACACTAACATTTCTCTACTGTCCTTTGGGCAGCTAGAACCACTTTTCTTTCCTGGGATACAGAAGAGCCGGGCTTCACCACAGAGGGGTGAACTGAGAGCTAGCGGCAGGATGTAGAGAAAAGTGGACAGGCTTTGGGGTCAAACAAACTTCAATTCAAATCCAGGCTCCTCACTCACTAGTTATGTGATTTCACCTCTCTGAGACTGTTTTTCTTATATTTAGAATGGGACTAATAGTTTCAACAATATAGAATTATTGTGGTGATTAAATTAGATAGAATGCATAATGCATTAAGCAACATACTTAAAGAGAAGACCAGCTTAATAACTGTTAGCTACAGCCAAGTGTGGTGGTTTGTGCCTGCAATCCCAGCTACTCAGGAGGTTGAGGCAGGAGGATTGCCTGAGCCCTGAAGTTTGAGGCTGCAGTGAGGTATGATCACACTTCAGCTGTACTCCAGCCTGGGCAATACAGCAAGACCTTGTCTCCAAAGTAATAATAATAATAATAATACATTTGAAAAAGACTGTTAGCTATGGTAATAAGTGGAGTTATGATGGAATCAGGATGCTTTTGGGTACAAGTAACTGAAAACCTAACTGTTTTAGTTTTCAATTGCTGTTGTAGTAGATTACCACAAATCTAGTGGCTTAAAGTAGCATAAATGTATCTTACAATCCTGTAGGTTAGAAGCTTCATGTGGATCTCACTGGGCTAAAACAAGGCATCAGCAGGCTGCATCCCTTTCTGGAGGCTCTGCGAGAGAATTTGTTTCTTTGTCCTTCCCAGATCCTAGAAGGCCTTGGCTCATGGCCCCCATCTTCTGTCAACAAAGCCGGCACTACTGCATCTCTCTGACTGGCCTTCCTTGGTCACATCTCCCTTTGACCATTCCTTGAAATGGTTCTCCAATTATAAGACTCATATGATTAGATTGGGTCCATCTGGATAATCCAGGGTACTCTACCCATATCAAGGTCCTTAATCACATCTGAAAAGTCCCTTTTGCCATGTAAATGCATGTATTCATAGTTCTGCTCCTCCCCTCCCCTCCCCTCCCTTCCCTTCCTCTCCCTTCCCTTCTTCCCTTTTTTTCCCTTTCTTTCTTTTTCTTTCTTTCTTTCTTTCTTTCTTTCTTTCTTTCTTTCTTTCTTTCTTTCTTTCTTTCTTTCTTCTTTCTTTCTTTCTTTCTTTCTTTCTTTCTTTCTTTCTTTCTTTCTTCTTTCCTTCCTTCCTTCCTTCCTTCCTTCCTTCCTTCCTTCCTTCCCTTCCTTCCTTCCTTCCCTTCCTTCCTTCCTTCCCTTCCCTTCCCTTCCCTTTCCTTCCTTCCTTCCTTCCTTCCTTCCTTCCTTCCTTCCTTCCTTCCTTTCCCTTTCTTGTTCTCTTTCTCGCTCTCTTTCTCCCTCCCTCCCTCCCTTCCTCCCTTTCTTTTTCTTACAGGATTTCACTCTTGTTGCCCAGGCTGGAATGCAATGGTGTGATCTCGGCTCACCGCAACCTCTGTCTTCCAGGTTCAAGTGATTCTCCTGCCTCAGCCTCCCAAGTAGCCGGGATTACAGGCATGCGCCACCATGCCTGGCTAATTTTGTATTTTTAGTAGAGATGAGATTTCCCTATGTTGGTCAGGCTGGTCTCAAACTCCTGACTTCAGGTGATCCACATACCTCGGCCTCCCAAAGCATTGGGGTAATCCCAACGTGAGCCACCATGCCTGGCCTGTATCCACAGTTTCTAGAGATAGTGCATGGACATCTTTGGGGGTGGCATTATTCCGCCTGCTGCACCAACTCAAACTATTAATAGCTCTGAGATTTATTGCCTTGTGTAGCAAAGGACTGAAGGTACTGCGTGTGGGCTTTAGGCATAGTTTTATCAGGACTTGACCTTTGTTTCTCTGTTTCTCTATGCTCTGCCTTCCATGCTTACTCCTTAAAATGGCTTATTTGATAGTCACAGGAATGCTGCCAGCAGAAACCAGGGTGATACAATTCCTTTTTCCCCTTTTGGGAGAAAGAAACCACTCTTCCCATACCCATGAAACAGGTATTCTGAGCTACGCTCGGAGAAGACCATCTCTGATGGACAATCGCTATGGATGGTAGGGGAGTCCCGATTACCCTGATTGGTTATCCTGGAGATAGGAGTGGGATCAGTCCCACTTCCTGGGACTGGACCGTTGTAGTGGGGGAGGGGAAGTAACCCCAGCGACCACTGCAATTATCCACGTCCTTAGCCTACCCCTTCCTGGAGAAGGAAGCACTAAAACGGAATGGAAGGCAAGTGCCCCTACTCGGGGATTAGAATCCATCATTCTGCTGAGTTCTGTGTCCTTGGCCTGCTGGACTCCTGACCCCCACCCCGTTTGCCTGGTCCTCGGTCTGATGCTCAACCCACCTTCCTGGCTCCCAGCTGTCAGCTTGCTCCTGGCTGCAGAGCCCTTGCCCCTCTAGCTTTTGCCTCCTTGCCTTGGGCTCATTGCAGGCCCAGAACATCCCACAGCTCTGTGCAGGCCCAGGCCCCTGTTTGACTGTCCCCACAGCCTCTAGGATGCCTGCCTGGCTTCTCTGGGCCCTGGGCATTGCTCCTTCTTCCACATTCCACAATTTTTTTTTTTTTTTAAGTCAGAGTTGCCACTTTGGGAGGCTGAGGGGGGCGGATCACAAGGTCAGGAGTTCGAGACCAGCCTGGCCAACATGGTGGAACCCTGTCTCTACTAAAAATACAAAAAAAAAAAAAAAAAAAATTAGCCAGGCATGGTGGCAGGTGCCTGTAATCCCAGCTACTCTGGAGGCTGAGGCAGAAGAATCGCTTGAACCCGAGAGGCGGAGGTTGCAGTGAGCCGAAATCGGGCCACTGCACTCCAGCCTGAGCGACAGAGTGAGACTCCATCTCAAAAAAAAAAAAAAAAAAAGTCAGAATCTCACCCTGTTGCCCAGGCTGGAGTGCAGAGGAACGATCACTGTAGCCTCCAACTCCTGGGTACAAGCAATCCTCCCACCTTAGCCTCCAGAGTTGCTGGGATTACAGACAGGCTGAGCCACTGTGCTCACCTCTCCACAACTTTTCTTACACATCTGGTACAAATATTATTGGTTGTTAATCACCACTGTTTGTCTGGACTCTGTGCCCAGAATTGGGTTAAGCATTTTAAGTTATTAGTTCATTCATCTTCACAGCCACTCTTTGAAAGAGGAAGGCATGATTCTTACCCCGTCTTACTGACCGAGGAAAGAGAGGCTTAGAGAGGTTAAGTAACTTGCCCCAGGTCACACAGCCAGGAAAGGATGGAGCCGACTCCAGGTCCAGCTCTTTTTTTTTTTTTTTTTAGACAGAGTCTCGTTCTGTCACCCAGGCTGGAGTGCAGTGGTGCGATCTCGGCTCACTGCAAGCTCCGCCTCCCAGGTTCACGCCATTCTCCTGCCTCAGCCTCCCGAGTAGCTGGGACTACAGGCACCCGCTACCACGCCCGGCTAATTTTTTGTATTTTTAGTAGAGATGGGGTTTCACCATGGTCTCGATCCCCTGACCTTGTGACCCGCCCACCTCGGCCTCCCAAAGTGCTGGGATTACAAGCGTGAGCCACCGTGCCCGGCCCCAAGTCTAGCTCTTACAGTGCGTCATCCTGCTCGTCACTGGTGTAGAAGGCCACAGGTCATGACAATCCAGATTCTGAGGTCAGTGTGGGTGTGAGGAGAGATGCAGAAGATGGAGATACCCGCAATGGATGATTCATCTCAACACAGGTGGTGGGGGAGCCCAGCTTTGCAATGTCCAGCTGATTAGGTGAGCGCCAGCCCTGGGATCTGGGCCACTCGGGCTGGAAGCAGCTCAGCCAGCAGTGCCAGGCTGCTAGAGGGGTTTTTCCCCCTACCGTGAGCTTATTATTACACTTAATTTGGTGCTTTGGGACGGGCTTCCCATCCCAGCCTTGTGGAGAAGCTATGCCTTCCAGCCAGAGGACTGTCAGAACAGGGGCCTACTGGCCGTGGCCCAACCAGGGAATGAGTTTGAGCTGCTTCTCTCCTGCGCTGTTGGCTGGGACGGAGCCCAGCACTCCCGCCGAGAGCTAAGACACCTTGGTCTCTGGGCTCTCTGGAAAGCTGCTGCCCACCGGGCCTCCAATGTTCAGCTTGGCCGGATCATGTTGGCTGAGCTGGCCTGCAAGATAGAGAATAAATTAACACTTCCATTAAGGGGGAATAAGCCTGCTTTTATTATTTGGTGATGAAATGAAGTATGGAGAAATGTTTAGTTTGGTTGCAGGGCTGGCAAGAGAGTGGTGTGGGGGCAGCAGTCATGAACGTGAACAGCCACGGACGGGACAGGAAGAGCAGCATCTGGAGCTGTCCACCAGGCAGGGGGAGCGGTTCTGAGGAGGGGGTTCTGTGCTGGCGGTCCCGAAGACTCTTCGCTGCTTCTGGAGTGCTAGACTGGGACTGGAGGGAGTGGGCTTCCAACCCTAGCTAGATGCCATCATATGACTTGGGGTAAATCCCTGACCATCACTGGACATTAGCCTCATCATCTGTTAATGAAGGTGTTGGCTGCAATAGCCTCTCAGGGCCTCCCTGGTCACCACTGTCTAGGATTGGCTCGACCGTGGCCAAATAGAAGCTGTCCCTGATGTTTCTGACACCATCACCA
The DNA here is from genome assembly GCF_028878055.3 of Symphalangus syndactylus. Classification (NCBI taxonomy): domain Eukaryota; kingdom Metazoa; phylum Chordata; class Mammalia; order Primates; family Hylobatidae; genus Symphalangus; species Symphalangus syndactylus. The sequence continues at coordinate 15,172,990 of NC_072444.2, forward strand.
GATGCACGGGGAAAAGCAACATGCTTGCTATTTCAAGAAAGGCGATGCTTAGCTTTAAATTCTATAACTGCTAAGGGGGAATTTCATGCCCAAGCACCACCTTTTCTACCTCGGAGAGGTTGGGGCATATTTCACTGTGTCCCAACTGGATTGCTGGGAACTCCCAGAGAGCATGAATGGGGTTGGGGGATGGGGAGGCAGAGGCTGGAGAGACCCCTAGGGAGGGCAGAACCAACCCTGTGTGTATGCACATGTGTGTGTGTGTTGGGGCAGAAAGGGGGATTAACTGACTTCTGTTAAGGGCTACACTTAAAGGCTCTGATCCAAGCAAGGCTGGTAGTAGGTTTTCAGTGTTGGATACAATGACAAGCCATGGGTTGGCGCCGATGGCCACCACCAATGCCAGCGTCCAGACCCAGGGCAAAGGATGGGTGGCCAGAAGGTGGAGGCAGGACTCCACCCCCTGCAGGTGGTAGCTGGGCACTGTGGTTCTGTGCTTAGGCTACAGATTCAGAAGAAGCAGTTTTGCAGCCTGGTCCCGGCTCCTGCTGAGCTATCCTGGGCTGCTGACTTCACTTCTTTGGGCCTTGTTTCCTCATTAGAAAGAGGGGGAAAGTAACAGTCCCACCTCAAAGAGCAGGGGCTAGGGTTATGTAAGAGGCTGGGCCATGTGTCAGGTGTACCTGGGCACAGGTGGGTGGCTCGTTAGGACAGGAGGCCCATCCAGCAGAGGAGACCTGCAGCCTCTGCCCCACCTCTGGGCTGAGCCAAGTGAATGTGGGGAGGTCTCACCTCTGCCAGCTCCCACTGTGCCTGGGTCCTAGGGACAAAGATATGAAAGTGGACTTTGCAAGTGGCTTAGGCAGCACATAAGACTCTTCTGGGCCGGGTGCGGTGGCTCACACCTGTAATCCCAGCACTTTGGGAGGCTGAGGTGGGTGGATCACGAGGTCAGGAAATCGAGACCATCCTGGCTAACATGGTGAAACCCCGTCTCTACTAAAAATACAAAAAAAAAAATTAGCCGGGTGTGGTGGCGGGTGCCTGTAGTCCCAGCTGCTCGGGAGGCTGAGGCAGGAGAATGGCGTGAACCCGGGAGGCGGATCTTGCAGTGAGCCAAGAACGCTCCACTGCACTCCAGCCTGGGCAACTGAGTGAGACTCCGTCTCAAAAAAAAAAAAAAAAAAAAAAGACTCTTCTGGAGAAGTTGTTAGCAATGCAGATCCCAGCTCCAGTCTCCCCAGGGCTCCCTTTGGTTTGGGACAGGCCCAGGAATCTGCATTATTAACATATGTCCCTGAGGTTTCAGCTGTCTCCTGAGAAACTCTGTGCCAGGTGGTGTCTGTGCCAGCATGGCTGCCTCTGCCCTCTTATGAGGTAGACCCTGGTGCCGCTGCATCTCTGGCTATGAGAGGGGGCAACTGGTAAGCCTGGTGCACCCCAGGTCAATGGCAGGGAGCTGGATTCATTCAGAGCAGCCCAGTCTGGGGCCCTCAGGACTTCTCTGCCAGCTCCTTCTCAGGCTCCTGCCAGCCCAGAGAAGCGGCTCCAGCCCCAGCCCAGGCATAAAAATGGGGCTGCTGACAGCCTCCTCCTTCCATGACATGGATGGCCAGGCCCTCCCTCTGCTCCCACAGACCCTGCCTTGTCCCCAGGGATTTGTCTGCCTGTAGGGTGGACACACTTCCCCGCCTCCCCGCCAGATCTCAATTGGACCAGCCAGTGACTCACAGCCTCACGCAGAGCGCTTGGCACCTCCTAGGCAGACGATGCTTGTTGCATTCCCTGGCCCTTAGAGGAGGCAATCAATGACAGGGCGTGACTGGGGGCCACCCACCCACCAAATTATCTCCTTTGTGGATGCCTGAAATTCCACTATTAATACTTCATTGTTTTGGAGGATATTATGGCCTTATCTCAGTTCCACTCTTTAAATATAAGCCCCTTGGGATGTATAACATACCTGAGTATGGATGAGCACGTCAAAACACGTTCCTTTCCCAAAACAGTGATCCAAGTTCTCAGGCTCCAAGCTCAGCACTCTTTCCAATGCCAGACACTTTCAGTCACTCAACAAACGTGATCAGGCCCCAACTCTGTGTTGCAGCCCAATGTCTGGTGTTGAAATCTGCCAGACATGGTTCTGCCCTCGAGGCACATAGCAGAGATTCCCCACATGTAATCGGAATGCGCGACTCTCTGCATACGTAGCATCTTGCAGAGGCCTAGCACACAGTGGGAGCTCACTACATATTTGTTGAATGAATGAAGCTCTAGATCTACAAAAATAAGGCACTACAGTAGCAGAGATGTGAGCACAAACTCCAGAGCCGACTTCGTGGGTTTGGTTTCCGGCTTTGTCACTTACCAGCCATGGGAACTTAGGCAAATTTCTGTACTTTTCTCTGCCTCAGTCTCCATGTTGGTAAAATGGGAATAATAATGGTTGTTATGAGGATTCTCTGCGTTTATCTTTGTAAAGTACTTAGAACATTTCCTGGCACACAGAAAGCACGATGTACGTGTTTGTTAAATAACCAAAACTCAACAATCATGATTGAATACACATGGAAGGTATTCGGTAATGTTTGTTGGCTGGTCTAAGGGCTTACACATGGCAGGGATGGTGTTTTACTATTCTCCATATCCTCATAGGCTGGCACAGTGTAGACATCAGTAAATGTTGGTTTACTGGACTAACCCTGCCCTCCTGGACCCATCTTTGATTTTCCAACCAGGAGATGTATGCCTCAGAGTGCTGGATACCGCAGCAGGGCTGGTGCATTTGGGCTGGGTTCTAGGAGATGCAGTCGTAAATCTAGTTGCTGTCGAGTTCCCGCAACAGGCTTTTTTTCTGCCTGTTTGGGTGTAGACAGAAACTGTCAATACAGAATCGATCTTTACGAGGCAGAGACTAATGCGCAGGGTGGTGAGGCATGGGGAGGAGGGAACTGGGAACAGCTCATACTTCTTATAACTTCCCCCACGGTTCTGGGCATGTGATTAGCACTTGGTAAATACTTATTAATGATGTCCGAGTGTGGTTTAGAGCAGCCATTCTTTTCCTGACCATCCTGAGCTCGCTGTGATGTGTCACCTCCAAGCCTCTGTTTAGGCTGGTCCTACAGCTCAGAACATCTTCTCATTGCCCTTTCTCTTTTCTAAGTTCCCTCTGCCCTTCAGTGTTCAGCCTTGTTCACATGGCTTTTCCCTAGATCTTGGTCGAATTTGTGTTCAGTAGCTTCCCTTCCATGCAAACAACACCCCAGCTCCACCTAACTACTTATAGATCTTTCATTTATTCATTCAACAAACATTCACTGAGAGCCTACAACAGTCCCTCAGCAAACACTCATTTAGTGTGTTAGACACTGCACAGGGATCTCTGCACACCAAGCTTACAGTGTGGGGGAGAAAATGGAAAGTCAACAAATAAACAGTCACAAGATACGAAGGAGGTGGAGGTTTGTCGTGTGATCACAGAACATGGAGACCTAACCTAGTCCTGGGGTTCAGGAATGGCCCGTGTTAGAAGGTGAGGTTTAAGCTGAGTTTCCAAGAACAGATCTGAGCTAGAAGGGTGAAGGAAGGGAGAGAGCAGGGCAGATTTTTTGACTTGATACTGAGGATAGTGAGGGGTTTGAAATGGAGAATCAGATATTGGGATGTCAGTTTTCAATATGAAATGAGGTTGATGTTTTAAAATATATAACTGGTGATTTTTACTTTTTTTTAAAATCAGCTACACTGAGGTCTACTTTACATAATAAAATTCACCAATTTTAAATGTACAATTCAATCATTTTGGGCAAGGGTATATAATTGTATAATTACTACCGTCATCAAGATATAAACATTTCCATTACTCCCCAAAGTTCTCTCATGCCCTTTTGCAATCAGTCCCTCCCCTCCACCCCACCCAGTCCCAGGCAACCACGGATCTGCTCTAAAATCTACACACTTGCCTTGTCTAAACTTTCCTATAAATTGACTCACACAGTGTGTTGCCTTCTGTGACGAGCTTCTTCCACTTATTACAGTGCTTCTGAGAGTCCTCTGTGTGTGTATCAGAGCTGGTTCCTTTTTCAGTGCTGAGTAATAATCCATTATATGGTTGTATCTTTCACCAGTTGATGGCCATTCAGGTTGTGAGGAGGCTGCTTTGAATCCTCCACTCCTCCTACCCTAAAGCATATTGTCTTGCAGCCTTTCCACCTCCAAGAAAAGTGCAGAAGGCTTATTGCCTGGGGATGAAGAGAGCAGGCATTCATTAGAACAAAGAGGCCAGGCTGACTTTCTTAGGTTTGCAGTGAGAAAAGGGTCGCAGAAGCCAGCCTTGTGAAGAGAGAAAAAGTTTTTTTTTTAATATCCAAAGCTCCTTCTGAATTCACAGGCTGGGCCTGACCAGCTTGGACCAGAGAGCTTTACTGTGAGCCTTAGGGAGAGGGAACCTTCACAGGATGCAAGAGAAGCTCCCCACCTAGAGAAAAGGGAACTTAGATGTCCTTCTAGGGAGAAGGGAAGGAGCAGGAGGTGGAACAGGCCCCAGCCCAGTGCTGAAGCTCGGCTGGGTCTGTTGGGGAGGAGAGGAGACAGAAACACTCAGGGGCACTTTGGGGAAGTGGAGGGGGAATTTGAGAGCATCGGGCCCATGCCATCCCCTGCCAGCCTTCTTGGCTCACGTAGACACCAAGGGAGGTGTCTAGAGCAGCAGGCCCAAGAGAGCCCTGCTGGTTCCCAGAGGCCTATGAGTGACATTCACAAGGTCCGTAAGTCCTCCTGTGCCTCTCAATGGCGTGGGGAGCAGTGAGGAGCTTCAGAGGAGCCCAGAGGATGAGGACAAAGAGGCCACAGGGAGGCGATGGCAGGGCCCACCATCAGCAGCAGGGGCGTGGGCACACATCTGCAGGCCAGGAGGAACCAAGACTGCGCCAGCAGATTCAGCAACCAGAGAGGCCAAAGCTCAGAGATAAGTGACTCAGTACACCCGAGGCCCTGGGGTGGCGGGGGGGGAGCAGAGGACACAGACGAACGAGCAGTCATTCCCCTGCCACCATGAAGATATGCATGTGCCCCCAAATGCACACCTAGATCGGGAGGGGAAGCTCTGGTGTGGGTATGAGGAGAACCCTTGCAGGACAGCATCACCTTGGCCTTGAAAGACCAAGGTACCAATTCTCATGGCACATACGCTTTGAGACCAAATGCCTGGGTTCAAATTCAAGCTAGGCCAATTACTAAATGTGCAACCAGAGGAAAATTCCTTACTCTCTCCGTGCCTCGGTTTCCCCATCTGTAAAATGGGATTCATACTACTACTTACTGCATAGGGTCACTGGGGCCTTTTAAATTGGTAACATCAGTTTCTTTGTTTGTTTGTTTTACCTGCTGTCAGCAGCATGAGGAGCCTTATGAGGAAGTTGGAGTCAGTAAGAGAAAATGACTTTTGTTTCTGTACCTGTGTGGTACCTCTCTGTTGGAGTGGGCACAATTCTTTCCTGCTGTAGAAGGCCACCTTGGCTGAAGCATGGGGGATGGAGTGGCAGAGGTTACCCTGGAGGCCAGAGGACTGTTGTATTTGACACCTTCCTCTGATGCAGTCAGAGTCTATAGAGATGGGACACCGGCATCAGCATTTTAAAAGATCTGCCCCCGCCGCCACCCCTGACGATGTCAATGTGCGGCCAAGGTTGAGAACATCGGAAGGGGTTTAATGTTCATACAAACCATCTGAGGATGTTGTGAAAATGCAGATTTCAGTCCTTAGGTCCAGGGTGAGGCCGAGAGTCTGATGTCAACGCTACTGGTCCACAGGCCACACTTTGAATAGCAAGAATCTCCAGATGATATTGAGGAGGTGGAATCAACAGGACTTGCCGATGCCTGGATATGGGGGAGGGGAGGGGGGCAGTATTCCAGGAAAAGCTCCAGTTTTCTGGCATCAGTAACCGAGTTTTGGAATCAGATGCCAATGGGGCATGAGTTGTGGGAGGTGGGGTAGAGGCTAAGCCCAGTCTTGGGCCCATTCAACAGAGTTGTCCGTTGGCCTGGAGCTCAGCAGCCAGTATGAATTCGAGATTTAGATTCGGAAGTCACCAGTACACTGCTAATATCAGCTTGACTCTACTGAGCGCTAACTATGTGTTGGGCTCCAGTGTAAGCATTTCACATATATTAACTCACTAAAAGGCCCCAGTAACCCTATGAAGTAGGTAGTAGTATGAATCTCATTTTACAGATGGAGAAACTAAGGCATGGAGAGCACGGAATTTTCCTCTGGTTGCACATCTAGTAATTAGCTTAGCTTGAATTTGAACCCAGGTGTTTGGTCTCAAAGTGCACATGCTGACCAACATCCCATGTGCCACGAGAATGGAAGGGCTCCCCCAGGGAGCCAGTGTCCAAAGAAGAAAGGATGTTCTAGGCGTTCCGAGGAATGCCAGTCCCTAAAACTTACTTTGCATCAGACGCTTACAGTGTCCTGAGGATACTTAAGACCTTTTGGTCACTTTTGGTCACAAGAGACAGGAGCCCAATTCAAACTCCCTAAAATAGAAAATGGGATTCATTGGCTTGAGTAAGTTGAAAAATCAGAAGACAGATCTGAATCAGGGGTATGCTTGGATCCAGGCACTCAAATGACGTCAAGAGCTTGTTTCATCCCTCAGCTCTTCTTTTCGGTGCCAGAGTCATTCTCAGGCATCCTCTCCTCCGTGTGACAATGATGCCCCCAACGGCTCCAGGCTCCTCTCCTACCCCTTTAGCAATCCTCGTGGAAAGAGCCAGGTTGTTCCTGCAAAGTCCCGGGATGATGCTCGCTTGCTCTGATTGGCCCAGCATGGGTCATGTGGCAGCTCCTGAGCCAATCGCAGGAGCCGATCACGGAAGCTCACTAGAAATGGTAACGAGACAGAGGGACACAGGGCGACTCAACAGATATGCCGTGATTTTGCCTCAGAATCTTTGTCCTTGCTGTTCCCTCAGCTGAGACTGCCACCTCCGCTCCCTGCCACACACACTGTCGTACTTATGGAATCCTACTCATTCCTCAGCGCCTGGATGCAGCATCTCTGTTCCTTCTAGTGCTTTCCCAGCAACCTCTGCCGGAGTCGTTATCAGATGCCTGTTACTCACCGACTCCGATCCTCTTGTCCTCCTTGTCCTCAGTCCTAAGGCAGTGTCCTGTTCCAGCTTTTCTTGGGCCCGACAGGCTTTTCACAGGCGCAGCTTCCTGCCCACTCTGGCACTTCCCTCAACTGTGCCTCGGGACGCCTGTGTGGCCCACGCCCACGTGTGCACAGCCTAGAAGTGTAGGAGAGCCGTCGCTCTGTGCGCAAACCTCTGGCCAATGAGAGATGGGAGCCAGTGCATAGATGGTCTCCTTTTCGCTCCACCACTCACCCCCAAGGGACGTACATCCCGAGACATAGTGTATACAGCATCCCAGGGCACAGTTCACGGATCTGGCCACCATGTCTCTCGTCTGTAGCTGGCTTGATCACACGATCTTCTACAGCTCCTCCCCTTCAAGTAATAGCGCAAGAGCCCTCTGTCTCAGGCTTGGTTTTAGAGAAGGGATCTGGGCTAGGACAGAATTACTCTTTCCCAGTACTCCCGTAACTCTTGGGCTTTGCTTCTCGAATAGTCAAATTAAGTTCACAGCAGCGTTATAGTTACTGCTTTATGTCTGCCTCCTCTAGCTCACCAGGCTGCAGGAAGGCTGGACACATTACAGCACTTAAGGAAATGCTTCAAATGCTTGGAAATGCAGGGGATGACTTAGGGTGATGTATGAATGGACATTTAATATCAGTATGGGAAGGACGCTATCCCTTTTCGCTCAAACTTTATTAAGGTATGGATGAAGACCAACAATCTGCACATATTTAAAGTGTCCAATTCGATCCGTTTTGACCTGTGTATTCCAATCATGGGGCCATCACTATAATTGGGATAACAAATAATTCCATCACTCCCAAATCCACGGATCTGCATTCTGTCACCATACAGGAATCCTATATAACTAGAGTCGCAGAGCATGTATTTTTGTCTGGGTTCTTTCACTCAACAAAATTATTTCAAGATTCATCTATGATGTCGTGTGTATCGATAGTTTATTCATTTTAACTACTGAATCGTAGTCCCTTGTATGTATATACTACAATTTGTTATTAACAATTCATTCATCCGTTGATGAACATTTGGGTTGTTCGTCATTTTTTGGTCTTACAAATGAAGTTGCTATGAACATTTGCAGTTGAGTTTGTGTGAACACACATATTTCCTTTTCTTTAGGGTAAGTACCTAGGAATGAAATAGTTGGGTCACATGGTAGGTATGTGTTTAACTGGTTGAGAAACAAACTACTAATATTTTCCAAAGTGGTTATACCATTTTACACTCGCACCAACTGTGTGAGTGTTCCGTTTCAACAATATTCGGTATGGTTGGTCTTTTAAATTGTAGCCATTTTAACAGGTGTGTAATAGGTGTCAATGGTATCTCATTGTAGTTTCAGTCATGCGTTGCATAATGACATTTTTGTTAAACAACCACATAAAAGAGAGTGGTCTCATACGATTATAATACCGTATTTTATCGTACCATATATATTATAATACTGCACCTTTCAATGGTTAGATATACAAATACTTAACCATTGTGTTACAGTTGCCTACATTATTCAGTACAGAAACACACTGTACAGGTTTGTAGCCTAGGAAAAATTGGCTCTGACACATAGCCTAGGTGTGTGGCAGGATCTATCATCTAGGTTTGTGTAAGAACACTATGATGTTCAAACAACGACAAAATTACCTAACGACATATTTCTCAGAACATACCCTCATTAAGTGATGCATGACTGTAATTGATCTCTAATGATTATTTTGAGCATTTTTCACATGCTTACTTGCCATCCAGATATTTTCTCTGGGGAAACATCTGTTCAAATCTTTTGCCCGTTTTTTTGTTGGGTTATTCATTTTCTTATTTTTGAGCGTTCTTTATATATCCCAGATACACATCTCTTAACAGATATGTGATTTGCAAGTAGTTTCTCTCAGACTGTGGCTTATCTTTTTATTTTCTTAATAGAGTCTTTCAAAGGGCAAAAGTTCTTAATTTTGACAAAGTCCATTGTATCCTTTTTTTTTTTTCTTTTATGGATAGGGCTTTTGGTGCTGAATCCAAGAAAGTTTTGCCTAACCCAAGATCACAAAGATTTCCTCCTATACTTTCTTCTAGGACTTTTATATTTTTATGTTTTATACATAGGTATATGATCCATTTGAGTTCATTTTATATTTAGTGCAGTTTACAGCTCCTGCGGAAAGCTTTCAATCTATCACCATAAGTATGGTCTTGGTTCTAGATTTTTCATAGATAACTTTTATCAGATGGAGGCCTTCATATTTTCATGGTTCTTTGTGTCTTTTTTTTTTTTTTTAAGATGGTGTCTTGCCCTTGTCGCCCAGGCTGGAGTGCAATGGTGCGATTTTGGCTCACTGCAATCTCTGCCTCCAGGGCTCAAGCGATTCTCCTGCCTCAGCCTCCTGAGTAGCTGGGATTACAGGCACCCACAACCATGCCAAGCTAATTTTTGTATTTGTAGTAGAGATGGGGTTTCACGGTGTTGGCCAGGCTGGTCTTGAACTCCTGACCTCAGGTGATCCACCCACCTTGGCCTCCCAAAGTGCTGGGATTACAGGGGTGAGCCACTGCACCCGGCCAGTTCTTTGTGTCTTGAATAATTTTGAATTGTTCCTTGGACATTGTGACTGTTCTTGTTTGTTTTTTCTTTTTTTAATTTTCAGACAGGATCTAACCTTGTTGCCCAGGCCGGTCTCGAACTCCTAGCCTCAAGCAATTCTCCCACCTCGGCCTTCCAAACTGCTGGGCTCATAGGCACGAGCCACTGCACCCAGCCATCATGACTGTTATGTTGTGTAGAGGGGGATCATTATTATCTCCTAGAGAACATTGAGTTTTTCCTAGAGCAGCCAAACAACCTGCTAGATTCAGACTTACTTGGGTGGTGGTTGGACTCCCAGTCCAGTCCTCTGAGGCTTAGCCATGTTGATTTGGACCTGTTCAGTGTGTACGCAGTTCTGGGATAGGCTGAGACTTGTCCGGGTGGCTCAGATCTCAGTCCAGTTCTCTGAGCCCTGCCATGATTGGAGCTGTCTAACAACCCTTTGAGATTCACAAGGCAAAAATCAACCTCCTCACCTGGGGGATGAGGCATTTGGAGCTCAAAGCCCCAGAGGTGCTCAGGGGCAGAGACCACCTGTAGGGGGCACCTTCCTCACCTGCTGTGAGGTCTAGGAAAGCCCAGATCAGTGATGATGGAGGCGGGAGGCTGCCCAAGCCTCTTTTCTCCACACAGTGGAGTCGTGAAGCCAAAAGTTGACCTCTCCAGCCACACCCTGGCTTGGGCTGAGGTCTCTAGCTCCTGGCCTGCCTTGGGCTCTTCTCCCGTGGAGGGGCCACCCCACCCCCCACTCCCAGATGACACACACTCTGACTCAGATAGCCTGTCCTCATCCTTCCGGCCATGACCCAGGGGGCTGTGGTGGGGGTAGAGGAAGGAAGGGAACAGTCCAAGGAAAGGGTGATCCCATCTCTCTTGTCTCTGGGGCTCACCATGAAGTCAGCAGAGTCCCAGCTGCTGATGTCAGGAGCGAATAGGACTAACAACCCACATGTATTGAGTGCTTGCTCTGCACCAGCACCACACAAGTGCCTTACATCCATAGCCTCCTCAACTCCTTATCATAACCCTTTGAGGCAGGGGCTGAAATGACACCCATTTCAAAGATGAAGAAACTGAGGCCCCAGAAAGCGAAGTCCCTTGCCCAAGGTCACAAGACTGGTCACGGCTGAGACAGGACCTCAGAGCTGGCTCCATCTCTCTGTGACCTAGGCTGCTCCAGCAACTGAACCAGCTCCCAAATGCTCTACTGTGCTCCCTCAAAACCCCCTACCTGCCTAATGCCACGCGCAGGTGCAAGACCTCTACCACAGGGATGCCCAGAATAATGAGCCTTCTCCAGCCCCCAACCCAGAAGAGAAGAGGAGCAGATTCCCAGGGGCCCTCTGGCTAAGCAGGCGCCAGCCTCCAACCGGAAATTAACTCAAAGGAAGAAGGGAGCCGGCTCTGGATACAGAGAGATGAGGCTGATTGTTTTCTGTTCTTCATTAAGTAACAAAGGGAAAAACCAACTGTGCGTGGTGTGTGAGCTTCCCCACTGGCACCACCCCAGACTCCTGGAACATCTTTATCCACTTACCCAGGGATTCAGGAAATTCTCTTCCAAGCCAGTTTTATTGGAGATTTTGGAAGCAAAGCTCACAGTCTCCCAATCAATAACAGATGAACAATGCTCACATTGCATTTTTTGGGGAGGACGTTTAGCCCGGGCTTGTCCCATCTGAAGAGCCTGCCCTTGGACATCCCTATTTGATCAGACATTGCTGGGAAATGAACTTCAGGGCAATTCTAGAAACCAGAGTCATCGGCATGAGGGTGCAGCAGGAAAGGGCGTCCTGGTCTGGGCCAGGCTTGGGGAAGCCCCATGTCTTGCAAAGGTTAGGGTCTGACCCCCCAGCTTCCCCCTGGCCTCAACTCTCTCCCCCACCTCCTCCCTGGCTTATCCTCCACATGTGTTCTGCATGGGTATCGAATCTGCAGCCCATAAAGAATCAATCAAATCCAGTCTGGGCTCAGCCAAGGGCTGTGGCGCCAAAGTGCTAATGGAGGAAGGCCGGGCAGCCAGAGGGGATGGCAGGCCTGGCGGTGCAGCAGCCATTTCAGCATAAGCCTTCTTCCCACCCACACTCCATCCCATAGATACATGGAGCTGCAGAAGATGGCCCAAGAATGGGAACCGAGACCATCTCGTGATTCTCCATCTCTGCCTTCTCCACAGCTGGAGGGGTTGGGAGGGGTTGTGGGAGGAGAGCAGGGACACCTCCAGGGAACATAACATTTTTGTTACCATCAGACCATCTACAGTGCAAACAAACTACTTAGAGTGGGAAGCAGAGTCCAAAGCTCATATCCTTCATCTCAGCAACACTTATCGAGCACCTACAGCATGCCAGGCGGGGGGAGGGTAAAGTCCAGGCACCTCCCACTTGCTGGAGTTTACATTCTAGCAGGTTTATTCAGCATCTCTGTCAAGAGAAAAGAAAAACCAAGAAAAACTATATACATTTGGGGACCCATCAAGGCATGATGGTTTTTTCCTAGTGCCACTGTGGAGCTTCCATCACTCCCATGGCCAGGTCATTCATGCCATTCCCACCTGTCTGTCAAAAAATCTGCTAAATAAGTTGGCCCTGCCTGAGTCATGCCCATCATCTGGGAGATATTTGTTGCGCACCAACTAGGTTCAGGGCCCTGGTGGACATATGTTCTGGAAGCAAGAGGCAGGCCAGAATTGGAGCACCCAGTGGTGGAAAGCATGCTGAGGGGCTGTAGGAAAGCTTCCGTCTGCAGAGAGGGAGCCCCTCCCCAGCAGGGCGGAACCAGCCCAGGTCCACAAGGCACAAATTCTGGTGCTAGCCCAACTCTGCCAGTGAATCACTACGTGACTTTGGGCCAACCTGTGTTCCCCTCTGAACCTCAGTTTCCCCATCTGTAAAATGCGATGATGCATATATGAGTGTTTTCCTGGTATGGTCTTGCTTCAGAATCATCTCAGGGTGTGGGAGTTGGTGAAAATGCAGGTTCCTGGGCCCCACATCAGGCCTTTGGCAAGGGTTCTCAGGAGGTGGGTCTAGGAGTCTGCATTTGTAACACATTCCTCTTGGGGTTTCCGATGCCCCAAAGTTTGAGCAAGACTCCTGGAGGAGACGGTGTCCAAGTGCTTGGCAAACGGGTCAATTCTGCTACAAAAGAAGGCAGCTGATGGGGGCACTGATGGTCAGGGGAAACTCTCTGGAGGAGGCAGAAATGAGCTGGGCCTGAAAGCCTAATAACAGGAACGATAATCGTGCTATTGCTTGCGAAATGGCTTTCAGGCACCAGGCCCTGTGCTAAGTGCTTTATGTGCATTACTTCATTTAACCGTCACGATAGCCCTGGAAGAGAAGACTTCTTATCCCCATTTCATAGACGAGGAAGCTTAGGCTCTGCAATGTTTAAGTGACTTGCCCAAGATATTTGGATGCCCTCTGAGACACACTGCAAAATCCTCCCTAACAAAATACCACAGGCTACTCAGGGACCTCCTGAAACCTGGAGCCATAGAGGAGGTCTTTCTGGAACAGAAGGCTTTGGTCCCTGAGGCCTAGAGGACAAGAGTGGCTTGTTTCCTAGCATACATCTTTCACTCACTCACTTCCTAAATCAGTCATTCACTCACTCGCTGTTTTCTTTCTCTTTCATTAACTCATGTACTTATTCACTTGTTAATTCATTTGTTTAATCACCCAGTCTGTTTGCAACAGTCTGTATTTCTGGACTGTATTCATCAGGATTCTTTTATTACAAGTGGCAGAAACACAACTCAAATTGATTCAAGCAGAAAAAGAAATTTATGAATACTTTTATCTGACATGTCCAAAGGAGAGGACAGCTTCAGTCAGGACTGGATCTAGGTGTTCAGATGTTATCGTCAAGAAACTCTCCCTACAGCCTTTGGCTCTGCTTTCTTCTGTGTTGGCTTCACTCGTAGACAGGTTTTTTGTGTTTTCCTTTGGTTGTAAAGTTGCCTACAAGCAGCTGCAGGCCTGTGTCCTATCAGCTTAGCCACCTCTGCTCAAGGAAGAGGCCTCTTTCCCAGGAGCTCCAGCAAAAATCCCAGGGAGGCCTCACATTGGCCTAGCCTGAGTCACATGCTCATCTGTGAACCAATCACTGTGGTTAGAGGAATCAGGGATCTGATTGGCAGGCCTGGTTCTGGGATGATGGTGTCAACCCCAGTGAATCACACATACTGAGCATGGAGGAGGGTTAGTTCCCCAAGGAAACTTGGTATGTGTATTAGACCATTCTTGCATTGCTATACAATACCTGAGACTGGGTGATTTATAAAGAAAAGAGGTTTAATTGGCTCATGGTACTGCAGGCTGTACAGGAAGCATGGTGGCAGCACCTGCCTTTGGTGAGGGCCACAGGAAGCTTCCAATCATGGCGGAAGGTGAAGGCTGAGCAGGTGTATCCCATGGCTGGAGCATGAGCAACAGAGTGACGGGGGAGATGCTGTGCTTTCAAACAACCAGATCTCTTGTGAACTCAGAATGAGAACTCACTTGTCACCAAGGGGATGGCACTAAACCATTCATGAGGGATCTGCCCCCATGATCCAATCACCTTCCACCAGGCACCACCTCCAACACTGAGAATTGAATTTCAACATGAGATTTGGAGGCGAGAAACATTCAGACCACATCAGCGTTCTAGCACTAAGAAGATAAAACTCTTTCATTACCCTTTCATTTGCTCCTAAATGCTGGCAAAATTTAGGGGTGTCTTCTACACAGGAGTCAGAGGTTCGCGTTGTCCTGGACTCCTCCCACCCAGTTCCAATTTGACTCCAGACACATCCACCCTGTCTCTGTGATTTCCTCTTGGTTTCATGACAGAGTTAGGGGAAATGGCCTCTTCTGGTTTGGAAAGGCCAAGCCATGATGTCCCTCTGTGGCTGGGACAATGACACCGACAGCTACTGCTTCCTGGGCATTCACTGAGTGCCTGGCTAAATGCTTCACGGACACGTCCTCCTTAATCTTGCCAGTGGCCTGAAGTGGGCAGGGTGGGAGAGTTATTCCCATTTTACACTCGAGGAATCTGTGAGTCAGAGAAGTGAAGGACTTTCAGCTGCAGTCACAGCTGCCAAGTGACGGAGCTCGGCTTCAACCCTGGTTCTATGCAAGGCTAGAGTCCACACTGTCCATCTCTGCTCTGATGAAGGCAAATTCCTGCCCACAAGTGAAGTTTGGTTCTGTCTGGAGTAAGAGAGCGGGGAGAGGGCAGGGTTGCCAATTTGGAAGTGGTCAGAAAGAAACTTCCACGGTGCTGGAGGTTTCTTGAGACTCACCCCCCGGAACAAGGCCCTGATTTCCATTGCACCAGCCCCACGGATGCGGCTTGTGAGGGGGCAGGCTGCATGGGGACAGGCCTGCAGGGAGCAGGGCTTTGGCAGGGCACACCCTCCAGGGCTCATCTCAAGCTTCCTGGTTGTAGGGTAACCGAGGTCACTAGGCAGCTGGGGAGGGGTGGGAACCAAATGTTTGCAGAGCATCCACTGTGTTCCCAGAACTGTGCTGGGCTAAGTCGGATACCAGGAATCATGACTGTCATAATCATTGCGGGCAGAGATTCTTAGGATGTTAGTGCAACAAGCAACCCCAGAGGCCAGTTTGCTCGGGGCTTTCAAACTCATGGCCATCAGGGCCAGTCAGGCGACATTCATAAGTACAGCAGGAGGGGCATGAAGCCTGGTATGAATGGAGCATCGCTGGGAATAGGAGAGCACAGTCCCCTCTCTAAAGGGGACGGCCACCACGGCCACCACTCAGCATCTGCCATGTGGAGCCGTGGGACTTGGGCTGCCACATCTCCTGATTTTTCCAAGAGAACCTAGAAATCTCAGGTGAATGCCTCCAGTCTTTAAAATCAGATTTGGGGGCCAGGCACGGTGGCTAATGCCTGTAATCCCAACACTTTGGGAGGCTGAGGCGAGCAGATCACCTGAGGTCAGGAGTTTGAGACCACCCTGGCCAGTGTGGTGAAACCCCGTCTCTACTAAAAATACAGAAATTAGCCAGACGTGGTGGCACATGCCTGTAATCCCAGCTACTTGGGAGGCTGAGGAAGGAGAATCGCTTGAACCCAGAGGCGGAGGTTGCAGTGAGCCATGCCATTGCACTCCAGCCTGGGCGACAAGAGTGAAAACTCCATCTCAAAAAATAAAAAAATAAAAAATAGAAGCAGATTTGGGCTAGGCGTGGTGGCTAACACCTATAATCCCAGCACTTTGGGAGGCCAAGGTGGGAGGATCACTGGAGCCCAGGAATTTGAGACCATCTTAGGCAATGTGGTGAGACCTCATCTCTACAAAAAGCACAAAAATTAACTGGGCGTGGTGGCCGGCACCTGTATAGTCCCAGCTACTTCAGTGGCTGAGGCGAGAGGATTGCTTGAGCACAGGAGGTTGAGGCTGCAGAGAGCCGTGTTTTTGCCACTGCTCTGCAGCCTGGGCAACAGAGCAAGAACTTCTCTAAATAAATAAATAAATAAAAATAAATAAAAACAAATTTGAATTACAGAAGGACACTATGTAGGCTAAACTAACATGTCTGCAGGTTTAGTGACCTCACCTTGCTTTACCATGGGGGATACTGAGGCCCAGAGAGGGGATGCAATGTGCTCACGGCCAGAGCAAGAACCAGATCTTTTGCCTTCTAGGACTGTGGTCCTGACCCTGGGCCACTGGGCCTCTTGCGTGTGTCCGGCATGGGGCAGTTCACACAGCACTTCCGTGCCCAGGATCTTGGTTAGTTTTCATCTCAACCCCAGGAGGAGGCAGGGTGGGGGCAGTCACCTCCATTTTATAGATAAGGAAGCAGAAGCTCAGAAGAGCCCAGGATGGTGCCCAGACCCCACGGCTAGTAAAAGGACTGCAGACACCTGGTTCCCCCCACAGAGTCTGCCCTCCTGCTTGGTGTTCAGTCTTGTAGTCTGAGTTTCAGCCTGAGTCAGGTCTTCCAGAAGCCTGCAGCTTATCAGGAGAGAGATGATATGTATGGGTAAGAAACAAGACTCAAATGAAATATGCTCAGTGGAACACAAATGTGTGAGACAGGCAATGAGCAGGAAATCATGGCAGTAGCTGACTTGGGTAAGGTCCAGGGCTAAATGCTTTATGTGAATTATCACATTAAGTCTGCCCAACTACCCCCATGAGAGAGGTACTATTATTTTACTAAGGAAAACTAAGGCACAGAGGTTAAGAGACTCATCAACTTCATACAAAGGAGTTGATAGAGCTGAAATTTGAACCCAAATGGTCTGGATCCAGAAAGCCCGTGCTCTGGAAATATTACTAGGAAGTGGGCAGTTGGCTGGCACCAGCAGGGAGGATGCCTAGGGACCCCCCAGGAAGGTGGCTCAGCATGAGCAAATGCTTGGCAGCAGGAATCTGCCGGTTGATTGATGATCAGTAAATAATCCAGCTGGCTAAGGATGTCAGAGCTGGGCCAGTGCTGAGACCATGGATCCCAAGACCCTCAGTGTCAAGAGGATGTTCTGAAAGGTTTAGGCTGAAGGCCACACAGCAGCTTGGTGGAAGAATCAGGGCCAGATCCCAAGTATCTGATCTCCCACCTGCTTTTCCTGCTGCTCCCTTCACCGCTAGCTTTGCTCACACAATGCCCAGGTATGTTTGAATTTCCATGCATGGGATTTCCTCAAGGTGGAACCCACAAGTGTCAGAATCCTATCTGCCTCACATCTCTATTGCTTCATCCTGCGTTATCCTCCCAAAACTGAGGGGGTAAAAACAATAACAGTTGTATGATCTCTTGAGAGTCTGCATTTGACAGGGCTCAGCTGGTGGCTCTTCTGTTCCACATGGCACCCTCTGGGGGCTGCAGTCATCTGTGGGGAGCTCAACTGGGCTGGAATATCCAAGATGGCACATTCACATGGCCAGTGATTGATGCTGGCAGAAGGCTGGGAACTGAGCTGAAGTTGTCAGAGTGCCTGCCTGTGCCCTGCCCATGTGGTATGGGCTTCTCACAGCATGGCAGTTGGGTTCTAAGACAGGGCATCCCAAGAGTGAATATTCTAAGAGATTCAGGTGAAAGCTGTAAGGCATTTTCTGACCTAGCCTCAGGTTTTACACAGCATCACCTCTACAGCATTCTGTTGGTCAAAAAGAGGTCACAAGCCAATCCAGATTCAAGCGGAGAGGACTACACTAGGTGTGGACATTAGGAAGGATAGTCCATCTTTGGAGATCAGTTACTGCATTATCCCCCCAGACATTTTATTCACTTCTCCAACCTAGTTTCTTTCTTTCCCTCCCTCCCTTCTTCCATTCCATTCCATTCTATTCCATTCCATTCCATTCCTTTCTCTTGCTTTCTTTATTCAACTGGGTCATATCCAAGCTGTAGCACAGTGGTATAATCACAACTCACTACAGCCTCAAATTCCTGAGCAGTTCTCGTGCCTCTGCTTCTCGACTAGCTGATATTAGAGGTGCACACCATCATACCTGGCTAATTTTTGTATTTTTAGTAGAGACGGGGTTTCACCATGTTGGCCAGGTTGGTCTCAAACTCCTGACCTCATGAGATCCACCTGTCTCAGCCTCCCAAAGTGCTGGGATTACAGGCATGAGCCACGGTGCCATCATTTTTGTATTTTTAGTAGAGACAGGGGTTTCATCATGTTGGCCAGGCTGGTCTCGAACTCCTGGCCTCAAGTGATCCACTCACCTTGACCTCCCAAAGTGCTGGGCTTACAGCCATGAGCCACCATGTTCAGCCTGGTTCTCATAGTTTAGCATGCATCAGGATCACCTGGAAGACTTGTTAAAGCCCACACTGCTGGACTCCACCCCAGAGTTTCTGATTCAGTGGGTCTGGGGTTGGACCAAGAATTTGCATTTCTACCGAATCCCAGGTGATGCTGATGCTGCTGGTCCAGGGACCACACTTTGAGAACTCCTGGTCTGAAAGCTCCACAGGAGGAGAGAGATCATGTATCTTGTACCCTAATGCCTAGAATAGTGTCTGTGCATAGTTGGCGCTCATAAATACTTGTTAAGTAAACCAACTTAAAATCTCAGCAGTAAGGAGGCCGTTCCTGAGCCTCAGTGAAAATTAGCTGGCAGGGGAAGGAGGAATTTGGGCATGTTGGGGAGGAGCTGTGAGAAGGAATACTTAAACTCCTAGTGGCCCTGCTGTCTTAGAAGGCATACCCTCAGTGCCCAGAGCAGGGGCCGGGAAGCCCAGCAGGAGTTCAGAAGACACTCTGCAAGTTCACATTTCATTTAGCTTTGACCTTGGTGGGCTTTATGGTTTGGCCCTGCATCTTGAATTTCTCCTGTGATTCTCTCTAATCTATTTCTCCTTGTCATCAAGGGGTTATTTGCTGTGAGGAGAGCTGACAGCAGGTTCACCATGAGGAGTACCCCTCCCTCTGGGGCCCTGCCCATTTCAGAACCTCCCTCTGTTCTTTGCTGCCTCAGGGCTGGGAGATTCGGCAGAGGGTGCTGCCACAGTCAGCATGTTTTCAGTCTAGAGTCTCCTGGGAAGGCAGTAGGTCCGCTGGGGCTGAGACAACCTCATATAGCTGTAATCATTTTTGTTCTTTTCAGAGACAAGGTCTCGCTCTGTCACGCAGGCTGGAGTGCAGTGGTGCAATCATAGCTTACTGCAGCCTTGAACTCCTGGGCTCAAGCAATCCTCCCACCTTAGCCTCCCAGAGTGCTGGTATTACAGGCATGACTCATTGCAGCTGGCCTAGATTCTATTTTCTTTGCTTTTGTTTTTCGTGTTTTGTGTTTTTTTGAGACAGGGTCTTTTTGTGTCACCCAGGCTAGAGTGCAGTGGCAAGATCACAGCTCACTGCAGCCTGAGACTCCTGGGCTCAAACAATCCTCCTGCCTCAGCCTCCTGAGTACCTAGGACTACACTTGAACACCACCACACCCGGCCAATTTCTTTATATGTTATAGGGATAGGATCCTGCTATGTTGCCCAGGCTGGTCTTGAACTCCTGGGTTCAAGTGATCCTCCTGCTTTGGCCTCCCAAAGTGCTGGAATTACAGGCATGAGCCACCATGCCCGGCTTGTAATATTGATCATGACAACCAGAACTGCCATTTCTGGAGCTTACACGGGCCAGGCAGAGTGGAGGCACAGCACGCATTACTTCATTTGCACCTCACCAGGCCTCTGTAAGGTGGGTGTATGTTGTGATCCCTGTTTTACAGATAAGGAAACAGGCTCTGAGAGGTGTCATCACTTGCCTCAATTTGCATAGGCAAGGAGAAGAGGCAAAGCTGGGATAAACCTAGGTCTTTTTGACTAAAGAGTCCCAGATGCTTAAAATTTGTCCTATGGGAGGGAAATGGGTTTGGTGGCCATGCTGGCTCCCTGCTGCTCCTAAATCCCATCAGGCATGCTCAGACCTCAGGGCCTTTGCACTTGCGGTCCCCTCTGCCTGGAATGCTCTTCTCCTAAATGGGTGTCCGCAGACTGGGCTTCCCAGCCTCCTGTAGGTCTTGGATCAAACATCATCTTCTCAGTTAGGACTCCGTCACCTCCATACAACTGCAAAGCACCCCCCACTCTAGCGTCCTCTATCCTCCTCACCTACTTCATTCTCCTCCACTGCACTGCCCTCATCTGACATACTCTATGCCAAGCTTGTCCAAGCCAAAGCACATGGGCCACATGCAGCCCAGGACAGCTTTGAATGCAGCCCAACACAAATGCATAAACTTTCTTAAAACGTTATGATTTTTTTTTGCAATTTTTTAAAGCTCATCAGCTATCATTAGTGTATTTTATGTGTGACCCTAGACAATTCTTCTCCTTCCAATGTGGCCCAGGAAAGCCAAAAGATCAGACACCCCTTCATGCTTTACTTACTATGTTTATTGTCGTCTGTTCCCACTGGAATGTCAGCCCCATGGGGACAGGAAGCCGTGGCTTACTTTGTTCACGGCTACATCCCTAACACCTGGGAGAGCTCCTGGTGAATATCAGGAACTCATGGAGCATTTGTTGAGGAAAGAAGGGAGAGGGGAAGGAAGGAAAGAAGGAAGGAAGGAAGGAAAGAAGGAAGGAACGAAGGAAGGAAGGGAGGGAGGGAGGGAAGAAGGAAGGAACGGAAGGAGAGAGGAAGGAAGGAAGGAAGGGAGGAAGGAAGGAAGGAGGAAGGAAGAAAGGATGGAAGGAAGGAAGGAAGGAAATGGAAATTCTCAAAAGTCCCCCAATTTTTCTTACAGCAAAACTTCTCAGAGCCTTCATCATGCTCACATATATACTGTACATTTTAAGAAAGAGAGCTTTGATCATTCCTTACACTTACTGTATGGCAGAGCACTTCTTGGTAGAGCTGCCATTAATCTGACTGTCCCCAGGCATGTTCTACACTCCCCCGTGCTCTCGGGCTCTCCCTTCTCACCCCTGCCCTGCCTCCTGCATGGAGTGCACAACTAGGCAGTGAGGCGTATGGACACCTACCTGCACACCTGCTTGGTGGCTGTGTTGGAGATCTGCCTGTGTGACAACATTGGCCTGCTTGTGGAGATGCATGCCACCTTTGAATGGACCAATTGTCAAAGGCAGAGAAAGGCCAGCTCACCTTTGAAAGAGGCCACTCACCAGGCAAAAACAGGGTGGCCTGAACTTGGGACAAACAAAACAAGGCAGACAATGAATCCATTGGAAGCAGTTGGGAGCCGCAGGGTCTGTGAGAACTTGGCTTTGCTGCACTAGAAGGACAACAGGGAACCAGGTCACACTGGGACAGAAGTTTCCATGTCTTTTTTATCTGCAATCGAGCCAACAGTCCCGGGGGCCGAAGGACTCCGGAAGTCAAGGATGGTCTCATCCATTAGACCTTTGAATTCCCGAGGACCAAGCTGGACCAACCTGGACAGCTTTGTGCTTTCCCTTTACCTGCAAAGACCTCGCTGTTTAAAGAGAAATGGTGTCAAGAGGATACCCTTTGGAATCAACAGGGCTTGGTTCAAATCCTGATTCAGGCAGTGGCTGCTGAGTGACCTCAGGCAAGTTGCTTCACCACTCAGAGCCTCAGTTTCCTATAAAATGGAGCAATCACACCTGACTTACTTTCTCCCTCCTATTCTTCCTGCAGTCAGTCAGATTCATTCATACATCTGTTCATTTGTATGTTCATTCATGCATTCACTTCTTCTACACTTACCATTCTGGGCTTCTTTTCTTTTTCTTTTAGAGATGAGGTCTTGTATGTTGCACAGGCTGGTCTCAAACTCCTGGCTTCATGCAAACCTCCCACTTCTGGGCTCTTCTTTTTTGTTGTTTTTTGTTTGTTTGTGTGTTTGTTTGTTTGTTTGTCTGAGACGGAGTCTCACTCTGTTGCCCAGGCTGGAGTGTGGTGGTACAATCTCGGTTCACTGCAACCTCCGTCTCCTGGGTTCAAGTGATTCTCCTGCCTCAGCCTCCCCAGTAGCTGGGATTAGAGGCGTGTGACACCACGCCCAGCTATTTTTTTCGTATTTTTGGTAGAGACAGGGTTTCACCGTGTTGGCCAGGCTGGCCTCGAACTCCTGACCTAAAACGATCCACCTGCCTCCCCCTCCCAAAGTGCTGGGATTACAGGTGTGAGCCACCGTGCCCGGCCAACCTCTGGGCTCTTCTGATGATCCACAGTGATCATCCTTGGATGCCAACTCCCTCAGCATCCACCTCCCACACATGGCCCAGAGGAAGGAGCCCTGGGCGAGGCACATGAGGACCAGCTCCCTTGCTGCCAACATCTTGCTGTATCCCACACGGTGGTATTGGAGCTCAGTAGTTTCCTTTCTAAATAATTTTTGTTTCCCCTGATTTCCAAAGAAATAAGAAAACAAAAACCTCTAGAGATGCACTTCTAATACTTGGTGTATCTCCTATCAGTTTACATATGTGTGTGTATACATATTACATATACATGTAACAATGCATTACAGCTCTTAACAATATGCTGGGCTTTGCACTAAGCAAATTAAATGCATAATATCCTTTAATTCTTCCAATAGCTTTATTATGTTTGTACTATGATCATGCCTGTTTTCTAGGTGGGGAAACCATGGCTCAAAGTGGTTAAGAGCTTGCCTGGGGTCACACAGCTGCTAAGTGCTAGAAGTCTCACAGGTGGCAGGGGGCAGGTGGGCACAGTTACTTGGCTGGGCAGAGAAGGCAGGAAAAGCTGCAAAGAGGAGCAACTTTATATATATATATATATATATATATATATATATATATATATATATATATAATACTTTAAGTTCTAGGGTACATGCGCACAACGTGCAGGTTTGTTACATATGTATACATGTGCCGTGTTGGTGTGCTGCACCCATTAACTCATCATTTACATTAGGTATATCGAGGAGCAACTTTTAAAGCATGCAGAGAGGTACTCAGGTGAGCGTTGTCTTAAATAAATAATATATGCATACTGTACAAATTGAAGAATAGCAGATCAACAGAAGAGACTAAAAATGATCTCCGAACCCACCCCCATCCAAAAATAATCAGCTAGAATGCCGATAAATTTTTTCACGCCGGTTCCATTTAATTCTAATGCCTCTCATCTCCACGCTAGGGTGCCTCTTCTAGAAGCGCTTCGTAACAGGCTCCTTTCACTTAATAAGATGCCATAGCCATTTCTGCATGCAATTAAGTATTCTTTGGGGGGGGAAATAATTGTAAAAAATTGCATGATATTCTGAGTGTGGGGATCATTTATATCCAATAGATAGATTTGTCCCCAGTTTGGGATATTTAAATTGGATCTGTATTTTAGCTGTTGTCAATGACACTGGGATGAACATTCTTGTAGATAAATCTTTTCTCACATCCTCAGTTATTTCCCAAAAAATTCCTTAGAGAGGAATTGTTTTGTCAAAGAGTGTGCAAAATACTAAGCACTTGATGCCTATTGCCAGGATAGGTTAGGAAGGCCGCTTTGCATCCAGATTTGGTTGACCCAAACCTCTCAACTCTGCCCACTTCCGTGGACACAGCAGCCTGGCATTTGGAGCTAGAACTACAATCCCAGCTGTGTTTGGTTCAAGCAACTCTCCTGAGGTCCTTTACTCCACAACCCCAGCAGAATGTGGATATTTTGTCTACAGTATTGAATTCATTAAGGGGAGTTGCGGTATTAATAGGCATAAAGAACCTCAGCGTGAGTAACATTCGATCACTCCCTAAACGGTGGAGAGAATGAGATCAAGTCCTACCCAGGGCAGGAGACCTGAATTCTAATTCTAATCTGCCATGGACTCTCTGAGGGACCTTGTAAAAGTCACTTTACCTGTTTCCTACTTTTCAAAATGAGGGGTTTGGGCCAGGTGCGGTGGCTCAAGCCTGTAATCCCAGCACTTTTGGCAGCTGGGCCGGGATCGTGCCACTGCACTCCAGCCAGGGTGACAAGAGTGAGACTCCATCTCCAAAAAAAAAGAGCGGGGTTTGAATAAGACCACGGAGGAACCTTCCAGATCTAAAATGTGAAGCTTCATCCAGCCCCTTGATTTTCAGATGTTTTACTCACTAAGTTAATTGGAAATGACTATATTTAAACATTTGGGAACTCGAGACCCATCCTGGAAAGTATCTTGCTTAAGGTCATGCTGCAGATGAGCAGCAGCATCAGGGTCAGAGCCCAGGTGTCTGCTTTCCCAGGCCTTGCAGCTTCCTTTCTGCAACATGGATGACAACGGAAGTGTGCACACATCTCTCTGGAGGGATGTGTTTGTGCATGTGTAGTCACATGTCTGTCTGTGTACACCTGTCTGTGGGTGCCATTTCCGTGAGTGCTCACGTATCTGCCTACACACAGTTTTCTGCACACATATATGTCTTTGTGCACATGTATGTGTTTGTGTGTATGTCTGTGCATACACGTTTTCTGCATGTACACATTTATGTGTGCCATTTTCTGTGTGCACACGTGTCTATTGTGTACACATGCCAGTGTGTATGTACCTGCCTGAGTGTGTACGTACCTGCCTGAGTGTGTACATGGCCTTTATGCGTATATTTGTGTGTATGCACATCACTGTGTTTATGCCCATGCTGTGTGTGTACCTCTGTTGGTGAGGATGTGTACACATCTCTGTGTACATGTGCATTTGTGAAAGTCTTGTGCAGGGTGAGATGTTGACTCCAAGGCAAGCTCTGGGCTTGGTTTTCCCCTCTGCATGGGGGGCCTCCTGGCTGCTTGAGTTTCCAGTAAATGCTTCCTTTGAACACATGGGGTATCAGGTCATCCTTCAGTGGCAGCCGTGGACAAGGCGTCTCCTGCTCTGGGAATGCTGCTTGGACAACCCTCAGCAATGAACAAACCAGGACTCCTGCTTGGAGCTGGCCTTAGAACCACCCGTTCTCTCTTCCTTCAGCCGGGCAATCACTCCGTGAGTCACTTCGAAAACACACATGGGGTGCCTACCACAGACCACCCTTCATGCTGGGGCTCTGGAGAGACTGAGACGGGTGTATTAGTCTGTTCTTATGCTGCTATAAGGATATATCTGAGACTGGGTAATTTATAAAGGAAAGAGGTTTAATTGAATCACAGTTCTGCAGGGCTGGGGAGGCCTCAGGAAACTTACAATCATGGCGGAAAGGGAAGCAAACACATCCTTCACAGGGTGGCAGCAAGGAGATGTGCAGAGCGAAGCCAGGGAAAGCCCCTTATAAAACCATCAAATCTCGTGAGAACTCACTCACTACCACGAGAACAGCATGGAGGTAACCATCCCCATGATTCCATTACCTCCGAGGGGGTCCCTCCCATGACATGTGGGGATGATGCAAACTACAGTTCAAGATGAGATTTGGGTGAGAACACAGCCGAACCATGTCAGACAGGCAAGGCAGGCATGGGGGCAGGGGCCTGTTTGAGAGAAGCCATAGTCCAATGCCACGGAAAGAGGCCAGCAGCAGTGAGTGTCCTGAAACATCACAGGGCTCTGACGGACGGGAGAACCCAGGTCTGTGGAGGCACAGGTGGGTGGGGCACATGGGACAGGGCTACCTGGGCAGGCAGTGAGGGCGGAAAAGTTGCATGAACTTGGGCCTGGAGTCTCTTTAGAGCAGGTAGTGGTGGGTGGTAAGGACTGTCTCCTATTACTGATGCCTGCTCACTGTGCAAAATGAAGAAAAGCAGGTGAACAGGAGTAGAGTAAAATTGAACTCCAATCCCACCACCATTCAGAAATAGAGTTGAGATGGTGATATTTTTTTCTGTGGGGGGAGGGGGGGCCTGCATTTTTGCAAATCAAATTGGGATCACACAGCTATATTATTTGGCAACTTGCTTTGATGTTCATGCAATGCAACGTGTCATGAACATTTTTCCATGTCGTCAGCATAGCTTGGTGGCTCCAAGCATGAACAGTGAAGTCCTGGGTCAAAATCGGTCCAACCACTTGGATCAGGTAGTTGCCATCTTCTCTGAGCCTCACTTCCTGCATCTGTATGAGGAGAGAAAAGTGAGGCCTCCATCAAAGGGCAGGCCAGACCCCCCTGCAGGATCAGCTCTCCGGCTCAGCCTTGCCTCACACCACTCCAACCAGGGGCCATTTTCCTAAGTACCTGGCATCTTCTCCCTTAGCCTGGGATGCCCCTGCCCCACCTACTTGGAGGACACTTACTCTTCTTTCAATAATCAGAGCAACCTTGAGGATTAAATGAAGCAAGGTGATGTATATAGACAGAGTACCTGGCAAAATGACCGGCACATCTAAGGAGCTTACTTTTCTACAGTATCTTTGTTGATGGCTGCATACTATTCCAATGTATGATGAATTTCCCTCATTTGCTCAATAAATCCCTATTGCTGGACATTTAAGAAGTTCTCAGCTTTTTGCTTCTGTGAAAACACAACTGCTTGCTTCAATCATTGAAAGAAGAGCAAGTGCCCTCCAAGTAGGTGAGGCAGGGGCATTCCAGGCTAAGGGGGCAGCAAGAAGCAGCCAGGAGCTCAGGGTGGGGGCTGAGGCAAGGCTGAGCTGGAGAGACGGACAGGAGTCAGGTCCGGCAGTGGGGCTGTGCCCTGCGTCAGAGCTTAAACACTGGCCTCTGGGTGACAAGCCTGGCCCGGGATTAAGTAGAGTGAAATTGCTGCTCTTTGCAGGCCAGAGAGCAGGCGAAGGAATGAAGAGATGGAGGGGACATGTGGAAACATTGGGGTGATAAAGAGAAGGGAGGTGGAGGTGGAGAGAGGATGCGAGCCTGGCACTGCTCTGAGACTATCCCAGTTCTGCTACTTAGTAGCTGTGTGACTGTGGGCAAGCTACTTAACCTCTCTGTACCTTAGTTTCCTCATCTAGACGTGAACTACCTCTACCCCTTGGGATTGTGGTGAAGGGTAAATGAGTTAATGTGGATGATCCCTGGACCATGCCCAACAAACAGCAAGTGCCCTGTGTGTTAGCAATTACTATGATGATTCCATGATTGTAGAAGACAGGGGGAGAGGGGCTGCTTCACAATGGCCTTGCAGTCACCAGGTTGAGCACACATAGGAGCAGGTGGCCCAAGTCACCCAGGTGTGGTAGTTTCAGTGCTGCTTTCCCAGCTGGCTCCTTGTCCCCAGGTCCACAGCGATGGCACAGCAGCAGCTCCAGGTCCTGGAGGACGGCCCGGCTGGGCTCTCTGCCTCCTGACTTCTCTCCTCTTGGTTCTCTGAACTCCTTCGCTTCCTGACATCTCCCCCAGCCCTGCCCTTTCAGCTCTTTCTTATCTACTCTGTCCACTCTTTCCTGTGGATTCCGATCCTCAGACAATGGGGCCTGGAGTGTGGCCGGGGAGACCTTCATGGTGGTCTGGGATTTGGCTGGAGTATTCACAGCAGCCAGCCAGGTGCGGATAGCATCTTTTGCCCTGGGAGAAGTAGCCTGTTCTACTGTACCATGCTGAAAGAGTGTCTGTTCTTCCTCACTTCAAATGATGTTGAAAAGGCTCTTTCTGTTGCCTTAGCCTCAGGAGACACCAGGCTCCTGGAAGGAACTGACAAGGAAAGCAACCTCAAAGACAATGCTTCCCACCGGCAGAGTGCTCTCTGCCCACGACTTCACTGATGCCTCTTAACAGCCATTCACCATTCACAGAAGAGAACAACACAGATGGCAAACTCCATGTGCCTCTGACCCTGTCCCTTAGTTAGCAGCCATTCCCTGGGCTGCCTGGGCTGCAGACACAAGGGCCTGACCCCCTGTCCAGCCCCACCCAGGCACCACTGGGTGTGGTGAGCTGAGATAGTGGGAGAAATGCTTTGAGGGCTCAGCTGATAGGGCCTGGGGTGAGGTCAGCCCTGGGAGGCCCCGTGGAAGAAGTGAGTATTCCAGAGGCATTGGCAAGAGGTTAGGGGGCTCACCGCTGATGCTGGAAGCTGGGAGGAGGCCAGTGCCAGGTTTAACAACATAAATGTCCTGAGCACTAGGGAGAGACTGGCCTAGACGTGGGAGGCAGGAGGGGCCTGTGTTCTTAGGACTGATGGCCACATATCTGCAGCAACAATAGCACTGGTGACAGTGACAACTTGCTGAGTGCCTGCTTAGGACACGCACTGTACATAGTTCTCATTCAGTTTTCCCCTTTCCTATGGGCAGGTGTTCTTATCTGTGTTTTTCAGATGAGAAAACAGGCTCAGAGAAATGAAGTGATTTGCCCAAGGCCACACAGCTCGTATGTGGCAGAGCCAGATTCAGGTCTACTCAACTCGAAGCCAAAGTCTCATTGCAGGATTGGTTCAGGATCCAGGAAAAGGTGCACATTTCCAGTGATTTCCAAATCTACCTGCCTGAAGAGTCATCCTTAAAATACAGATTCCCAGGCCTACTCCAGAACTGCTGAATCAGCCTATTCCAGGATGAGGGTGGGGCCCTGGTATTTTTCACCTGAGCAGAGTCAGGGTAGAAACCTTTGGACAGGAAAGACATTTGGATCCCTTTGAGCTGTGAGATTCCTTGAACCACGAACAAGACCGCATTGGAAGTGAGCGCCTCGTCATAGATGGCATGCCCAGAAGCAGGCCATGTTTCCTTCAAGGGCTGTGGGGGAAACAAGCAAAGACTGAATGGATGGCCGGGCGCACTGGCTCACGCCTGTAATCCCAGCACTTTGGGAGGTCGGGGCAGGCGGATCACGAGGTCAGGAGATCGAGACCATCTTGGCTAACACAGTGAAACCACGTCTCTACTAAAAAATACAAAAAGAATGGCTGGGCTTGGTGGCAGGCGCCTGTAGTCCCAGCTACACAGGAGGCTGAGGCAAAATGGTGTGAACCCGGGAGGCGGAGCTTGCAGTGAGCCGGGATCGCGCCACTGCACTCCAGCCTGGGTGACAGAGCAAGACTCTGTCTTAAAAAAAAAAAGACTGAATGGATGGTCATTGGCACAGAGGAAAGCACTTAGGCTTTGGACCTGGCCAATCCTGTTTTTGTTTGTTTGTTTGTTTTTGTGTTTTGAAACAAAGTCTCACTCTGTTGCCCAGACTGGAGTTCAGTTGCGCGATCTTGGCTCACTGCAACCTCCACCTCCTGGGCTCAAGGGATTCTCATGCTTCAGCCTCCCAAGTAGCTGAGACAACAGGCACGAGCCACCATGCCCAGCTAATCTTTTTTTTTTTTTTTTTTTTTTTTTTTTTTTTTTGCAGAGGTGGGGTTTTACCATGTTACCCAAGCTGGAATCCTGAGTTTTAATCTCACTCCCCCTACTTCCTTCTCTGCAAACACAGAGAAAAGGTATCTGTATCATAATATGAAGGTCTAGAGAGAATAGCTGGGAAGCCCAGATCACACTGGGGACCCAATGAGATCTCTCTTGCCAGAGTTTCAGGATCGGAGGCTAAGGCTTTATTTTCCTTCTCTTGGAGCCTTTTATAAATAGCACCTGGCATAAGTCTTAAACCATTCATTGGTGCCCAATATACAGTTACTGAACAAGTTCCAGGTATTTATTTAAATATAAACCCACCTTTTGGTAGTCATTAACACTTTAGTGTGAATTAGTATATAGAAATACTAACTCAGGTAGCCAGGAGAAAAACCAAGCCAAACTGCATGGGAATCAAGTCAGGATTGGGGGAAAGAGGTTCTGAAGGAAAAGACGGGTCTGGGGGAGACGTCAGACCTAGAAGAGTCCCTCCGGTTCTCACAGGTAGAGAAACTGTAAGAATTTTAAGAAATTAAGAAAATTAAGCATTTTCTGCTTTAAGGCAGAATATCTGGCAGAGGTGTCTGGGTCCTTGGAGAACAACTTAGTTTCTCTTCTCCTCCCTGCTGGTGATGTGCTGGGAGGAAGAGTCCATCTGAGCTGCCCTGTTCGTCTCTCCACTAGCTCAGCAGGTGGGAGTCAGCCTTCTCCAGCCTCCTGATTTTTGTTAAAACAGAGCAGGAGATGGAGAAACAGCCTCGCAGAGGAGGGCAGGGATCATTCTCAGTCCTCACTGCAATTGGTTTGTGCCAAGGGCAGAACTTCCTCCCCCGAAGGACCAGACACTCTCTGGTCCGTTGTCTACCTAAGCTCCTGCTCCTTCCAAGCTCCCCACCCGCTCTCAGCGGCTCCTTGCCTTCAACCATCCCTCCAGTGATAACACAGGGTCAGGACTGATGCTAAATACAGCCTGCTCACTTTTCCATTCCAAATAGCTTCTTGACACATTTTAGCAAGCATCTCAACCTTAACACGTCCAAAAGCAAACTCTTTATTTTCTAGCTAAAACTTTCCTACCAAAATCTTCCCCTTCTCAAATGACATCACCATCCACCCAGGTGGCAGGGTGCCCAGCAGCAAGAGAGATCTGCCGGGGCCCCGATACCATCCACCACGTGAGTTATCTTTCATTCCGTGCTCCAGTCACGTCCCACATCCAACCCATTGGAAACACTGTCAGCTCTGCCTTCGTGTGGCATTCCATTATGACAAGTTGTCACCAGGCACACTTCTTCATCTTAGTCCATGCCACCACTGCCTGTTGCCTGCACCAACCCCACACCCTCTGCTCAGCCCATCTCCTGGTTTCACTTTAGCCTCCACCAGCCATCCTACAACCAACCACCAATCCAATCCTTCCTTCCTTCCTTCCTTCCTTCCTTCCTTCCTTCCTTCCTTCCTTGCTTCCTTCCTTTCTCTCTCTCTCTTTTCTTTCAAGACAGAGTCTTGCTCAGTTGCCCAGGCTGGAGTGCAGTGGCTTGATCTCGGCTCACTGCAACCTCCGCCTCTTGAGCTCAAGTGGTTCTTGTGCCTCAGCCTTCTGAGTAGCTGGGATTACAGGCACTCGCCACTACGCCTGGCTAATTTTTGTATTTTTAGTAGAGACGGGGTTTCGCCATGTTGGCCAGGCCGGTTTTAAACTCCTGACCTCAGGTGATCCGCCCCCATTGGCCTCCCAAAGGGCTGGGATTACAGCAGTGAGCCACTGCGCCCAGCCCAATCTTTTAAAAACATAACTCACATTAGGTCACCATCCCTCTGAAATCCTTCTGGAGCTACTCATTGTACTTGGAATAACACCCAAACCTGACCTTTGTCTAGAAGGTTCAGAGTGATCTGCGCTTTCTTTACCTCTTGTACTGAATTTCTCATCATTCTCTTCCTCACTTGCTAACTCCTGACTCCTGTACATTGACCCCTTTTTATTATTCTTTAAATTCACCCAGCTGGTTCTACCCTCAGGTCCCTTGCCTTTACTGTTTAATTTGGATGCTTTGCCCCCAGCCTGGACTAGTTCTTTCTCATCTTGGGGAATCTCAGTTCACAAGTCCTCCAAGTCTCTCTTTGTCATATCAGCCAGCTGAATTTCTTTGTAGCACTTTGCACTGTTGGCAAGTATTCTGTTGATTTTTTCCACCTGCTTACTTCCTGTGTCCCAGCTACAGACTCAGCACTCTGAGTGCAGGAGCCTTGCCTGTCTCCCTGCCTAGGACACTGCATACTCACTGTCTAGGACAGTGCCTGGCACATACGGGCTTACAATAAAGATTTGTTGAATGAGTAACTGAATGACCCTTCTCCCCTAGTCTCTATCTGTATTAGTCCGTCATTGTATTGCTACACAGGAATACCTGAGACTGGGTAATTTATAAAGAAATGAGGTGTAATTGGCTCTGCAGCCTGTCCAGCAAGCACGCATGGTACCAGCATCTCCTTGGTTTCTGATGAGGCCTCAGGGAGCTTCCAATCATGGTGGAAGGTAAAAGGGGGAATCAGTGTATTACATGACAAGAGATGGAGCAAGAGTGAGCGGAGGTACCATGCTCTTTTTAAACAATGAGGTCTCCCGTGAACTCACTGAGCAAGAATTCACTCATCACCAAGGGGATGGCGCTAAGCCATTCATGAGGGATCCACTCCCATGATCCAGTCACCTCACCCAAGCCCCACCTCCAACACTGGGGATTGCATTTCAATCTGAGATTTGGAGAAGACCAGCATCCAAACCATGTCCCCTGTTTTAACTGCTTTCCTCTCCTGGTTTTGGACAGAGGACCCTGACCATGCTGCCCTCTATCTGGACTGTGTTCTGGGGGGTCTACTTCTCCCAACCCCCAGGAAGAACCCTGGCCCCATGAGCGTCTGTGACATTGACTCTTCCCTCTGGGCTCAGGAGGACTACATACTAAGCCTGCCCCACCAGGGTGATCACAGCAGAAATGGCGTCAACAACCTCCTCTGCTTTCACTTGGGCTGGCTGGACCTGAAACTTTTCTCTTCCTCTTGAAGAATCTTATTGAGGGCTACAAAAAGGAGCCAACACAGTCCAACATCCTTACATTTTTCTACCAAATTCCCTAAGGCTTTAGCCCTTGAGGCACAAAATCAGAGTCTCAGTACACAACTAGTATAGTTTAGCCAAGTGCCCCCTATTACCTAACTAGAATTTTCAATTCCCCAGCAAGGATTGGGGAACCCTCCCAGGCCTGCATCTCCCCTCAACTCAGCTCATTCCACATTTTAGGTTGTCATTTATAATATATCATTTTGGGGTACCAATTTCTAAATACATCGTTACCGTTTTAGTTGCTAACGACTAGAAACATGACCTTAATGAGCTTAAGCCAAAAGGGGAAGGCATTGGTTCATATAATTAGAATACCGAGGGTATGACAGTTTCAGGCATGGCTGGATCCAGGGACTCAAGTGATGTTTCCAAGACTCTGGCCATCTTTCTTCATTCCTCTCTCTGTAGTTTTCAGCTCTGCTTCCTTCTGTATGTTAGCTTAAATCTCAGACAACCTTTACCTCACAGGGTGAGAAACTCTGCCAAGTCTCTGCCAAACTCTACATTGCTTATGATCCAATAAGTTGTTTTCTCCCACAGTCCATACATCTGACCTCGTGGAAGGAATCCAACTGGCTGTGTTTGGATCAGCTGCCCAGTCCTTGGGCCAAGAACTATGAAGGGTGAGACCCATGGCAAAACAACAGACACAGCAGGGAGCCCTGCCATTGATTGCTCCACTGGAACCATGCGGGATGGGAACCTGGGGAAGACATAGCAAGTGATGTCCCTTGCACCTGTGCTCCAAAGATTATCCTTGATTCAAATGGAAAACAAAACAGTAATGCCTATAAACCCATCAAAACCCATAAGCATTATAGTTGTTTCCACGCAGGTCATGATGCCAGTACTGTTTCCATGACAAGGCACAGATAGGCTGTGAGTCCTGAGCGAAGCCCAGGGCTAAAGCTGTAATTCCACAGCTTTCTCTTGCACCCAAAAAGCTTTCCAAAAGTATGTGGGTGGGAACCATGATAATTCAATTCCTTCTGAGTCTCAGTGACTTTCTGTAGAATTAGCTGGGATACACCTCCCACAGATATTCACTTGCTAGGCAAACACTTGAAAGCTGTTATTCTAATGAATGAACACAGTAATTCCCACAGTATGTCCCATAAGATATAGTTGTCTTGGGAAGGAAAAAGGATTACATGGTCAAATACATTCAGGCAAAATGGATGATATGGTTTGACTCTGTGTCCCCACCCAAACCTCATCTCGAATTGTAATCCCCACATGTCGAGGGAGGGATCTGGTGGGAGGTGAGAGGTGATTGGATCATGGGGGTGGTTTCCCCCATGCTGTTCTCCTGATAGTGAGGGAGTTCTCATGAGAGCTGATGGTTTAGAAGTGGCAGTTTCCCCTACATGCTCTCTCTCTCCTGCCACCTTGTGAAGAAGGTACTTGCTTCTCCTTTGCGGCCCACCATGATTGTAAGTTTCCCGAAGTCTCCCCAGCCATGCGGAGCTATGAGTCAATTAAACTTCTTTCCTTTATAAATTACCCAGTCTCGGGTAGTATCTTTATAGCAGTGTGAGAACAGACTGATACACTAGATTAAACAATATCAATCCAGCTTCTTTCATGGAGGATTTCTCAGAGCCTTTAGGTGCTAATGAATATTGTGACTTTCCAAGAGGGAGAAAGAGTTTGCAGCATTTTGCAAAACAATTCACCCAAGAAGTTCTTTTTTGGCATATTACATGGCTCTCATGACCCATGGGACACACTTGGGGAGTGGAAAGATGACAGGACTTAGAGACAGCACAGCCAGGTTTGAAGCCCAGCTCTGTCATTTGGCAGCTGTGTGACCTTTATATTTTGAGCCTCCGTTTGCTCACTTGTAACATGGGATCATTATCGTTATTGCCTTACCTGTTTTATTTTGGCCTTGTTTTGAGGGTTATGTATATGAAGTCATTCATTGAGAGCCTGGCACAATGAGTTATCCTTCTCTGAACTAAATTCTGCTCTTGCAGCAGAATCATCAAAGGATATGAACAGTGTCCTTGATGGTGATAGCCTAAGAGTGTCACCCACACACTGAATCCCCCAGGTACAGAAGTCTGGTAACCTTGGGAACTCAATAGCTTGCTTGCGCCTGACATCCTGAAACTGCCCTCCAGCAAGCAGGTGCCTCTGGCCTACGTCACTGGGATCTTTAGGAACGGGAAATGTCAGTATCTAATGGTTCTGACCAATAGGTTGAGGCGCATGCATTGAAGGAGGGGAGATGTCAGTTCAGCCAAAGCAGAAACCTTCGGGAACCTCTTTGTCCAGTGGCCATTGCTATCTAATTATCCTGGGAACTGTCTGACTCTTAACTTCAGAACCCCTTATGTTTACATTACTGAAACTTTAAATGTTACGAGTTTTATAAGTCCTACCCTATGAGTATAAGACATGCAAAAAAAAAAAATTTTTTTTTTTTTTTTTGAGACAGAATCTCCCTTTGTCACCCAGGCTGGAGTGGGGTGGCGCAATCTCAAGTGATTCTCATGTCTCAGCCTCCCGAGTAGCTGGGATTACAGGCACCTGCCACCATGCCTGGCTGATTTTTGTATTTTTAGTAGAGACGAGGTTTCACCACGTTGGCCAGGCTGATCTTGAACTCCTGCCCTCAAGTGATCCGCCCGCCTTGGCCTCCCAAAGTGATGGGATTACAGGCATGAGCCACCGTGCCCAGCCAAAAAAAAATTTCTGTTAAGGATGCTATATTTGACTATACTTAAGTTTTGCATTCCATTAGTCATGGATACAGAGCTGACAAGAGGGTAAGTGAGACTGGAGTGGCCTGCACCCAGAATCTATCCCTCTAGGATTCATCTCCCCTGATTCCATGGCTTTGAAGAGGAGGTGGGAGGAGGTGGCTCAGGAGCTATCAGGCCCCTCTTCCCTGCTGAAACCGGGGAACCAAGCAGGAGTAAGATATAGATGCAGATGGCCCTGATCCCCAAGGCCAGCCTTTTAAAGCTGTGAGCTTCACCAGCAAGGCAACACATTCCCTTTCTCTTATAAACCGAGTTATGTTTCTGTCTCTTGCAGCTAAAAGGGCACTGATTAATCTGAGGATTGTTTGAGCCATTTATTAATAAGCAGTTATTCAGCCAGGTGTGGTGGCTCACGCCTGTGATCCCAGCATTTTGGGAGACCAAGGTAGGAGGATCACTTGAAGCCAGGTGTTCAAGACCAGCCTGGACACTAAAGTGAGACCCCAGCTCTACAGCACTTTGGGAGGCCGAGGCGGGCGGATCACGAGGTCAGGAGATCGAGACCATGGTGAAACCCCGTCTCTACTAAAAATTAGCCGGGCGTGGTGGCGGGCGCCTGTAGTCCCAGCTACTCAGAGAGGCTGAGGCAGGAGAATGGCATGAACCCGGGAGGCGGAGCTTGCAGTGAGCCGTGATTGCGCCACTGCACTCCAGCCTGGGCGACAGAGCGAGACTCCGTCTCAAAAAAAAAAAAAAAAAAAAACAAAAAAATTTAAAAGTTAGCCGGGCATTGTGGTGTGCACCTGTAGTCCCAGCTATTATACTTGGGAGGCTGAGGTGGGAGAATTTCTTGAGCATAGGAGTTCAAGGCATAGCAGCGAGTTATGATTACACCATTGCACTCCAGGCTGGGCAACAGAGTGAAACCCTATTTTTAAAAAAAGCAGTTATTAAACAAATGTTTATTGAGCACCTACTATCTGCCAGATCCTAGTATGAGTTCTGGAGATGCAACAAGGGACAAAGCAGGCATGTTTCCAGTCTTCCTAGGCCTGTCTGAAGTATAGACTCAAAGGGTGAACTAACTTAAAAATATCACCTTTAGGCCGGGCACAGTGGCTCACACCTGGAATCCCAGCACTTTGGGAGGCCAAGGCAGGCGGATCGCTTGAGGTCAGGAGTTCGAGACCATCCTGGCCAACGTATAATGAAACCCTCTCTCTACTAAAAAAAAAAATACAAAAATTAGCTGGGCATGGTGGTGCACGCCTATAGTCCCAGCTACTTGGGAAACTGAGGCAGGAGAATCACTTGAACCTGGGAAGCAGAGGTTGCAGTGAGCCAAGATTGTGCCACTCTACTCCAGCCTGGGCAAGAGAGCAAGACTCCATCTCTCAAAAAAAAAAAAAAAAAATTCACCTTTAATTCAAAATTGTAAAACGAATACAAGCCAGGTGCAGTGGCTCACATCTGTAATCCCAGAGCCTTTAGGAGGCTGAAGCAAGAAGATTGCTTGAGGGGAGGAATTTGAGACCAGCCTGGGAAGCATAGCAAGACCTTGTCTCTAAAACAAAAAAGAATAGGCAGGGGTGGGGGCTCACGCCTCTAATTCCAGGGCTTTGGGAGGCCAAGGTGGGAGGATCACCTGAGGTCAGGAGTTCAAGATCAGCCTGGCCAACATGGTGAACCCCCATCTTTACAAAAAATACAAAAATTAGCTGGGTGTGGTGGCGCACACCTGTAATCCCAGCTACTGGGGAGGCTGAGGTTCAAGAATCGCTTGAACCCTGGAGGCGGAGGTTACAGTGAGCCAAGATCATGCCACTGCACTCCAGTCTGGGTGACAGAGCGAGACTGTGACTCAAATAAATAAATAAATAATAAAAAATAGCAAAACAAAAAAAACACAGAAAAAGAAAAAAATACGAGAAAAAACAAACATAAACTCCTTGGAATATAAAAAACAGTTGAAAGAAGACATATACAAAAAAAGTAGAAGAAAGATTTAAAAATTGACTCATCATCTCATGACCCTGGGAAAATTACTATTAACATTTTTATGTATTTAGTTTTTTCAAAACAAATATGCATTTAAAATGAAAGAATGTGGAATTATAGCTTTTATCTTGCATTTCCATAAAAGGCATCATGAATATTTTCCCATGTCATTAAATATTCTTCAAAAGTTTTATTCTGAAAAACCATGATTCAAAACAGCTGTATTTTTTTTAAGCACATGGATCAACAGCGTTTTAAAAAATGAATCCTCTATTTTGGGGCAGCCAGGTTATTTCCAACATCGTGCTGTGATAAATAACACTGAAATGAACATCTTTGTACAAAAAACAAACTTCATCCATATCAAAAGACTTCTTTAGATAAATCTCCGGAGGTGGCAGTGTGGTAGGCCATAGGGAATAAATATTTTAATGTTTTTGGATGGATATCACCAGTCTGCCCTGCAGAGAAGCTGTATCAGTCTGGATCCCAGCCAGTAGGACAGGAGCAGGTCCGTTCACAACACCTTCCTCTTTTAGAATTTACCTGGGCTGAGATTGGTTGAGACCCATGAGACACTTGCCTGGGGCACAAAATTTGAGAGGGAGCCAAAAAGCTCAGTAATTAAGATAAATACTATTTCAATGCAATACTTTATTTAAAAATCAAAGTTAACACCAAAAGAAAATCCATGATGAATAAAATATCAAAATTTAAAATAAAAATAAGATTTGACAGTGCCCACCACACTGCTATGTCGAAGCCTGAGGAAAACTGCGTGCCCGTATACACATGATTTTATGCATTTTTCAAAAACATGCTTCCCAGAATGTTAAAGAAGCTGAAAAGTTATTAAAACATTAAAAAGTGGGTTATTAAAACTCGTAATAGTATTTTAAGTTTAAATATCTAGAGAGTATATTCATATCTTTTTCTAAAGTTTTACATTCATCAAACATACTTTCCAAGTTTTCTCTCATTTGTTGTAACTTACAACTCCCAACTGAGAAAGAAAAATAAGCATGGCCAAGTGTGGTGGCTCACACCTGTAATCCCAGCACTTTGGGAGGCCACGACAGGAGGATCGCTTCAGCCCAGGAGTTCGAGACCAGCCTGGGCAACATGGTGAAACCCTGCCTCTACAGAAAATCCAAAAAAAATTTAGCCAAATGTGGTGGCACCTGCCTGTAGTCTCAGCTACTAGGGAGGCCGAGTCAGGAGGATCCCTTGAGCCTGGGAGTTTGCAGCTGCAGTGAGCCAAGATCGCACCACTGTACTCCAGCCTGGGTGACAGAAAAAAAAAAGAAAAAAGGAAAAAAAAGAAAAACAAATAAGTACAAATAAATAGACTGACTTTACATTTTGATTGTTATTGATGAGTTTATTTTCAGTAAAGACAGGCAGGCAAAATTATAATACATTCTGATTTTGCTATAAATAAAATATTGAAACTTAAAATAATGTTGTGATTTTTAGTACTCTTGCTTTTTATTCTTCAATATTCCTTTCCTTAATGTTCTAGAAAAAAATCAACTATTGAAAAACCACCTAAAATATGTATACAGAGGCGCACATTTTTCCTTTTGCTTGGGTTCCAATATGGCTTGGCACGGTGGCCCTGGAATTTAGCTCAGTCATGGTTGATGTGAAAATGACAATGGTTACATATTCATTTATTCATTCACTCATTCAGTCATCTGATTTTGTTCACATATTATGCTGAGTCCTGGGAGGAGGGGTGTACAGAGGTGCGTGCCACACAGTCTGCCCTGGGAGGCAGAACCGATGCCAGTGAAAGAAAACATCATTTGGACCTGGGTCCTATCATTCACCAGCTCTTCCGCCTTGAGCAAGCCTTCAACCTTTCCAGGCTCAGTTTTTCCTCTCGTAAGACAGTGATTTTAAAATCCTCCCTTGCAGGGTTGGTGTAAAGGTCACATGAGATGATGGAGGTGAGGTGCTTGGTACACAGTGACTGATGACGGTGATGCTGTGATCATTTATACGTCCAGTTACTTCAAGCCATTCATTCTGCAAACAACTCTGGAGCAGCACCTAATGTGCCAGGCACTGCAATTGACTCTAAGAATTGTGCCAACACGTCTTAAGTCTAACCTCAAGGTGCTTATAATCCCGGGGACAGTCGGCATGAATGGATAAATGACAATATAATGCAATAACTCCTTGACAGAAGTTGTGTCCTGCAGGATAAGGAGGAGTTTGCGAGGCAGAGAAGGGGGAAGAACAGAGACAGGAGGCAGGAACGGTCTGGGAAAGAGCATCAGGTCCAGGTTGCTTCAAGGAGGGCGAGTAGTGCCGACCCAGCAGAGCTCACTTCACCCTCAGAAGAGATTCCTTCACGATCCCAGTGGCCGGGGCGCAAGCTGTCTCTCCCTGTCTGCCTGCAGTGAATGGCGTTAAGTGCTGAGTGGCTACGGGATTTCAACCAGGACACAGAACAGGGGACTCCAGGACACTGATTCAGTGAAGGCCGAACTTTGTGTTTGTCCTTTGGGAAAAGCTGGAGAAGCCGTGGCATTTATGCTTGTTTTTCCGTTTTTCAAATCCCATCTTGGATTATTCACCGCTCCTTCCGCCGTCGTGCATATGGACCGTCCCTGACATTTGGCCGTGAGTGTGTTCAGAAACAGCCGCCTGTAAATCACATCCTGTCAACTTGGAGCCAGTGAGAATCGAATGAATGTGACTCCCCCTGTTCCCCACCTCCCGGCCCCCCAACACCCCGTAAACGCCATGAGAGTCCCGGGGGTCCTGTCTGGCCGCTTCCCCCGGGATGGAGGCAGCACGCGGCCTGTAGTAAATGCTGGACGAACCCGTTTTGAATCGACACGATCCAGGTGATGGGAGGACCCTTTGAGGGATGTTTTAGCCGCAGGCTGGTTAAGCGCGAAAGACTTCTCCCTTTTTCTCTGCCTCTTCCCAGTTTCCCTGGCTGTGTCCCGTGGGGCCTCCCAGCCTCTCTGTCTGGAAGTTACTGAGCTATAAACAGACACCTAAATGAACGAGTTTAGCTTTTAAAGAATCCTTTGAAGAAGGATTGCAATGTGACTAATCACCCCCTAATTTATTGGCCTGTAAATTTGCATTTTCCTACAATACATTTTTCTTCGCAGAGGGCCCTCGCATCCCACAGACAGGCAATTTCAGCTGTGGCTGAGCTGCCCATTTAGAAGCTACAGATGCTTGTCTTTTCCAGCAGTGGAGTCACTATATTGTTTTAATGTCAAGAACGAGATTATAGGCAGGCAGGGGCCAGGAGAGAGGGTGGGGCGGGGGTAGGGGCGGGAGCGGGGGGCAGGAAGGAGGGGAAGGATGCGAGGGGGGGCGGGGCCAGGAGAGGGCTGAGGTAAGGAGCTTGGGCAAGGGAGGGGGAGGTCAGGGGCAGGCCGCCTGGGCCCATTGTTGCCCCCTTTCTTGGCCCCTATTGCAGCCCCTGCTCAGCTCCATCCTTCTGTACCTGGAACTGCCCTGCTACACCTCGCCCCTCCCAACTCTGGCCTCCCCTCCCCCATCTCTTGGCCAGGGGACAGGGTCGCGCAGGATTTATGGAGCTGGCCCCTGCGGAGAGGATCCGGGGATAAATCTCAGCTTATTTAGGAGCGTGATCTACATTTATTGCACTTAATGTGATCTTTAACGTGTCCAAAAGGGGCCCATAAATCCCAGCCTGGCCGGCTCTGCCAGCAGGGCCCCTGAGCCGGCCCCTCCCCTTGCTGGGGTGAGCTAGTGCGAGTTCCTGGGTCTGTTGACCCCCCTTTCCCTGGAGCTGGCGCCCTGGCTCGGTCATCCAGGAGTAGTGCCCTCCCTGAGCGGGCTGAAGCCACATCCAGAGTGTATGCCAGGTTCTGCTGAGACCTGGGTTACCTCTCTGGCACAGAAACAGCGCGTGCCTCTTTGACTGGGTAACTTCTGAGATCCTTTCCCCAGCTAGATCTGAAAGGGCCAAGATTTGTAATTAACGTGATGCAGGCCCAGATGACAGAAGTGAGCCGAGCAGAGCAGAAGGGAGGCCAGGGGAGCAGCATCCCAGTGCGGAAGGCAGACGCGGGGAGAGGGAGATTCTACCAACACTGCTTCCTGTGGTTTTTATAAATATGAACCCGTGCATATCTAACAACGGCGGCTCTCTAATGTACATAGCAGCTTACAATGTATAAAGCACGTGCATACCTGCCCTCCCACTGCCCAGTGGAAGAAACAACGGCTTCCAGAGGCCACACTTGCTTAAATTCATGAAGTTAATAAGCAGCAAACTGGACACGGACCTGCCTCTTTTCACAGGACCATGCTGCCCAGATGTGTGGGCACATGTGTGTACCCCCCAAAACACACACAGATGCTGTGTCCTTGGGAGCATGCTGTGTGTGTGTATGAACATGCACGTGGGTGAGCCTGCTGGAGCACTTCCAGTGGAGATTGTACAGACACGCTCAAGGTCACCACATGTATGTTTTTAATCCTTTTGTCTCTGTTTTTCTCCCAGCAAAAAGAAGCCGTGCCTAGCTGTTAAGAATCTGTATATTCGCATGTGTGTCTCTTGGATATGTGAGTGCGTGTTTGGAGTAGGGTGGGAAAATGACGGGGAGGGAATCCCAATGAGTCTATTTGCCTGGAACGAGAGAAGCAGCTTTAAGAACTAGCTCTCATATCAAAGATCATTCTCTTCTCTGGATTAGAGATTACTGTCCCAACCCCTATTTTGGCATCAGCTGGCAGCATGCCCAGCCTCAGGAAACACACTGTGCACACATCTGTCTGCACACACGTGTGCATGTACATGTGAGACACAGGGTTGAAATCCAGGACCCAGCAAGGAGCATTAGGACTGCCACTTAGGGTGAAGGGCCATATGTTTCTCTTGGGTGAATTTCTGTAAATGGTGTCATGTCTGTAATAAAGGTTTGCCACTGAGGGTTGTGTAATGAAAACCAAACAAAGATTAATAACTGGTGTTCCGCTGGATTTAACAGAAAGCTTACCCTTCTGTGTATAATTTTCTTTTTTTTTTTTTTTTTTTTTTTTTGGAGATGGAGTCTTGCCCTGTCGCCCAGGCTGGAGTGCAGTGGCATGATCTCGGCTCGCTGCAAGCTCTGCCTCTTGGGTTCATGCCATTCTCCTGCCTCAGCCTCCTGAGTAGCTGGGACTACAGGCGCCCACCACCATGCCTGGCTAATTTTTTTGTATTTTTAGTAGAGACGGGGTTTCACCATGTTAGCCAGGCTGGTCTCAATCTCCTGACCTGTGATCCGCCTGCCTCGGCCTCCCGAAGTGCTGGGATTACAGGCGTGAGCCACCGCACCTGGCCCCGTGTATTATTTTCTAATTATAACACTAATCCATATCCATCACAGAAAATTTGGAAAATCAGGAAAACACACTTAAGAAAAAAAAGTTCACAAAATAGTATGTAATTCTTCTGTACACAGATAACTAATTTTTAACTTTTCCAGGGTATATTCCATCAGACAATTTTCTGTGTGTATATATTTCTTAAAACCTAGGATCAGTCAGGCACAGTGGCTCACACCTGTAATCCCAGCACTTTGGGAGGTCGAGGCAGGAGGATTGCTTGAGCCCAGTAGTTTGAGACCAGCCTGGACAACATGGCGAAACCCTGTCTCTACAAAAAACACAAAAATTAACCCGGCATGGTGGTGCACACCTATAATCCTAGCTAGTCATGAGGCTGAGGTGGGAGGCTTACTTGAGCCTAGGAGGCTGAGGCTGCAGTGAGCCATGTTCACACTATTGCACTCCAGCCTAGGCGACAGAGTGAGACCTTGTCTCAAAAAACACAGAACAAAACAAAACAAAAAAATCCCTAGGATCATCCAGTGAATTCTATTTTAAAAGCTTTTTTCCTTAATATATTGGGAATCTTCTTGTCTGACATTCCACATGCTGCTTCCCATCGTTGTGAAAGGACGCCTTGCATTCTGGGTATAGATGAGCCATGACATTCAGGTTGATTTTGCTATTTTTTATTCTCTTAAACAACCCTTGAAGCTAAACCTCAGTGCATCCCTTTTCCTCTGGTTAAATTCCTAGAAGTAGAATGGCTACCTCAAAGGTTGTACACATTTGAGAGATTTCTACTAATTCCTTTTTTTTTTTTTTTTTTGAGACAGAGTCTCACTCTGTCGCCCAGGCTAGAGTGCAGTGGTGTGATCTCGGCTCACTGCAACCTCCACCTCCCAGGTTCAAGCGATTCTCAAGACTCAGCCTCCCGAGCATCTGGGATTACAGGTGCGCACCACCACACCTGGCTAATTTTTGTATTTTTAGTAGAGGCAGGATTTCACTATGTTGGCCAGGCTGGT
Source organism: Symphalangus syndactylus (assembly GCF_028878055.3). NCBI lineage: Eukaryota > Metazoa > Chordata > Mammalia > Primates > Hylobatidae > Symphalangus > Symphalangus syndactylus. The sequence goes on from NC_072444.2 coordinate 15,216,548, forward strand.
CTCAAACTCCTGACCTCAAGTGATCCATCCCCCCTCGGCCTCCCAAAGTGTGGGATTACAGGCGTGAGCCACTGTGGCTGGCCAGTTTCCACTAACTCTTGCTGAATTGCTCTGTGGAAAGCAGAATCTGGGACAGGAGGGTCTGCTTGATAACGGGAATGGTTTTGTTGATAAAGGAGGAGTTTGGGAGTCAGTCCCTTGGGAGCAAAGGGCTGGGGTCATCCTGTCTCTTTTGCTGTGGTTTGGGGTGACAGAGGAAAGGAGGGAGGTATTGAAGGCGTTCTGCCACCCTGAGTCTTTTGCCAAGGACCAACCTGGCTTTATGCCACCTGGGGCTCTGTCCCTAACACCACATCTGCAGTCCCTGTGCACAGGGGAGGAGCTGAGTCAACACTGGTGAGAGAACAAATATTTGTTGAATGGACCAATGTTTGTTGAATGTTCCAAAGTTTGCTGATGGAACGAATGTTTGTTAGGAGAACACTATTGTTCTTGGAAAAGCCGCTGCTGATTCACAGGCTACTTCCCTTCTCTGAGGTTCCTGGTAAGCTCATGGCCCACCTCAGCAGAGCCACACAGGGGACCACGAGAGCCTCCTCCTGGCCGTACCAGGTGGCTTCAGGAGGGTGGGCTGGGCGTCTGTCTTCTCTGAGATTCCAGGATGCAGCCCATTTCCCTCTTCCCGCTGTGTTCGAGAAACGTCGGTTAAATGAATAAATGCCTTGGTTTTAGGTCCCTGCTCGACTCACCACTACCGCTCAGTGAGGCATAGGGTAGGTTGCTTAACCTCCCTAAGCCTCCACTCTCAAATACAAAATGAACAGACTGGCCTCTCTGTGGCTATCCGTCTTTTTTTCTTTAAAGTAGAATTTTTTTCTTCAAACAAATTCCACTCCAAAGTGCTACCTCCCCTCCCTCCGTGGAACCTCTAGGGTTCCGTGGTACCTAGTTTGAAGGCCCCTGGAATTGATTGTGTCTAAAATCCACACTAACCCAGGGGCACCATGGCTGGACTCAGCACCATGGATTTCCCCTAAACATAGATGATCCGTTCAAGAAATTGTGAAGAAAGGGACTTTTAAATTATGGAGAAGAACTGTGAATTAGATAGAAACATTGTATCGGTATTAAATATCCTGGACTGTGCATTTATATGCTCTAGGTTATGTAAGAGAAGATCTTGATTCTTAGAAAACACTCACTGAAGTAGGAAGGCAAACAGTAGCATCACACGGCCTGCTTTCAAATGGTTCGAAAAAGGGAATATATATAGAGAGAATATGTATGAAATATATTTCATACATATGAAAAATGGAAATAGGGAATATAGATACATAGAATGAGAAAAGGGAATATATATACATAGAATGAGAAAGCAGATACAGCAAAATGTCCGAAATGCTGAATATGGACAAAAGATACCCAGGAATTCTTTGTACTGTTCTCTTGCAACTCTTCTGTAGTTTCAAATGATCTCAAAATAAGAAGCTTTAAAAATAATTTATCTTTTTTTTGAACTACTTGGTAAAAAAAAAACTTAAAACTTTAAATATTTCTCATTTTTAAATAATAAAAATGATAGAAGAGACTCTAAGGCCAGGGAGCGTCTGTCTGAGAATCTACAGGCCCACTCAGGCTGGTCCTTTCTGAAGGCCGAAGGGAGCAGGCGGCAGGGAACTCCTTCTTCTTCTTCATTTTTTTTTTTTGAGACAGAGTCTCGCTCTGTTGCCCAGGCTGGAGTGCAGTGGCGCAATCTCGGCTCACTGCAAGCTCCGCCTCCCGGGTTCACGCCATTCTCCTGCCTCAGCCTTCCCAGTAGCTGAGACCACAGGCGCCCGCCACCACACCCGGCTAATTTTGTGTGTGTGTGTGTGTATTTTTAATAGAGACAGAGTTTCACCGTATTAGCCAGGATGGTCTCGATCTCTTGACTTCATGATCCACCCACCTTGGCCTCCCAAAGTGCTGGGATTACAAGCATGAGTCACCGCTCCCGGCCTCTTCTTCTCCTTCTCCTTCTTTCTTCTTCTTCTTTTTTCTTTTTTTTTTAAGATAAGGTTTGCTCTGTTTCCCAGGCTGGAGTGCACTGGCATGATCACGGCTCACTGTAGATTTGACATTCCCCAGGCTCGAGTGATCCAGAACCCTCCTCTTAAGTAAACTCACTGGCCAGAAGTTTGGCTGCACCAAAGCTGGGGCTTGGCTCCCTCTTGCAGAAGCCGAAGTGGCCCAAGTTTTCAATGTGCTACCACTTCCCACTGGGAGAATTTTGCTGATGAATATGACCTATAGGGCTGCTTGATTTTCTAGCCTTGTTTCCTGGGACAAAAGAGGAGGAGGAGAGGAAGGGAGGGAGAACAGGGGGAGGAAGAAGAGGAAGAGGAGGGTGGTAAAGGTCTAGAAGGGATAGGAAAGAGACGCTTAGGGAGGAGACAGGAAGGAGGAGGGGTCAAGGAGAAGGATGGGGTTCAGGGCAGCTGCAGCAGCAGAAGCTGGGTAGCCACTCGATGAGGGTGTTGTTGAGAAGATACAAGAGATGCCTGTGAGGCTCCCTCCAGCCTTGAAAGAGAAAAACTCAAGGACTGAACGAGGCAAGAATGTTCCTGGTATGTGGACGTGTATGTAGGTGTGCACACGCGCACACACACACACACATACATGCACACACACGGCCCCTGTCCCTCTTGCTCCCATGGTAAGAATATGGCTCTTGACATTTATTACAAGTGAACAAATATGTGGGTTGGTGTACGTCAGGGCTGAGCAGCCCACCTGGCTGAGGGACTTGTGAGAGGCACTACCTGCGATCCTGAAATCCAAGAAGCTCCGAAGGCCGCGTTTTCTATTAACTCATGAGTCTGGTAAAACACAACTTGAAATGTCATGAGGCTATTTATGGCTTTATTTTCCCCACTTACTGTGAATATTCACACATTTCACTGCAGAAATAGTCACGTTTGCTTACTGAGTGCTGGTCAGGCCCTACGGAGGTTATTATGAAATCTACGGTATATACACCAAATTCCCCTTCTAAAATCAGCCACATTCTGAAGTCTGAAATGTATCTGACCCCAAGGGTTTTAGATAAGGGACTGTGGACTTGTACGAGGGTAAAATTATAGTTTCCAGAAGAGGGGTGGGGAGAGCAATTTGCAAGGTGCTTGTGTGTGATTGTGTATGTGTGTGTGTGATTGCATGTGTGTGTACGTGTGTGTGTGTGTGATTGCATGTGTGTGTACGTGTGTGTATGTAAAGGCTTGATTTGGGTGCCAGTGTCTAGCAATGTTGATCTCTGCAACCAAGCATCAAGATGTTGGCTTTGGGTCTTGCAGAAGAATGGGATTCATTCATCCATTCATTTGGGAGACATTAGTACGGTCGGTTGAAAAGAGCAAAGCTCACCTTATATATAAAGTGAATTATAGGTACAAACAAAGAAAGTGGGGAGCAGGCAGAGGGCTAGAGTTAACCACCAATCCCCACTCACTAGGACATAGTGAGGCCAAGTCCTGTCCCAGGTCCCCTGCTTGATCCCTCCTGGCTCTATGCCTCTGACTTGCCTTTTCTACTTCTTTGTTCCCAGCTAGACTATGCTCCACCACACTCACCTGGCACATTTCAAGGCCCATAGCGATGCAGTGAGGCTGGATGGAGCTGGTGCACCAGGGGTGGACGGAGCAGATGCACCAGGGGTGGATGGAGCTGGTGCACCAGGGGTGGACGGAGCTGATGCACCTGCGTTGGACAGAGCTGATGTACCAGGGGTGGATGGAGCTGATGCACCTGCGTTGGATGGAGCTGATGTACCAGGGGTGGATGGAGCTGATGCAACAGCAGTGGATGGAGCTGATGCTCCAGGGGTGGATGGAGCTGATGCACCTGGGGTGGATGGAGCTGATGCATCTGGGGTGGACAGAGCTGATACACCAGGGGTGGACAGAACTAGTGCACCAGGGGTGGACGGAACTGATACGCCAACTGATGCACATAGCTGTGGTTAAGGAAGATGTTAGCATTTGGGAAAGCAGCATGAAGGGTATGTGGGAACTCTCTGTAGTATCTTTGCAATTTTTCTAGAAGTCTAAAATTATTCCAAAGTAAAAAGGTTATTTTTTTAAAACCTTGTCTTGATTCCACACCCCTCCCACTTCTTTTTGCTTCTTATTTATCAAAACTTTCCCCGAAGAACTGTCTGCACTCATTGTCTCCAGTTCCTCTTCTCTCTGTCTTCTGCAAGCCCACACCCCAGTCATATTTTCGCCCTCGATATGTCCCCCAAAACTACTCCTGTCCCGGCCTCCAGTGGCCTCCATGCTGCTAAATCCAACGGCCCATCCTCAGGGCTCCACTTTCTTGGCTTCTCAGCAGGATTGCTGATCAGCTCCTTAAAACACTTCCTAGACTTGGCTTCGAGATGCTGCTGTCTCTTGGCTCTCCTCGTATCTCACTGAGTCTCCTGTTTCATCTTCCCGCAATTACTTTCTCTCTCCAACCTCTGCATGAGGCATAGAGCCCCAGTCTTTGGGCGATCTGCACTCGCTCGCTAGCTGACATTATCCAGCTCCGTGACTTTGTATACCAACTGCAGCCTGGCCGCTTCCAAGTCCAAGTCCGCAGCCCCTGGATCACCCGGAAGCAGCCGCTGCTGCCTACTCATCATCTCTACTTAGAGGCACAAGAGGCTTTTCACACCGAACCCGTCCAAACCCAGCCCTCGAATCCTCACCATCTTTCCCATGACAGTCAACTGCGATTCTCTCTTTCCAGTCACTCTGGCCAGAAACCTTGAATTCATCTTTGACCTCTGTTTCTCACACATCCAGTCGATCAGCAAATCTAACACATCCAAAATCTGACCACATCTCCCTGCTCCACTGCAGCTGCCTCATCCAGGCGCCGTCGCCTCTCGCCTGGATGAGTTCCCTTACCTCCACCTCGGTCGCCCATCACCTCCTCCCGGGGCTCCCTGCTCTGCCCTCCCCCCACCCCCACCTGCTTTAGTCTATTCTCAAAACAGCAGCCAGAGGCTCTCTTGCAGATGCGTCAGCTCAAGTCATCTTCACCCTTAGTGACTTCCCCTGGCATTCACATGGAGAGTCAAAGTCCTTATAATGGCCATCAAGGTCCCCTGGGACCTGACCTTCCCCCTAACCCACTTCCCCTTGCCCACTCTGCTGCAGCCACAGCTGTGCCAAGCACATTCCTGCCTCGGGGCCTTTGCACATGCTGTTCCCCTGCCCTGTCACTTTCCTCGAGTTTCTGCTCAGAGGTCCCCCTCCCAGTGAGGGCTTTGCTGGCCACCTTTCATAACAGAGTCAAACCCTGATTCTTCCCCCACAGTTCAGTTTTCCGCAGCGCTCATTCTGTGATGCGCTGTCTGCTTGCTCTGTAAGCTGATTGTCTGTCTCTCTGATTAGACGTGGAGTCCAGGAGACAGAAATTTGATTTTGTTTCCCTCTAGATCCTGACAGTCTATAATAGGGCTTGGTGGCAGACAGATTTTTTTTTAAATCAACTTTCATGACTTAAGCTGGGAAAATAATCCCTTGCTAGGCTGAATGCTGCCTGAAACATTCTCTCCCAGTTCTGGAAGGCCTTTCCTGTGGCAGCCAGGGCCGTGGCCACCTGGCCAGCAGGGCTTTGAGCCCCATTGTCTCCCTGTCCACCCTGTGGGAATCTCCCAACAGGTGTGCATGGTCACTCACCCATGTGCCTGCGGCCTGAGTGTGTGTGGACACTGGGGGATGTGAGAGTGTGTGGAGCATGCGGGTGGCTGCAAGGCCCAGGTGTCCCGAGGGCTGCTGGCTAAGTGACTTGTCTTCCCTCAAAGGTTCACTGTGACCTCCTAGAGTGAAAGTGGGGCTGGGGTGGGGACCCCTGGAATGGGAGTCCAGGAGGTTCCCCCCTTCTCCCTCCTCCTCTCTCCCACCCATGCATGCAGCCCTCCCTCTGGCTGACTGCAAACTCTGGCTGGGTGAGGTGTGGAGGGAGGGGGGTCTGAGCACCAGGAGGGGCCCAGCCCAGGCCAGGGGGAGCTGCAAGACCTGTCAGCTGAAGCAAGGCTGCTGCCCCCTGGTCCCCTCCTCTAACTGATGGGCTGGACCCCTGTCCCTCATCCCCAGCCGAGGCCACCTGTCAGGTGTGTGTCCCTCTCTCTGTCCACTCCCTCTGGCTCCACTTCGTTTCTGTCACTCTGCTTTTCCCCTGCTGGCTCCTTACCTTTCTTCTGGTCTCTGTTTCTGCTTTTCTCTTTGTCTCTGAGTCTGTCTCCCTTTCTCTCTCTCCTTATCTCTGTGTCCCCTCTGTGGGACTCTCTCTCGTGCCTCCGTTTTATGCCTCTTTTCTCCCTCTGCCTCTGTGTCTCTCACTCTCTCTCCTTTCCTCTCCTCCTTGCTCATCTCTGCTCGTTCCTCCTCCCTGCTTGCCTTCCTGCCCAGCCTGCCTTCACTGCCTCCCTCTCTCCCCGCCGGCCTCCCCATCGTCTCTTCCTCGCCCGGCCTCGTCTGTCTCCCGTCACCCTGTCTGTCTCTCCCTCCGCTTTCCGGGAAGGCAGCGTGATTTATGAGCTGCGGACAGGGCCAGCTGCGGGTGCGGGAGGCCCTGATTACAGTTTCCCGGAGGAAGCTGCCTGCTCGGGGATGGCAGGGTGACAGCGTTTACACAGAGCAGCCCGGGCTCGGAGTGCGGCTGTCAGCCCGAGACGGATGGAGTGCTGGAGAAGGCCCATTACTTCATTCACACCTCTGCAGGCAAACAATAAAACACTTACACACGGCCTTGACACAGGGCGGGTGGGCCTCCCCCTAGAACATTCCCAGCCTGGCCCAGGGGCTGGGCCTCTCTGATGGGAAAGAGTGTGGGCAGGGGGGCAGTGGTGGTCCCGGGGGAGGCCCACCAAGCCCAAGCCCCAGAAAGCTGGCTCTGAGCCCAGGCTTTGGTACTGCCAGCCACTTCCCGCCGGGCCTCAGTTTCCTCATCTGTGAAATGGGGTGTAATGCTCACACTGGAGAAACAAGAGGAAAGAGGGCCACACAAAGTAAAGTGTTATTTTCAATATGAACTAAGAGTCACATTCAGATCACCATCTTGGGTGGAAAGGGAAGTGCTAGGATTCTAAACCTGGCCTGTGAAAGAAGGTATCCAAGGGCGTGGGCTGCGACACAAGGCTGCCGTTGGACAGGCAGAAAACTGTGAGGTTGGCAAAGTCACCCCCTTTCTGCCTGTTTTCTGGGGACCACTTCACCAAGGCACACAATTCTGGAATCTTCATTCACATGGAGGTGAAAGTGACTATGAGCAGCTGGCCGGGTGTGGCGGCTCACACCTGTAACCCCAGCACTTTGAGAGGCCAAGGAGAGCGGATCACCTGAGGTCAGGAGTTCAAGACCAGCCTGGTCAATATGGTGAAACCCCATCTCTACTAAAAATACAAAAAATTAGCCAGGCATGGTGGTGTGTGCCTGTAATCCCAGATACTCGGGAGGCTGAGGCAGGAGAATCACTAGAACCCGGGAAGGGGACAGTGAGCCGAGATCGCACCACTGCACTCCAGCCTAGGCAACAAGAGTGAAACTCCGCCTCAAAAAACAAAAACAAAACAGCCATCATGTGCAGCATCACCTCCTTCCCCAGCAATAATAACACCCGTGGGAAGGTGCATTTCACCCGGGAACACAGCTTTCAATTCAGGGAATGCTGCCCCAGTGGCGGAATTTCAGGCACCGTCAGGATACAGAGAAAGGGCTGAGACTGGGCTGAGGCTGGTTTCACTGACTTGTACCTGACCCCGCATTTCTAGAAAATGAAACCAGAGTGGAAACATCAGTCATGGCACTCTCATGGGCCATGGGACATGAACCACAAGTGCCACCCCCATTTGTCATACCCCTTCCCTGTGCCAGGCACAGGCCATGCCCTTTCTACCCCTTGCCTCATTGGGACCCTGCAAAGCGCGTATTGTGTCCACATTGCACAGCTGAGGAAACCGAGGCTCAGAGAGATTAAGCAGCTGGCTCAGGCGGCTTGTACACAATGCAACTCAGGTTGGAATCCAGCTCTGAAGCTGTGTTCCTCCCCCAGACATGGGAGAGCCATGGGTGGGCTCTGGAGCCACAGCGCCTGGGTCCCAAGTGCTGGCTTCTTGACTTTGCAGCAGTGTGACTTTGGGCAAGTAGCTCAACCTCTCCTGGGCTCAGCTGCCTCATCCGGACACTGGGGAGAATGATGCTGAGGATCTTCAAGGAGGTGGTGAGGATGAACTGGGATGATGCATGACAAGTGCTGGGAACAGCGCCTGGTACACATACCATGCATCCAGTTAATTCCAGGCCAGAGCCTCGATCCACGTCCACAGGCCACAGACCAGCCCCTACTTCCTGCCCCTCCTTGCCCATCCCTGCCTCTCAGCCCCACTGTTCACCGCTGGTGTCAATTTAACACAGATCCTCTCAGGGGCAAGGCAGGAGGCTGAGGCTACACATGATAGCTGTTAACACAAGGGGTTGATCACAGGTCACTTAACTCAGGGGATAAAATCCACCCCCTACCCCAACAAAAGCCTGCACAACCTGCCTGGAGAAGCAGCCTGAGGGGAGCAGAAGCCAGCAGGCCAGTGTGTTCCTCTGTTTCTTTCTTTATGCTGAACCAACCAGTTGGTGTCATCACACGCCGGCTTGTGGTCAAGAGGTGAGAGGCCTGGGTTTGATTTAGGCTTCGCTGGTTACCGGGTTTGTAGAGTAGCCAATTCCCCTCTTTTCTTGGAGCCTCAGTCTCCCCATCTGCAAAATAGAACTGATGTTGCCTACAGCGAAGGGTGGGCGTAAGGATTAAATGAGTATGGTCACTAATCTAATGAGTATTTATTGAGCATTCACCGTGTGCCAGGCTTTGTTCCAGACACTGGGGACATGTGACAAACCAGACAGTGTCTGTTCTCACACTGTGGTGCTCACACTGTGGTGGAGGGTTTTAGGTTGTGGGAAAGGCTAAGAAGACAAATCAACAAGGTGTGACGTAGGGGGCTGGGGGGGACATCTGCGGCCAGGGTGAGCAGGTGTGGGGAGCGGGCTCTCTGCCGAGCCACTTCTCTTTTCCTACCTAAACTGTGAAGGTCCCATTCCCCCAGGGTGAGCAGGCCCCCTCCCCCAGTGCTGCTTTCTGGGGATCCCCTGACTCAATGCTCACAGAGGTTCTGACCAGACCTTTGAGCAAAGAGGCCATGGGGAAGGCAGCCTCCACCAGGCTCTTCTGAGTACTAAAGCACCCCTTTTCCCAGTGCAGCCTGGCCCAGCCCCCAGTGCCCCATGGCTCCCGCCCCAGCCCTGCCCTACTGCTGGCTACCCATGGGAGGCTGCTGGAGAAGGCATCCTCCATTCCAGCCGGGGTCACGGGGCAGAGTTCACACAGAGGCTGCCGCAGATAGGATGGCCGTGAGCCCAAGGGCAGCGGGTATTGCAGCAAATGTGGTGAGGCCTCAGCCCTGTGGGTGACTGTCAGGGCAGCCTGATGTCCTGGGTGAGAGTGTCAGGAAGAGTCAGTGCCACTGCCGGTGAGGTTGTCTCGCCTTCAGCGTGAGGACTCCAGCTGTGGGGTAGCTGGCCACCAGTATGTCTCACATCCCAAGGAGCCTTCCTGGAGCCACTGGGGTGAATTTACAGGACATGGTCTGCACCCTCTGGGATCCCCCATTTGAATGGAGCCTGGAGCCCAGGCCCAGAAATGACCCTCCGACTTAAACTGCACAAACGAGACCTCTCTGGTCTCTAGGGTTGGGGCCAGAGCTGGTACTGGAGTTGGGGCCAGAACCAGGGCCAGAGCAGCTTTGCTGTTCTATCCTAAACAGAGAGCTTACAGAGTATGAGCTGAGAGCTGCTGAGCAGAAGCAAAAAGGGAAATTCTTACCTCTGTTAGGCTCAGTCAGAGGAGGCTTCCTGGAGGAGGGCATATTCTTTGGATGCTAAAATATGGTTATGATAACAACATTTACTGAGAGTACTGTGGACCCCTATGCACACTGCATCTCATTCGTTCCACGGAAGCTCACCAGGGAAGGGCCTACAGAGTCTTTGATTAGAGATGGGGACCCTGAAGCTCAGTGAGGGGCAGGGACCATTCCAAGCATTCACAGTGGGTACAGGAGGGAGCTGGGTTCCAGACCCAGACGTGCCAGTCCCAAGAACCCGTGTGCATAACCACCGTACTGCAGGTGTCCTGAGTTTAGGCAGCAGAGTGAGAGACAGAGGGAGCAGGACCCAAAGGCCGTCCTAGCTGGAAGAAACCTATTTGCCCACATCACAGATAAGAAAGTGGAAGGGGAAGTGTCCCCCCATTCAGCTCTGACCCCTGTGAGCTCTGAGGCAGCCTGGCTCCTGAGAGTCATATGAGCAGGGAGGATGGTGGCCTGAACCATCATCTCCTAAACACCTGCTACTTCCTGAGAATTCACCATGGTCTTATCACACACACACCTGCAGAGATGCCAGCGACCCATCCATTCACCAAGGACTCCATTAATTAATTTTTGTTTTTTTAAATAGAGATGGTGTCACCCAGACTGGAGTGTCATGGCAAGATTTCAGCTCACTGCAGCCTCAAACTCTTGGGCTCACCTTAAACTCTTGGGCTCAAGTGATCCGCCCACCTCAACCTCCAGGGTAGCTGGAACTATAGATGCACATCACCACCCAGCTAATTTTTTTTCTTTGGGTAGAGATGAAGTCTTACTACACTGTCCAGGCTGGTCTCAAACTCCTGGCCTCAAGTGATCCTCCTCCTTGGCTTCCCAAAGCACTAGGAGGACGGGCATGAGCCACCCTGCCCGGCCACTTTAATGACTCTTTTTTGAATATCAAGTATGCTTTCACAATTGTGCTAAACACAGGGCCAGGGGTTAAGGATAACAAATGTCAGGAAATATAAGACATGATTCTTGCCTTCAAGGGGCCTGTGATCCTCAGATAGTGGAAACATGGGCTGGGAGAGTTACACCAGAAGGTGAGTTTTGTTCTTTTAAGGGTCTTATAAGTACGATCTGCAAATGCTACACGAACCTGGAAGGGGTTGAGGATCAGTGACCAGGGGGCTTTCCAGAAGGAGGGTGCTCAAAAAGCCATGTGGAAGTTACCAGCCCCTTTCCACACACAGACAGAAACCTGGTCACTCCTGACTGCTGGTCACGTGTGGAGTATCCAGGTGCATGTGCTTATGGTATCCTGCATCTGCCTGGAATGCTTTGTCCCTGGTCTACCTGAAAACACCTACCCGTCCTTCAAGGACATCCCTGATGGCTTTCCCATTGAGATGGATGGATGAATAGGTGAATGAGTGCATGAGTGATTGAGTGGATGGATGGATGGATGGATGGATGGATGGATGGATGGATGGGTGACTGAGTGGATGGATGGATGAATGGATAGGTGATTGAGTGGATGGGTGATTGAGTGGACGGATGGATGAATGGATAGGTGATTGAATGGATGGGCCATTGAGTGGACGGATGGATGAATGGATAGGTGATTGAGTGGATGAGTGATTGAGTGGATGGATGGATGGATGGATGGATGGATGGATGGATGGATGGATGAGTGGATAAGTGATTGAGTGGATGGATGGATGGATGGATGGATGACTGAGTGGATGGATGGATGAATGGATAGGTGATTGACTGGATTGGTGATTGAGTGGATGGATGGATGAATTGATAGGTGATTGACTGGATGGGTGATTGAGTGGATGGACGGATGAATGGATAAGTGATTGAGTGGATGAGTGATTGAGTGGGTGGATGGATGGATGGATGGATGGATGGATGGATGGATGGATGGATGATTGAATGGGCAGATGGGTAAATGGATAAATGAGTGATTGAGTGGATGGATGGAAGGATGGGTGGGTGGTTGAGTGGATGGATAGGCTGGAGGGATGAAAGGGTGGTGGGCGAACAAATCCATCCATCCACTCAACCTCCCATCCACCCATCCATCTCCACTTTCCCATTCCTCTCCACTTCCTTTGGCAGAATTAGCAGCTCCAATCTCCGTGGTCTGATCACTACAACTAATATGGACTCTCCCACCTCACTGATCACACAGAAATGTGATCACCTGTTTTTCTCTTCTTTCATAGCCACCATGTAGATGAGGGGTCAAGAAGTGATGGCCATCAGGTTCTTCCTTAGTACAGGGCCTGGCACCCTGCAGGGCCGCAGCCACACAAGTAGCTCTTGATGTGGCCAATGGCGCTCTGCTTATTCAGCACATGGGTGAGAATGGGAGAAAGCGCACACCTGGGGCAAGGCTGGCCAGGAAGGAGCAGGCATGCAGGGGGTGCATCTAGGAGGCTTGGAGCACTCCGGAGATCTGCAGAAGTGGATGCCCAGTGGAGGAACTGAGCAGGAGGAGGGAGGAGGGAGGCCGTGTCATCCTTCACTGAGATGAATGGTTCTAGCAACAGCCCAGACAGGTAAACAGTGGGGCTGGGGCCAGACAGGGCTCCACCACACGCCTGCTGGCTCTGCACTGGTGACAACTCCTGTCAAGGCTTGATGGGAGGCTGCTGGCTGCTTCTGCCCCTCTTGCCTTGCTGGGGGGTGGGGTTTTACTCAAAGTTGGGGGCCAGTGGCTACTCTGTTGACCCCAGCTGCATGAGAGAGCCCAGGAGGAGAGAAAAGAGGAGTTCTCCTTTCCTCCACCTCCATGGAAATTCAGGAGGACACTGGTCCTGCCAGATATTCTGTGTTGGTCAATGCCCCCTTCCTCCAGGAAGTCCTCCGTGACCAGTGCTGTTTATCACTCCTTCTATTCACCACCACTTCACACCCCCGCAGAAACTGATCTCCCAAGTGATGGCTCCGGCATCCACTGTCTGTCTCATTCACTCGACACTTGCACTACTGTTTGTACAACTGAAGTCCAGTCTGCCCTCGCTGGCTGTGTGGTCTAGTCTGCTCTAACCTTTGGTTGCTTTATCTACTTCATGGGAATATGAGGTAGATATTCTTTAAGATGAACTTTGATCCTAAATCTGCCACATCCTGTTTTGAACCTCAGCTTTGCACCTGGCAGATGGAGATCACAATACTGAGGTCCGGATGAAGTGAGGCCCTTGTGTGAGGGGCTTGGCCCAGGGCAAAGATAGCAGGTACTTCCTGAGTGTTAGTGATTGCCTCTTGTGACCAGGTGAACACAAGGCTCACAGGCTGCCCCTGGACAAGAACTCAGGTGTGAAGATTCCCGCTCTAGTCTCTCTGAGTTGGGATAAGGGATCTGGGAGAGAAAAATGGGGTGTTTGCTACATTCCGTAAAACTCTGTTAACCCAATGACCTGTTCACCTTTTGATGCCCCCCTTCAGTGTTTTTGCACCCACCGAGTATCTGATTTTGTTTGCTCCACTTTTTCTTTGTTGTTTAGCTACTCAGCTTAAAAACATTCATGCTTGATTTGGGGGTGATTAAATAAGGATCTCTTAACTACATGGTATTTTGGTAGGAGATGGGTGTCCCTTTAAAATTTATTAATTTACTTTGGGACACTTCTAGAAAGAACAATCTTTCTAGTTTTTTAAAGTTTGAGATCAAGTCACCAAAAGTAATTTTAGTTAATTAACCTTAAAGCGCGTTATTATTTGAGGGAAAATTTCAGTTTCGTTTTTAGTTTCAAGACAATTAAAGAGATGTAAAACCACCCCCAAAGTGGGAGTCACTGTAACAGGCAAAAGCCTCAAATGTTCAGGCATTTGTATGAGGACAGAGGCTGCCTCCTTCCCCCCAGGGGCTGATTTGCGGTCCTGAAGGGAGCTGTCAGGACACCTCAAGGAGAATTGAAACTGGGGACCAAAGAGAAGGGTTACTGTGGTCTCCCAGTTGTTCCCTCAAACTTTGCAGGGCAGGGCAAATTATAGTTGGGGGTCAAAACTATAGGTACAAGGCACTTAGGTGGGGAGAGAGAAGACCAAAATCTGAGCAGAACGGTAGCAGCATCCTTCTATCTCATTCCTTCATCCATCCATCCATCCATCCAGTCGAATTTGTTCATCCACCACCCTTTCATCCCTCCAGTCTATCCAGCCACTCAACCACCCACCCACCCATCCATCCATCCAGTCAAATTTGTTCACCTACCACCCTGTCATCCCTCCAGTCTAACCATCCACTCAACCACCCACCCATCCATCCATCCATTCATCCAGTCAAGTTTGTTCACCCACCATCCTTTCATCCCTTCAGTCTATCCATCCACTCATCCATCCATCCATCCATCCATCCATCCATCCATCCATCCACTCAATCACTCATTTATCCATTTACCCATCTGTCCACTCAGTCACCCATCCATCCATCCATCCATCCATCCATCCATCCATCCATCCACTCAATCACTCATTTATCCATTTACCCATCTGTCCACTCAGTCACCCATCCATCCATCCATCCATCCATCCATCCATCCATCCATCCACTCAATCACCCATCCAGTCAATCACCTATCCATTCATCCATCCATCCAATCACTCATCCACCCACCCATACATCCATCCAGTGAATACGTTTTTTTAAAGAGCAAAATAGAAGTAACAGTAAGATCCCTGGGGTAGGTAAAAACAGAGTTTGAGGATTTGAAAGAGGAACGACGTGACTGAAAGTGTTGAGTAAAAAGCAAAGGGAGGGAGAGCTGTTTGAGTACCCGGGCAGGGACCAGGGAGTGCTGGGCCTTATGGGGCCTGAAGTTTGGGTCTGGGGCCTGAGGCCGAGCTGGTAGTGAAGTGGAGGTGACAAGGAAGGCAGAAGCCACAGGAAGCCCAGACCCTGAGGTCTCTGCAGTAGCCTTGGTGCCACCACCAATGACCCAGCAGCTGTGGCAGAGGCAGGAGCTGGGACTAGGAGAAGAGGGTTGGGTTTGGAATCTGCCTGGGTGTGGGTTGGGCTCTGCTTCTAATTGTCTGTATGACCTTCCCAGGCCTCGGTCTCCTCATTGACAAAATGGACATAATCTTTCTATCTCCTGGTTTGCTGGGAGAAGCAAATGAAATAATGGTTAAGAAGTGCACAGGTGAGGTTATGAGAAGCCAAAGAAATCCAGGTATGCCTGAAGCACCGGGTGCAGGGAGAGGGTGGAGAATGTGGGCAACTTGCTCAAGTGGCCAGCAGGCAGAGGTGGGGTGTGCCCAGGCTCTCAGACTGTCCGGGGGCTCTAGCTGTGGGGTTGGAGGCTTCTGATAGCAAAAGATGGGCAGGCAATTTTGTTCAAAAGGGAAACTCTATACTCAACCCCACTTGCTCAGGGGAATGAGTGGGGAGTTTCATAACAGAATGCTTCAAGAAATGTTTCCATCTGTCCCTCTGCCCCTGCAGGTGGGAGCCACCACCTGTAACTGTGCAACTTGGATCCAGCTAGTAACCTCATCGCAAAGTGAGGGCAATTGGGTAGCTAGGGGGTGAAGTAGAAAACATCCTTCTCTTCCCCAACCCTAGATTTGTTCCAGAAAAGTATTTAAGGCTGATGTAAAGTACCTGGCACACAGCAAGTGCAAGAGGCCCTGAGTGGTCAGCCCTGTGCCCTCCCACCTGCCTTGGCCTGGCAGAGGCCCCGTTGCTCCTTTCCCCTGGGACTCAGTAGGCTTTGAGGAAAGTAGGAGCAGAGACTCGGGAGGAGAAGGCTGGGGCGCCAGTCCCTGGCAGCTGCCCCCAGGATAATCTCTCAGAGATCTGAGCTGGGCCAGGACGCACTCAAGCGTGTGCTGGATTCGGGAGCATCCTGGAATCTGTGATGACTGTTTCTTTCCATCTACTCATGGCCTGTGCAAGCATTTGCTGAGCACAGGTTCTGGCTTCCCTAAGTGTGGGGGCCTGGCTGGGGGCCCTTGGGCCTCCAATTGGCCTGAACACCTGGCTCACTAAGCCCAGGACTGGGGAGAGAGGGGTGGGTGAGGGTGGGAGGTATTGTCCCAGACAGACGGGCAGACAGACAGACAGAGCTAAGATAGCCCCCAAGCTTAGTCACCATTTCAACTTTTCACATCTGAACCCAAGACAACAGATGTCAAACTCAGGCCCTGCCCAGACTCCCACACCCCACCTCCCCTTTCTGGGCCCCTCTCCATCCCCCACCCCTGCCTGGAGTTTATGGATGACTCCCAACCTTGCCCTGACACTGTGGGATCCTCACTTCCTGTGTTTATCTTGGAAAGGAATGGGGCTTTCTCCTCTCACCCACCCGGTCGGCTGACAGAGCCACCCCACGCAGGTCACAGCGTGTACTCATGAGTGCACCGTGCGTGTGTGTTTGTGCATACGGGCACGAGGGTGAACCAGGGCACGTGTGTGGGGCCAGGAAGCCTTTTTGTCCTTCCGGGGTCTATGGTGTGTGCGGGCTTTCACTCATGTGGGTGCCTGAGTGTGTGTGGGGGCAGCACACAGGTGTTGGGCTCCTACCAGATGTACCCTCAGCATCACCCCTTTCTGTCCTCACTGCATCCCCATTAGTGATGCCCCCATTTTGCTGGGGAGAGAGATGAGGCTCATTGTGATGAGGTCACTGAAGCAGAGTCAGAGAGATGCTGAGTGGATGGAGGAGGAGAGTCTGGAACACAAGACATTCCTTTCTTTCTTTCTTTCTTTCTTTCTTTCTTTCTTTCTTTCTTTCTTTCTTTTTTTTTTTTTTTGACAGGGTTCCACTAACACCCAGGCTGGAGTGCAGTGGCATGATCTCAGCTCACTGCAACATCTGCCTCCCGGGTTCAAGTGACCCTCCCACTTCAGCCTCCCAAGTAGCTGGAATTACAGACATGAGCCACCACGCCCAGCTAATTTTGTATTTTTTGTAGAGATGGGGTTTTGCCATGTTGCCCACGCTGGTCTTGAACTCCTTGACTCAAGCAATATGCCTGTCTTGGCCTCCCAAAGCACTGGGATTATAGGGGTCAGCAACTGCGCCCAGCCCCCTTTCTTTTTCTTAATAGTTGTGTTATTTCTTCCCAATTAGAAAAATTAAAAGTACAAAGAAGAAAATGGAAATCACCCATAATCCTACTAGAGACAGCAGTTGTTAATATTTTTGTACATATGCTCCCAGACTTTCTTCATGCATACAAATACACACAACTCATTTACTCAAAAAATGGAATCATATATGGAATCCTTCTTTTCTTCCCTCCCTCCCTCTCTCCCTCCCTCCTTCCTCACTCCTTCCTTCCTTTCTCCTTCCCTCCTTTCTCTCTTCCTTCTTTCCCTTTCTCCTTCCTTCCTTCCATCCTTCTTTCCCTCCCTCATTCCTATTTTTCTTTTTTACTTTTTATTATAGAAAACCTCAGCATATACAAAAGTTTAAAGAATAGCATAAATAACCCCCAAAAGACATTTTAAAACCTTCTCTCTTCTCTTCATTCATGTGAGCAAATGAACACTCATGCCATGACTTTTGCCCACATATGAAGCCCTGACCGTCAGCTGTGTAGACCGTGGGAGTCCTGAGGCATCAGTTTGTGATTTGTCTTGTTAAGGGCACGAAAGCTGAGCAGCTGTTTCTTCCCTTTCCATCCCAGCTCCCCCAGACTCCACTAGCTGGTTATAAACACTCATTTCTGGTCTCCTGAGCACAGGAAGGGGCTGGCACAGGGTTTGGGGTGGTTAGTCTGGGGACACTGCCTGTCAGAAGTCACTGTCCTTGTCCCTGATTGCTTTCTCAGGAGGCATCCTTCGAAGGAGAATGACCTAGAGCAAGGGGCACAGAGGCTACGAAAGACCCTGCTCCTGGTGCCATGTGGCCCTCTCCCAGACCAGCGTTTACAGTTCACCATCCACCCACCCACCTTCCGCCTGCAACACAGGAGAGGGTCCAAGTCCCTCCCCTTGGAACACTGATGGTCGCTCTGCAGACCAAGAGAGGGCCAGAGGGGTCTGTGGGTGGGGGCTGTGCAGAGAAAGCCCCCTCCCTCCCAATGCCTCTCCCCTGGTGGCATCCCAGTCCCCACAGTGGTTCACCCTGTGGGGAGCTCTGGCTTTCTTCCCTCTGGGATGAATCCCTATCTTCCCCACCTGGAAGAAAATCTGCCCAGGGAGTGAACAGATGAATTCACCCTTAAGGGTCACTGCCTGATTACCAGTTCTATGTCCTCCCCCGTAGCGCTCACAGGTGACATACGGGAGAGTCCCAAAGGTGAGCAAGGCTCCTGGGGACTCAGGCAGTGGGGAAGGCGTGGTATACAAGCAGACCGTGTCTGGGCTGCAGCTGAGATGCCCTCAGCCTCAGTCTCCTCGTCTGCAAAATGGAAATAACCCTTGCCTTGCCTTATTGGGTGGCTGTGAGGATTAAATAAAGTCGTATGTGGAAAAAGCTTTGCTCTAGGAAAAGCTAAACATCATTTGCTGTTATCGTCAGAAGACCTGATGCCTGGGCCCAGAGCAGTGAGTTGGTGGCAGAGCTGGCCCCATTTACCCAGAGGGCACAAGGAGCACATCCTCATGGGGCCTTCAGATAATCATTAAATCATTCAATAATCTATAAATGATAATAATTATAATTTAATTATCAACAATCTAATTGATATGAAAATGTTAATTTATTAAATCACCTATAATCACAGCAACGAATGATTATAAAGTGTGCTAATTACATTAGGAAAACAGAGGGCTGGATTGGAGAATGGATTGGGTCACCAGTCGGGGGCTCTTGGAGGAGGCATCATTCAATCCAAAACCTGAAGGCCGAGGGGGTCTCGGGAGGGTGCAGAGCAGAGCGTTTGGGCAGTGTGGCCAGTGTGTGCAGAGGCCCTGGGGTGGAGGGAGATGAGCTTGCTGAGTTTCAAGGAACAGAAAGAAGCCTGAGTGGCTGGAGTAGAGTGGGCAAGGCAGAGTCCCCAGGGGCGGTGCTGGAGGGGCCCCGGGGTCATTTGTCATCACCCTGTCTGACTCTAGGCTCTGCCAAGGCCCCCTTCCTGGCATGCCAGCCCATCGCCCCCAGAAACAGGGCTCTCCGTCTCCTTTTGCCTTCCCCAGAACTTCATCTGAGGCTTTGCATCAGAGCCCCTGGAAGCCCCAGACCCATGGGTGGGCAGGAACCTTCTGGCCTTCTCCAGACGTCCCAGCCCTGACTTTGCCTTGACCACAATGTGCAGTGGGCCCAGGGCCAGGCCAGGGCTGGGGGAGGCCGGTTTCCCTCTTGCTTTCATCTGCAGGCAAGATCTCTTTCATCGTATCTGTTGTTTTTAGGCCATGTGTTGGGCTGTGGACAGTGAATGAGACTCAGGAACACACGCCTATAAATCTGCGCGGAATGAAAGAAAGGTCCAAGCATCAGGGCGCCTGACGCCCCACGGGCCCTCCCCCTTCTCCCGTCCATCTGAGGACTCCTTGGGGTCTGATGTCAGGGGACAAGCTAAGAAAACTAAGGAACAGGGGTGGGTGGCAGACAGATGAGACCTGGAAGGGAGCCCAGAAATATCAAACCCAGCACAAGACGGGTGGGGGACTCGCTCAGCACATTCGGCCAGAGCCAGACCAGAACCAGGGTCTCCGACACCGTTCCGTGAAGGACCTGAGCACCTACTGGATGCTGGGCCCTGGAAGGAAATGAACAATCACTATGAGAAATGCCCCGATGTAGGATGGCCACCTGACCGAGCAGAGCCAGGAACTCTGGGCCAGTTGGGTGACCCTGGGCAAGTCGAGACCTCCCTGAGCTTTTCGTCTCTCTCCCCTGCAACATGTTTCTGCCAGTGATGTTGGGAGGTTCTGAAATCACATGAAGCCACCTATGTTGAGAGGCTCTTAGAGCTGCTGTGTCTGTGCAAGCCTCTGGATCCTGTTTCTAAATTATTTGTTATTTTTTTAACCAGTCAGGCATGGGGCTTCATCCTTGTAGGTACATCCCATTTCTGTCTAGCCTGAGTTAAAGGTGGAGGAGTGGGAAACAGACTAACTCACATGACACCTAGAGCAAACAGTTCAGCATTAATCCTGCATCTGGTATCTCCTCCTATGCCTCCACAGATGGGCAGCTTACTACCAAACAAGGCTGCCGTTTTCCATGGTGAAATAGCACTAATGGGTTATAAAGTGCCTTCTACACCAAGCTGCAGTCAGCTCTCGCTCCTGACGCCACTGGACCTGCAATAATCCTGGTTACTCACCCATTTTCATGGTGATCCTTCTAGAATCCTCTGGCCTTGAGTATGCTTCCCTGCCAGCTCCCAGAACCCAGGCTGACTCTAGTTTCTGAAGCCTTGCTCATCTCTCTTGAGTTTTCTACAGTGAGCATGTGCTGCTTTTTCTATTTTTCAAATAGATTATATTATTTGTGATAACCAATCAATACAGAATGTAAGAAGAGGAAGTGAAAGTCTCCCTATTTTTCTCTCTCCAAACCTGGCTCCACGCGAGGCCCAGCGGCACCTTCCTCCCGGCTTCTCTCTCCCTTTGGTTATGTATTGTTTGGAAGCACAGATTAGCACTGAGAATGCAGCAGGCAGCACGGGGGAGGGGTTGAGAGCGCATGCGCTGGAGACTGCCTGTGGCCGGGACTCGAATCCTTCCCCTGAACCTCAGTCTGCTCATCTGTAAATTGGGGTCATTAGGGTACCTGCCGCACGGGGTCATTAGGAGGATCGAGTGAGTCCATGCACGCAAAGCGCTCAGAGCAGTGCTGGGCGCACATGAGCCATTATAGGCATTTTGCTTTGTTTGTTTAATTAAAAACAAACGGCACCACACATACATTTCATTCTATAGATTGCATGTTCATCATGGACAGCTCTCCGTGGGAGCTCAGGTAGGCCTATCTCATCTTGCCAACAGCTGCAGAGCTGTTGTGTGACCACACTCACGCTTTATCCAAGTTAAGATCAGGAAAAGTCACTTTTAAGAAAGGACCCAAGGTGGGGCCCTTAAGCAGCCTTCTGCCACTCTTGGTATCATTTTGTCCCAAGGAAATCCTTTGGTTCTCTCCTCGGTGGCCCATGGTGGCCCTGAGGCGGCCAGGCCAGCTCCAGGAAGTGGGAACCAGGCCCTGAACAAGAAGACAGCTGGGCCCAAACAGGGTTTGTCCCCAGGGAGAGGGTGGGTACAGATGAGAAGTGGCCAGGCTCCTCCCGGTGTGGCCAGAACCCCTCAGAGAGGATCATGTGGACAGGGCTAGTCAGAGAGGGCTTCCTGGAGGAAGCAGGGTCTGAGTGGGGTCTTGAAGAGTAGGAGAGAGCTGAACAGACAGAAGTGGGTTGGGGGAGAGGCACTCGTGGCAAAGACAAGGCTGTTTGGGCTGCTGAGGAGTTAGGGTGTCTAGAGCCAAAGGGCCACATAAGGAAAAAGGGAGAGGACCTTGAACACCAGGATGCATGTGGGTTTGCCCTGCCAGCAGTGGGGGAGCCACAGAAAGTTCTGGATGATAACAAATAATAACACTCTATGTGACCCTGAGAAGCCTCGAAGCCTCTCCGGGCCTCAGCTGCCTGTGGGTGCTGGAATAGACCTGAGGGAGGCAGAGGGGACTACTTAGGGGCAGGAATTTGGGATCAGGCCCTGCTTCCTCTAATCAAGGGGACCCAGAAGTGTGGGGGCAGTCCCAGAGATCAGTCTCTGCCTTCAGATCCCCACTCCACAGAATTCAACGTTTCTTTTCCTTTTAACCTGCCGGCTTTCCGGGGAAATCTGATTTTGCAAACATGTTTTCTTAGCCAGGGGAAATGAGCACCATGCAAACAACGAAGATGGCTGTGTGTGATAAGGGGCTCGGCTGCTCCAGTGCGGCCTGGAGGGAAAAGAGGGACTGGTCACTGCTGGCTGCCTTAGGTGGAGAGAAGACATCAGGCCTCAGAATGTCTGAGCTGGAGGGGGACTTGGGAAGTGTCTAGCCACAGATGGGAAAGTAGAGGCCCAGACAGGGAAGGGGCTTGCCCAGCCAGCATGGAGGGCCTGAGTCTTCCAGCTGGAGGGGCTGCGGTGGGACTCCCTTTCTCTCTGTAGCAGGCTGGGCCGGTTGAACCCATGCTGGGATTCAGAGTCTGGCTGATGGTGGCCCTGCTGGGTCCTCTCCGGTGGAGATTCACAGAGGGAGGGAGGAGCTGGGCACTTGAGGTCAAGAATGAGGGAGATGAGGGTGACAGGGGGAAAGGGGGGAAAAGGTATGTCTTCCACCTTGGTTTTGAGTCTTGATGAGAAAAGGACAGAGAAAGATGCAGACCAAGCCGTTGTCATGGAGACCATGCAAGACCCAGGGTCCTGGAAGGGCCGCCTTAGGGCCCAGGTGACAGTTTGCAAACTGGAGTTGGCCTAAGCCCACTGCTTGACCACCTCCATGGTGATGTGGGAAACATGGCGCCTCCATGGCCATGACAAACGTGGCACCTGGAAGCTCAGGGTGACCAGGGTGGAGGGTGGCCACACCTGGTGCAGTATTTTTGCAGGAGCGCCTGTGGCCGATGCAGTCACCAGGCATCTCACCAAGAGGTGAAGAAAACTCCCGGCCGGGGGTTGGGCACCACTTGGGGGGCACCGGGAGTAACTGGCCTTCTGGCTGGGGCTGGGGAGGGGTGTTTGGAGGGGATGAGGTCTAAGAAACTTCTTCATCTGGATATTAACATAAGTGTGACCTGGGTACCTACAGGTCTGGGCACGGCGGAATTCCAGTGAGTTGCCATCCTCCTGCATTCTGCAGCAGGGCCAGAAGCTCCAGGTCTGCTGGGGGGCCCCTCCATTCAGGAAGAACACACCTCCTTTGCCCCCTGGAACTGTGTTGGGAGTTTTCACAACCTGAGGGGGTTGGTGTTGGTTCCATTTTCGAGATAAGGAAACTGAATCTCCTAGGCTGCTGTGCAAGTGACGTCACGTGTGACTGTCCTTTCTTCTCAACAAGGTTGTGCCTTCTCTAGGAGCTGTTCATGGTGGAATTTCTAATGATGCAACAGACTAACAGCAAAGGACATTGCTGGGCTATTGGTGCTCCTGGGGGCACCCACAGTTTCAGCTGAGCACCAGGAAAGAGTACCAGCTTCCTTTGCAGCCCCCCATTCCACCCCCATCAGTGACTGTGGGAACCAGCGATGTGGGGTGTTTCCCTACATTATTTCATCTTCCTGAGGACCATTCCACACAGAATGGGCTGCCCCCAGGGAGGCCCAGTCACTTCCCATCCCCGCTATTCTTGGGCAGTAAGATGCCAAAGTCAGTTCAGTCAACATCTCGCACACAAGATTGGTACGACCGTAACATTCTGACCTGACTTAACCCTGGACAGTGAACCAGGCACTTTCCTTTTCCCAGCCATTATTCTTTCTAATGCCCTTTGGGCAACCTCTCTGAGCCTCAGTTTTCCCCGCTGTAAAATGGGGATTCATAGAGACAACACCTCATAGGCCTGTTATCTTTCTCCAAGGCCTGACATTGTCACTGAACAAACTCAGAGACAGAGGTTCGGCTGGGTGCGGTGGCTCACACCTGTAATCCCAGCACTTTGGGAGGCTGAGGCAAGTGGATCATTTGAGGTCAGGAGTTCAAGACCAGCCTGGCCAACACGGCAAGACCCCATCCCTACTAAAAATACAAAAAATTAGCTGGGCGTGGTGGTGGGCGCCTGTAGTCGCAGCTACTCAGCAGGCTGAGGCAGGAGAATTGCTTGAACCTGAGAGGCGGAGGTTGCAGTGAGCCGAGATCGTGTCACTGCACTCCATCCTGGGTGACAGAGCGAGACTCGGTCTCAAAAAAAAAAGAGACGGAGGTTCACTTGCTTCTTATCCTGGGAGCTCCCACCCAAGTACCCTGTGGGCTTCCCATCCAAGCCAGGGCCACCAGCAGCTCACGAGAGACTATGCAGCTCTCTGGACCCGGATCCTGATACCTTCTTTACTTACCCAATTACTTACCATGACCTCAGAAAAGTCCCGTAGCCTCTAAGTGCCTCAGTTTCCACATGTGTAGAATGGGGACAGTAACAGTACTCACCTCATAGGATGAAATGAAACTCAGCCCAGGGCCTAGTTCTCAATTGCTACACAATACATGGCAACCTTGAGTGCAACTGGGAAGCACAGTGAATATGGGTAATGGAAAGTGTTTCATCCCCGGGGAGGCCACATCAATCTCACTTTATTAGATCATAAGTGCTTTTAACAAGGCAAACAGCAGAAGGCCGGCAGACCGCCAGCCAGGGCCAAGAAACGAAGTCCAGTTCTCCAAGACCCCGGACATCAAAACAACAACGCAAAAGGCTGAACATCAAAGAATGAACAGCAAGTCCAAACATTTCACTGTGCTCTTATCTTAATTAAAGCAAGTCATACTCAGAGTTGAAAAGCAGGGTCTGGTTTTATTAGCTTTTGCTGACACCCACAGAGAAGTTTGTGACTTACCCAAGGTCACCCAGCACCCTGGGGCCAGAGTTGGGGTCCAAAACCAGGCCTCAGCTGCTGGAGCCGGCGCGCCTTTCATAACCTCCCTGTCCCCACGCTAACCTGAGCTACGGGGACCCAGGGTTGTCATTTCAGGGGAGAGGTCTCCGTTCATTCATCCAGCTATATATTGAATCATGTTTATTGACGGCCTTCTGCTTTCTAGGCACTCTTCTAGGCTCTGGGGATACAGCAATGAACAAGACAATCTAAAGGAGTGGGGAAAGCAGACATCAGTAAATAATTATGTAGATAATCATAGTCACACATTACATAATGACGTTTTGGTCGACACTGGACTGCGTATATGACCATGGTCCCATAAGATTATGGGTGGCTTTGCAGACACCGCCACCGCCGGGAGCCCCATACTATCAGCCATGGTCAACCCCACTGTGTTCATTGATGGCGAGCCCTTGGGCCACGTCCCCTTCAAGCTGTCTGCAGACAAGTTTCCAAAGACAGCAGAAAACTTTTGTGCTGTGAGCACTGGAGAGAAAGGATTCGGTTATAAAGGTTCCTGCTTTCACAGAATTATTCCAGGGTTTATGTGTCGGGGTGGTGACTTCACACGCCATAATGGCACCGGTAGCAAGTCCATCCACCGGGAGAAACTTGATGATGAGAAATTCATCCTAAAGCATA
This sequence comes from Symphalangus syndactylus, assembly GCF_028878055.3. Taxonomy (NCBI): domain Eukaryota; kingdom Metazoa; phylum Chordata; class Mammalia; order Primates; family Hylobatidae; genus Symphalangus; species Symphalangus syndactylus. The sequence goes on from NC_072444.2 coordinate 15,241,563, forward strand.
CAGGTCCTGGCATCTTGTCCATGGCAAATGCTAGACCCAACACAAACGGTTCCCAGTTTTTCATCTGCACTGCCAAGACTGTGTTTGGATTGCAAGCACGTGGTCTTTGGCAATATGAAAGAAGGCATGAATGTTGTGGAGGCCATGGAGTGCTTTGGGTCCAGGAATGGCAAGACCAGCAAGAAGATCACCATTGCTGACTGTGGACAACTCCAACAAATTTGACTTGTGTTTTATCTTAAACACCAGACCATTCCTTCTGTAGCTCAGGAGAGCACCCCACCACCCCTTTTGCTTGCCATATCCTAGAATCTTTGTGCTCTCGCTCAATTCCCTTTGGGTTCCACGTTTTCCTTGTTCCCTTCTATGATTAGCTGGATTGCAGAGTTAAGTTTATGATTATGAAATTAAAAGTAAATAACAAAAAAAGATTATAATGGTGCTGAAAAATTCCTATCACCTAGCGACACCCTAGCAATGCAACTCATTACTTTTCCATATTTAGATACACAAATACTTACCATCATGTTACAATTGCCTACAGTATTCTATACAATAACATGCAATAAAGGTTTGTAGCCTGGGAGTAGGCTAAGCCATAGAGACCAGGAGTGTGGTTTGGTGTACCATCTAGGTTTGTGTAAATGCACTCTATGGTGTTTGCACAATGACAAAATTGCCTGGAGATGTATTTCTTAGAATGTATCCCCATCATTACACGAGGCATGGCTGTATTTTGCTGCAATTATAAATGCCATTTCTTATGTCCCTTCTCTCTGAATCTGGGCTTGACTGACAGATTTCAATGGAAGTGTTTGCTGTAATGCTTTCCAGGCCCAAAGCTACTTTCCCTTCTCCTGGGATGCTCACTTCTGAAACCCAGCAGCCATGGTATGAGGAAGCCCAAGCTGCCCTGTGGAGAGAACAGGGCCGGTGGGGAGAAACCAGTCAAGCCAGTCACCACTGCAGAGGGGAATCCCCCAGGCCCTGTCAGCCACCCCCAGCTGCCACCTACACCACAGGGAGGGGAGTGAGAGCAGCTGGCTCTGCCCAGCCCTGCCCAAATTGCAAATTCATGAGCAAAACAAAGGATTGTTGTTTTGAAGCCATTCAGTTGTAGAGTGGTTTGTTAAGTAGCAATGGACAACTAGAGCGCCACCTTTTACCCTCACGGGGTAGCATAGACCCAATTATGAGCCCCATTTTATAGACGAAGAAACTAAGGTTCAGAGATGTAAAATGACGAGCTCAAGGTCAGACGGGTAATGAGTGGCAAAGCACGATTAAATGACATCAACTTCTGTGTTTTTTCCACGCTACCCCTTTACTGTCAGCGCGACAGCATGGTGACCAGGAGGTTTCCATTAATGCCATTCTCACTCAAAAGCAGGAAACTCCAAAGGGGGATTCTTGGGCATGGTGAGGTGACTGGGGAGACAGTGGCTGAGCAGGGGAGCTGACAGCGGTCTTAGAGTCCTCCCGAGTGTACCAGGCAGATGGGAGTCTGCTCGTTGTTTTGTAAGGAGAGGCCACAGAGGTCTTTTGAGATGAGCAAACACAGGCTCGTTTGCCTGTTGAGGGCCTCTGTTTGCCCGTTTGTGAAAGGGGGATGGGAAAACCACTCTTGTCCTGCTCTAGCCTGTGCTGGAGATGAGCGGGCCCCTTGTCAGCTGCTGGCATTCCATTTCGAAAGAAGGGAGTAATAGCGGAGACTCCCACAATGAGAATTTTTAATGCAAGAAAGTCCGTGGTAGGCAAGAGGAAGAGGGCAAAGCCCGTTCCTGAAAGCTTTGTAAGCAAAGCCCCTGCCAAACTGTGTTGCTTCTGAGGCCAGAAGCAGCATGAAAGATCCAACCGGGGAGGGAGGAGGGGGCTCCGATTCTGGTCCCAGCTCTGATCCTGACCTGCTGTGTGACCTTGGGCAAGTCATCGTCCCTCTTTGGTCCTTATATGTACAATGAGAGGATGAGCCGGCTGATCAGGAAGATCCTGACAGTGTCCAACAGGCAGGATGGACAAACCCAAAGAAACTGAGAAGCTTCTCTACCCTTCAGCCCCAAGAGCTTGCAGAATTTAGCAGTCAGTGAGGAACCAATCAATCCCTTAGGCTGTTCTAGAGGCAGTGAGGTAGGTGAGCTCCTCCAGGCAAATTCTTCTCCTCCCCCTCCTCTCCCTCCTTCCCCATTGTCATCATTATTATTTATTTGCCTTTCAAATGGGCCACCCGGAGCTCTTTATAAAGATAAAAATAGCATAATTCAAAGCCTCCACCAGCAACCCAATCCCATCTGTGTGATGGAGGGTTGCACACAATCACTTTTTTCCTCCCAACTCTGACTCCTTCAGGGTCTTATAAAATGAGAGCATGCGCTTTCAACATCTAATTGAAGATGATGAGGATGGTGCCCATGCTGAGGGTGGTGGCTGTCATGTGCCAGCACGGGCTCTGTGTCAACACAGTGTATAGCATGGTCTCATGTGCTCTTTTCAATAACCCTACAATGTAGTCAACTATCATTACTTTTCTTTTCTTTTCTTTTTTTCTTTGGAGACACGGTCTTGCTCTGTCACTCAGGCTGGAGTGCAGTGGCATGATCATGGCTCACTGCAGCCTCATCCTCCCAGGCTCAAGTGATCCTCCCGAGAAGCTGAAACCACAGGCATGCACCATCATACCTGGCTAACTCTTTAATTTTTTGTAGGGAGGGGGTCTCCCTATCTTGCCCAGGCTGGTCCCGAACTCCTGAACTCAGGGGATCCACCCACTTCAGCCTCCCAAACTGCTGGGATTACAGGCATGAGCTGCCACATCCAGCCCCATTACTACTTTTACACAGATGAAGAAATTGAGGCCTACAGAGGGAAAGTAGCTTGTCCGGGGTTGCAGAATTAGCGACTGGGATTCAGACCCAAGCATCCTGACTCCAGAGCCTCGATTCTGAATTATTAAGCTATTTTTCTTCCCAGAAGCATGAGCAACAACAATAACTACTATTACTATTACCCCCTATTACTTCACTGAGCACTTATTATGTGCTAGGCATGGAGCTCAGGGTTTTAATTCTGTTCTAGCAAATGCATGCTGCAGAACAAATCAATCCAAAGTTGATTAGAACAATAGGTTACATTTTTGTGTTCATGCATCTGTAATTTGGACAGGGCTCAGTGGAGACTACTCATCTCTGCCTCAGCTGGGATGATTCCAAATGCCTGGAAGAGCTGGGGCCTGGCTGGGTACCTCTCTCCCTCTCTTCCTGCAGGTCAGGGCCTCCACGTGGCTTTGCCAGCATGGAGTTCCCAGGGTCATCAGTTTCTTTTCTTTTTTCTTTTTCTTTCTTTCTTTTTTTTTTTTTTTGAGACGGAGTCGCCCAGGCTGGAGTGCAGTGGCGCAATCTCGGCTCACCGCAACCTCTGCCTCCCAGGTTCCAGCTATTCTCCTGCCTCAGCCTCCCGAGTACCTGAGATTACAGGTGTGTGCCACCATGCCCAGCTAATTTTGCATTTTTAGTAGAGATGGGGTTTCTCCATGTTGGTCAAGCTGGTTTCAAACTCCCGACCTCAGGTGATCCGCCCGCCTCAGCCCCCAAAGTGCTGGGATTACAGGTGTGAGGGGTTTATCCGTTTCCTACATGGTGGCTGGGGTCTCCTAGAGACTAACACAGAAGCAGCAAGATCCTTCTGCCTTGGCCTTGGAGGGCAGCAGCGTCACTCCTGCTGCATTCCGTTGCCTACAAACAAGCATAACATGGGTCCAGATCCCAGGAGGATGGGAAGTGAATCCCCCCATCTCAGTAAGAAGCTTGTCAAAGCACTGATGGCCATCTTCAACTCACCACGCTTATGTTCTCAATAAGCGTGGGATTCATTTATCCACTCACATCCATTGGGCACCTACCGTGTGCCCGACACTGCTGTAGGCCCTGGGAGATAGCAATGAATGTGAATGTCATTACACTCACTTTACAGATGAGGCGATGGAGACTTGCAGGGGTCTCGGGGACCAGCCCTTTCCCTGTAGACCCTCACAGGTTCTTTACGGTGAGCCCATGAGGCTGGTACTGCAACAGCCAGCCTTGAAGTGGAGGAGCAGGATCCGCATGCTGGCCAGGCACTTGCTCAGCACCCCGTCCTGCCTTGCCTTAGCGAGTTCCAAGCCTGCACTTCACTGTGACATGGATGCATGGGTCCCACCAGACTTGGGGGGCATCCTGCAGGAGGGACCAGGCTTATGGAGAAGCAGCCCGAGGTGCTGTTCAAATGCCAGCCCTGATGCGAGCGAGGGAGGGAGGGTTGCCTGAGGGCGGGAAGCGGTGAGGGAGCCGGGATAATGGCCCAGCCTGAACCTGTCGCCACGGCAACCGCAGGGGCCGTCTGGAGCCAGCAGCCTGCCAGGCCTTGGCCCCACAAAGCCCGAGAGGGAGGCAGAGGGGGCGGACCCGGCGGGGCATAAATCAGGGAGTTCTATGCCCCTGACTCCGGGCAGACGATTTATGGGACTACTCCAAGCCCACGAGATGCACAGGGGAGAGCTGAGAGGGTCTCCCTGTTCCCACTGCCCCTGGGGCCCCTGCTTGGACTCGGATGCGGGTGCGGGGTGGGCAGGAAGAGGCCCCTCCAGGCCACCCTCAGCGCTGCTGGAGGCCCCTGCCCCCACCCATCCCATAAGATACCTCTGTGCCCACTGTACCAGCATGCAGCCCCCACGCCGACAGCAGAAGTCTCAAGAAAGAGATACCCCTAAATTCTTGAAATGCACGCTGACATTTTCTTATTCTGTTCCTTCTTAAAAATGCTGGTCACAACTCACTAAATTAATGTCATGACTCTTTCATAGTTTGTGACCTGCGGTTAGGTCAACACTGATCCAAAGGAAGCCAGAGGGGGAAACTGAGGCTCACCGACTCCCTCCCCTCACACACAACTGGAGCAGACTTATATGCATTAATCAGCTCCTCCAGTCTCCCCATACACCTGGCTCTGCCTCAGGGCCAAAGCTTGTTCCCCACGACCCATTATAGCCATTCAAGATTGAACCAGCTTCCTTGGAAGGTAATGAGCTACCCATCTCTGGAGTCATCCAAACAAAAGTTGAATGACCACCTGCTGGGTGCTCCAGGGGATCCCAGCATCCCTTAGAGAGAGGCCAGACTAATGCCTCTTAGCCTATATGGGGTGGGAGGCAGGCAACGCTGACTACTTTGCCCACATAGGGCTGAGCCATGGACAGGATGGGAGAGAGGCTGCAGGCCAGCCAGCCCCACTGGAGGGGGCTCAGAGCTTCAGGCTGGCTCAGATAGACAAGGGGCAAAGATGGTATCAAGAAAGTGAGTGGCCAGGGATGGTGGCTCACACCTGCAATCTACCTCAGTACTTTGGGAGGCTGAGGCCAGAGGATCGTTTGAGCCCAGGAGTTCAAGGCTGCAGTGAGCTATGATTGCACCACTGCACTCCAGCCTGGGTGACAGGTGAGACCCTGTCTCAAAAAAAGAAGGTGAGTATGCCTGGTGGGAGCCTGGCCGAGACAACAGGGGCCACTTAAGAGGTCCCAGCACCCAGCCCCCTTCTCCCTGGCCCCTTTGCACTACCCACCCAGACCTGCAGGGGGCTGTGCCTGCAACAATATTCCCAGCCCCACAATCACCGTTTCCGCCCTATCTCCTGCCTCTCTCAGCTGTCTACCTCCAGAAACAAGTTTCTCTTACCAGGTGGTGCCGAGATGCTAAGCATGGCTGATGACGGTGTTTCCGCACAGCACAGAGGCCTGCTGCTCCAGATTCAGACAGAGCCAGATCCCAGGCCCAGCTCTGCCACTCACCTGTGTGTGATCTTGAGCAAAACCCTTGACCTCTCCCAGCCATTTTAGTCAATAACATGAGGCCATCATATCTACCTTGTGATCATCGATAAGGGAAGACATCCAGGGTATATTAAGTTAAAAGGGCAAATATGTTCCCATGTTTGTTAAAAACAAAAACAAAAGCAAACCCCTTTATTTATATGTTCGCTATGCATGTGAAAGCTTGGAAGGAAACGCCCCAAACAGGTGGTAGAAGGGTCATGGAGAGGGAGAGGTGGATGATTTTCACTTCCTACTCTATACACTCTGAATTTTTTTTTTTTTTTTTGAGACGGAGTTTTGCTCTGTCATTCAGGCTGGCGTGCAGTGGCGTGATCTCGGCTCACGCAACCTCCGCCTCCTGAGTTCAAGCCATTCTTCTGCCTCAGCCTCCCGAGTAGCTGGGATTACAGGCACACACCACCACACCTGGCTAATTTTTGTATCTTTAGTAGAGGCAGGGTTTCTCCATCATGGCCAGGCTGTCTTGATCTCCTGACCTCATGATCTGCCTGCCTCGGCCTCCCAAAGTGCTAGGATTACAGGCGTGAGCCACAGTACCTGGCCTGAAAAATTTTAAACCAATAAGCACGTACTAATTTTGTAACCAAAAAATTGAAATTAAAAACAATCTAACCCCAGCCCCCATTCTTGCTGTGAGGACCTAAAGGGTAAATGCATACAGAAGGCTGGTGGTGGCGGGGGTGAGAGGCAGCCCAGCCCCCGCCTTCTCATTCATTTTTTCTTTCCAGGGGTCTTGTTCATTCCCAGTTTGTGTGTTTTATAAACTGGTGAATTAAAGATGTATAAAGATGTATTAGTGTTATTCCAATTAATTGGACACCAGTGACTCTCCTTCATCCCAGAAAGCATTTGTTGACCACTGTCCAGCCTCCTGCAGGAGTGAACAGTGGAAATCCAAGCACAGAGGGACTTGCACCTCCCTTTAGGGACTCCTACTCCCTTTAGGGACCCCTGGGGAAAAGGCAGCCTTTAAGCTTCACACCAGTCTCAAGAAGTGCATGCAGTTATGACGGCCATCTTACAGAGTGAGAAAGTGAGGTTCAGCGCTAACACCTCGTCCAAGGTCAAAGGCTTGTGAGGGGCGAGGACGGGGGAGTCCAAGTCCTTCCCGCTCTGACTCCTGTGCCCAGGGCCTCGAAGGGCTTTGCTCAGACCAGGAAGTCGACTGACTGCTCTGGGTGGCTGGAGAGCAGCGCCAGTGACAGAAGCCTGACATGGGAGGAGTGAAGCCAGTTCCTGCCAGCCTCCTCCACAGCAGGGCGACACCAGGTCCTCTTGCTCATTTCATCTTCACCATGGCCCTCCATGCCCTCAGGGCCTCCGCACCGGCTGTTTCCTGGCCTGGAACGCTGTTCCACCAGATGTCTGAATTTTTGATTTTCTCAACATGCGGGTCTCAGTCCCAGAGGCTGCTTCCTCAGAGAAGCCTGTTCTGACCATCCGGGCAGAATGAATGCCATCCGGTGTACTCCAGGGACCTTGGCCAACCACCTACCGCTGTGTGTTCCCTGCCTGCTCTGTTGGGCATTATCTGCTGCCTCGGGGCTTGCTGGTCACCAACTGCCTCCCTCTCTGAGTGTCAGTTGGGGAGCTGCACTCCATGTGTTTAGAATGGCGCCTGCGCCACACAGTAGGCCCTCAGTAAAGACCTGACGGACACTGTTGGTGGTCCACCCACACCCCCGCAGCATCCCCTTCCTGCGCACCCTGACTCCCAACACTCCCAACTGGCAGCACCTGCAATTCTCACCTGGGGACTTTTTGGCAGCCTGAGCCTGCCCTGTCCACACATTGGTTAGACCGTAAGTGTCAGGGGTGGGTGTTCCCCAGGAGCACCCTTCAGGCAGGGACAGATGGAAGCTGGTGAAAAAGACCCCAGCTCCTTTCCCTGAGATGGGGTAACTCCGAGGCACATTCCCCCGTCTCCCTGAGCACCCCCGAGGGACTGGGCCTCAGATTCCCACATTGGAACCTGCTGTACACGCACACTGCCCTATGCTGACTCTCTCCCCTTCTCTTCTAGTGTCCTAGGGCTGCCGTAGCAAACTTCCACCAACGAGGTGGCTTAAAGCAACAGAAATGGACAATAGCTGGGGAAGGTAGAAGTCTGAAATCAAGATGTTGGCAGCATTGTTTCCTTCTTGGGGACTCAGAGGGAGAATCTGTTCTGTGCCTCTCAACTTCTGGTGTTTGCTGGCAATCCTGGGCGCTCCTTAGCTCGTGTCAGCGTCATGCCATCTCCCTCCATCATCACATGGCGTCCCCCATGTGTGTCTCTATGCCTTCACCTGTCCCCCTACTCTCCCGGTGTGGCAATAAGCCCCAATTCCCTTCATTCGATAAGGACACCAGTCACTGGATCAGGGCCTACACTAACCTGATATGACCAACCTCAACTTGATCACACCTGCATGACCCTATTCCTATGCTAACCCAATATGACCGACCTCAACTTGATCACATCTGCAAGACCCTGTTTCCAAGTACAGGGTCACATTCCCAGGTGTCAGAAGTTAGGACTGTTTTTGTGGGGGACACACGATTCGATTCACAATGCCTTCCCTGTCTCAATCTCCTCTTCCCCAAGGTCCTTCCTGAGCTTCCCTTCCAAACTACTTCACTTGAATCCTTGTCTCCAGTCTGCTTCCGGGGAAGCCCAGCCAAAGACAAAGTATCTGTGAAATACATGAATGCAGGAATCAATGATTCCTGACAGAGGAGGAAGCTGAAACTCACAGAGGTGACAGCCGTTGCTCAGGGTATCCAAGCTGGGATTTTACCTCAAGTCCACCTGTTTCCAAAGCCCCAAAGAAGAGAGACTATGGAGAGCTGCCTATTAATGGCATGATTGCTCTGAAAGGTAGTGAGCTCCCCAGCCGGGCACGGTGGCTCATGCCTGTAATCCCAGCACTTTGGGAGCCTGAGGTGGGCGGATCACCTGAGGCCAGGCATTCAAGACCAGCCTGGCCAATATGGTGAAACCCCATCTCTACTAAAAATACAAAAATTAGCCAGGCATGGTGGCAGGCACCTGTAGTCCCAGCTACTCGGGAGGCTGAGGCAAGAAAATTGCTTGAACCTGGGAGGTGGAGGTTGCAGTGAGCGGAGATGGTAGCACTGCGCTCCAGCCTAGGCAACAAAGTGAGACTCTGTCAAGAAAGAAAGAGAGAAAGAGAGAAAGAAAGAGAAAGAAAGAAAGAGAGAGAGAAAGAGAGAGAGAGAAAGAAAGAAAGAAAGAGAGAGAGAGAAAGAAAGGAAAGAAAGAAAGAAAAAGAAAGAAAGAAAGAAGAAAGAAAGAAAGAAAGAAAGAAAGAAAGAAAGAAAGAAAGAAAGAAAGAAAGAAAGAAAGAAAAAGAAAGAAAGAAAGAAAGAAAGCAGGCAGGGAGGGAGGGAGGGAGGGAGGGAAAGAAGGAAGGAAGGAAGGAAGGAAGGAAGGAAGGAAGGAAGGAAGGAAGGAAGGAAGGAAAGGTAGTGAGTTCCCCATCCCTGGAAGGCTGCAACCAGAGACTGCTCGGGGGATCCCTGCACAGGGCTGAGAGTTGGCTTGGGTGACTTCAAAGGCCCGACTGGCCCTGACGTCCGAGTCTACATTTTCAAAGCATGTGGTAAAACACCCAGGCCTCAGGGTCAGCAAACAGAATAACCTTCCCCTGACCTCCCCAGAGCCTCTTAGCAAAGCCAATTTTGTCCAGAATCAGCTTTAATTTGATGTCTCTTCTTCTCGTTTATTAAAGGGACACAAAAGAGAGAAAACCACTTGAATGGTCCCCCAGGCCGGCTGGCTATAAATGTCTTCATAGAAGGGCCCAGCCTGGACTTTGGTGCCCAGCAATTACGGCTGCCGTGCACCCCGCCCAGACGACCAGCCTGAGGCACCTCTTTGGTCTTCTCCCTGCCCAGGCAGGTCACAGCTAGCAAGAGTCCCTCTAGGAGAGCAGGCCAATGACCCCAATGGGCCGGCCACCTAGCAACTCAAAAAGCACACCTAGCTACTCTTGTCCAGCACAGGGATAGCATGGCTGTGGGGGGCATGTTTCCCCCAGTTCCCACAAGGGCACAGAAAGCTCAGCTGAGAGGGTGTGGAGGAGGGAGGGTCATGGGTGAGTTCTCGTACACAAAGCACCCCTCACCTCTTCAGTTTCCATATGGGACTCCAGCCTTCCACAGAAGAGGGGAGGAAAGGGTTGGCTCCCCAATTTCCTCCTCAAGAGCTGTGCACAGCTCTCTGCTGCCTCATGAACAAAGCCCCAGTCCCCAGTCTGGGAGAGAAAGAGATAGAGTTAGAGAGACCTAACAGAACAGAACAGCGGCGACAAGCACAGACTCTGGTTCAAATCCCAGCTTCCACACTTCCAAGCTGTGTGGCTTCAGGCAAGTTTGTGAACCCCTCTGAGCTTCTGGGTCCTCATTTGTTAGATGGGTTGATAATAGTACCTACTTCATAAGGCTGTTGTAACTCTTAAATTTAGAGTTAATCCATGAAAAGCCCCTAGCACAGTGCCTGCTACCAGGCACTACTCAACAAAAGCCGGGTGTGATACCTGTTGAGTGCTTGCTGTGTGTCCAGCACCATGTAGGGCACTCCACACTGTCACATTTTATCTTCATGATCACCTTGTGAAGTAGATGTTATTATTGTCCCCATTTTGCTGAGGACAACACTGAGATTTCAAGCAGTCAAGTAGCCTCCCCACAGTCTCACAGGAAAAGGGTGGGGCTGGGATTTGGATCCTGGTTTCTCTGATTCTAGGAGCTGAAGTCTTACAGGGATCCAGGCAGCTCCCAGATAGAAAAGGAGGGCCTGGCCGGGCGTGGTGGCTCACGCCTGTAATCCCAGCACTTTGGGAGGCTGAGGCAGGTGAATCACTTGAGGTCAGGAGTTCGAGACCAGCCCGGCCAACATGGTGAAACCCCGTCTCTAATAAAATACAAAAATTATCTGGGCATGGTGGCACATGCCTGTAATCCCAGCTATTTGGGAGGCTGAGGCATGAGAATTGCTTGAACCCGGGAAGCGGAGGTAGCAGTGAGCCTTGAACCCGGGAGGCAGAGGTTGCGGTGAGCCAAGATCACGCCACTGCACTCCAGCCTGGGTGATGGAGCAAGACTTTGTCTCCAAGAAACAGAAAAAAAAAAAAAAAAGGAAGGTCTGCGTCTGGCTCTGCCCCAGACACATTTATTCATTTATTCCTTCTTTCTGTCATGTATTCATTCAACAAACATGTAGATGTTGTGTCAGGCCCTGCAGATGGAGGCTAACAAGAGACACAAACACCATGCTGTGAGCGAACCCACAGCCTGCTGTTCCATGTGGCTTCCTCTAGATATCACAGCTTTCAACTGTAAAGGTTCTAGAATATACTAATAACCCTTCCAAGCCTAGCTCAAATGCCTCTCTCTGAAAAGCCTGTCTCAATCTCCTTCCACAACTTGATAATCACAAGTGACATCTCGTAATGCCAATTGCGTGCCAGACGTGGTGCTGGGGGCCATTCAGGTATTAGCCCACTAGGGGAGTAGGATAAAGCAGTCTCCTGGACTTTCTGACTTCTGAGGCAGAAGGCACATGGCAGATCCACAGAAAATGCTAACTGACTTACCGTCCCTCTTTCTAGGAGCACAGTCCATTGCACATTTGTAAAAGACCAAATCCTTCCAATGGTTGAACTTGACCTGCCCCAGCCCTGAGCTCGTCTTCTACTACTCACCCCCTCCCTCACTCTGCTCTGGCCACACTGGGCTTCTTGCTATTTCTAGGTTCTCCAAGCACACTCGCATCTCAGGACCTTTGCACGTGTCCTTCCTTCTGTCAAGAAGTCTCTTCTCCAAAATACCACCACACCTGGCTTCTTCGGCTTCTTCACGTTGATGCTCAAATGTCATGTTATCATTCAGGCCTTCCTTGACACTCTGCTGAAAATGACAGCTCCACCCCACCCCACACCCCATCCCCTAACCCTGCTTTTTCTTTCCCATGATAGTACCTATCATTGTCTGATATATTAGATTTTTTTTTATTATTTTTCTTTTTGAGATGGAGTCTCGCTCTGTTGCCCAGGCTGGAGTGCAGTGGCGCGATCTCAGCTCACTGCAACCTCTGCCTCCCTGGTTCCAGCTATTCTCCTGCCTCAGCCTCCCGAGTAGCTGGGATTACAGGTGTGCACCACCATACCCAGCTAATTTTTGTATTTTTAGTAGAGATTGGGTTTCACCATGTTGACCAGGCTGGTCTTGAACTCCTGACCTCAAGTGATCCGCCCACCTCGCCCTTCCAAAGTGCTGGGATTACAGGCGTGAGCCACTGCGCCTGGCAGGATATTTATTTACTAGCATTTATCTCCCCACTCTCCACTTTTCCCTCCCAAGAATGTGAATTCTAAGAGGTCAAAAATATCATGTGTATTTTGTTGATTGAAGTACTCTCAGACCTTATTACAGTATCTGACACACAGTAGGTGCTCAAAAAATGCTTTTGAGTGAACAAATGAATGTATGTCTGCGGTTCCAAAAAAGGTTTTATTAATAATAAGTAATAGTTTGTGAATAGTAAGTAACCAATAAGTGTACGTGGCTTTTACAAACAGCTTTGGCCAGGTGTGGCGGCTTATGCTTGTAGTCCCAGAACTTTGGGAGGCTGAGGAGGGAGGATCACTTGAGGCCAGGAGTTTGAGACCAGCCTGAGCAACAGCGACCCTGTCTCTACAAAAACATTTTTAAAAAGGCCAGGTGCAGTGGCTCACACCTGTAATCCCAGTACTTTGGAAGGCCAAGGCAGGAGGATCACGTGAGGTCAGGAGTTCGAGACCAGCCCGGCCAACACGGTAAAATCCCATCTCCACTGAAAACACAAAAATTAGCTGGGCATGGTGGTGTGCACTTGTAATCCCAGCTACTCGGGAGGCTGAGGGTGGAAGAATCGCTTGAACCCAGGAGGTGGAGGTTGCAGTGAGCAGAAATCCCGCCATTGCACTCCAGCCTGGGCAACAGAGTGAAACTCCATCTCAAAAAAAAAAAAAAAAAATTTTAAGATAAAAATTAAAACAGCTCTACTGAGCTACAATAAGTTTGTACAATTAGATGCATTTTGACATGTGGATGCACCTGTGAAACCAACACTACAAGCAGAAGAGACTCTTTGTAATTTTTCCTTCCGCCAACCCACCCTCTTCTCCAGGCAACCACTGACCTGCTTTCTGTTACTAAAGATTAGTTTGCATTTTCTAGAATTTCACATAAAAGTAATCATATGTATTTACTGATGGTTTTTTCACTCCGCCTAATTATATTGCTATGCATCTATGCAGTCTCATAGGTTAGAGCATGTTCCTTTTTATTGCTCCATTGCATGAATATACCACAATTTGTTCATCAATCACCAGCTGAAGGACATTTGGATGATTCCAGTTTGGGGCTATTACAAATAAGTCTGCTATGAATGTTTGTGTACAAGTCTTTTTATGAATAGATGGGACACATGCTTTTTTTTTTCTCATGGGTTATATGCTACATGTATGTTTAACTTCGTTAGAAATTGCCAAACTGTTTTCCAAAATATTTGTACCAGCTTCCATTCCCACCAGCAGCATATAAGAGACCCAGTCATTCCCCACACTCAGCACCAACACCTGCTATGATCAGTCTTTCAGATACCAGCCATTCTAATAGATGTGTAGTGATAGATATCTCCTTGTGTTTTAATTTGCATTTTTCTAATGACATGTTTTACTTTTTTTTTTTTTTTTGAGACAGTGTCTCACCCTGTCACCCAGGTGGGAGTGCAGCGGCACCATCATGGCTCACTGCAGCCTGGATCTCCTAGGCTCAAGCAATCCTCCTGTCTCAGCCTCCCAAGTAGCTGGGACTACCGGTGTATGCCACCACAGCCGGCTAATTGTTTTATTTTTTGTAGAGAAGAGATCTCCCTATTGTTGCCGAGACTGACGTGTTTTCTTTTTTTTTTTTCCCTTCAACTTTTAAGTTCTGGGCTACATGTGCAGGATGTGCAGGTTTGTTACATAGGTAAACACGTGCCATGGTGGCTTGCTGCACAGATTAACCCATCACCTAGGTGTTAAGCCTAGCATCCATTAGCTATTCTTCCTGATGCCCTCACTTCCCCCAGCCACCCAAGACATGTTTTCTATCAAACATCTTTTCACATGATTATTTACCATCCGAATATGTGATTTGGTGAAATGACTTCAAATCTTGCCCAGTTAAAAAAATAAGTTGGGCACTCTCTTATTTGAGTTTTTGAGAGTTCCTTATGTATTTTGGATATAAGTCCTTTATCAGATACATGATTTGAAAAAATTTCCTCCTACTATGTGGCTTGTGTTCTCATTCTCTTAACATTGTCTTTTGAATAGTACAAGTGGTTTTTTAAAAAATTTTAATGAAGTCCAATTTATCCAACTCTTCTATGAACCAAGCTTTTGGTGTTGCATCTAAGAAATATTTGCCTAACTCAAGGTCATAAGGATTTTCTCCAACGTTTTCTTCTAGGAATTTCATATATTTAGATTTTACATTTAGATATATGATCCATTTTGAGCTCATTTTTAAAATATAGTATAAAGTACAGATAGGAGTTCTTTCTTTCTTTCTTTTTGCAAGTAGATATTCAATTGTTTCAGCACCATTCCATAAAAAGACCGTTCTTTCTCCACTGAATTGCCTTTGCATCTTTGTCAAACATCAGTTGTCCATACACATGTGGATCTATTTCTGGATTTCCTTTTGTGTTCCATTGATCTATGTGTCTATCATTAAGCCCATGCCGCACAGTGTTGATTACTGTAGCTTTATGCTAAGTCTTGACATCAGGGAGTGTTAAGTCCTCCCACTTCATGGTTTTTCCGGGTTGCTTTGACTATTCTAGGTCCTTTGTATTTCATGCAACTCTTGGAATCAGCTTATCCGTCTTACACAAAAGACTGGGATTTTGATTGGATTACATTGACTCTATGGGTTAATTTGGGGAGAACTGCCATCTTAACCATGTTGAGTCTTCTAACTCATGAACATAGTATACCTCTCCATTTGTTTAGGTTTTCTTGCGCTTCGGCAATGTTCCATAATTTTCAGTGTCCACGTTTTGCACATTGTTTTTCAGTGTTTGCCCTGTGTTTCAGTGTTTTCATGTCTTTTGATGCTGATTTGAATGTTGTTTTTAAAATTTTCAGTTTCTGTATTGTTCATTGATAATATGCAGAAATAGAATTGACACTTGAATGTTAATCTTGTATCCTGCAATCTTGCTAAACTCAGTAATAAATTATAGTGCAAATTAGTTTTTCCACACACAAGATTATGTCATCTGCAACAGCTTTACTTCTTCCATTCTAATCGGAATGCCTTTTATTTATTTATTTATTTATTTTTCCCTCATTGCTCTCGTGAGGACTTCCAGTACAGTGTTGAATAGAAGTGGTGAGAGCAGACATCCTTGTCTTATTCCTGATCCTAGTTTGTTAATAGGGTGAATTACATTGATTAATTTTCAATGTTAAGCCAAATGTGCATTCCTGGAATAAATCCTACTTGGTTATGATGTATCATCCTTTTTCTATGTTATTGGATCCAATTTGATAAAATTTTGTTACGAATTTTTACATCTATGTTTATGAGGGATATTAGTTGTAGTGTTCTTTCTTGTAATGTAATTTTCTGATTTTGGTATAAGGGTGATGCTGGCTTCATAGTATGAGTACGGGAGTATTCCCTCCTCTTCAGTTTTCTGGCAAAGATTGTGTGCAGAATCGATATTATTCTTTCTTAAATATTTGGTAGAATTCACCAGTGAAGCCTGAGGTTTCCTTTGAGAGAAGTTGTCTAGCTATAATTCAATTTCTTTAATAGATATGTGTTTATATCTATTTCTTATTTATTTCTTTTTGAGTGACCATTGGTAGCTAATATCTTTCAAGGAATTTGTCTATTTTTTTAACTCATGGAATTATTAGCCCAAAGTTATTCATATTGTTCCTTTATTGTCTCTTTAGTATCCATAGAATTTGTAGTAATGTCACCTCTCATTCTTGGTATTGTAATTTGTATCTTCCCTCTTTTTTGACTAGTGTGACTAGAGGTTTATCAATTTTATTCATCTTCTCAATAATCAGCTTTTGGGTTTACTGATTTTTCTCAGGTTTTTCTGTTTTCTATTTCATTTATTTCCTCTCTGAGTTTTATTATTTCCTTTCTTCTGCTTCCTTTGGTTTTATTCTGCTCCTGTTTCTCCAGTTTCTTTAGGTGGAAGCTGAAGTCCAGGATTTGGGACTCTTTTTCCTTTTCTAATAACATACTAGTGCTGCAAATTTCCGCCTAAGAACTGCTCTATCAGTATCCCACAAATTTTGATATGTTGTGTGTTTAATTTCATTCCATTAAAATATTGTCTAATTTCCCTTTTAATTTCTTCCTTGATCCTTGAGTTATTTAGAAGTGTGTTATTCCATTTCCAAGTATTTGGGAGATTTTTCTGGAGATTTTTCTCTTATTGATTTCCAATTTAATTCCATCATGGTCAGTGAACATTCTTTGTATGACTTGAATCATTTTAAATTTATTGAGACTATATTGAGACTATATTCTATCTTGCAACCATTTCATGTATACTTGAAAAGGATATGTATTTTGCTGTTTTGAATGGTGTGTTCTATGAGTATCAATTAGATCAAGTGGGTTGATAATTCTGTTCAGACTTTCTGTATGCTCACTGATTTTTTTTCCACTAGTCCTATCAATTCTTGAAAGAGGAGTATAGAAATCTCTGATTATAACTGTGGATTTGTCTATTTCTCCTTGGAATTCTATCAGTTTCTGTTTCTTCTACTTTAACTTCTTTATAAGGTGCATATATACTTGGAATTGTTATGTCCTTTTGATGAATTGACTTCTTTATTATTATGAAATGACTTTCTTTATCCATTGTCAATTATTTGCTTTGAAATGTATTTTGTATGGCATTAATATAGCCATTGCAGCCTTCTTTTTATTAGTGTTAACATGATATATATTTTTCTATAATTTTACTTTTAACCTATTTGTGTCCCCATATTTAAAGTCAGTTTCTCATAGGCAGCATATAGTTGGGTCTTACTTTTTCATCCAACCTAACATCTCTATCTTTTAATGGAGATGTTCAGATCATTTATATTTAATGCTATTATTGATATAGTTAGGTTCAAATCTAGCATCTTAGTATTTGTTTTCTAATTGTCCCATTCGTTCTTTGTTCCTTTTCTCCTCTATTTTTCCCCTCTTTTTAGATTAATTAATTTCATTTTCTCTTCTTTATTTGCTTATTAGCTACAACTGTTTGTTTTGCTATCTTGGTCCCTGCTTTAAGGTCTATAGTATGCATATTTAACTTATCATTCTACCTTCAAGGAATATTATATCATTTCACAAATAGTGTAAGAACCCTAAAATAGTATTCTTTTGGGCCAGGTGTGGTGGCTCATGCCTGTAATCCCAGCACTTTGGGAGGCCAAGGCAGGTGGATCACAAGGCCAGGAGATCAAGACCATCCTGGCTAACACGGTGAAACCCCGTCTCCACTAAAAATACAAAAAAATTAGCCAGGCGTGGTGGCAGGTGCCTGTAGTCCCAGCTACTTGGGAGGCTGAGGCAGGAGAATGGCGTGAACCCGGGAGGCAGAGCTTGCAGTGAGCCAAGATCGCACCACTGCACTCCAGCCTGGGCAACAGAGCGAGACTCCATCTCAAAAAAAAAAAAAAAAATAGTATTCTTTCATTTCTCCTCTCTCAGCATTTGTGCTATTTTCATACATTTTACCTCTATGTATGCTATAAATTCCTCATTACCTTGTTATTAATTTTGTTTAGTCTGATATCTCTTAGATTTTTTAAAAAATTAACAAACAATAATTGTATATGTTTATAGGGTACAATATGATTTTTAAAATATATGTGTGTGTGTGTGTGTGTATATATATATAGTGAAATGATTAATTCAAGCTAACATATTCATTGCCTCACATACTTATTTTTGTGATGAGGTCATTTACAATCTATTTTCCTGGCAATTTTCAAATATACAATGCATGATTATTAGCTGTAGTCCATGCTGTATAACAGTTCTCCAAAACTTATTCCTCTAGTCTAATGGAAACTTTGTACCTTTTGACCAATATTTCCCCATTTCCTGCCCTCCCACCCCAGCCTTTGCTAACCACCACTGAACTCTCTGATTCTATGAGTTCGGTTATTTTAGATTCCACATATAAGTGATATCATGCAGTATTTGTCTTTCTGCACCTGGCTTATTTCACTTAGCATAAGGCCTTCCAGTTTCCTCCATGTTGTTGCAAATGACAGCATTTTCCTATTTTTAAAGGCTGAATAGTATTCCATTGTGTTTAGATACCACGTTTTCTTTATCATTCGTTCACTGATGGACACTTGGATTTATTCCGTATCTCATCTGCAATAATGAATTGTGAATAATGCTGCAATGAACATGGGAATGGAGACGTCTCTTCAATGATTTCAATTCCTTTGGATATGTTCTCAGAAGTGGAATTGCTGGATCATATGATAGTTTTATTTTTAGTTTTTTGAAGAACCTCTATATTGTTTTCCATAATGGCTATACTAGTTTAGATACCTACCAGTCATGTACAAGATTCCATTTTCTCTACATCCCCACCAACAATTGTTCTCTTTCACCTTTTTGGTTAACAGCCATTCTAACAGGTGTAAGTAGTCAATTATCTTTTAAAGAGATTTAAATAATAAGAAAAAAGTTTGTATTTTTAATCTTTAGAGTGACCATGTCAGGTGCTCTTCATTCTCCTGTGTAATTTCATATCCCACACAATATCATTTTCTCTTCTGCCTAAAGAACTTCCTTGAACACTTCTTACTGTGTGAGTCTGCTGGTAGTGAATTATTTTGGCTTTTGTATGTCTGAAAAGGTCTTTATAATATATATATTTTGAGACGTGGTCTTATTCTGTTGCCCAGGCTGGAGGCAATCACGGCTCACTGCAGCCTCAACCTCCCAGGCTCAAGCAATCCTCCCATCTCAGCCTCCTGGGTAGCTGGGACCACAGGTGCAAGCCACTATGCCTGGCTAATTTTTTTATAGAGACAGGGTTTTGCTGTGTTGCCCAGGCTGGTCTTGAACTCCTGGATTTAAGCAATCCACAATCCTTGGCCTCCCAAAATGCTGGGATTATAGGCAAGAGCCACTGCACCTGGCCTTGAAAAAGTGTTTATTTTACCTTCTCTTTTAAAAGACATTTTTTCTGGGTATTGAATTCTAGATCAATAGTTTTTAATTTTTCTAATACTTTAAAGATGTTGCTCCACTGTCTTCTCACTTGCACTGTTTTCAATTGGAAATCTGCTGTCATCTTTGTTTTTGTTCCTTTGTATGTTGTGTCTTTTTTTCCTCTGGCTCTTTTTAAGATTTTCTCTTTCCCATTGGTTTTGAGCAATCTGATTATGGTGTAACTTGGTGTAGTTTTCCTCATGCTTCTGTGCTTGGAGTTCAGTGAAAGTCTTGGCACAAATTTTTAAAAATACAATCATTTTTTTCTTTGAGTATTTTTCTTTCCAATGATTTTTTTGCTTTCCCTTACCCCCTTTCTCTCCTCTCCTTTGGGAATTCCATTTACCTACGTATTAGGCTGCTTGAAGTTGTCCCACAGATCAACAACGCTTTGTTCATTTTTTTTAATTAAATATCTTTTTTCTCTGTGGTTCATTTTGGTTTTTGTTTGTTTGTTTTGTTTTGTTTGAGACAGGGTCTCGCTCTGTCACGCAGGCCAGGGTGCAGTGGCATGATCTTGGTTCACTGAAACCTCTGCCTCCTGGGTTCAAGCGATTCTCATGCCTCAGCCTCCCAAGTAGCTGGGACCATAGGCATGCACCACCATGTCCAGCTAATTTTTGTATTTTTAGTAGAGACAGGGTTTCACCATGTTGGCCAGACTAGTCTTGAGCTCCTGGCCTTGAGTGATCCACCCACCTTGGCCTCCCAAGTGCTGGGATTACAGGCATGAGCCACCTCACCTGGCTTTCTGTGGTTCATTTTGGATAATTTTTACTGATATGTCCTCAAGTCCACTGGTCCTTTCTTCTACAATGTCTAGTCAGCTATTATTCCCATCCAGTTTATTTTTCATCTCAGATGTTGTCATTTTAATAGATTTTTTATTTGGATCCTTTTGATACCTTCTCTGACTCCACTTAACCTGTTCAATCTTTCCTCTCATTTTTCTTTAACAAATAAAATGCAGTTACGATAACTTTTTGAATGTTTTTTGTCTGCTAATTTGAACCTCTGTGTCAGTTCTGGGTTGGTTTTGATTGACTTTTCTCCTCATTTTGGGGTTGCATTTTCCTGCTTCTTTAAATGCTTGGTAATTTTTTATCAAATGCCAGACATTGTGAATTTGACCTTATTGGGTGCTGCCTATTTTTGTATTTTTATAAAAATGTTTGATCTTTGTTCTGGGACACAATTAAATTGCTGGAAAACAGTTCGATCTTTTCAAGTCTTGCTTCTTAGACTTGTTAGGAGTGACAAGAGCTGCATTTTGTAAAGGGATAATTATTCCCACTGTTGAAGCAAGACTCTTTTGAGTACTCTCCCCAGTGCCCCATGAGTTATGAGGTTTTTCAATTGACAGATGAGAATAGGCTCTGTTGCATACTCTGTGTGAGTGTCGAGTACGGTTCCCTCTTGTGCTTTGGGGTGGTTCTTCTTATCTTGGGCAATTTTTTCACATGCACATATGCTTATGGGACTTAGGGAATCTTCAAAAGCCCTGAAACTATGCACAGAAAGACCCCTGCATATTCACCTGTCATCTGGAGCCTCCACTCTATTTTCTTTTTCTTTAAAAAAAGAAAAAAAAAAACCTTTTATTTTAAGTTCAGAGGTACATGTGCAGGTTTGTTACATAGGTAAACTCGTGTCATGGGAGTTTATTATATACATTATGTAATCACCCAGGTATTAAGCCTAGTACCCATTAGTTACTTTTCCTGATCCTCCCCCTCCTCCCACCATCCACCCTCCAATAGGCCCCAGTGTCTGTTGTTCCTCTCTTTGTGTCCATGTGTTCTCATCATTTAACTCCCACTTATAAGTTAGAACATGCAGTATTTGGTTTTTTGTTCCCATGTTAGTCTGCTAAGGATAATGGCCTTCAGCTCCATCCATGTCCCTACAAAGGACATGATCTAGCTCCTTTTTATGGCTGCATGGTATTCTGTGGTGTATATGTACCACATTTTCTTTATCCAGTCTATTATTGATTGGCATTCAGGTTGATTCCATGTCTTTGCTATCATGAATAGTCCTGCAATGAACATACACGTATATGTGTCCTTATAATAGAAGAGTTTATATTCCTTTGGGCATATAACTGGTAATGGGATTGCTGAGTTGAATGATATTTTTGTCTTTAGTTCTTTGAGGAATTGCCACACTGTCTTCCACAATGGTTGAACTAATTTACACTCCCACCAACAGTGTATAAGCGTTCCTTTTTCTCCACGACCTTGCCAGCATCTGTTTTTTTTTGTTTTGTTTTGTTTTTGACTTTTTAATAATAGCCATCCTGACTGGTCTGAGATGGTATCTCACTGTGGTTTTCATTCACATTTCTCTAATGATCAGTGGTGTTGAGCTTTTTTTCATGTAATTGTCGGCCACATGTATGGCTTCTTTTGAAAGGGTCTGTTCATGTCCTTTGCTCACTTTTTAATGGGGTTGTTTGTTTTTTCTTGGAAATTTGTTCAAGTTCCTTATAGATGCTGAATACTAGACCTTTGTCAGATGCATAGTTTGCAAAAATTTTCTCCCATTCTATGGGTTGTGTTTACTCTGTTAATAGTTTCTTTTGCTGTGCAGATGTTCTTTAGTTTAATTAGATCCCATTTGTCAATATTTGCTTTTGTTGCAATTGCTTTTGTCATCTTTGTCACGAAGTCTTTGCCTGTGCGTATGTCCTAAATGGTATTGCCTAGGTTGTCTTCCAGGGTTTTTATAGTTTTGGGTTTTACATTTAAGTCTTTAATCCATCTTGAGTTAATTTTTGTATATTGTGTTAAAAAAGGGGTCCAGTTTTAATCTTTTGTGTATGGCTAGCCAGTTATCCCAGCACCATTTATTGAATATGGAGTCTTTTTCCCATTGCTTGTTTTTGTCAGCTTTGTCAAAGATCAGATAGTTGTAGGTGTGTGGTCTTATTTCTGGGATCTCTGTTCTGTTCCTTTGGTCTATGGGTCTGTTTTTCTACCAGTGCCATGCTGTTTTGGTTACTGTAGCCCTGTAGTATAGTTTGAAGCAGAGTGGCATGATGCCTCCAGCTTTGTTCTTTTTGCTTAGGATTGTCTTGGCTATTCAGATTCTTTTTTGGTTCCATATGAATTTTAAAATAGATTTTTCCAGTTCTGTGAAGAATCTCAATGGTAGTTTAATAGGAATAGCATTGAATCTATAAATTGCTTTAGGCAGGTCATTTTTACTATATTGATTCTCTCTATCCATAAGCATGGAATGTTTTTGCATTTGTCCGTGTCATCTCTGGTTTCTTTGAACAGAGTTTTGCAGTTCTCCTTGTTGAGATCTTTCACCTCCCTAGTTAGCTGTATTCCTAGGTATTTTATTCTTTTTGTGGCAATTGTGAATGGGATTGCATTCCTGATTTGCCTCTCTGCTTGAATGTTGTTTCTGTATAGGAATGCTAGTGATTTTTGCACATTGATTTTGTATCCTGATGCTTTCCTGAAATTGTTTATCACCTTAAGAAGCTTTTGGACTGTGGGATTTTCCAAACTATAGGATCATGTCATCTGCAAACAAGGATAGTTTGACTTTCTCTCTTCCTATTTATTTCTTTCAGTGGTGTTGATGCCCTTTCTTTCTTTCTCTTGCCTGATTGCTCTGGCCAGGACTTCCAATACCATGTTGAATAGGAGTGGTGAGAGAGGGCATCTTTGTCCTGTGCCAGTTTTCAAGGGAAATGCTTCCTGCTTTTGCCCATTCATTATGATGTTGGCTGTGGAATTATCATATATAGCTCTTATTATTTTGAGGTATGTTTCTTTAATACCTAGTTTATTGAGAGTTTTTAGCATAAATGGATGTTGAATTTGATCGAAAGCCTTTTCTGCATCTATTGGGATTATCATGTGGTTTTGTCTTTAGCTCTGTTTATGTAAGGAATCACATTTATTGATTTGCATATGTTGAACCAAACTTGCATCCCAGGGATAAAACCTGCTTGATCATGGTGGATGAGCTTTTTGATATGCTGTGGGATTCAGTTTGCCAGTATTTTGGTGAGGATTTTTGCACTGATGTTCATCACAGATATTGGCCTGAAGTTTTCTTTTCCTGTTGTATCTCTTCCAGGTTTTGGTATTAGGAGGTTGTTGGCCTCCATCCTATTTTCCATAGTAGTTTTATTTTCCAAACATCACAGCAATGAAGACAAAGAGCCCACCCTCCAACCCAACACCTATTCTGAATTTAAAAAGCAAATCCAATGATAATGACATGAACCGGGGACACTGTAGACCAGCCAGGTGTAATCCTTCATCACCAGTTTTGGTCTTCTATTTCTCCCTTCTTATTCTATTAATGCCATTATCAAGCATAACAGAAAATCATTTATTAAAATGAGGGACTCTGGTGACCCAGAGATTTGAGTCTTCTTTTTTGAAATTATCTGCCAGTGTTGCACAAAATGATTTGAGGCTTTTAAACAAAAATAGTACTGAAAAGATAAGCAGTTTACCCCACCACAAAATTCCCAAGCTGAAATTATTTACAAACTGTACCCCAAATAAAATTATATCATCTTTTTTCTTCATTTACTGAACTTAATACTCTTAATGTGCTATGTCAGTATATAGATGACATTTGCTTCAATTTAATAGTCTCATGCATGCAGTACTTTGGTGCACTGCCACTCCAAAATGTGCTAACTTGGACCAGATTCTTTAAGGAGTCAGTGACCAAAAAGCAAATTAAGAATAACCATCCAGGCCGAGCACAGTGACCCACACTTATAATCCCAGCACTTTGGGAGGCCAAGGCGAGTGGATTACCTGAGACCAGGAGTTTGAGACCAGCCTGGCCAACATGGTAAAACCA
Organism: Symphalangus syndactylus; assembly: GCF_028878055.3. Classification (NCBI taxonomy): domain Eukaryota; kingdom Metazoa; phylum Chordata; class Mammalia; order Primates; family Hylobatidae; genus Symphalangus; species Symphalangus syndactylus. The sequence continues at coordinate 15,265,567 of NC_072444.2, forward strand.
CATCTCTACTTAAAAAAAAAAAAAATTAGCCGGGTGTGGTGATGTGTACCTGTAATCCCAGCTACTGGTGAGGCTGAGGCAGGAGAATCACTTGAACCCAGGAGGTGGAGATTGCAGTGAGCCAAGATCGGGCCAGTGCACTCCAGTCTGGGTGAACAGAGTAAGATTCCGTCTCAAAAAAATAAAGAAAGAACAACCATCCAGCTGGACGCAGTGGTGTGCACCTGTGTTCCCAGCTCAGTAGCTGTGGCAGAAGGCAGAAGGACCACTCAAACTTCAGGAGTTTGAGCAAGAGTTCTAATCCAACCTGGGAAATATAACAAGACTGTGTTTTTAAAAAATAATAATAATAATAGCCATCAGAGGAAGAAATTTTAACATTCAAAGCTTCCTCCTATTCCCCTTCCTCAGTCCTCTCTTTTCCTCCACTACCCTCTCGGCTCTTCTTCTTCTTTCCTGTCCTCTTCCCTTCTTTCCCGGCTTCTCCCACTTCCATAACAGGTTAAAGTCAAAAAGACCTGGGCTCAAATCCTGACTCCACTGCCTTCTTCTTGGATGACCTTGGTAAGGTGACTTCTTAACCTGTCTGAACCTGTTTCGTCACATATAAAAACAGGACGGTGCTCTTTAGCTAAGAGAGTGGTCACGAGGATCAAATGAGATAATATGCATCAAACACCTGGCACATCATATGTGCTTAGTAATGGAAGGTATTAATCCTTCGTTTGATAAATATCTATTGAGCACCTGTTCTCTGGAGACCTTGTGCTGAAGACACAGAAACAAAGGAGTACAATAAGGGGTATAGGTAAACAAGTAAATTGCACTGAAGTATGGTAAGAAGTATTATAGAAATCTGAATAAAGTTATCAGAGGACAGGGATGCCCCTAGGCTGATGAGTCCTCCATCACTAGATTGGTATAAGCAAAGAGCATGGGTACCATGTTTTTTTGCTGCCTGGTGTCTGGGCATAAGGGTTGGGTGGAAGAGGGACCTCTGAGCTTCCGGTGGAGTTGACTCCACTCCCGGCTGGTAAGGATAGCAGTGCATGTGACTAAGCCTGGCCAATGGGAACTCACATCCCAAGGTCTTCTGAGGGACTTGATAAGGGTTTGGGGCTGCTGGCAGGCACCTTGCCTCCTTATAATACTGAGAATGAGGCTACCATGGAGGGAACAGAGCTGAGGGATGTTCAGAGACCCACCCTTGATGACATGATTGGAACAGCTGGATTCAACCACACCTGAAGCCAAACTCTCCTTGGACTTTGATGTAAACTAAGCCCCTTAAAAAATCTTGCTTTAGTTTTCATCTAGATCAGCTTGGGTGCCTTTCGTCTACTCCTTGTGGACCAAAGAGTCCTGTAACTGACAATGAAGATGCTGAGAAGCTCAGTAAATATTTGGTGGGAAGGGGGTATGGGAGGAGCTAGATGACCTCCAGAAGCCCTTCCGGTGAGAGAGGCTTTGAGTTGGGCATTGAAGGGGCTGAATTGTTGGTTGTTTGAAGGACAGCAGAACAGAGCGGGCAGTGCAGTGCCCCAGAGTTCCGCCGACTCCAGTTTCCATTCCGGGAGCACTTCCTGGTGCATTTAAATGTGCCCCTGTGTGTGAGTGCCTTCAGGGGGTTTCAAAATAGCCTGAAATATAAACAGACTGGAAACCTACTCCTTCTCTTCCTCTCCCTGCTTTTCCTCTCTCCCGGGGTGGGGATGGGGTAAGCTGGTGCCGGTGCTGCAGAAGCTCCATTTGGAGGATTTAGAAAACATTTCAAGTTCGGTCTCCTTCTTTCTAAGTCTGGCAAGCCCGCCTGCCTGGGGCACTTTTCCCCCGAGTGCCAGGCCCAGGTGTGTGGGCAGGAAAAAGCAGCCCATTGTGTTCCAGCTTCGGGTCCTTCCGGTCCTAGGACTTGGCCCCTGCCAGCCTTGGGTTCCCAAGGAAAAGAGGCAGGGAGTGCACTGGAGAAGCGGTGGGGCCTGGCACTTTCCTGCTGATGGAACAGATCCCGTCACGATAAAATTCCAGGCCACAACAATTTATTGAGCAAACTACCCCTGGGAGCTAACCAGAGGCACAAAACTCAGGGAACAGAACATGCTTTAATCTGGGATTCGGGATGTTAGCCTGCCGTGAACCTGGGGTAACTGGTTCCAAAGCCAGCTCCCAGCACACCTCCCAGAATTCACACCCTTGTGGGGCCCCTCCCCTGGACCTGCACAGGCCCCATGACTCACTTTTAACCAACAGAACACAGCAGAAGTGATGCTGTGTGATTTCGGAGGGGAGGTCAGAAGCCTTGCAGCCCCCACTGTCCTTCTCGGGACACCGGCACTGGGGTGCTCCCTCTAGGGGCCCAGCCACCTGCTGTGGGAAGCCCAAGCCACAGGAAGAAACCACAGATAGTATTATGTGTTCCGTTGTGTTTCCCCCACCCTACCCAAATTCATATGTTGAAGTCTTAACCCTCAGCACCTCAGAATTTCCTAATCTAGGAATAAGGTTGTTGCAGATATACTTAGTTAAGATGAGGTCATCCCGGAATAGGGTGGCTAATCCAATGTGACTGGTGTCCTTATAAATCAGGGAGATTTTGGGCACAGAGACATGCACATGTGGAGAATGCCATGTGAAAATAAAGACAGAGATGGGGGTGATGCTCTACAATCCAGGAAATGCCAAACATTGCCAGGAAACCATCAGAGCCTGGAAGGTTCTCCCTTACTTGGACTTTGATGTGAACTGAGTCCCCTAAAACGTCTCCCTTTATTTTTCCTCTAGATCTGCTTGGGTGCCTTTTGTCTTTTGTGACTAGGGGAGTCCTATAACTGACAATGGAGATGCTGAGATACTCAGTCACTGTTTGGTGGGAAGAGGGGACGAGAGGAGCTAGATGACCTCCAGGGGCCTCTCCTTCTCTCTCTAGGAGAGAGTCTGGAAGATTCTCCCTCACAGTCCTCAGAAGGAACCGACCATGTTGACACCTTGACCTTGGACTTCCAGCCTCCGGAACTGTGAGACAGTGTGTGTTGAGTGATGACCTGGCATCTCCTCCGCCTGTTTCAGAAATTTCAAAAATGTGGGTACCAGAGCAAAGTTATTTGAGGGTTGACATCAGTCAACCTCCCAAATGGTTCAGACCAAGGCATTCTTAGCCAATGTGGGACATTCTTTCCTTGCTCAGGAAAAAAGCAAACAAGCCCCTAATTCAGTGATGCCAGAGTAGTTCTTTTGCAAGGATTAGGGTCAACGCATGGCAACAGAGGGCTACACACTTGTTGTGTGAGACGGGACTGGCTTGGGTCTGGGGAAGAAAGCGTCCATGCTTGCTAAATGCAATGTGGGATCCTGGATTGAATCCTGGGACGGCATTCATCGAAAAACGGGTGAAACCTGAATAATCTATAGTTTAGTTAAGAGTAATGTACCGACGGTGATGTCTCAGTTTTGAGAAATGTTCCTTGGTAATGCAAGATGCTCACATTAAGAGGAATGGAGTGAAAGGTATACAAGAACTCTCTGTACTGTCTTTATAACTTTTCTGTAACTCTAAATGTTTTTCAGGATAAAATGTTTATTAAACAAAAAAAGCTAGCATTTGCAGTGATGAAATGTGTTTGTCTTTAGACAGGTCAAAGGGGAGTTGGCCAAGTCCCTTGCTGATGAAGAGGTCATCTCAAAATCAAAAACCCTTTGCCCTCCCAAGTGACAAGTGGGGTAACAGTTGTTGTTCATAGGGTTATGTCAAAGACTAAATGAAATAAAACATATAAAGGGCTTGGCATAGAGCAAGGAACATGGCAAGCATTCAATAATCGTAAGCTGCTGTTGTTGTTTAGTAAAACCACTTCACTAATAGTATCCCCATGATGCCACATCGGCTGGTGTGAGGAGTTTATAGCTCTGCCAGCCCACTGTGGTTTTGCGCTAATGCACTCTCAAATGTATGAGTTCTCTGTTGCTGAATAACAATATTACCATTAACTTAGTGCTCTTTTTTGTTTGTTTGTTTGTTTGTTTATTTTTGAGACAAAGTCTTGCTTTGTTGTCCAGGCTGGAGGGCAGTGGCACAATCTTAGCTCACTGCAACCTCTACCTCCCGGGTTTAAGCGATTCTCATGCCTCAGCCTTCCATGTAGTTGGGATTACAGGTGTGCACCACCATACCTGGCTAATTTTTATATTTTTAGTAGAGATGGGGTTTCACCATGTTGGCCAGGATGGTCTTGACCTCCTGACCTTAAGTGATCTGCCCACCTCAGCCTCCCAAAGTGCTGGGATTATAGGTGGGAGCCACCATGCCCAGACAATTTAGTGCTTTTAAAACACATTTATTGCCAGGCATGGTGACTCACACTTATAATCCCAGCACTTTGGGAGGCCTAGGGGGACAGATCACTTGAAGTCAGAAGCTCGAGACCAGCCTGGCCAACATGATGAAACCCCATCTCTACTAAAATAAAAAAAATTAACCAGGCATCGTGGTACATACCTGGAATCCCAGCTACTCGGTAAGCTGAGGCATGAGAATCGCTTGAACCCAAAAGGCAGAGGTTGCAGTGAGCCGAGATTGTGCCACTGCACTCCAGCCTGGGCAACAAAGTGAAACTCTGTCTCAAAAAAAATAAAAATAAATAAATTAATTAAATTAAATTAAACACATTTATTATCTCACAGTTTCTGTGGGTCTGGAGTCTGGGCATAGCTTACCTGAGTCCTGTGCAAAGCTGCAATTGAGATGTCAGCCAAGGTCAGGGTCTCATCTGAAGGACCAACTGGGGAAGAATCCACTTCCAAGCTCATGTGGTTGTTGGCAGGGCTGAACTATTTTATAATGCAACACCTCTCACACCAAATGTGTAGGGGTTTTTTCCATACCACAATAACCAGTTCTCCAACTCTCCAGATACCAACTAGGTGTCCAATGATTCAATTCAAGTCTGACACTAACTACTGGGAGTTAGCATCTGTCCCCACAGGCTAAGGGCTCAGTCTGGCAAGACTGCTCCCACTCAGGCACCAATTGCAAGTTTTGGGCCTCCTGTACTTCTGACCAACAAGCTATAAATCAGGAGTTCCCATGACCACCTCTCTATAATTTGCTAGAAAGACTCACAGCACTCAGGAAGCACTTTACCTACTACTACTGGTTTATTATAAAAAATACAACTCAGGGACAGCCAAATGGAAGAGTTGCATAGGGCAGGGTGTGTCGTGGGAGGGTGCAGAGCCTCCATGCCCTCTCAATGTACCTCCCTGGCAGCACCTCAATGTGTTCACCAACCCAGATCTCCAAACCTGTTGTTTAGGGATTTTATGGAGGTTCCATTATGTAGGCATAATTGATCGAATCATTGGCCATTGGTGGTAAACTCAATCTCCAGCCCTTCTTTCTTCCCCAGAGCTCTGGGGGATAGGGCTGAAAGTTCCAACCTTCTCATCTTGCCTCAGTCTTTCTGGCAACCAGCCCCAATCCTGAAGCTATCTAGGGACCCCCAATCACCAGTCATCTCATCAGCATACAAAAGATATTCATCACTCCAAAGATTCCAAGGGTCTTAAAAGCTCTTACACAGGAACCAGGGTCTGAGACCAAATATTATAACAACAGATGCTCCTATCATCCTATCATGCAGGAAATTACAAGCATTTTAGAAGCTCTGAGCCAGGAATCAGAGATGAAGAATAAATATATATTTTTAATATTCATAGTATCACAGCAGCATTCAGTTCCTTGTAGGTTGTCTTGCTAGTATTGGCTGTAGACCACCGTCAGCTCCTTGCCAAACAGGCCTCTCCATGGGGCTGCTTACAGCATAGCGGCTGGCTGCAGCAAGCCAGCCAGGGAGAGAGACTACCAGCAAGAAGGAAGTTACAATCTCACCAAACATCATCCCAGAAGTGACATCCTGTCACCTCTGCTGGTTAGAAACAAGTCACAGGTCCTCCCAAATTCAAGGGGAGGGGATGGCACAAGGCATAATAGCAGGAGATAAAAGTTAAAATAAAAATAGGTAAAAATCACTGGGGATCATCTTTTTTTAATTTTTTGTTCCTGTTTTTGCATTTTTTGAGACAGGGTCTGTTGCCCAGGCTGGAGTGCCATGGTGTGATCTCAGCTTACTGCAGCCTCAACCTCCTGGGCTCAAGCAATCCTCCCACCTCAGCCTCCTGAGTAGCTAAGACTATAGGCACATGCACCACCACACCCAGCTAATTTTTAAAATTGTTGTAGAGACAGGGTCTTGCTCTGTTGCCCAGGCTGGTCTTGAACTCCTGAACTCTGTTGCCCAGGCTCAGGTGCTCTTCCCACCTCAGCCTCCCAAAGTGCTGAGATTACAGGCGTGAGCCACCATGCCTGTCCCCTGGGGAGGAACCATCTTACAGTCTTCTGAGCCCAGAAGTGTTGAATCAAGGCCTGGCAGTTGGTGAATGCACAGCTGCCTAGTACCATGAATTAAAGGAAGCTGAAGAGGGGCTGAGGTGTCCAGGGACATAGACAATAGTAGCTACTACTTACTGAGCACCTACTACATGCCAGACACTGCCCTAAGCACTGTGTAAATACATGTTCATTGGCTCTTTCAACAACTCTTTGAGACAGGGGTTACAAATACCTCCTTAGAGAAAAGGCCCAGTGAGGCTCAGAAAGATTAAGCGACTTGTCCAAGGTCACACAGCAGAGTGGTGGCAGAACTCAGGCTGGGATTCAGGCCCAGGCTGCCTCACATCAAAGTCCTGGCTCTAAACCCTTATGGTTCCTTGTCTGTGTCAGCTAGTTGAAAAAAAAAGATTTGAATCAATGGCTGCTGAATCTGGACATTTCTCTAAAAATAAAAATAAAGGTCAGTCCCTGTCACATGAGGGAAAGATGAAAGAGTTGGGTGTGTTCAGTCGGAGAAGAAAAGGAAAAAGGTCATGTTCGCTGACTTCAGAGCTCTGAGTGGTTGTTGCAGGGAAGAGCGGGGACGCTTTTTCTGGATGGCTCAAAGGCAGAAATGGAGGGGCGGGGGCGAGCTCTGGGAGCCGCGGGAGCACCGTGGACAGACCCCAGCCTGGCCAGCGTCTTTCCCTTTCATGTGGAAGGAGAGACTTGAGCTTGTCCTTGCAGCTGAGCAAATATTTCTACCTCCCCGTTGCAGGCTAGAGTCAGCCTCTTCTCCAGCCAGCTCGGCGGGCCTTCAGAGCAGCGGCCTCGGGCCATGGGGTGGAGGTCAGCTCGGCCACCCTGACCAGATGGGACCAGAGTGACGACTGCCAGGCCCAGGTCAAAGGGCTTTGCTGACATCCTGTCTCCTTCTGAGCCTCATCACCGTGACTGCAAGGGGCTGCAGAGTCCCCCTTTCCAGCCCATTCTCCATGCCGCTGCTGAGTTGTCTTTCTACAACTTAAAGCAGACCAGGTCACTCCCCTTCTCAAACCCTTCCATGGCTCCCTACTACCCTTAGGATACATTTAACTTGGCCCAAAGGCCCCACACGATGTGGTCCCGCTCACCTCTCAGGACTTGCCTCCAACTGCTTCCCCCAAAACTCACATCCTACCTTTCAGGCCTCTGGAATGATATGCTGTTCCTAAGACATCAGACAATTCCAGGCCTCTGGGCTTACTCTGCCTGAGTTGCCCTTCTCCTGACACTCTCCTATACATCCGTCAAGACTCAGTCCAAACATCATCTCCTCTGAGAAGCCTTCCGTGGCTCCCTCCTATGGAGTTGCTTCCCCTTCTTGTACCACATTAAACCCAGGCCTCGCAGAAGCTCACATTTGGCTGGGAGCAGTGGCTCGTGCCTGTAATCCAGCACTTCAGGAGGCTGAGGTAGAAGGATCGTTTGAGCTCAGGAGTCCAAGACCAGCCTGGGCAACATAGTGAGATCCCATCTCTATATAAAAATTAAATAATTCAAAAAAAACAAAACAGAAGCTTACATTTCCTGAGCACTCACTCAGTGCTTCACATGCATGAGCTCACTCAGTCCTCCCTGCTGTTTCAGTTTCTCACCATCCTTATTTCCCAGATGGAGAGACAGGAACAGAGAGGTCGAATGCTTTGTTCTAAGACACACAGCCAATAAATGGCAAAGCCAGGACAGGAACCATTTTTGTCTGGCTCCAGAATCGGTGCTCTTTAAGTTTCATTGTTTATGTGTTTAAATAAAGTAAGCCATGCAAATGGTAACAAACAACAAACGCAGGAGTGGGAGAGGGAGAAGAGAGGTGAGGGGCATGGGGGGAGGGGAAGGGAGGGGAGGTCTCTACCCCCACCCCACACCAGCGACATCAGCCAGAAAACTTTTTTGATGTGTTGAGAAGCTGGGCCCAACAAAGCCCCCAGTTGCCCAAATCCTGTGTCAAAGGTCCATCTTGCAGGGCAGAACAGAATCTCGCTGCCCAGGGAGCTCAGCACCAGAGCAGGGGCAGCTGCCACCTGCTTCTCCACATTGACCGCAAGGCCAGACGCCCTGAAATGGCCTGGGGTGAGAATATCAGCGAGGAGTGACTTCTCACACAAAAGTTGAGTGGCTTTTTCAAGCTGGGAGTTATCCCACAGAGGAGCGCTGTGCTGGAGGAAGACACCAGCGCCAGGTGGGTCTAGGGGGTCACGCCCAAGAGAGCACCGGGGGGCAGATGTCTGGGAAGACATTTCTTAAACAACAAAAAGACCCTTCTTTTTTCTTACAGAATATTCCGCCGAAACCCACTAGGAAAAGCAAAGAGTAACAGTAGTTCTGGTGTGTTGAAGACTCACCACAGGCCAGCACTTTTGAAGCCTTCTGTAGCATATGTTCCTGTATGTTCCTGGAATCCTCACTGCACCATTCTGAGGTCTCTCCATTCTCATGTTACCGATGAGGAAACTGAGGTGCAGAGTGATAAGTGACTTATCCAAGGTCATATAGTTCACTCATGGTGGAGATGGGATCCAAACCTAGGCAGTGTGGTCCCAGAGTGCATGCCTCTTAAATACTGTGCTAGTCAAAGCCACTCTGGTTAAAATAGGTGTGGGAGTAGGGAAGGGAGTGAGCCCTTGTACTCAACTTCCCCAACTCACCCTCAAATCCTGACTGCCCATGAGGGATCTCTGCAGACACCGCAGCTCGGAGGCATGTAGTTCGGAAGTCGTTGTTGTTGGACAGTTTTATGGCATCTCAAGCCCACAAAACTGTTCATACCTTGGTTCTTCTCAGACAAATCCTGTGACTTGGTTGGTCCCAACAAGGTCAGCCTTGAGGTCTGCAGGGCTCAGGCATAGAGAAGACTGTGGGTACCAGGAGGGAGGAAGATGGCAGGAAGAGCCCAGGCATGGGAGACAGAGAAGCGTGAGGTTCAAGCCCACCACGGCCTGGAATTAGCCAGGCCTCCCTCATCGTCAGCAGCCAAGTCAGCCCTGGCTGACATAAGCAGAGGGGAATGCACTAGAAGGAGCACAGGGGCTCTCTGAACCAACAGGAGGCTGGAGGAGTGAGCTCCAGAGAGGCAGGTCTCAGGGAGGCTCTGGAAGGACTGGAATGAGGGGAGCAGGGAGCTGCCTGTTCTGGGCACTTCTGGGACCTGAGCCCCCTGCCTGGTGCCTGGCTCCCAGTGGTGCTCCGGGGATAGCTACTGAATGAATAAATCCACGGGCATCTGATGACAGGAAAAGGCTGATTAAGACATTGCTACAACCACCATAACAACAACAACAAATCCCCAGCAGTTGTTCCTTTTGACCTTGGATCAGCGCTCAAGATTCAAAGACTTAGCAGAGCACAGGCAGCTGGTCAAGTGGGAGTGTGCGCTGGATGGGGGTGATGGAGAGGGGCTGTGGCTCCCTCTATTCTCACAGAGGGAGAGGAGCACCCAGAACTACCCCCACCACCACCATCCCCACCGAGATGGCACACAGAAGGCATGGCCATTTGCCCCCAAGGAATCCAGAAGTTGGACTCTGGCAACCAATCCAACAGATGTCTGCTGTAACTGCCTACTCCTGCTGGTAGTGATAATCGCACTGACATTGGCGCGACTATTTATGGGCATGAGGATATCCCAAGACCGTGCCGAGCGCCTCCCTGCATTGTCCTGCCAAGTCTTCATAACAGCCTTACAGTTACTACTCCTATTTTACCAATGAGGAAATTGAGGCTCAGAGAGACAAAGTTACTCAGCTAAGCTCACAGAGCCAGTGAGTGGCATTCACAGAACCCAGACTGTTGGACTCTGAACAGGGTCTTCCTGACCATGATCACATGGCTTTCTCCTCTGCCGTGGTGCGGTGTGACCTTCGGCAAGTGAGTCAGACTCTCTGGCCCTCTGTGCTCTGATCACCAAGCCATGATTGCCCAGAGGGGCATATTTTTCTAATATATACAAAGGTGCCCTATGGGCCTGCAGTGGTCCCGACTCTGAACCTGAGTTTCTGCCTCTGTAATGACCTACCCATTTTCTCCTACAGAGATATGGTGAGAACACAGTAATATAATCTATGCTAAAGCACATAGTAGGCCGACAGTTCAGGGAGCCAAACGGGGCATCCACCTGTGTCTCCAGCCCTGACATCGTGCACACATCAGGTCCAGAGAATGTAGCATGCACTCAGGGCCTCCCCCATCAGTGCCTGGGATTTTTCACTCAGCTGTACAGGCTTAGGCAAGTCACTTTCCATCGTGGGCCTCAGTTTCCTTATCTGTCACAGGAGGGGGTGGGGGAGGTAATCTCCAAGGGCATGGAAGCGCTGACATTGGATTTTAGGCAGTAAAATACCCATGCTTACCTCCGGAAGGCACTTCATGCAGGCCTCACGGTGTCCTTAGAATGGGCCAAATGAATGCTGTAAATTTCCCCTCCTCCGAGGACCTCTCTCCTTCCACACACTCCTTCTTGACGGCTCACACTTTCTCTGCTTTCAGAGAGATGTTTTTCAAGCAGCCCACGTGGGGGCCCAAGCAACAGCCGCGTGCAGAAGCCCAGCCCCGGCGGTAATCCCGGGCGGAAAGCGAGCGGGAAGAAACGTGCGGGATGAAGGTGCCAGGGAAGAGGTCTTGTCCCTGATTTCCCAGTGGCCAGTGTGGGGTGGAGGCCAAGGACCTGGCCTGCGGGAAGTCTAGTGGGTCCTCTGAGAGGGCATCGCTGGGACTATTCATAGCCCAGGATCCTCACTGGAATCTGGCAGGCAGGGACAGGCACCAGCAGGGATCTTGCCTGTTTGTGGCACAAATGCAAGCTGAGTTGTTTACGCTGTTCTTCCTTCCACTGCCTCACTTAGCGTGAGACCAAATGCCAACCATCCTGGAGCCTGAATAGATGTCTAAGAGCCAGAATATGGTCTGTGTGCTGCATGTAATAAAATGAGAACTGGATTTGGAGTGAAGGATATAACCATGGGATTTGGCAAGACACTGAATAGGGTTGCTGTGTGTGGTTGTTAAGGTCGTGCACTGAACAAATACACCTGGGTGATGAAGTGAATGGGGCTAAAATCTACCCCGTGCTCTGCTCGCTAAGCCATGATTGCCCAGAGAGGCATAGTTTTCGAATACACACAAAGGTGCCATATGACCCACCCATTTTCTCCTACAGAGATATGGTAAGGACATAGTAATATAACCTATGTTAAAGAACCTAATGGTTATTTGCAATGAATTACCATTATTTATACAAAGTCTTGTTCCACAAAGGTTTAAAGGCAGCTTATGAAATTATATAAGGTTAAATAGAAAATATGATTAGATACAATATTATACATTGATTGAATGAGGGAAGGCAAAAATGAGACATGTGCACCAGTACTTCCCTTCGTGTGCCCATGGCAGACATCACTAATGGATGAATCCATCATGCACCTTGTTCACATTCTGAAAGTCAGTTTTCACCCCAGCACAAAGGAAATGAGGAAATCGGTAAAGGGCTGTATCTTCATGCTGCACAGTGCACTGGTCAATAAATGAAAATTATATTCTGGGGCCTGTGGTAAGGGGAAGGGGAGGTGACCTGGATCAGGAGGTCCCACACTGTCGTGTGTCACAGTTTTAGCCTTGAGCTTCATCATGGGCAAAGCAAAGACGTAAACACTCAGGCAAGCATGCACACACACAGACACAATCAGTGTCCAAAATATAAAATTATACCAATTTCTCAGACTTCATGCAAATCGCCTACACTGAATTCTCGGCGAATTTTTCCGGGGGTTCCTCATAATGGGGTCATGTGATGAATCAGAAAACACCCTCAACAGCATCCCTAGAAGAAGCACATTGGAAGATTTTCATTGGTGACTCCTTACAGTGAAAGCCCTGGGTAGAAAACTTAATCAGAGTCCTGTGAGCGCGCTGTAAACCCTTCCCCCACAACACCCGGCTCATGGGATGGGAGCTGGAAGAAATAGAAGCCCAAGGCTCTACTAAGTCTCTGGTATTGGGGAGTAGGCCTTCAAATGGACCCCAAGCCCTTTTCTATGGATGAGGTAACCAAGACCCTGGGAGGTTAGGGAGGGGCTCCTGGTCCCCAGCTCCAAGCCCAGGAGTATTTCCTGTCTACTTCACCACGCCCCCTGGAGGTTGCCCACCCATGAGCAGCACTTCCTGGTCCAGCTCAACCCACCAGCAGGGTTGACCCACCAGCCTCCAAACCCCACCGCCCAGCCCCCCAGGCAACACCAACTGAGGGCACCCCTCACTGGAGAGCAAGGCTGTGGGCTACATTGTCCCCAAGGAACCCCTCTGGGGGAGCACAATCTACAGGTGGTCCTGGGGCCCCCCAGGGGAGGCAGTATTTGGGTAGACCTTCAAGGACAGGCCCCTCCTGCCCCACAGCTTGGCAGAACAGACAGATCAGGCAGACCACAGTCCAAATCACAGCCCTGCTCCTCCCAGGCTGTGTCCTTGGGAAAGTTATCTCACCACCTCTAAGCCTTAGCTTCCTCGTCTGTAAAGTCAGAACCACTCCTAGGGCAGGCATGAGGGCTGCGTGAGACCAAGACTTCACTAACTGAGCAGTTTATTACTCACACTGTTATCACAACTGACGATAACTCACTCACGGCGTAGACAGAGCACTGGCCAGGATTTGGACAGATCTGAGTGTGGATCCTGGCTCTGATACAACTGGCCGAGTACCTTTCTAAGCCTCAGTTCCCCCATCTGTTAAATGGGAGGCAGGACTATTCCAAAGGTCAGTGGCCTATGAGGGTGCAGTTCCAGTTTTGGCCCCTCAGATGCTGGAAGCACAAGGGCACCGGGACTCGGGGTAGAGGGAGGCAGGGCCCGAGAGGCCCTGAGGCCTGGAGCTCCCCAGCAGCTCCCCTCTCGGGCCTGGGCCGGGGGAATGTGTAGGAGGGAGGTCCAGGGAGGGGGGCCCTGGAGCCAGGAGGAACAGCCCTGGCGGCGGGCAGCGGTGCGGTGACCCAGGAGGGAGGGAGAGCTTGGCTCCGAGCTCATCACTCAGCGAGCTGTCTCCCTCGGGCCGGGAACCCCGGCGGCCTGTCCTCCCCACTTCCTGCGCGCTGGGTCAATATTGTGATTTCCACTGTGCCGCCCGCCTGGGACGGCCTGGCCCTGCGCGCCGCCCAGGGTCACGGGGCTGCGGGGAGACAGGGGTATGGAGAGGTCACCCGCTGCCTGGAAGATGACTCAGGACCTGTAGGCTGCAAGGCGGCGCGGCCGGGAGCCAGGAGCCCCAGTGCAGCCTCACCTCCAAATGCACAGAAATGGCGCCTGAACAAGGCCTGTGCCCTCTCCTATCCAAACCGAGGGATCAACCAAGGCCCGGAGAGGGCGGAGGCTTGCCCAAGGTCACACTGTGAGTCTGTAGCTGAAGGAGGCCCTGAATCCCATCTCCTGACCTCAGATCCTCACCAAACCTCCATCTCCTACCTTCCCTGCCCAAGTACCTACCTTCCTCTTCATCAGCATCCGGAACGGACGTCTTCCTACACCTCGCGGGAGCACGAGGAGAGAGGAGAGGCTGACCCTGACCAAGGAGGGTTGGTGTGGAGGCTTCTCCAGGAGTGAGGGGTGGTCAGGAGGATACAGTTCAGGACACCCACACACTGGTTGTTATGAGGATGGAGGGTGCAAGGCACCAGCCCTGAGGCTCCGGAACCTGTGGCTTCATTTTTCCTAGTGAGCTCGTCTTGTCAAGGCTGAGTGCAGACTTCGCCTCCTCCCTGGAGCACTCACAGCACCCCTGCTCTCCTCCAGACCGTCTCCTCCATGCGATCCACTTCTCACACCACACACCTGCCTCCCCTAGTGAATCAGGAGCTCCTGGGGAAAGGGGTCCAGGCGATCTCACTTCCAGATCCCAGGCCCAGCCCAGAGTGAGGCCATCCCTGGGCCCTGTTAGCACTGCTGAGTGAGGGAAGGGAGGAGTCCTGTCTTCCCACATCACTGTCAACTCCACGGGGGTGGAAACTCCTGCCCTCCCAGTGTCACCTCTCCTGGAAATCCTTTTTATTCTTCACTTGGTTACCTCCTGCTCTTCCTTTAGGTCTCCACTTAACTGTCACCTCCTCCTGGAAGCCCTTCCAGACCGCTCTGCCAAAACTACGTTAGCTGGCCCTGCTCTGAGTCCATTATACTTCCCTATCAGTGCTCTTACCCCAGGGGAATATAATGGCTTGTTAAATGTTCTTCCCCTCTAGGCTGAACTAGGACTGAAGTCCCTATCTCTGAGTGAGATGAGACTCACCATTGTGTTTCTAGCTCGGGGTCTGGTGCAGAGTCAGTGCTAGATGGATGGATGGATGGATGGATGGATGGATGGATGGATGGATGGATAGATGCATGCATGCATGCATGGATGAATGGATGGATGGATAGATGGGTGGGTGGATGAATGGATGGATAGATATATGGGTGGATGGATGGACGGATGGATGGATGGATGGATAGATGGATAGATGGGTGAGTGGATGGACGGATGGCTGGCTGGATGGATAGATGGATGGATGGATGAATGGATGGATGGATGGGTAGATGGGCCTGGTGTGGAATCAGTGCTGGATGGATGGATGGATGGATGGATGCATGCATGGATGAATGGATGGATAGATGGG
Source organism: Symphalangus syndactylus (assembly GCF_028878055.3). Taxonomy (NCBI): domain Eukaryota; kingdom Metazoa; phylum Chordata; class Mammalia; order Primates; family Hylobatidae; genus Symphalangus; species Symphalangus syndactylus. The sequence goes on from NC_072444.2 coordinate 15,280,597, forward strand.
TGGGTGGATGAATGGATGGATAGATATATGGGTGGATGGATGGACGGATGGATGGATGGATGGATGGATAGATGGATAGATGGGTGAGTGAATGGATGGATGGCTGGATGGATGGATGGATGGATGTATGGATGGATGGTTGGATGGATGGATTCCTCATGGAGCAGGCCCATACTAGGGATTCAGGAGATGCTGGCAGATGGAGATGATGGTTGCGATGATAGTGGTATCTGGGATGGATATCTCCTGCTCTTTTCTGCCCAGCATCCCTCTTACCCCAACCTTAGTTTACCATCAGCCACCTGATCCCCTGTGGGAAACTGCTCTTCCTTCCTTACATGAGTCTGTCAATTACTGAATCCCAATGCCTCATCCACATGACCCAGACTTGGTCAGTGATTGCCCCCCACTTCCTTGGCCTCAGTGATTGCCCCGCAGGCACATGGCCCAAACAAGGTCAGTCAGTCCTTCCTTGGAACTGACATATGGATCTTAGAAGAAAGCAGCTCTCTGGTTTTAGACTGGGGTTCCCAAGCTGGGCTGATGGTAGCCAAGTTCTCCACCTCACAGAAGGGAGAGAATGAGTCCAGCCCCAAAGGGAAGCAGAGACAGCAAGGGTGAATGACAGACAGAGATAATCCTGTTGGCCCCCCCAGCCCTACTCCCCAGGGCAATTGCCCAGGCCAGCAAGTCCCCTTTTTCACTCAAGATGATGTGATGTGGCTTCTCTCAGCTGCAATGGGAAGGATTCTGAATAACGGTAAACCGAAGAGAAAACAGTGAAAGGAGCAGGGTGAGTCCAAGTGGAGACACACAGATGTTGAGAAGCAATTGATGAGCAGACTCAAGGAGATGAAGGAATCTCCTGCTAAGGGCATGGCCAGAGACCCTCCAGCCCCACTGTGGGCAGAGCCAAAAGACAAGGGCTGTGGGGCAGAAGGAAGGACCTAGGGTGGGGTTGGAGCACCTTTGCTGCAAATGACAGAAACCCCACTGAAACTGGCTTATTTAGCAGGAAGGGGAGTTTATCAGTTCACATATCTAAAATGTCCACGGTTTTTAGCTTCAGGCATGGCTGGATCCAAGCACTCAACTGCAGTTGTCAGGAGCTGTCTCTCTCCAGGCCTCCAACCTGTTTTCCTCTGTGTTGGATCCACCCTCAGGTAGGCTTTCTCCAAATGATGACAACTTTAGCCTTCCATCCTAACAGCAAACCCAACTGAAAGGACACCTCCTTCTCCGTTGTTGCGGCGAAATCCCAGAAGTTAAATCTGATTGGCCTTGATTTGATCACATGCTCACCCCCAAACAAACCCTGAGACAAGATGAGAGGAATGTGGTGCTCTCATCGGCCAGGCTTGGGCCACAGGTGCACTCAAGGTAAACCCCACCCAACCCACAACTTGAGAGTGGGGAGAGGGCCTCTCTAAGGGGTGCTGCCATCAGAAGCAGGAGCGTGGGCTGGGCAGGCAGAATTAAAGTTGTCTACAATCTGTGGGAAGAGGTCTTTGGCTGGAAGTTACTCCCCACAGGAATGAAGGCCCGAGGGAGAGGAAAGGAGCTCTTTGGGGAAAAGATAACAGTCCCTTTGGCTGGGATGGTCTTCGGGGGAGGGCGGAAGTCCCCCTGAAGGCAAAAGGATGGATGAGAGGAGCTCTCGGTTACTCCCAGCCCTGGAAGTCTCTGGTTTGCAGCTGTGACGCCAATGGTCTGAAGCCAGACACATTCCTGGACTTAGCCAAAAAAGGCCGAGATGAGATTCAAAGATGTAGGAACACCTCTGATGTCTGCATCTGCATGCTCCAAACTCACGTGTGCACCAATCACACAGCCCCACAGAGAAAATTGCAGCCTGACCTGCCCAAACTGCCCAAGTTCCGCAGTTTGCAGGAGAGATAACTGATGGCTTCCAGGTTGTCAGAGGGCAGCAACGTCCAGGGCCGCTCTGGAGTGGTCACTGAGCCCGCCCTGGGAGGAGACTGCAGCTGCAGAGCTCAGAAACCCTTGCTTCGTGCTTGGAGAAAAAGAGGAAAATGCCCTCTTGGCTCTTCAAGGCTGCCAGGCCCCCGCCCCGTACTTCACAGTGACAACCCAGCCTCATGCCCACGTTCCCCAGCCTGGCTTCCCTCTGCCAGGCACTTCCCCTTAACTCCCTGCTTCAACTCCTCCTGTCATCTGGAAAGCCGAGGATGGATGTGCCATCCGGGGAGCTACACACATCTTCGTGGATGAAGCACATGTTACTCTGAGAGTCTATATCCGCAACTGTGTGATGGAGGGAAACCTTCCTGGCCAACCCCTCAGGCATGCTAAGACCATCACATGGCCCGCAGCTACGACCATGTCTTAGGAAATTAGAAAGCCCGTCTCACAGGGCACTTCATAGTGACCCCCTGCATGGGTACAGGGGGTGGGGGTGGGCGCAGGGTCTGAATCCTCCAGTGTGCTGTCCCTTGGAGCTGGGGTTTGGGGAGAGGATGAGTCTGTCTGGTCTGGAGGCAGGAGGACGGAGGATGGCACGAGGAACTCTCAAAATCCTTTCAAGCCTTCAGTGGATTGGCCCAGCTTAGAGATGGTGTGGTCAGACTTCTCTAAATTCCCACCAGACAGGAGCCCAGCCCCTTTGTCCTCTCTCCAGCATGTGCTGAGCATGTAATGTGAGCTCTGAAGTCACATATGGAGGGAGCCTTCCCCAAGGCACCCCACGAGTGACACTTCCTCTTGCCTTCCCATTCAATCCGCCACAGGTCCTGTGATGCGTCTCCACAGTCCCTCCAGAATCCACCCACCTCTCACCACATCTGCCGCTACTGCCCTAGTCCAAGCCACCCTCTCTCCCAGCCAACTTCTCAGTCTCCTCACTGGCCTGTCTGCGTCCACTACCCTGGCACCCTTTCTTCGTATGGTAGACAAAATACAACAGCCCAGCAACAAAATACAACAGCCCAGCAACAAAACACAACAGCCCAGATATTTAAGGCCATTGCCCTTCTAATGGCATCCCATTACTCTTAGAAAAATAGAAAAATATCCATACGCAGCCAAGGAGAAAAGATGATCAAATGTTTCTTTTTTTTCTTCTTTTTTTTTTTTTTTGAGATGGAGTCTCGCTTTGTTGCCCAGGCTGGAGTACAGTTGCGAAATCACAGCTCACTGCAACCTCCACCTTCCAGGTTCTAGTGATTCTCCTGCCTCAGCCTCCCAAGTAGCTGGGATTACAGGTACCTGCCACCACCCGCAGCTAATTTTTTAATATTTTTAGTAGAGATGAGGTTTCAACATGTTGGCCGGGCTGGTCTTAAACTCCTGACCTCAAGTGATCCACCTGCCTCGGCCTCCCAAAGTGCTGAGATTACAGGTGTGAGCCACCGCATCAGGCCCAATGTTTCTTTTTAAATTGTGGTAAAATATATGTAACTTAAAATTTACCATCTTAACCATCTTTAAGTGCACAGTTTACTAGTGTGAAGCACATTCACATGGCTTTGCTTCCACCTCCAGAACTTTTTCATCTTCTCATACTCATCTCTGTCGTTAAACAATAACTCTCAGTTTCCTCTCCTCCCCAGCCCCTGGCAGCCACCATCCTACTTTCTGCCTCTATGAATCTGACTTCCTTAAGTGCCTCATATAACTGGAATCATACCATATTTGTCATTTTGTGCCTGGCTTATTTCACTGGATATAATGTCCCCCAAAGTTCATCCATGTTGCAGCATGTGTCAGAATTTTCTTCTTCTTCAGGGCTGAATAATATTCCACTGTACGGAGATACCACATTGTGCATATCCATTCACCCATCAATGGACGCCTGGGGTGCCTTCACCTTTTGGCTATCGTGAATAATGCTGCTATGAACATAAGTGTGCAAATATCTCTTCAAGACCCTGTTTTCAGCCGGGCACAGCAGCTCACACCTGTAATCCCAACACTTTGGGAGGCTGAAGCGGGCAGATCTCTTGAGGTCAGGAGTTCAAGACAAGCCTGGCCAACATGGTGAAACCTCGTCTCTAAAAAAAAAAAAAAAAAATTAGCCAGGCGTGGTGGCGGCCAGCTGTAATCCCAGCTACTCAGGAAGCTGAGGCAGAACTGCTTGAACCCAGGAGGCACAAGTTGCAGTGAACCGAGATCCCACCACTGCACTCCAGCCTGGGTGACAGGGTGAGATTCCATCTCAAAACAAACAAACAAACAAAAAACCTGTTTTCAGTTCTTTGGGGTATACACCTAGAAGTGAAATTCCTGCATCATATGGTAATTCTGTGTTTGATTTTTTTGAGGAACCACCATACTGTATTCTACAGTGGTTGTACCATTTCACATTCCCAGCACAAACGGAATGTGCACAAAGCTTCCAGTTTCTCCACATCCCTGCCAACACCTGCTATTTTCTGGTTTTTTGATAGTAGCCATCTTAATGGTGTGAAATGGGATCCAATGTTTCTTTCTTGCTTGCTTTCTTGCTTTTTTTTTCTTTCTTCCTTTCTTTTTTTTTTTTTTTTTTTTTGAGACAAGGTTACACTCTGTCGCTTGGACTAGAGTGCAATGATGCAATCATAGCTCACTGCAGCCTCCACCCCCCAGGCCCAGGTGATCCTCTCACCTCAGCCTCCCAAGTAGCTGGGACTACAGGCACAAGCCTTCACACCTAGCTAATTTTTGCTTTTGTAAAAATAGAGATAGGGCCTTGCCATGTTGTCCAGGCTGGTCACGAACTCTTGGGCTCAAAGGATCTGCCCATATCGGCCTCCTAAAATGCTGGAATTACAGATATGAGCCACTGCGCCTGGCCCCGATGTTTCTTAATGGGGAAAATAACAGTGTTGTGTGGGACTTCTGGGTACTGCAGAACATTTGTCATCCCTCCCAGCACCAAATGCCAGTAGTTTGTCCCCCAGTCCCTGTGACAACCAGAAAATATTCACTGGGGAGGGTGGTGCCTCCCTGGCTGAGAGCCATCCACCCTGCCCACCTCCCCTGCCTCACCTCATACAACTCTCCCCTTGTTCACCACCCCAGCCACACTGGGCTTCTTTCCATCCCTTGGTCACTCCCACCTCAGTCCCACCTCAGGGCCTTTACACTCGCCATTCCCTCAGCCTTGCCTGCTCTTCTAGATCCTCACACGATGGAGCTTTCTAGATCCTCACACAATGGAGCTCATCCTTCAGGTGTCAGCTCAAACAGCACCTCATCAGGGAGCCCTTCTCTGATCACCCCATCTAAAGCATCTTTCTCTCTCTCACATGGCCGTGTTTTATTGTTCCTTCTTGATATCTGAAGTTACTTTGTTTTCTGAAACCAAGGTGACCTTTTAGAAAAAAATAAAAATAGGCTAGTGTGGTGGCCCACACCTGTAATCCCAGTACTTTGGGAGCTGAGGCAGGCAGATTCCTGGAGCCTAGGAGTTTAAGACCAGCCTGGGCAACAGAAGGAGACCCCATCTCTACAGAAAAAATAGCCAGGCATGGTGGAATGCACCTGTAGTCCTAGATACTTGAGAGGCTGAGGCGGGAGGATCACCTGAGGCTGGAAAGTCGAGGCTGCAGAGAGCTGTGATCACACCACTGCCCTCCAGCCTGGGTGACAGAGCGAGCCTCTGTCTCAAAAAAAAAAAAAAAAAAAAAAAAGAAGGAAAGAAAGAAAAATAAATGTAATAAAAATAAAAATGGAATTACCTATTTATTGTTAGTGTGTTCACCATCTCTCCATCAAGAGTACAAGCTCCTTGAGAGTAGAATTTGTCTGTCTCCCTCTCATTGCCTCATTGGTAACCCAAACACCTGGAGCAGAGCCTGGCACATAACAGGTGCTCAATAAATGTTTGTTGACTGAATGAATGATCAGTCACATTCAATGTTAGAGCTGAAAGGTACATCACCCATTCTTGCCGTCACTCCATTATACAGAGGGGGATCACAAGGCCCAGAAAAGGGAAGAGACTTCCCCAAGTTCACTCAAGGTCTAAGACAGGGCCAGTACCTGGTTTTTGTGACACCGGCCTGGTGCTCTTTCCTCCACAACTCACACCTGGAGGGTTTCTGCGCTGGGCAGAATGAAAATTCAGTATCTTCACAGGGCAGTGAGAGTGAGAGGCCCCAGAGGGGCATGTGGAACCGAGGCTGCCTGCCACCTGCAGAGGTTCACGGGCACCAACTGCACACAAAGCTGATCAGCAGCTGGTGGGCAGAGTGCCCCCCCACTGTGGAATGACCCTCCATCCATCCTCTTTCTCTTGTTCCTTCCTCTCTCTCTTTTATCTCTCCATCCTGAGGGAGTCCAGTCGAATGAACTCTATGATCACTGTGTCTGCCTTCTCCCGAGAATGGCCACTGGAACCCGTAAATATCCCCCCTCCCAGATCTGCTCCAATTCCAGTCCATTTGGAAACTAACTTTGGCCCCCTTGATCCACGGAGCTCTCAGCCAGTGTTAACCTAACGTGGACTGGAAGGTCCAGGGAGGCAGTTTCTCCAGGGAGGCAGTTTCGCTTAGAATCAGGCTGACCTGGGTTCAAATCCCAGTTCAGCCCCTCGCAAGTCAGAGCCAAGTCACCTGTTCCTGATTCAGGGGTTTCCTCGTGTGCAGGGTGAGGCCGCCTTCCCAGGGGCGTGGTGAAGAATGATTTGAGATGGTCATGCCTGTGCAGGACTCAGGACCATTCGCTGCTGTTTGCGTCCAGCAGCCGACGGGCCTGCTAAGCACCATCCTCACTCTCCCGTCTTGCTCCAGCTTCCCCAGGAAGCTCCTCCCATGTTCATTTCCAGAGGATCAGGAAAGACTCAATGGCCAGTGCATCTAGAAAAACAGGATAACTGCAATAATAACTAATACGACCCCATTTTTGGAGTGTTTATGATGTAAAGATGCCATCCTGAGCCTTCTGTGATTGATAACAGATGCAATGCCCACAGCCACCCTGGAAGCAGGTGTGATTTTTATCCCTATTTAACAGATGAGGAAACTGAGGCAAAGAAAGGCATATAGAATTGCCTGGGTCACAAGGTTCAGAAGCAGCTGGGCCAGGCAGCCTGGAGCCAGGAAGAAGGTGCACACAAAGGCCATGGAGCACCAGAGGTTGCCCAACCCAGCCAGGAAAGTGGGGCAGGCTTTGCTCCCAGGGCCTGAAGGGGAAACTGGCGAAGGAGAAACACTCTGCTGTAGTGTCACCTTCTCAGGGAGGCCCCCGCACTAACCTCCCCACCTAAACCAGCACCCCTTTGCCCCAGCCTCCCCCACCGGCCTCTGCCTTGCTTACTGTTCTTGTAGGGCACAAATTTACCAGGCCGGAGCAATGGACAGAGATCAATCAGGAAGACCCAGGAAGGCTGGGTCAAGGGTTTGGACCTTACCCTTTTTACCCTTGACTACCTGGGAAGAGGGGGAAGGATCACGGGAGGCAGCCCCTACAACACACACACACACACACACACACACACACACAGACACCTCACCCCAAACAAGGCTTTGCCAGTCATCCACAGGAGCATGCTTCAATTCTTCATTTGAACATGGATCCACCTCCCTGAGCATGGATCCATGGCTGAACCCTAGAGAGTTAGGTGAAGGTGAGTGAACAGACAGACCACTCTTGGGGTGTCCACAGTCCTCCAGGAGACATGACACATGAACCCATGTATACAATGGCCTTCCATAGACAAAGTGGCAAAGCACTGTGGGGGCCCAGAAGAGGAATTAAACTTCTCATCCACTGTTGAGACCAGACCATGCATACCTCCATGCCTCTCCTACACAGTCCTGCTACCTGGAATGCCAACCATCCAAACAGCAAATATTTACTGAGCTTCTGTTACATACCCAGCACTTGAGAAACCTTGACATTTATGGTTCCTGCCTGCACAGAGCCCTGGTATATCAAGGAAACTCCTGTACATCCCTCAAAACCCTACTCTAATGTCCTCTCTTCTCTATGAAGCCTCCTGATGCCTCCAAGCAGCACTGCTTCTTTTCCAGTGCTCTCCAGCATCCTGGGACTTCATTTGTAGAGGAGGGAGACAGGGAATGACTGGCCACTGAAAACTCACCATGCCCCAGGCTCTGTGCTAGGTACATCACAGGCGATATCCTTCCTCAGGCTCTTAGCAACTCTGCAAGGGAGCAAATAGTCCTCCTTTTTGCAGACGGAAAATGGGCTGAGAGGCTGTGTCTTGCTCAAGGTCACACCGTCAGCTGGTAAGTCAGAAAGCAGGGACAGGTAACCAAAGCAGTGTCACCCCAAGGTCAGCCGCTGTCTGTGCTGTGGATGCCTGAAAGGCCAGGGTGGTGGGTCACACTGGGATTGCCCAGGTCCCAGTGCCAGCAGGGCACACAGCGCGTGCCTGTGGGTAGGAAGAACCCAAGAGATGGCCCTGGAGCCGGGTGGGGGCTGCACTGCCTTCCTTGGGGCCTAGGTGGCGGTATGCACACTCGTCTCCCCAGTCCCTGCAGACGTCCACCTTCTGCTCCCGAATTCGATGCCCTGAAAGGCACTTCTCTCCTTCCCCAGCTTCCTCTCACTGGCAGCCCCACCGGCAAGCTCAGCCTTTGTCCCTGCCAATTGGGGTCCCTCCCTGGCTGAAGCTTGCCACCAGAATAAAGTCTCAGGATGGGCCAACTCCCCTTCCCCAAAATGTTTCAGGGAGCGGACAGCAAAAGGCGTGGGGAGGACTCACTCACATCCATGGTCAGACCCAGTAAGCATCTGGTTCAGGCACCCAGGGGGCTGCCATGGACCCATCCTTGCCTGGTCTCCCCACTCCCTTGGTCCCAGTGGCGCCTTCTCAAACCCAAACAAGGCCAAGAGCTGCCACCTACAAAGTTCCAGGGACAGAGACAGATCGTGTCGTCCACCTGCACCATCCAGATGGGAGACAGGGACCAAGAGAGGGACAGGAACCAGATCTTGTCCAAAGTGCCCTGCAAGTCAGGAGGGAGCGAGGGTAGAGCCCAGGTTTCCCGATTTGTGTCCTCAGCAACTTTCAGCACGATTTGAAGCTGTTTCTACAGGGCCCCAGGGGCAACCAGAGAAAAATGCAGTCCAACCAGTTATCTGATGTAGTAATAATAAAAATAACAACAACTCCCATTTCTGTCTAGTTTCCAGCCTTTCACCTGCATTACTTCATTTGTCCTGTCACCTGCAGGGGAGGTACGTGCCACTGTCCCTTGTTTTATGGGTTCCCCAGGGAGGAAGGGGCTTACTCAAGTTTCTAGTCTTGGGACCAGGTCCCAGGTCCTAGGCTGGAGTCTCACCAAGAGGAGGGCTAGGAGGGGGCGAGGAGAGGCATGATGGGAGGAAAAGAGGCAAGGAAGGCTGTGTTTTGGGTGGGGGGAGCAGTCAAGCTATAAAGTGTGAGTGGGGAGTGCCCGAGGGCTCTTCCTCCTCCCAGACCTGCTCTCGCCTACCCTCTCTTCTAAAGCAGCAGCCAGGCCCTCTCCCTGGCCACCTACATCTCCTCCATCCCTTCCTCCCCTCCTGCAGCCCCCAGACAACTATCTGGGCATCCACTGACCATCAGGCCTGGCTTTCTCTGCCTGATTTTGTCAAGATCCTCCCCCGACCTTGGACTCAATTTCCCTATCTGTTAAATGAGTGAGTTGGGCTTTGGCTTGGGCCTTTTAGCTCTCATGGTCCGACCCCTCTAGGGAAAAGGGTGAGGGCAAGATAAAGGAAATAGGAACAGCTGGGTATTGAGCATCAATGATGTGCTAGGTGCCAAGCCCTGGGTTCCTTGCTGGTAGCACAGAGCAGTCAAGGCAGACACTCAGGGTCTTCCTGAACCTCAGTTTCCTTATCTGTCTAGTGGCGATGATTAATCTGCCTCATAAGATTGTAGGGAGAGCCCAATGTGATCACGTATGTAACGAACGTCACATAGCACCCACCCAGCACCCATCATCATTACCATCATCATCACCATCAGCACCGCCATCTACCCCCTCCTTCTGGTCTGGTCCGGCCCATGCAGGACTCAGCCCTAAAAGGAATATCCTGACCCCAAATCGGAAAAGCCTGGGCTCTCCTCTTAGCTCTGCCATTAACCTGCTGAGTTGCCCAAACCTCAGTTTCTTCACCTGCAAAAGGAGACCAAGGTCTGTGTGGGAACACATTAGGGACAGGCGGCAAGCTCACTCATGGGAAAGCATCTCGTGCCAGGCCTGGCCAACGGCAGCTGCCCATGAACACTTGTTTCCTTCCTTCTTTGTTGACTCAAAAGGAAATTGCATGACAGGATAGAGCAAAGACGTGACAATACTACAGCTAATTCTTAATAAGCACATATCATGTGCCTCTCGCTTGCTTGAGGATTTTGCTCATTTCACTCAATCTTCCTAAACAACACTGAGGGGGGCCAAGCTGTTATCCCCATTTTACAGAGAGGGAAATGGAGTCACAGAGAAGCAAAATACCACCCTCTCGAAGCCTCCAATGCTGCTTAAAGCTCATCAATAGTAAGCACTCAGGTTTGTTAAGTAGCCACTATGTGCCCAGGAGTGTCTTAATCCCTTCCCCATGTGAGTCCCTTCAACCTTCCCAACTATGCTGCAAAGTAGCTACTATCTTTGACTCCATTTACAGATGAGAAACTGGGTCACAGAGAAGTGAAGTCACTCATCCAATCAGCAAATGGCTGCGTCAGCTTCAAACCCAGGTCTGGATGATTCCTCTGCCTGGTTCTCTTAACCACTATACCAGACCTCACCTGGAGCCTGGCACTCCCGCAAGGCCTCAGCACCACCCAGGGATGTAGGCCAGACCCCATGGCTTCAGGGGGTGATAGGGAGGCGAGTTCTCATATTAAGTACCCTCAAGGAGCTGGGGTCTCAGGTGGGGCAAAGCTACCTTTGCTGGAAGGACAAAAACTTACTCCCCCAACCCCACCATTTCCCTAGACGGGCAGGGAACAGGTGCACTGGTCCGTGGCCCTGGGCTAGGTGAGGGGAAACTTGTTTGGCAGCCAGGGCCCTGCGTGAACAAGAAGAAACCCAGCCTGCAGCCCCTCAGCCCTGGCGGGAGATTAACAAAACAAATACCCGAACAATCTCGTTTTCAACACTTGGGGAGGGGGGCCGTGTGTCAGGGGACAGGGGGCAGGAGGGAAACGCAGAGACATTTTACCACCTAAATAACTTTCCCTCTGTTTAGTTTCACACAAATGTACACTCAAGTGCTCACAATTTTTTTTTTTTTTACATTTTTATTTTATTTTGACAAATGCTCAAACTTTCCTGCCACAAATTATTCTTGGCCAGGTTACAAGCAGAAAGGCCGTGTGTATCCTTCACTTGACAAAAAGAGAGTTGGGGGGTTGGAGGGAGGGTTCTTATAAAATATTTTGTTTGTGGGTTTGAGGTGGGATTGCTTTCATAATGTTCCCGATGGTGCCTTTGCCCGGGAGTCCACAGGTTCTCACCCTCTTGTCCACGAGCCGTTTCGACGTGGTCTAAATCCTTCCACCGCTGTGCTTACCTCCAGCTGTCCTGACGGGATTTCACGGCTCTGGTTTCACAGAGCCAATTTGGAAGAGCATTTGGCAAGGGCAGATTGGAGCTGGCACTGGTGCATCTCACCTCACCCATGCCCAGCAGGGTCTTGCACCTGGGCGGGCTGGAGGGTCCTGTTTGGTGCGTCTGGGGGTTGAGACAGAAGTTCCAGGTGGACCGGCCGTGCCCTGCCCAGGACCCAAGGAAAGGGCTGGCTCTGGGGCCTCCCCAGATGGGAGGAAAGGAGTGAGTGGTTTTGTTCACCCCAACCCTGCCCCATCCATCCTCCAGCCTCCTCCCCTCCTGCAGGCCCAGCCCAAGCTCCACTCTCCAGTCTCACTCCCACCACTCCGTCCTCCGTGGCTTCTCCAGCCAGGGCATCTCTCAGACACGGGGATGGGCCCGTGCTCCTCCTCTGCCTGGAATCGCCACACCTCCCCTCTTCTCATGGAGGTCCCAGCATGGCTGTCACCTCACACTTTCCTGACTGCCTCCTCCAAAGCAGAGACCTTGCTCTTTGCCACCTCAGCCCCTGGTTGGTTTCCTCATAACACTTAAGCAATTTATTCTAGCTTTATTTGTCTATGTTCTTTTTGGTTTTTGTGGGTTTTTTTTTTCTTTTTTGCTGATTCTTTCTAACTAAAGTGAATAAATGACAAGTAAATAAACGAATAAGTGAGTGAGTGAAGGAGTGGTGAGTGAATAAATGAATAAGTAAATAAATGAAGTGAATGAATGAGTGATGAGTAAATACAAGAAGTGAATGAGTGAACAAATGAGTAAGTGAATGGATGGATGAATGAATGTGTGAATTAGTGAATAAATGAACAAGTGAATGCATGAATGAGTGAATGAATGAATGATAGTGAATGAAGAAATTAGTGAATGAGTGAGTAAATGAGTGAATGAGTGGTGAGTCAATAAATGAGTAAGTGAATGGATGGATGAATGAATGTGTGAATTAGTGAATAAATGAACAAGTGAATGCATGAATGAGTGAATGAATGAATGATAGTGAATGAAGAAATTAGTGAATGAGTGAGTAAATGAGTGAATGAGTGGTGAGTCAATAAATGAATGAGTGAATGGATGAATGAATGAGTAAATTAGTGAATAAATGAACAAGTGAATGCATGAATGAATGAGTGAACAAATGAATGATGGTGAATAAATTAGTGAATAAGCGAGTGAATGAACCTGAGTGAACAAATGAGTACAGAAGCGAGTGAATGAATGAGTGAGGCATCTGGCCTGAGAGGATGCTACAGCTCTGCTGGAGGGACTGGGGACACCTTCAAACTCTCCTCTGGGAGGAAAATCCTGTCGCCACTCCGGAAATCATTAAAAGTTGATTCCTTTTGTTTCCACTTGAGGATGAGGAGCCTGGAACCATTTGTTCCTCTGGCCAAGCTCAGGCCACGGGCAGCTTCGTTTTTATCCCCAACTGCCACTGACAAGGCTGCATTTGGTTTCAGTGTAAGTGAAGACCCCACGTCTCTGAGCCTCTCACTCCCCCTGAAGCCTGGGCCAATTTTCCATTCCTAACATTGACATTAACCCTTGCCATGCATGGCTGCCCTTTGTGAGAGGCGTTCCCCACTGGTCCGCTTAGCAGGGAGCACAGTGGTGCTGGCCTAAAGGGCTTTGGGTGTCCACCAGTCCGGTGGGGGTCTTTGTCCCCAGCAGGGACGGTCTAGGCCCTCTGGGGACCTGACTGTATCACCAAGAACATTTCAAGCCTGCTTCTTATAAAAGCAAAATCACCCAGCCACCTGAATTAGTGACCACTTCCATGCCAGGTGTCTAAGGGTAGGTCCCACACTCATTCCATTTAAGTCAGGCAGAACGTACTCAAATCGTGTGTCTTAAGCAGATGTCATTATGAACTTTTCAATGCATGCTCTCACTCTCAGAGGTGCTTTGAGGCAGAGATTCTGAATCCCATTTGACAGATGAAAACACTGAGGCTCAGAGAGAGGCTGTGATTGGGCAAAGCCACGCAGCAGCTCTCATCTTTGTCTCTCTGCACTGTCACCGGGCCTTTTCTCTGACTTTGATTTGTGGTCACCACCATTGCCCCCCATCCCCCAATGTGCAGGCCAGACATCTGCGAGTTGTCTTTGGTGCCTTCTCCTCCTCAGCCCACACCCGAAGAGTCCCCAGTGCTGTGGGGTCTGCCTCTGCACCCCTGTAAGCACCAGTAATTGCTCGACAAACGTGTTCTGGGTTCACAGTTATCAGCCTCAATTTGCATGGCCACAGAGCAACTGGTGAAACCATGAGCCCTGATGTTACTTCAGGAACGCTTCATTTTATCAGTGTGATGAATGCATTTATGGAGCTCTGTGATATATAATTATGCTCTCATTTTACTGATTAGTAGCTTAAGGCTGAACTTTCTTTTTTTTTTTTTTTTTGAGATGGAGTCTCACTCTGTCGCCCAGGCTGGAGCACAGTGGCACGATCTCGGCCCACTACAACCTCTGCCTCCCTGGTTCAAGCAATTCTCCTGCCTCAGCCTCCTGAGCAGTTGAGATTATAGGTGCCCACCACCATCCCCGGCTAATTTTTGCATTTTTAGTAGAGACGGGGTTTTGCCGTGTTGGCCAGGTTGATCTTGAACTCCTGACCTCAGGTGATCCACACACCTCGGCCTCCCAAAATGTTGGGATTACAGGCATGAGCCACCACGCCCGGCTGAGGCTGAACTTTCTTATCCCTTCATAGGCACCCTGCTGCTTCTCTCCAGCAATTATAATGAAAATTAATGGCTACTTCTATATAAGTGAGTTCATGAGCAATAATTTTGGGACCAATGACATGTGAGTTGTGAGAAATAAAACTGCATCTTTCCAGAGAGGATGTCCAGCCAGCATCCCGGATAGAGGACCCTTACCCTCATGGTGGTCTTCAGTGGGCTGGATGGTAGTTACGACGGGGAGAGTGGAGCATGTTGCCTGCCTTCTGTGAAGCTCTGGAGGGGACATGGCTCCCCCATCGCTGCACCCCAGCTCTGAGCACCACTAGAACCCAACAAGCCTTTGTTGAATGGATCTCTCCAACGTTCCTGCATCCACCCCCAGTTAGGGAGGAGAGAGATTAGTGGGGAGCTATGGGGGAGTGTGTGGGCTGTGAGGAGAGGTGACAGAAGGGACTCCAGGCTGGAGGAGGCCCGTCCACTTGGAGAAGAGGCCCCTGGACAGGTAAGGGGAGAATGTTCAAGAGGGAGCAGGAGACTGGGCTGGGGCAGGTGATTTACCTGAACGTACAGGTAAGTACTCAACAGATACGTTCTGGGATTGCTGCTACCAGCCTCAATTTGCACAGCCACAGAATAATTTCTCTGCTAAACACCTTCTCTGTCTTGGGTCTGGGACCTGGGCACACATCCTGGTCCCACATGCAATATGATATATTGCTCGCCTCCCATGCACCAGGCACTATCTATGTGCTGGGGATATTCAAGGAAACTCTCTGCCAATGGGAGGTGAGAAACAACAAACAGGTGGCTCACGCCTGTAATCCCGCAAACAGGCCAGGCGCGGTAGCTCATACCTGTAATCCCAGCACTTTGGGAGGCTGAGGTGGGTGGATCATGAGGTCAGGAGTTCAAGACCAGCCTGGCCAACATAGTGAAACCCCATCTCTACTAAAAACACAAACACTTAACCCGGCCTGGTGGCGGGCGCCTGTAATCTCAGTTACTCAGGAGGCTGAGGCAGGAGAATCATTTGAAGCCAGGAGGTGGAGGTTGCAGTGAGCTGAGATTGTGAGATTGCGATTGTGCCACTATACTCCAGCCGGGGCAACAGTGGGAGACTCCTTCAAAAAACAAACAAAGGCATGATATTCATGGGAAGTGGGGCAGGAACAGGCAGAAAAGATCGATAGGACAGACAGAAAAGAAGAGAACAGTGAGCGCTAAAAGGAAACATTTTCAGAATCTTGGGTAAGGAAGCCCTTCCTCGGCATGTTACAAAACCCAGAAGCCATGAAGAAAAAGACGGGCTAATTTCAATAAGTAAACCTTAAGCTTTGTGGAGGAGGAAGGCTTTGGGCAGGAGATGAGGGAGGGGCAAGGAGGGGTGAAAGCAATGACCAGGACCACAGTCAGATGGTGGCCCCGGGCCCCTGAGGCCCCAGATGGCGGGGTGGATAGACAGGGCACCCAGCATACGGCTCCACCCCGTCACCCCCAAGGTCACTCCACTCCTGTCCCCACCACTCTGGCCTCCCGCTGGCACTCTGTGCTGTTCCTGTCCCCGTCCCTCCTTTCTCAGCCCCACAACCCGTCAGTGGATTCTGGGTTCAAGCTGTCCCTGGTCTGGCAGCTCCCCTGCTCATTCCCCACTTCCTCTGCCTCCACTCCCACCCATGGACTTGACCATGAGAGAGGAGGTAAAACAGTCACTTGGGCCCTGAGGAAGGCACCCGTCTCCGCCTTGACACAAGCCTGCCGGGGGCTCCCTCACTCCGCGTTCCCAGCCCCCTGCCCTGCCCTGGACATGCTGGAGCCCCTCCCTAAGACGGTCAAGCCCTAGGGGTCCTGAGGGCTGTCCCCGCCCTGCCCCAGAGTGGCGGCCTTCCTCGCAGGCCCGCCTGGGCGTCCTAGCTCAGGCGCTCTTTCGGGACCTGTCACAAGGCCATCCACAGCCTCAGCAGCCTCTGTCCTCCTTTGCATCTGCACCTGCCCACTGCTGACCATCCTGCAGGCCGTGCCTAGACCCTGCCTGAAAGCTGGGCTTCTTGGCTCCTTAGGACGAGAGAAAAAAATTGAAATTGTTGGAACATCCAGGGCTTTCAAACGCCAGGAGCGGAGTCCAGGAGTGTCATGCAGGGAGGCAGGAAGAAGAAACTCTGTGGGCCTAGGCAGAAGAGGAGGCCAGTGAAACAGTCGCATTGACCCTGGAAGAATGGAAGCAGAGCCAGGTCTGGGGAGGCAGGCCCAGCCCCGAGCGCCAGGGGTGCGCTCTGGACCCTGCCCTGCTGGACAGGAGCTGGGCTGCTCAGTGATGTGCACAAGCAGCCAGGTACCAGCAAGGCCATGCCAGAGAGAAGGAAGCTTCCTGCATCCCAGGGACACTAGACCCTGCTACCCCAGGCCAGCTGCAAACCCCCTGCGCCCCGCCTCCCCTGCAGCCCCCAGGTGTGGAGGAGGGATCTCTCCAAGGGAGCGAGACGATCAAAAGGAGGTGCCTGTAAATCACCACGGAGCCTCCCTCTCTGCTCTCCACGCACCGGGGAGCCTTCCCAGAGCTCAGATGTGGTTCAAGGACCCCTCGGAGATCCCAGCCTGGGGTGGCTCCCTCCAGCCACGGTTCAGCCCCCTCGGCCAGGGAGGAGGGTAGGTAGGGGCAGGAGAGGCCTTCCACTAGACTCAGGTTTTTGCCACACAGGTCTGACTTCCCACTCCCACCCCAACAGCACACACACACACAGGCATGCACACACACACATGCACACACACACACGCATACACTCAGGCCCAGCGATGCACACGCCACACAGCTAGGGGCCAGCCACCCAACGCCCTCCATTGGGCGGGAGGTCCAGCTTTGACCGCCTGCAGCATCCCTGCCCAAACAAAAGCCATCTCAAAGGGACAGTGTGCCTAGGGCCATGTGCTCCTGGAAATTGTCCGGCCACACCTTCTCCCCCGAAGCCAACATTTGCTTTAGAAAAGTTGGATTGATGCTTGAACCCGGGAGGCAGAGCTTGCAGTGAGTCAAGATGGCGCCACTGCACTCCAGCCTGGGTGGCAGAGCAAGACTCCATCTCAAAAAAAAAAAAAAAAAAGAAAAGAAAAGAAAATAAAAATCAGATTGAAATGAACACCCAAGGCCCTGCTGCAGGGGGGAATGGGGGATGCCATGAGGCTGCACCATGGCAGTCTTTACACCCCTGGGCAGAGGTTCCTGGACATGTGGGTCAGTCTTCAGATCCCAACTCCTTCCGCCTAGCTGGAGCTTCCTGTGCAGCGGCAGCTTGAAGCCGTGGGGAGAATGGCTAGGAGTCAGTTCCAATGACAGCTTCACCCTTTCCTTGTGGCCTTGGGCAAGTCACTTGGCCTCTTCGATGAGCCCCAGGTTCCCCATTTATCAACCACAGAGGGTCAATAAGAATAATAAGGGGGCCGTGTGTAATCTCAGTCCCACACAGGCACCATCTCATCCAACTCTCGCAAGCAGCCTGCCTGGGAGATACTCCTGTTATCTCCAGTTTACAGATGAGATGATAGGGCTCAGGGTGGTTAAGAACTTGTCCAAGGTCACAGGAATATGCAAGCCCAGGTCTGTCTGACACCAACACCCAGCTGCCCTGAATCAACTGCTGGCACTGCCCCTTAGTTCAGCTCGGCCCCACCTCAGCTCACCCCTGGGGCCTCTCCTAAGGCTCTAGAGGGGAGGGGCGTTGAACCTTTGCACACACAAGAAGCCACACAGCCAAGCAAATGCGCGATGTGGCTCCCAGGGGAACTGGGCTTTCATGCCCCGGGACTGCTAATGGCCCCCAGGTTTACATCTCCCACTCCAGCCTTGGGTCGTCAAATCCCTGATGTCCCACAATTATGTCAAACTCAACGTATCTGAGATGGGGCCGCCCCCGCCTCCCCTGCTCTGCCCTCTGTTCCCAAGCCACCATCACGTCTCAGTGGGTTCTGGCAACAGCCTCCTCACTGGTCCCCCACCTCCCACTTACTACCCAGAATTCCTGCTGAGTCCTGCAGTGACTCCCACAACCACCACGGTCACTCAGAGCAAAACACAAAGGCCCCCAGGAGGCCCCCCAGGCCCCTGGGTGACCCAGAGACTCTGCAGACTCCTCTCCTCCCACCCTCCCCATCACCTGTCCACTCCAGCCACACTGGCCCCTTTGCCGTCCCTAGAACCCCCCCAAGCACACTCCCACCTCAGGGCCTTTGACTAGCTTCGTCCTCAGCGTGGGCACCCTGCCTCCAGAGAGTGACCTCTCCAGCCTCTCATCCTTCAGGTCTCTGCTCAGGTACCTTCTCAGTGGCCCTCCCTGACAGGCCATGTAACACAGCTCTCCTTTTCCCCTCACTCTGCTGAATTTCATTCCCTACACGTCACTACATGGCATATTACTAATGGCTTGTCTATTTAATGTCTATCTCATCACCAAGGACACACGCTTCTATAAGAGTAGAAGCCTCTCCTGCCTTCTCATCTCCCATTCATGCTTGGAGCTAGAACAGTGCCTGGCACAAGGCAGACCCTCGAGAAACATTTTTTGAAGGAACGAAGGAATGAATGAAGGAATGTTGCAATAGTGGTGGGGCTGAGGATGGGGAAGGAAGGGTGGAGAGAAGCAGGAAAGGGAAATGTGTGGAAACAGACATGAAAGAGCTGCACAGAAGTGTGCATGTGTGCACAGGGGTGGACACGACACACACACGCACACACACATGCACACATGCACACACACACGTGTCAGTATGGTAACCATGGATAAATCGTGAGGCCAATAGGCAGAGACACAAATGCACTATCTACTAATAAACACAGACACACACCACACAGATATGCTCACACACAAATATACACACACATGCACATCCCCAAATATACACATACATCCTCATACATGCATCCCCAAATATACACACACATGCACATCCCCAAATATACACATACATCCTCATACATGCATCCCCAAATATACACATACCTGCACATACACCCTGGCACACACACACACACACACACACACACAGAGCTCCTTACCAGCACTCCGCTCTGGCCCCACGTCCCGCCCACCCCAACTCTACACCCGGCTCCCAGGCAGGGAAGGAGCTTTTCCAGGTGACCTCACTGAGCGGGAGTTAAACTCCACCAGCTCTTTTTCAAAGCGGATTTGGCTCCAGTCTCCCTTGTAATCTGCTCCTGGATCAGTGCTCACAGGGGCGCTGGCCCTGGCCTAAGGTCAGGACCTCTCACCTTCTCCCAGGAAGTCCCACTGAGTCCTCCCCCACCCCCCAGACCCCCAATCAGCTGCTTCCCCTGACCAGTATAACCTGCTGAGCTGAATTCTTGCTGGGTATTTTCAAACAATTCCAGTTATTTGGGGGGAGGGGTGGTACTGTGACTCCCAGGAGGGGTTTGGGGTGGGGGTGGGGGCTAGGGAGCAGAGGGGATGCCCGTCAGGGTGGGACAGCCTCTAAGTTGCCTGTGCTGCAACAGAGACCTGGCCCCACCCCACTCTTTTTTCCAGCCTCTTTCAACCTGACTCCAGCCTCCATTTCCCAAAAATACGCCACTTCTCAAACCTCCAGGCCTTTCCACTTGCAGGGCCATCTGTGCTTACTTCCCCAGTGAGTAAACTCCTCTGCATCCTTCAAAGCCTCAGTCTGATGTCCTTGCCACTTCTAGGCTGGGGCTGCCACCGCCCTCTGCCCATCCTGGTCTCTGTGTTATCCTGGCCTGGCTGAGTGTCTGCCTCCTGTCTAGATGGAGGTGTCGGAGAGCAGCAGGCACAGTGATGCCGCCAATACCTAGTGCAGATCCCAGCACGGGGCCTGACCCAGAGCGCAGGCCCAGGAAATGCTTATGGAATGTGGAAAAGGGGTTGGGGGAGGGTAATGCAGAGGCCCGGACGAGGCACCTGGATCCATCCCTCCCTTGCTTCTGCCTTGAGCCAGACACGCACCCTCTCTGGCCTGCTGTTCCTAAGAGCCTGGGCTCACTGAGGCTTCCAAAGGGCTGACCCCAAAAGGAGGAGGTGGGGCCTAGAGGGAGCTGCCACGGCCAGGTGGGGGCTGGTTGTGGCCCTCAGGGTTGAGAGAGTGAGGGCTGCTGCTGTCTCACACACGTCTTTACTGTCACCAGCACCATCCCTAAGACCACTGCCACTACCTTCAAGACCACCAGGCTCCCACACAGCACCATCCTCCTGTGTGGCCCCGGCACCACCATGATTACCAACACACTGCCCATACAGCTCTTACATCACTCTATCTGCACAGGCGTGCATGTACACACACACACACACACACACACACACACACACACACACACTGTTCTCCGAAGCACAGCTGTATCATTTTCCTCTCTGGACGCCCCTGCCCCACCACCACCACCCAGAGGAGAGCCTGGCACATTCTAGAAGCTCCATGTCGAGGACTGAAGGAAGGGCTCAGCGGACGAGGATGGCTCCTATGATTTGGCCCCACTTGCTCCAGCTCGCCCAGCCAACAGAGAAGGATGGAATAGGACAGGCCCCAGGTCTAAGAGGACCCCAATGTCCCCCGTGTCCCTGCCCCTGTTCTGGCTGCCCAAGACCGACAGGGCCACCAAGGGAATGATTTCTCTCTGAGTCCCCAAGTTCTTCTACACAAACTGGCCTGAGCTTCCGCCTGAAATCCCAGGACCCACAGAATTACATCAGAAAGCCCAAGACACAGTGAGGGCTCCTGAAGCCCGCCAGCCTCCGTTTCCTGCTTGTAAAAGGAGGAGAATGGGCCCCACCTTTCAGGGCTGCTGGAAGGATGCCATGACAGGCAGCAGGGCAGGTGGCCGGCTCCAGGGCCTGGCATCTAATGGGGGCTTTCCTTCAACCCGGCAGCCCCTCGTCCCCTGGACTGCATGGCTGCTGGGGTAGGGGTGTTGCTGTGCTCTAGGGGTCAGGGCTGCAGAGGGACACCAAATGTGAAGCTGCCTGAGTCCTGAGCATCACCCAGATGCTCCCATGAGCTTCTCTCCAGCCCTATGAGGAGTCTACATTTCCACCGGGCACATGAGCCAACAGTGATTCGCTTAAGGTTACCCAGCCATGAACAAGGCTCCCACAGCCCCTCGGCATGTCGGGAGGCTCTAAGGAGTGCTGTGACGCCCTGGTCACTGAGTCACCAGCTGCCTCCACCTGGCGCTGCCACCCTCTTTGGGCCACAGGGGACCAGAGCCTGGCTTGGATGTCCCACTTGGATGCATCCTAGGAAAGGAGTCTGCCCAGCCCCTTAGGCTACCGAGCCCGAGCTGCCTGGGGAAGTTCTTCCCACCGTCGAACCTCAGTCAGGACCTGGGCAACTGTGTAGTTCGGGGATCATCTCTGCTCTGCCTCACCCCTACACTCACCAGGGAGACAGGAGATTTGTGGCCCACATCAGGCCCTGCCCCCTGGACCTCTTCCTCTAGAAGATTAAAGAGTCTGGGTCTCTACCACGCCTGCTGATCCCACCACCAGCCCAGGAGCAGCTTCCTGTTTGCAGGCATGGGCGCCCGTTGCCGTGGTGACTGCAGGAGGTGTTCCCTCCAGGTGGCTGATACCAGGCCCGGCCCCACCCTGGGCCGGCCCCTATCACAGAGGCCTGGCTCCTCCAGCAGCTGGGCTGGTAGGACCATCTGGTCTGAGATCAAAGGGGCCCCAGGCAGGCGCTACCCAGGAACCTGGGCAAGGCAGCCCTTATCTCTCCCAGGCTGGGGAACTTTCCAGACTCAAGGCATCAGCAGCCCAGTAGGGCAGGAGGGCAGTCCACAGGGCGTGGGAACAGACTAAGGGTCCCTGTGAGTGGCATGGAGAATGTGAAACTCAAGTCTGAGAGTGGAGACAGGCAGGAGTGGTCAGTAGCTCGTTTTTAGGGTTTGCTACCCCACATCCCCTGCATCGTGCCCTGGCCTCAGCCTGCTGTGTGACCTGGGGCACAGCACTTCACTTCTCTGAGCCTTGGTCTCCTCTCCTGCCAAGTGGGAACCACAGTGACAGGTGTGAAGATCCGAAGGTTCAAGACCCATTGGACATTGGTGGGTGCTTGGTCTTAATAATAAAGATGTTAGTTACCATTTATTGAGCACAGGCCCTCAAAGTGCGTGATCTCTTTCAGTGCGCGCAGTCCCCTGAGATGTGGGCCTTACCATCCTCCACCCTCCACAAAACACTGATTTTCAAAGAGGTGAGGAAATTGCCCAAATTGCACAGGTGGCTAGTAAATGTTGCTATTTTCCTCCTATTATATTTTCACTGAACTCACAGCAGGCCCTAAACCTCCAGGCCCCAAACCTCCATCCTCCCACCACAGTCCATCTGCCAGGCCAGTAGCATGATCTTTACTTGGCAGCTCATTTCTTTCATTTGCCTAACAATAGTTATCCTGAGTAACAATTATCAGTGACTCGTGTGTCTTAGCCTTGATAATAACTAGCAGGTGCTGAGCCCAGGTACTGAGCCAAGTGCCCTGGAATCTTTGTGACAGTCCCATGAGATTGGAACCACAATATAAGTGGGGAAACTGAAGCTCAGAGAGGGGCAGAGGCTCCCCCAAGGTCACACACCAAGCTGGTGTCACAGCGGAGGCTGCCAACTCTGGCTGCCTCTCCATAAGCACTAGGGGCAGGATGGGGATCCTGGGAGTGGCCTTATAAAGCCCAATATTGTGGACCCCAGCCTTAGCCCAGGGTGGGAGTCCAAGGAGGCAGGAAAAGGTGGAAATGGTGAGATCGGGAGGCCAAGCGTGAGTCTATTCATGAGGGAGAGGAAAGGAGAGAGGCCTCTCCCCACCCTCACCCACCACCTCCTGTCCCTCAGCCCCACCCCTGCCCAGGCAGCCTGTACTCCCAGAAAGCACTGCTCCTGCCTCTACCACCCCCTGCCCTGTAGGGAAGGCCCAAGTGGGAGGAAGAGGCAGCCACAGGTGTGGGGGGCAACGGTTGCAGGAAGTCCACGCTGGAAATGCCTCCCTCTGGCCCAGCAGAAAGGCCCCTTCCCCCGGGAAGCCCTCGCCGAGGCCCACATCTAAATGACCCATTCTCTGCAGGTGGTCAAGAGGTTGCTTCTAAATTCCAAGCCTAGCCACGCCCTCCCCTGCTTACAGCTCTCTCTTACGGCCCGCCATTGTTAGCAGTATGAAGAGCGAAGTTCCTTGGCCCGGCATTCAAGGCTGTTTGGGTTCCAGCCCCACTTCTCACCACTTGCCGCACACCCGCCACACACCTGCACGCACACCTGCACGCACACCTGCCACACACCTGCACGCACACCTGCCCGCACACCTGCACGCACACCTGCACGCACACCTGCACGCACACCCGCCACACACCTGCACGCACACCTGCACGCACACCTGCACGCACACCTGCCACACACCTGCACGCACACCTGCCACACACCTGCACGCACACCTGCACGCACACCTGCCACACACCTTCACATACATGCACACACAAATGCTCACACACTGTGCTCTGATCAGACCCAACTTCTGTTTCTGGAACATACTTCCCTCTGTCTCACCTCTTGGTCTTTGTGCTCTTCTCCCTGCCTGGAACATCCCATCTATTTACAACCTGAGTCTAGACTGGAACACAGGCTCCGGGAAGGCAAGGACAGCATCTTTGCTGCTGTATTCCTAGTGCAGAGCCTCAACTAGAGGAGGATTTGGGTATGCAAACAATGCAGGACTCATGAGTGAATCAAGAACTGCCCAGAATCTTCTTCCTATAAATGTAACAGAGCCTAAGAGACAATCATTAATCCCCGCACTTTCCAGAGTCTCCCCAGACAAAAGGATTCCAATTCCTTTATGGTTTCCACATTCTCCACAACAGAACCCTGAGCTTCCAGTAGAATAAATGAATAAGTGAGTGAATAAATGACCGGATGAATTCATACGAGAGTGAGTGAGTTAGAGAGCTAGAACAAGAAGCAGAGATTTGTTGAAACAATGAAGTATATGGCTGAATAGAGCGATAAATGAGTGAATGGGTGGAAAGGAAGGAAGGGAGGGAAGAAGGCAGGGAGGGAGGAAAGAAGGGAGGGAGGGAGGGGAAAACGGAAGAATAAACCCATCGAGGGAAGAGAAAACGGAAGAATAAGCCCATCCAGGTGGAGCAGCACCACCTGCAACGTCAAATACAGAAGAGTCAAGTCATTGCCCTGCAATCCACAAGCTTCCAGGAGGCTCCATACAGTTGGCAAGCTGTGGCTCAGGGTCCACCCCTGGCCCACTGCCTGTTTTTGTAAATAAAGTTTTATTTACAAAACCACATCCACATCCATTCGCTTATGTATTGTCTGTAGCTGCTTTCAAGCTACAGTGGCAGAGTTGAGTAGTTGCAACAGAGATAGCAGGATGACCCGCAAAGCCTGAAATATTTACTATCTGGCCCTTCCCAGAAAATGTTTGCCTGTCTCTCTGGGAGAGTCTCGTGCACGAGGGAACTGAACTGGCATCCTGCCTGGAGCTCTCCCAGTGCCAATGGGAATCCTCCTAGTCTTCAAAGGGTGCCCAGCTTGCACACCTCCGGGACCGGGTCCTCACGACCTCTCCAGGCAGCCCCTCCGGCCCTAGGGCAGCTCAGGCTCTTCTTTCTGCTGAGTGGAAATGTTGTCCTCCTTGTCACCACCCCCATCCCGACCTCCCGCCTGGAGCACGGGTGTTTACCCCGACCTCTGCCCTGCGTCCAGCTCCCGGCCAGCCAGGACAGCTCAGGCCCAGCCGGATACGATTGTCAACCAGGGAGGCAAGTGAGTCACCGATTCCAGAGAGGGGACATCTGCTGGGCTCTGGTTCTCAGCTAATCTCACTAATTCTGTGTGAGGGGCCCAAGCCACCCCTGCTGCCTCTTGTTTGCATTCGGGCCTGGCGTGGAAGCTTGGGAGGAGATTCACTCACTCAGAATTCTGGAGTGTTTGGACCCCCATGTTTATTTCAACTTCGGTTTTGTCTTCAGCTCCTGGGATGATTTCCCAAAAGAGCCAGGGCCTAAGAGGCTCTCTGACCTCGACCCGGCACTGTGCGCTGGGAGGTAGAGCTGTTCTCATTTGACCCCCACGCGGATTCCTAGTCCCACTTGACAGACAAACACACACAAGTTGTCCAGTTTCTGGTCCCAGGTTCCTGCCTTCTTGCTGCCTTCTCTAGAACCTTCCAGAATTATCTAAGAACCACACAGAGCCCCTGTGGGTGGCTTTGGACCCATTTTCACTGTGCTCCACTGATGCCTGGCTGGTCCCTGGAGGAGACTTAGCACAGCAGGGACCAAACACGGTGTCCTGGGGTGGCCACGGTCTCTGCCAAGACAGAAGGCAGCAGCTGCATCTTCACAGACATCCCAAGGCCCCTTCCCCGAAGTCAACACCCAGTGCGGCAGGGCAGGGCTCCTCGGCCCCACCTCACAGATGGGAAGACTGACACTTCTGGACACGGAAGGCCTGGAGTCTAGAAGGCTTCCTTCCCCGTAGATTCTAGGCCGTGTTTGTTTTCTTTCCTCTGTTCAACGTGCCCATTGCCTCTGTAACTATGACTACATGGACAGGACCCACAGATGTGGGGGAGAAAGGAGGGAGAAAGGAATGAATGAGAACAGCCTAGCAGTTAGGAACTCACATTCTAGAATCAGACTGGCCGGGTTCAGAGCTGACACCACCACTCACTTACTTACTAACAAAGCCCCACTTTCCTCATCCATCAAGTGGGGTGCATAAGGCTATCTCATGGCCTTCTGAGGGTGAAACGAGGTCGCGTGCAACAAATGCCGACCCAGAGTCTGGTACAGGCCAGTGGACGGCCCTTCCTTCCTCTAGACACAGGGGGTTTCTTGTCATTCACTGTGTGTGTTTATTTGTTTGTTTATTGGAGACAGGGTCTTGCTGTGTCACCCAGGCTGGAGTGCAGTGGTGTGATCCTAGCTCACTGCAGCCTCAACTCCCAGGCTCAAGCCATCCCTCCACCTCAGCCTCCCGAGTAGCTGGGACTGCAGGCACATGCCACCACACCCAGCTAATTTTAAAAATTTTTTTGTAGAGACAGGGTCTCGCTGTGTTGCCCAGGCTGTCCTTGAACTCTTGGGCTGGAGAGATCCTACTGCCTTGGCCTCCCAAAGTGCTGGGATTACAGGCGTGAGCCACTGCGCCTGGCCGCCCTGGCTATTTGAACCCAGGGTATGATCTTGAGCCGCAGCGTGATGCTATTTCTAATCCTTGTTGGTATGAAACCCGCTGTGCCATCCCCAGCCCAGCCCAGCAAGGTCCAGCCCAGGCCTTGCCGCCGTGGGAGCCTACCTGGCCTGCGGCTGCCCCTGTGGCGTCACCTGTGCACATTAATGAAAAATTCACGGTGCGGAGCAGAGCCAGGCCAGACCAGGAAATTGGAAAGTCGCGGGTGCCTTACCTCAGCCCGGCCGCACACTCTTTGCTTTTATAGCTCCACGTGTAATAACATAAAAGCATAATTTATTAACGTATCACTTTAAGTGGGGATGGCAGGAGGGGGTCCATGCCCAGGGAGCTGTGAGTGCCGTATTGACCGGAGATGCCAAGGGCGGGGGGCAGGGCAGAGTCTCGGCACTCCCCCGCCCACTGTCACAGGACAGCCAGCTGGGAGGGCCGGGGAAGGGTCCAGGAGCCAGGAGAAGCGACGTGCAAAGGCAGAGCCTGGAGGCAGGAGCTGAGCGGTGTGGCTTTGAATCCTGGCTGTGCGGCCTTGGCTGGGTCGGCTGCCATCTCTGAGCGGCAGTTTCCTCATCTGTAAATGGAAGGATTTGCTCAGAGGCCCTGGGCCCCTCCTTAGCAGCCCTCCTCCTACGACTGTTTCTCCCAGAGCGAGAGAGACCTCCAGGCACTGAGCCGTGCCAGGAAATGGCCCTAGGATTGCCTCATTAAACACGAAGGGCTATTTACACTGGAGAAACAAATATTTATCTCTGGATCGAGAAGGAGGAAGGGCTTTGGAACCCCAGTCTGGCTCAGCCCTGCCTGGTGGGAGGGGGAGGAGGAAGGGGCAGGGAGAGGGTGCAGCCCCTGAGAGGACAGGAACAGGGCTGGGAGTCATGCAAACCCGGGTTCAAATCCCAGCTCTGCCACCACCCAGGGCAGGGTCCTCAGGCCCCTGTGCCTCTGTGTCCTCCCTGGAAACATGGTCCTAAGAGCACCCTGACTTAGGGCGAATGAAGATTCAGTGCCTGGAACAGGGTAGGAGTCCAGCTATGGCCGCCTCTATGCCAGGTACTGGGCAAGCGCCTGTGATCCTGCGGGGAAGAAGGCAACAGGTAGCAGGTATTACTATTAGAAAAAAAAAGGTGTGCAGGGAGAAGGTCTCACGGGGTGATCTATGGAGCTCCGAGGAGCTGGCAGCACCAGGGAACGGGACATTCAGCACACCGCCTGTGGAGGGTCAAATAAATCGATCAATATGCCCCCAACGACTAGACACACAGCAGCCCTCTCCTGGTTTCACAGGCCCACTCACCCTAAGGGAAGAATGGCCGGGCCGCCACGTGGGGAACAGGATGCAAAATTTCAGAACTCAAATTCAAAAGCATCTTTTTTTTTTTTTTTTTTTTTTGAGACGGAGTCTCTCTGTCGCCCAGGCTGGAGTGCAGTGGCCCGATCTCAGCTCACTGCAACCTCCGCCTCCCTGGTTCGAGCGATTCTCCTGCCTCAGCCTCCTGAGTAGCTGGGACTACAGGTGCGTGCCAGCACGCCCAGCTAATTTGTTGTATTTTTAGTAGAGACAGGGTTTCACTGTGTTAGCCAGGATGGTCTCAATCTCCTGACTTCATGATTCACCCGCCTCAGACTCTCAAAGTGCTGGGATGACAGGCGTGAGCCCCGGCACCCAGCCGAGAGCATCCATTTCTACTCTGCAGGGAGTCTGGGTGCTGAAATGGGATAATTTCTGGAATCCAGCCAGTTTCCTCCACCTGTCACCCTTGTCCAGGCCACCATCCTCTCCTGCCTGGATTATTTTGGAAGCCTCCTGGCTGGCCCCTTCCTCTGCCCTTGCCCCCTACAGTCCTTTCACAGCAGCCGGTGTGTTCTTGCACCTTGGTAGCAGCTGGGAGTTGTTGACGGTGGCTGAGAAGAACCCTGTGAAATGGACAGAAAATGGGAGGAGGTGATGGGAGGTGGGAAGAATTCACTGCGTGGGAGACACATCCTCGGTGCACCCCGGGAGAAGCTGCAAGGGGCCCAGAGTCAGGCCTGCTGTGAGGGGCCGTTTAGCCTCTCTGTGGGCCTGAGGCACAGCGTGGGCCTGGAAGACCCCAGAGGGTTGCAGACACCAGAACACCAGCGAGCTCAGGATGTCAGCAGACCAGACTGGTCAGACAGGAGCAAAGGCCTTCCCCAGAGCTCCGGGGCTGAGCAGCCGCCCTGCCTGCCAGACCTTATTTATCTAACATTGTGGTTGTTGAGTTTGATGTTTGTGGAAATGATTCGGGGATCTCCTCCCGCAGAGCTCTGGACCCACTGAGAACTTGAAAGTGACATTCCTCAACCCAGCTAAGGGAAGGGTGGGAGCCCAGCCAGAGGAGAGGGAAGGGAAAGCTAGCTGGAGACAGGGCAGGGAGACACGGTCAGTGTCCTAGCAAGAAATAGCCTCACAGAAAAGGGATTTACAGTCCCAGCACTGTGGCTCACGCCTAGAATCCCAACAATTTGGGAGGCCAAGGAGAGAGGATCACTTGGGGCCAAGAGTTCAAGACCAGTCTGGCCAACATAGCAAGACCCTGTCTCTATTTAATACATTTTTTAATATATAAAACCCCGCCACAGTGGTGTGGGTGGGGTTAAGAGGAACCGATCAGCAATGGTGCTGCACCCAGGGGCTAGCAGGAGTGGAAAGCTGCTACCACCCTCAAGCCTGAAGAGGGAGGGGTAGGAACAGTTACTAGAACCCAGAGAGGATCTGTGTCCAGAGCAGGAGAGGGATAAAGCCAGCCCATGGCAACTCAGCAGAGAAATAAATCCCACGGCCCACTTCAGCTCTCAACCCGCATTCTCCAAGGCCAACCAGAAACCAGACAACAAGGGGCCCAGATGATGCCATCTGGGGTTGGCACGTCCCAGAGCCCAGGGCAGGTCTGGGGAGAGGGGCAGGGTGAGTCTGGAGGGGCCAGCAGCTCTCACAGGCTCTAGGAATTTTCCTTCTGCAGGTGGAATTTGAGCAGGGCCTACCGTGGGTTCACATTTTCTACCTTAGCCTCGACCTAAAGTTCCAGGCATCCCAAAGACCCCTAGCATGTGGCTCCATTGCCTGCAGGGACTGGGTAAAGGGGTTCTAAGCTCTTCCTTGCAGTGGACAAAAATCACAGGCCACTGCGGGAGTAGGACGCTGGGCCACCTCCCTGCCTTTGCTCACTGTGTGCCTTCTCCGGGGCTCCTCTCTCTGCTCCCCTGCAGAAACCCTGCTCCTGTTGGAAGGCCCAGCTCCAGGGCCACTCACTCTTCCTCTAAGTTCAAGTGTGAGGCCTCTCAGGGGAAAGCTGATGGGGAGGAGGGGTGAGTGGTGAAAAAGGCCAGAGTTGGGGTCGTCTCCAGCCTAGCAATCCCACCCCCTACCCCATCAGACCTACCACCTCTTGCCCAGATGGGGCACTCGGCTGTTTGGTGGCAGTGGGCCCCAGCAGCCCCTCCACCTCCCCACAGAAGCCAGTTCTCCTTCTGAAACCCAAATCTGTGCCCATCCTATCCACTAGCCCTGACGCTCTAACCCCTTCCCATTCCCCTCAGGAACAAACCAGGCTCCCCAGGCTGGTGGGCTGGACCCCCACAATCTAGCCCTGCCTGCTTCTCTGTGGCTGCTCCCCCAAAACACAGACATATCCCCTTTCCCTTTCTCAGAGTCCCCTACTTTTCTAAAAGTGGCTGCAACTCAGAGAGGATTCTTTCTGTCCAAGCACCCTCCGCCCCTCGGCCTGACCCAGTGCTTACTTAGCACATAGCAAGTGCTCCTCAAGGGCCATTTGCATCAGAACCACTGACCTGGGAGAGCTGAATTCTGGTCCCAACCTGCTCCCACTCATTTGTCCAGACATGTCCCCTCCCTGCCCCTAAGACTTTGTACAACGAAGGGCATGAGCTGGGAGCCACCAGCTTGGAAGCAGTGCAAGTGTCTCCTCTCTCTCTGCTTGCCTCTCTCTCTCTCTCTCTCTATCTCTCATACACACACACACACACACACACACACACACACACACACACACGGCACATGCCAGCCTCTCCCCGGGACACCGGGCTTCTCCATGGATTGAATTACCAACATTTCATCGGTGGGAGGAGGGGAGGTGGGGCAGGGGAAGGAGCTGTGAATTCCGTGCACTGAGCCTGTCCCCGCAAGGCCTGGACCAAATGCCACAGCGTGTCTGTGCCCATCTGCCTCTGGGTGGGGTATGGGTGGGGGTGGAGGTGCAGGCAGGGAGGGGCTCCCTAAAACTAGAATGCCAAAGAAAAGACACCTAGGGATCACACAGACTCACACACACTCTTTCCCACGGCCACTACTGCACACGCATGCATTCACACATGTGCACGTGCTTAAACGCACATGCGTCTCCTACACACACAGTCTCTCACATATGCGACCTTCCTTTTTATTTATTCAACAAATACCCATTGAGCCAGTTTGCCATGACAGCCTTGCTCTCCATCTCTCTTTTGTGAAACAGGCCCCCACATTTGGTCACACCCGCACACACACCCACGCCCTCAGTCGCTCACACAAACTCACACATCCCAAGGCTGGAGCTGCAGCCTCCCTCCAGAGCCCCGAGAGGGCCCTTGCAATGTGTTCACACGATGGTCAAAGCCAAAAAGAGAAATAAAAATCAGTAGTACAGGAGTGTGCCAGGGAGTTAATTAATAAAAATATTATGATTTTTTCTGGATTTGGTAATGTTTGTGGTATTTGTCAGCTTAAAAATTGAGTAATTCGCTGTGGTTTCTTTTCTCGTTTTAATGTCTCTTTAGTATTTGTCATTTTGCATTCTTTTTAATAAAGAAAGTCCCCAAATTGAAGACATCTTGAGCCTTACCAAGCCTGACCCGCCTCTGCAAACATCCAAATATTCAATCACACCCACCCTGTCTCACACTCACACTGTTGCACACGTGTTCACACTCCCACACATTCTTATAAATCAAAGACTCATCACACATGCCCCAGTGTGCACGAGGCTCACATACCTGCCCGCTGCAGACAGGCAGCCCACCCAGGGCACCCCCGGCCGGGCCCAGCCTCAGGGCAGACCAGACCCCATCTCTCCAGCCTCCCAGGCTCCTGGCCCCTGACTGCAGACACTTGGCACTCCCTTGCCTATGGCCAGCTCCCAAAAGCCCCACAACTGCTTGCCACAGACGCTGACCACTCACCCTCCTGCTCCAACCCTGGAACTGGACCATAAGCCACACACCCTGATTCTTTCTCACCTTAGACCCTCGGATGCTCCATGTCCACTGCCACCTCAGCAGGTAACCACCGAAACCCACAGAATGTTCTGAAGTTTCCTTGGAGACCTCGTCGCCCATAGGTGGCTGGTATGGAAAAGAGGATATAAGAATTGGAATTGTACACCCTTTCCTGGGTTCAAATCCTGACTCTAATGCCTGCCCTGTGCTCATGGGCAAGTGAGCACACCTCACTGAGCCTCAGTTTCCCCATCTGCAAAATGAGGGTCAGTCATCTTACCTTAGAGGCATGTTGGGAGGATTAACTGAGCAAACACAAGCAAAGCACAGAGCGAGAGCCCAGTGCACAGTAGCGGTCATTACCACTTTTCTTCTCCACGACAGCAGGAAGGTGAGGTTGGAGCCCCGTGCCCTCGGGACTGGCCCCTCCTCCAGACCTCAGCCCAGTCCAGCCCCCTTTCCCTTTTGCCTCAGCCACATCGCCCACTCGGCTACCCGAGTGTTGGGATCCCAGCGCACCTGCTTCCAAGGGCTCTAATTTCCTGTAAGTGTAAGAATTCAGGTCAGACACGGCCCACGGCCTGCAGCCCCCCTCCCGGCGGAAACCATAAATAACCCAGCTCCACCAGCCTGGCCCAGGCACAAGACTTTCCCTCCTTACCCACTGTGCCAGGCAGGTACAGCGATTTCATTCACACACAGGGAAACTGAGGCCGTAGAGAGGAATCTCAGTTCGAGATCCTGACCAGTGCACTAGAAAAAACTTCCTTCAAAATATGCCCTTCCCACGCCCCCTGCCAAATAAATGCCTTTCCTCTAATTCCCAACTGGCCAGTGACTTACACCTGAAATCTGCCCATTAGTGCGCGGAGCCAACAACCTTTTCCTCTAAGGGCCACATAGAAAATATTTTAGCACTTGAGGGCCAGACAGTCTCTGTTGCAAGTACTCGATTTTGCCGATGTAGCCACAGACAGTGCAGAGACATTTTTTTTTTTTTTTTCACAAATGCAGGCGCCCAGCTGGATTTGGCCATGGCTTGCCCATCTCTGTGCTGTGCATCAAGCCCCTCCACCACACTGTAAAGGAATTGAGTCTAGAACCCAAGACTGGCACAGCTCGGGCCCTTAGAGTTAGAGATTTCAGCTCAGCAATGACCAGAGGACAAAACTGAGGCCCAAAGAGGGGGACATGGATGGCTTGTCTGTGTTTCTTCAGCTGGTCAGAGCTGGGACTGTGGACTCCTTGTCTAGTGCTCTTTCCCTGACATCATGGGTCTGTCCTCCAAGCCCAAGACTCGTGACCTCCTGCTTGCTCCTCTGGAAGTTCCCCTACTACGGTGGCAAGAACAAGCCAGGCACTTGTCTGTCTCCCACGCCGGACTGGAGGGTTTCTGGACTACCAGGATTTGAAACTGGATCATCTCAGCGTCTCCAGTATCAGCCCCAGGGTCTTCCACAGTGAGAAGCTTACAGAGAGTGTGTGCAATGGGGACATTGAATCCCTATTCCAGCCCTCGGCCCTGGGGACTCTAGGCCAGGGTGTCCCAGCTTTGGGACAATCAATGGTTCTCTGTTATGGGGGCTGTCCTGTTCATTGTAGAATGTTTAGCAACATCCCTGGCCTCTACCCTTATCAATGCCAACAGAATGGCGGGGCACACAAACACCGCCAGATGCAACAACCAAAAATGTCTCCAGACATTCCCAAAAATCCCCCGAGGGGCAAAATCCCTCCTGATTGAGATTCACTGCCCTAAGCCAAGGGCATCCCCCAGGTGAGAAGGTCCTCTTCCATCCCTCATTCTGTGTGGCACAGTATGGAAACCAGTACCCGCCCTCCAGCAGCCTCAGTCTCCACAGCCCAGGATGGGTCAATGTCATTAGCAGCAGCTCCAGCTGGAGGGATCGGCGCGAGGGGAGGGGAGGAGGAGGAATGCGGCCACAGCTGCAGGGCCCAAAAGTGCTGAGGAGACACGAAGACGAAGACGTTTCCTTGTGAGTCAGGACCCAGGAATGTGTCGCCCAGAGTGGCCACGAGCCAGAGCCCCTAACACGCTACCCCCATCCACCCCCAGGGCATCTGCCTTTTATTAGAACAGAAAAGGCGGCAGGTGCCAGGTCTCTGAGAGCCCATTAAGGACCCAATAAACTCCACGGAGGGGGCTGCTGAGCCCCTGCTGAGTCCCTGAGAAGGAGGCCCCTGCCCCAGTCCAGCCCAGAAGAAGGAGCGCAGGCTTTGGTGGACACCGGGGGCTTCCACCCAGCTGTGTTGCGTCCTGACTGTGCCACCCCAGCCTGGTCGCCTGGGCTCCCCGGCCTGCCTTTCCTTCTTTTTCAAATTATTGTTTTTTAATCTTTATTTGATGAGGGTTTTTAACATTTTTTTTGCTTGGAATGAAACCCAACATATCACAAGCTCAAGCAAAGCTGCTCACATCTGTCTTCCCCTCCCCATCTGAGTCACCAGCATGAATAGCTGCCCAAGAGCCCTCTATGGGCCTCAGGTTTCACATCTGTATAGTGGGGCTCACCCATGCGTCTTCCCCACAGGGGGTCTGGGAGGGGGTTGAGAGAATATGGGTCTCTCTTCTCCTTTCCCTTCCATCCCATTCCTCGTTTTAGGACAGGCCCAGCAAGCCCAGTCCCCCAAATCACTTCCCTCCCTCATCCTCAGGGCTCTACCAGCAACCTCCTGAGCTCCCCGTAGCCCACCCTCGGTGCCCACAGCCCCCCGCTCCTCCTCCTGGTCCTGTTTCCACAGGCTCCCACCTGGACTCTCAGAACGGCTTCGTAGGCCATGCCTCCTCCAGGAAGCCTGTCTGGATGACACATTTCCAACACAAATCAAGCACAAAACTTCAAGAAGCAGCTCCATGGACCTGTGACTGCCCCTGCACCAAGCAGAGACCAGGTGCTCTGTAAACACTTGATCATTTAATCCCCACATCACAGCAAGGAGACAGGAACTGCTCTCCCCAACTTCCAGATGTGGAAACTGAGGCTCAGAGAGGTCGAATGACATGCTCACGTCTCCTGCATTTTCCACAGTGCCAGGAGGCCCAATCCAGATTTTTCAAAAGGTTTATATTAACTTTTCAGAAACTACGCCAGTCATTCACATGTACAGCAAAAACTTCTGATTTTTTAGTTTTTATATTATTCTTTTGGATTATAAATTTCTTCTTGCGGCTGGGCGCGGTGGCTCACGCCTGTAATCCCAGCACTTTGGGAGGCCGAGGCAGGCAGATCACGAGGTCAGGAGATCGAGACCATCCTTGCTAACACGGTGAAACCCCGTCTCTATTAAAAATACAAAAAATTAGCCGGGCGAGGTGGCGGGTGCCTGTAGTCCCAGCTACGCGGGAGGCTGAGGCAGGAGAATGGCATGAACCCCGGGGGGCGGAGCCTGCAGTGAGCCGAGATCGCGCCACTGCACTCCAGCCTGGGTGAAAGAGCGAGACTCCTTCTCAAAAACAAAACAAACAAAAAAAAAAATTTCTTCTTACTTAATGAAACCCTTTGTGAAGCAAAATAACTTGGATGAAGAAACTACTTATCGATAGATGATAAACTTGATACAAAGACAGTTAATATTGATATGGAGATAGCTCCTGCACACACAAACACACACACCCACATACACACACACAACCCTGAAATCATGTGGCCCCAGGACATTTTGGGGACTCGCCAGCCCTCTGCGTCCCCTCCTATTTCCCGGGGTCTCAGTGTGGCTTGAGGAAAGGCAAGCTCCCCTCCTGACTTGGTCTTCCCCAGGCCTCTGGACCTAGAATTGTATCTACAGCCTCCTTCTTACAGTCAGCCCTGGATCCAGCTTTTCATTAACTGGTAAATGCAGATTTTTCATATTTAAATATTTGGGGGCAAAGAAAGGCAGCTGTGGGGGTTCTGGACCAAGTCCTGGGCTCCAAAGCAGGAGCCCTTAGGCCCGGCCCTGCCTGCAGGAGGTGCTGGGGTCTTAGGTCCAAGGCCCCTCCCCTGAGAAGTGCCCCCTTCCTCCCACAGAGCCTGCGTCCCTCTCCTTTCCAGCTGCCCCTGGCCCCAGCCTGTAGACCCCCATGACTGTGGGGTGTGCAAGGTATCGTCCTCTGCTTGTATCATTTCATCTGGGAGTACCTGTGTCCTCATTTTACAGATGGAGCAGTGGAGGCTCCAGAGAGGTTAAGCCATGTCTCCATGGCATGGGGCATGGGTTGGATGGACGGCCTAGGAGCTCCTCCTCCCTGCCCCACACCCAGACCCTGCCAGGGCCAGGTCCAGTCTCACCAGCTTCCCAGAAGCCCTGGCTCAACAGGGCTCCACAAGAGCTAATGCCCAAGGCAGCTTTTCCCCAGGGTCCAGGCTGTGCCAGGAAGGCGGCCAGCACCCGCCCGGGAGGCTGCAAGGCAGGACAGGAGCCCAGCGTCCTCAG
Source organism: Symphalangus syndactylus (assembly GCF_028878055.3). Taxonomy (NCBI): domain Eukaryota; kingdom Metazoa; phylum Chordata; class Mammalia; order Primates; family Hylobatidae; genus Symphalangus; species Symphalangus syndactylus. Next base: position 15,316,650 of record NC_072444.2, read on the forward strand.
GGGCTCTCTGTCCGTGCTCACACTCTCGCTCTGTGCCTCTGGCAGGCATTGCCATCAGCAGCAGCCCGGTGGGTCCTGGCAGAAAGGCCAGGGCAGGCAGAGAGTATCAGTTGCTCTCCTGGCCTCGACTCAGGATCAGATCGGGCCAGCCCCGGGGGGCCACCTGCACCCATCATGGCCACTGCTGGCCCTCCCAAGCTCCCTCTCCCCCCAGGGCTCCCACTCTCATGGGCTGGGTTCTAGGGGCAGCTATACTTTCTGGACCACCTAGTGATCGTGTAATAACCCCAATATCACTAACTCAGAATGCTTGAACCATTCTTTTTACTCTTATGAATTCTTCCCTTCATCTTAAAACGTCTGAACCAGCCCCTCTGTCCCTAGAACCTTTGAGCGTGAGGATCTTTTCCTTTCTTGCCAAGAAGATAGAAGCCCAGAGCTGGAGAAGACCTGAAGTAATGAGGACACCAATGAGGACACTGAGGCCCAGAGAGGGAGAGTGACTTGCCCAAGGTCACAAAGTGAGATGCTGGCAGAGCGGTGACAAGGACCCCTATGCATTTCCTCTGTCCCTGCCTGTGGGTCTGGAGCCTCCAGCCCCTGGAGCAAGGGAGACTTTCTCTGAGGCCCCCGCCCTGCCTTCCAAGTCTGCCCACCAGGGATCAGGAAGAGGTGCCCCGCCCCTGCTCTCTGGAATGGCCCACGGGCGAGGGCCTATGTTCCAAGCCTGTAGCAGGGGCAGGAGGCACCCTTTCCCCCAGTCAGGGTGCCTGGGCCTCCAGTGCCACCCCCGAAATAGAGCAGCTCTCAGCCCAAAGATCAGGTTGCAGCCTCGCTGTCCAGATGGGGCGCCTGGCAGGGCGGGAAGAGCTTCCCCCCGCTCCACGCTGCCCCCACCTGCTCCCCCCTCACATGTCAGCACTTGAACCAAACCTTAAATGACAGCCTCCCCTGGAGGACATAGCCTTTTCTGGAGGCTGTGGGGACAAGAGCAACGGGTGCAGTGTCTGGGGCTGGGGAAGGGGGACATTAGTAACCAGAAGAAATGGTGGTGGGATGTCCCAGAGAGGAGAGTGATTTGAGGGTTCTGGTACTGTTGTGGATCTGCTGTGTGGCCTTAGAAGAGCCACTTGTCCTTTCTGAACCTCAGTCTCCTTGTCTGTAAAATGGGGAGAGTGCTCCAGCTCATGTAGCGGCTGCAAACAGATAAAAGTCCCCATCCTCAAGGAGTCCACCTTCCATGGGTCAGCAGACTCTGGCTCAGGCAGTGGGGCTCTAGAGCCCGTGTTAACAGCCAGAGGGCCATATGCCAGTGGGTACTGGGAAGCCAGAAAAGGGGTTATGCTCTTTTATTTAGAGTGGTCCAAGAAGGCCTCTTCAAGGATCTGAGCAGGAGTCTCTACCCTGGCTAGGACGGATGGGGATTATGGGTGGGGCCACGGGTTCTAGGGATGGAACTGAGTTTTCTGTTGCAAGCCTCCAGCTGGACTTTGCCCAACAGCTCCCATTCCCCTAACACCCAGCAGTGCCTGGCCCTTGCAGTTCAGAGGAGCCCAGCTAGCGGGGGCCTGGACAGCACAGGAGTCCTAGACTCCAGCCCTAAGACAACAGGAAGAGGCTGGTGTCCCTTATGGCTTCTCAGTGGGGCCCTGGGGCGTGAGCAGGAGGCCGTGGTGTGAAGTCCCCAGCTTCAGGGACACCCCTGCATGACAGGGTTGGGGCCCTGGAGCTTCATTGGTGCTGGTGTCTGCAGTGGGTGGGCGCTGTGACGGTCCCACAGTGAGGGGCTCCTTCCTCTTGGGGCCACACCCCCAATACTCCAGGGGCCGAGAGCAGTAGTGACACATCTGACCTTCCCAGTCATGACCCCATGTCATCCCCCAGCAGCCCTTCGAGGGTACAGATGAGGGCACGGAGACTCAGCGAGGCTGAGTCTTGCCCAAGGCCACACATCTGGGAAACAGCAGATGTGGCTGAGTCCAAAATTCACATGTTTTATTTCTTAGGGGAAAACTACAAATCTTATACTTGGTTTGTTGTCATTAAAGTACTTGTTTATTCAATCTCTTTTTCATTTAAAGATTTTCTTACTCGCTTTTTCAAAACACAAAATAACAAATGCACATTGGAACAAGTGACGTAGCGTTGTGTCAGCTGGTCAGCGATCCCCACCTCCCAGTGTTGGCAGGCTCGAGCGTCTCCTTCCAGGCCTTTCTCCAGGTCCGAGCATCCTCCTCGCCCTCAGGGTCTACCTGCCTTCTGGATGGTTCTTTCCTTCTTTGGCACGGAAACATTTCCAAAGAGCCTACTATATGCCAGGCTTTGTCATGAGTGCCGAGCTGGGCAGGCTCAAGGCACAATCCCGCCTTTCTAGAAACTGTGAGGACAAAGCACACAAACAGGTAAATGCCAGGTTACCAGCTCCACCGAACAGGCAATTCGGGCGTGCTTGTTCACAGATGCACCCTCGGCCCCTAGAGTGGGACCAGCCACAGATTAGCTACTCAATAAATGTGTGTTGAATGAATGAATGAATGAATGAATGAATTTGCTGAGATGAAGAATACAGAATCTGGAGCCAGTCTAGGGAGAAGTTGATGTTGAACTTGAGATCCTTGTGGGCCACTGAGGGAGGAGGGCGGGTGTCAGCCACCCTGCAGTGTTGGATGTCAGAACTTGGAGTGTGGCAAAGAAATGCAGCAGGAGGAAGTGTCCCTTTGGCTCAAACTCAGCTGCTCCACCCCCAAAGCCGGCCCCTCCCTCATGCCCCCACACCTCCCTTCCCAGGGTACAGACAGGAGGGTCTGAGCAAGGCCCCCTCCCATCAAGCCCCTCCAGCCCCAGACTGGCCAGCCCTGCCTCCCTCCCTCTCCTAAGCCGCCCCAACAAAAGCTGCCGTTGTAGGAGCCGGGACCATTGTAATTAAAAAGGAAACATAATAAAGCCCCTCTCTGAAGCCAAATCCCATCCCTAGAGCAGACGCCCAGGCCCGCCCCTCACTGCCCACCGAGGACACATGGCCCCTTTGTGTGCCCTGGGTGAGGGCCACTCCTGCCCTGCCCCACCCAGCCACTGCCCACCCTCCCCTCCCTTCCCTCGAATCTGATGGCCCAGTATCCCCTCTGAGAGAGCCTGGCCTCCTTTTTTCACAGGGGGGAAACTGAGGCCTGAAGAGGCAGAGCCTGGACCTAGGCCTCCTGACTTCCAGTCCGCTGCTCCCTCAGCCCAGTATCTGCCCAGAGGGAGCCCTCTCTCCTGGGATCCATGCCCCAGAGCAGGGGTCCCAGACGGACAATAAAGAGCCCCTTCTCACACAGCTGAGCTCCAGGGACCTCTGAGAGGCCAGGTGCTGAGGCCCAGAGAGGTTTGATGGTCCTGAGGCCACACGGCAGGGCAGAGGCAGACCTAGGACAAAGCTCCGAGTCTGCACAGCTCTCTGCATGGAGCCACCAGCTTGTCCTCAGCACAGAATCTGTCACCCCAGGAGGGGCCCTGAAGGACGCGGCCTCCAAACGTCAGCGTCAGGTCTCTGTGGAGGCCGTAGGAGTGGGTGACGGAGGAGGAGCGCCCCCTGCCTTCCTCCTGCACTGGAGTGAAGACCCCTGCGGGGGATATTAGAACTCCCGGAGGCCTCCAGAAGTGTAGGACAGGCCTCCCTGCACCAACGCAAGTGGAGGGTTGGCCATGAGTTCTCAGTGAAGACAACAGCCAATCCCATGTCATCCCTCCTGAACTTCCGGAAACTAAGCAGTCTCTTCAAGGCCCCTGCTCAAAATCTTCTCCCAAACCTGCCAACCCCAGCTACCCTGGCCATCTGAGCAGCCTCAGACACGGAGGTCAGAGCCGTCCGGCCGTTTCAACTTATCCCAGGGGTCCTCTCCCCTGTCATCCCCGGGTTCTCAGCTGGGATCAGCCCATGGCTAAATCGTGGCATTGGCTAAGGTTATCTGTGGTCCTGCCTGCCTCCCCTGTTGGGGATCCTGTTCCAGACCCCGGCTGCCTCCCCCCAGCACCCCCACCCACCTTCTCCCCGGTTATCAGTAACCCACACAGAGGCAATCACTGCAGCAAAGGTTCAGAGGGCAGCCAGGGAAACACCACAAGCCTTCAAGTGACCAAGGATTGGGTCCCCTTCCCAACAGCGCAATGTTAGGTACGGTGATGGCAATACCTGGGGCATGGCCCCACCACATGCACAGATGGTCACATCTAGACAGGCACTCATTTGAGACACAGGCTCCTCAGGGTGTGCAGAGAAGCAGGACTATGACCAGGAAATGGTTTTGTTCATAACAAGAAGCCACCATTCGTGGAGCATCTCCCCCAGGAGCCCTGCTCATGCTGCCTCCTTCAAGCCTCCCTTCCTTCCGGGGAAAATACTCATGATTCCCATTTGACAGATAAGGAAACTGCTCAAGTACATGCGGCCAGGGAGTGGTGGACTTTGGATTCCAAGTTAGGCCTGCCTGGCCCCCACCCCCTGCAAGAGGATGTACAAAATGTCTAACACCCAGCCCATCCCATCGGACACTGTGACATCAATCCCCTCCTTTGCACAGCTGACCCCTTCAGAACTAAGTGGGGGTGCAAAGGTACCACTCACCCACCCGTTTTAGTCACATCAGCCAACCCAGAAATTCCCCAAAAGTGTGTCTGCATGTGAGGGTGGGCGTGACTGTGTGTACGTGTGTGCCCGTATTTGTGTTCAGCGTCATGCTAGACAGGCCTGGGACATGGGACCCATCCATGGCCTGCCATTTCCTCTCCCTATGGTCCAACCACCTTGGCCAAAAGGACTGGGGCAGGCATGCCCCTGGGCACCCAGGGCAGGGAGCAGCCAGGAGGGTGGCAGCGTGGGCCCCACGCACTCCTGTGCCCCAGGAGCCAGTGAGGGCGGGCAGGGATTAGGCAGATAATGCCTCTTGTAAGAACAACGGATTGTTGCAAAGGGGAAACTAGAGTGGGGGATCGGGGGGCCAGTTCAGATTTCCCCTGGGGTGAAAACTGAGCCCCCGGGAGGAGGCGCCCTGCCTGCCAGGCCCTAATCCCTATGGTTCTCACCCAAACCCCAAAGAAGAGTCTGTTCACGGGCAGCAGATTCCTGGGATTCATTAATTCAGGATTTGCAAGAGGGGCTGCCCGGCGTCCCTCCCTGAAGGCAGCAACCTGAGCAGGGCAGGTGGGTGCTGATGGTCGGGGACACCCTGGGAGCCACAGGGAAGGGACGCTGGGCTGGGAGGCCCAGGAGCCTGGGGGCAGCTCAGGGTCTGCTCTGGCGGTGAGGGGAGCAGAAGCCACCCGCAACTTTGCCTCACCCCAGAGCTCTTTGCCTGCCTGCCTTCCTTCCTTCCTTCCCTCCCTCCTTCCTTCCTTCCTTCCTTTCTTTTCTTCTTCTTTTTTTTTTTTTTTTTTTTTTTTTGAGACAGGGTCTCTCTGTCACCCAGGCTGGAGTGCAGTGGCACAATCTCAGTTCACTGCAGCCTCAACCTCCCATCCCACCTCAACCTCCCAAGTAGCTGGGACTACAGGCATGTGCCACCACACTCAGCTAATGTTTGTATTTTTTGTAGAGACTGGGCTTCAACATGTTGCCCAGGCTGGTCTCAAACTCCTGGGCTCAAGCAATCTGCCCACATCAGACTCCCAAAGTGCTGGGATTACAGGTATGCATGAGCCACTACACCCGGCCACCCTAGAGCTATTTCTGTTTTACCAGTTTTTAGCTACTAGATTTTTCTCCTCTTTATGAGATATAATTTACACACAGTAAAATGCACAGGTCTTAAATGTACAGCTGGATGAGTGTGGCAAGTGTCTACGCCCAGGTAACCATCATGATCAAGATTTAGAACATTTTGTCACCCTAGAAGTTTCCCCTGTACCCCTTCATATGAATGCCCCAATCCAGGCAGCCACCGATCTGCTTTCTGTCACCATAGATCAGTTTTGTGTCTTCTAGAACTTGCGTAAATGGAATCCTGCTGCCTGGCTCTGCAATAGCTCCAGCCCCATTTGAGTGGCTGGGTTTCTGTGGAAGATTTCATCCCAGCTGAGGGCTCCCTGGCTAAAATCGGGGTGTAGACCCTGGGATCTTCCCAGGCCTGAGGATTCGGGACTCCTGTGCATCTGATTCTTTGGATTCACCTCCTGGATTTTTTCAAATCTTCCACCCTCTTCCTGTCCCCACCCCAGTTCTGTGTCAGTCCCTCCTCCTGTCACTGCCACCTCTGACCTCTGACCTCTACCCCAACCCTTCGGGGTCCCCACAATTGCTTCCCAGCCCCTCCCTCAGCCACTCCCACCTCCACCTCCACTCCAGAGCAGCTTTCCAAATGCATAAGCCACTCTCCTTCTAGAATCCTCCATGTCTCCCTATTGCACACAGAAGGTCTGAGCGTCTTTGCCTGGCATTCTAGGCCCTTCAGGGTCTACCCTGTCTCCATCTCTCAAATCTCATCCCTCACACTCTGGGCTCCTCCCACAGAACCCCTCTAGGCAAAACCACTGCACCCTTTCTCCCTGTTACTCTCTTCCACGCCTCTACTCATGCCATTCCCTCAGGAGCCACCCGGATCCTGCTCAAGTACTGCCATCCCAGGAAGCCTGCCTTGAACTCCCCCATCCAGACTGGGTCATGTTCCCCCCGCACCTCCCGCCCCGTCGCCAGGTCTTCCATGCCAACACCTCCCCACCTGCACCCCCTCCCCCACCTTGATTTCCAGCCTCCAGGGATGGTGTCTAGTTCAGATCTGGATTCCGGGGCCCAAGCCAGGGTTGGCACATCATAAATCCAGCAAGGTCCTGCCCTGGCATCTCCCCTTACCCTCCTCAGCCCTGGCCCACACACACCCGGGCATGAGGTTTGGACTGGACTGGATTGAATCGGCAAGGTGGCACTGGGGCAGAGGTGAGACCCAGGATGGTGGAACAGGCAGGAAGGTGGGGGCATATCGGGTTTCTCCAACAACTGGACAGGTTTGGGTTCAAATACTGCCCCAGCAGTTGCAGGGCTTGGCAAAGTCTCTTCAACTCCTAAGCTTCAATTCCCCTGTCTATAAACTGAGCATGCCAATAATATCCAGTTCGCTGTGAGTGTGCGTGTGTGTGTGAGTGCGTGTGTGTAGTGTGTGTTTATTTGTATGTTTTAGGATCCATTGACATTCTGTGCTCAAAAGGCTTTGCCATAATGTTGCCTCTGACTGTCGCTATTAAGGTGAAAAGAGAGAGGACAAGAGGGAGGGGGAGGTAACTGTCCCAATGGGAATGGGTGGGAAAGAAGTGGTCTCCACCCCTCTAAGACCAGCTATCTCCTCCCCAGCCTCCAGAATCCCCACCTCACATACTGAGCCCAGCTTGTCTAATTGTCCTCCCACACTGGCCGGCCTGCCTCCCAGCTTGTCTAAAAGCCAAGAGGCTAAACTTAGCAAGTCAGGCAAAATCAGGCAGAAGGCAGGTAAGGCATGGATGTTCATAGCAGCATACTCACAACAACAAAATGAGCCAAAACATGGAAACAACCCATATGCCCATCACCAGATGAACAGATAAACAAAACACGGAATGCCCCTGCAGTGGAGTGTTATCCAGTCATGAGAAAGGAGGTAGTGACACCTGCTACAACATGGATGAGCCTTGGAAACACTGGGCTAAGTGAAAGGAGCCACATATCATCTCATTTTCCTTACACAAAATGTCAAGAACAGGCAAATGTATAGAGACAGAAAGTGAACCAGCAGTTGCTTAGGGCTGGTGGGGTGGAAGGATAGGGGAGTGACGGCTAAAGGGCGCAGAGTTTCTCTTTGTGGTGATGAAAATGCCCTAAAGTTGACAGCGATGGCTGGGCATGGTTGCTCACACTTGTAATCCCAACGCTTTGCGAGGCCACGGTGGGAAGATTGCCTGAGGCCGGGCATTCAAGACCAGCCTGGACAGCAGATTGAGACCTTAGCTCTACAAAACAATTTTAAAATTAGCCAGGTGTGGTGGAGTGTGCCTGTAGTTCTAGCTCCTTGGCAGGCTGAGGTGGGGGGATCGCTTGAGCCCAGGAGGTCAAGGCTGCAGTGAGCCGTGATCACACCATCGCACTCCAGCCTGGGTAACAGAGAGAGACCCCGTCTCTAAAATAAATAAATAAATAAATTGATAGTGTGGCAATAAATTGGTAGTGGTGATGGTTGCACTACCTGTAAACATACTAAAAGCCATTAAACTGTACACTTTAAATGGATGAATTGTAGGGTATGTGACTTCTAGCTTGATCAAACTGTTTTAAAAAGAACAGGTGTGGCCCAGGTGCAGTGTCTCATGCCTGTAATCCCAGCACTTTGGGAGACTGAGGCAGGTGGATTGCTTGAGGTCAGGAGTTCCAGACCAGCCTGGCCAACATAGTGAAACACTGTCTCTACTAAAAATACAAAAAAATAAAATAAAATTAGCCGGTCATGGTGGCAGACACCTGTAATCCCAGCTACTCAGGAGGCGGAAGCTTGAGAATCACTTGAACCCAGGAGGCAGAGGTTGCAGTGAGCTGAGATCTTGCCACTGCAATCCAGCCTGAGCAACAGAGTGAGACTCTGACTCAAAAAAAAAAAAAAAAAATCAAAAAAACTAAAGGCTGGGCACAGTAGCTCACACCTGTAATCCCAACACTTTGGGAGGCCGAAGTGGGTGGATCACCTGAGGTCAGGAATTTGAGACCAGCCTGGCCAATATGGTAAAACCCCATCTCTACTGAAAATACAAAACTTAGCCAGGTGTGGTGGCACGCGCCTGTAATCCCAGCTACTCAGGAGGCTGAGGCAGGAGAATCACTTGAACCTGGGAGGCAGAGGTTGCAGTGAGCCGAGATCCCACCATTGCACTCCAGACTGGGCAACAGAGTGAGACTCCATCTCAAAAAAACAAAACAAAACAAACAAACAAAAAAGAACAGGTGGGGACAGACTAGGGAGTAGCTCTCCAGCTGGAGAACAGAGTGATAGCCCCCGGCAGGAAAGTCAAGCCCTAGATTTCACACTAGCTTCCTTGTTCTCCCAACAACCACGAGGGAAGGTTGTCATCATACCTATTTTGCAGAGCAGAAAGCTGAGGCTTGGAACATGTTGCCTGAGGTCACGCAGCTGGGCTGCTGAGATTCGAAATCAGAGAGAAGGGCCTGGCCCGGGCCTGCCCACTGTGCCCCTCCTTGGGCTTCCCTGACACTCCCAGAATGGGAGGCTGGGTCCCCAGCCTGGCATAGGCTGCCCTCCGATAGGCTGGAGGGTAGAGGGAGCGGCCACTGTGCTGGCACCAGCCCCAGGCATGTCCACACAGGTGTGGGCCTCCCGGCTCTGCCCCAGCGGCTGCCTGGCCCTGCACCCCTGGCCAGGGCCACATCTCCACCCTCGGGGCAAGCCCAAGCAGCTGAGAACATCTGCCCCACCTGAAGGGGATCCTCCTGGATGCCTGAGGCACCTGGCACCCCTGGGGTGGCATCTGGGACTGGGCTGGTGGCCGGGCATGAGGGGTGGCAGGTGTGTGGCTCGAGAGGGGACTCAGGCCATGTGCATTTGCGTGGTGTGTGAGCGTGGAGTCTCCCTGGGCTGCTCAGGGTGTGAGCCCAAGTGCAAGCACACGTGTGTGGGTGAAGAGGATGTGCCAGCCCAGGGATGCAAGTGTATCTCAGTGTGTCCTGCTGGAAGTGAGGATCACGGGTGTGCAAGGGATGAGCCTGGGGACAATGAGTGTGCAAATGTGGGATGCCACAGACGCGAGGGTGACAGTGGGCTGGGGCCTAGTGAGCGTGCCAGTGGTTCTGTCATCACAGGTGTGTGGCGGCGTGCACACTTGCTCGTGTCTCCTCCTCAAATGGCTGTCACCCCCCAGGGCCTGCCCAGCCACCTCCTCGTTTTATTTTTCTCTCCCTCTTGTCTCTCTTCAGGCTGTGAGCATATGGAGGGTGGACACCACCCCCGAGGCCTACCCGCCACTTGTTACAAATTACAAAGCTTCGGGAGAGCGTGTGCCTCTGAGCCTCAGTTTACACATCTGTACAATGGAGATAAAATAGCTCCTACCGCGGGAGCTTGCTGGGAGACGTGGACTAGAGAAAATACGGAATGCAGCCGCCCAATGCAGAGAGTAAAGGCCAGAATTCAGTGGCCCAATGCGTGGAAACATGCACAGCCACCACCCCCAACCCTTCCGCTGATTTTGCCCTGGCCACTCCCCTCCCGCCAAGGCCCCTGACAGTTACGGGCTCTAGGCAGCTCAGGGAGGTAGGAGACTTCTGGGGTCAGGACGCACCCTCCTGGGCGGGCAAAGGCAGGCCCGGGGCAGCCTCTGGGGAGGTGACGCCCGGAACACCAGGTGTTCTGCCTTGATGAGGACAGGTGGAGATCAGAGGACCGGGTGTGGGCTCAGTACCAATATGTATTCATTCAGCGAACCCCTTCTAGGCACTAATTGTGCCAGGGCCTGAGCCAGAATCTACAGAGCCCCCAACCCTGTCCGCCAGGCATCTGGCAAAGAAGGAGGTTTTCATCCAGTGTGGCGTGTGCAGGATGGAACTGCAGAAGCGCAGATGAGGGCCCCAGAGCCAGCCTGGGGTGCCCCAGTGAAGGGTCTCAGAGGAGGGGGCTGTGGAGATGAGACTGCAGAGGGGCAGTGGGCCAGGCATTCCAGGCTGAGGGGACGTCTTGAGCAGAGGTCTGGTGCCACCTGAGCATCCACCTTGAGGTAAGAAATGATGACCGTGCTGGAAAGGCCGTCAGCACCAGCGGCAGGTTAGACACGATAAGGTTAAGGCCTAAGGTTCAGTCCCAGTGGTGAAATCAGATATTGTTAACAATCGTTACTCTCGCCCCACCTCAACAGGGGTCTCGTGATTTGCAAAGCGCTTTCATATCTAGGATCTTACTTGGCCTTTGTTGCAACCCTCCCATGGAAGTAGGATAAAAGGCCCACTCATCCCTTTTTACTTTGGCCACTAGGGAACTCAAAGACTGCACTGAGCACTTACTGGCAATTACAAAGACAGCTCAGACATCACTTCTCTTTCTACACCTGTACACCTGCTTTTCTCTCTTCTACTTTGATTTTTCTCCTGGCGGTCTTTTTTTTTTTGAGACGGAGTTTCCCTCTTGTCACCCAGGCTGGAGTGCAATGGCGCAATCTCGGCTAATCACAACCTTGGCCTTAGGTTCAGGCAATTCTTCTGCCTCAGGCTTCTGAGTGCCTGGGACTACAGGCATGTACCACCACACCCGGCTAATTTTGTATTTTTAATAGAGATGGGGTTTCACCATGTTGGACAAGCTGGTCTTCAAGTCCTGACCTCAGGTGACCCGCCTGCCTTGGCCTCCCAAAGTGCTGTGATTACAAGCATTAGCCACTGCACCCAGCCTCCCTGGCAGTCTTTTGGGGAGTAAGAGGACAGAGAAGAGGGCAACGAAGAAGTTGCCACTAATGGCATATTTTGCTGGGGTCAGGGAAGGCTGTGTGCACACACTTTGACCCACCCAGGCACCCAACTCCCTTGTTCTCCTACCAGTCTCTCTCCCATCATCCCTTCCAGCAGACCCTCTCTCTAAACTCTGCCTGGCACACTGTTGGCTCCAAAGGAAACTGAGCCCCAGAGGGAGATGTCACCTGCCCCAAACCTCTCAACAAGGCCAGAATCTGAGTGTCTGGAGCCCTGGCTTGTGATCATGCTACCCTTCACCTACAGGAGCAGCCCTTCACCACTGTGTGACAGGGGGGCATGTCATTAAACCTCTCTGAGCCCTGCTCTAAGCCGGCTTCCACACTCACAGGAAGTTGCTTAAGGAGCTTAGAGGCTTGTTCAATGCTGATTGACTTTAAGCAAAGCAGAGCCCCTCCCTCTATTTGTACTTTGAAAGGAAATAATTTTCGGCTCCCATGGCTGAGAGGAAGGTGTCCACAGAGCCCTGGCTATGGGGCCACAGGACAGTAGCTTCTCCTTTCTGCGCCTCAGTTACCTCATCTGCAAAATGGGGAGGAGCATGCTCACTACACCCACACACTCTCCTTCCTGGACTTCACACAGAGGACCTTCATTCCATCCTCCCCGCAACGATGGAAGGAGCTGGTGCTGTGCCCATTTTACAGATGAGGATACTGCATCCAGGCCACACAGCTCCCAGGTCTGAGTGAACAGCCCAGGTTCTTCCCCGCAACCCCATACCACCTGTCGGAGAGAACAGTCTCCTGCACACAGTAGCGGGTACCTAAGAGTCAGGGACCTCTGGGTCCCCATGGCCCAGAACCTAAGAAGGAAGGTATTAGCCCCAAAGAGGCGTGGACCCCACGCTGAGAGCTCCTGGGCTGGGCATCACTCCAGCAGGGTCCCACCAGGGCTGTGTCGGCCATGTGTGATGCAAAGTAATGACACAGCCTAATGGGAGAAGGTGCAAAAAACATGCGTATGCACAAACCAACTGCCACCCAGCCAAGCGGCAGCCCAGGATGGTTGCAAAACTCAGCCTGGCAGGTGGACCGTGGAGGTAGCTCTCAGGCTGGTACTGGAGCCCAGGCTGGCACCATCTGAGCCATGGATACCAAGGGCTGAGTAGGGCCACTGCAGGCAGGCAGGTGACACTCGGGGGCAGCCCCCTAGGGAGGGCCGGGCAGAATCAGAATCAGCCCCATGCTGCTAGTTCTTGGCCCTCTGGTCTTCCTGCTGTGAAGCCAGAGGCAAAGCTGGATCCGAGGGAGCCCTTTCCACCCTTTGAGGCTCCGTCTGCCTCCATCTCATCAAAGATCAAGTCCAGCCTTCCTTGTGGGGAGAAGAAGAGGACAAAGGAAAGGTCAGGACTTGGAACACGTCTCGGCTACCCTCTCACCCAGACACCCACTGTTCCAGGAACCCTTCCCAGGTCTGCCGCTCATTATGACTCTGAGCAAATGACTTCATCTCCCTTGTGCCTCAGTTTTCATAACTGTAAAATGGAGAGAATGACAGTGCCACCCTCACAGGGCCGCTGTGAGGAGGGAATATAATGCACGTATAGCCTGGCAACGGTATAGCCTGGCATGCAGTGAGGTCTTGCTAACTGTTAGCCAGTGGTGCGCTGGTAAATGCTTACACACGGGGTAGGGCGTGGTGGCTTATGCCTGTAATCCCAACACTTTGGGAGACCAAAGTAGGCAGATCACTGGAGGTCAGGAGTTCGAAACCAGCCTAGCCAACCTGGCGAAACCCGTCTCTACTAAAAATACAAAAATTAGCTGGGTGTGGAGGCAGGCGCCTGTAATCCCAGCTACTCGGGAGGCTGAGGCAGGAGAATCACTTGGACCCAGGAGGCGGAGGTTGCAGTGAGCCAAGATTACACCACTGCAATCCAGCCTGGGTGACAGAGTGAGATTCTATCTCAAAAATAAATAAATAAATAGAAATAAATGCTTAACAATAGGCTTCTGGGGGTATGAGGGGTCCTGGTTTTGTAGCATTGCCCAATTTCCATGGTACAAATACTCTCACCATCACCAATATTAAGCTACCAACATGACATCCCAGAACACGAAGCTGGGGAGAACTGAGAAACAGCACACTCTTTCATAGGTAGCGTTTCCACCCTACATTAAAATGGAAGATTTTAGCGCTAAGAGGAGTTTGTAAGCAGACATTTAGAAGCAGCTAGCAGAAGTTTCTTACACGCTTAAAGTGAAAAGGAATCACTATTATCTATTAAGAGAATAGATAATATTACAATTATAGAGAGAATCTATAAGAGAATAGATAATAGTACAAATCTATAAGAGATGGAGAATAGATAAAAGTACAATCTGTAAGAGAATAGATAATAGTACAAATCACTATTATCTATTAAGAGAATAGATAATATTACAATTATAGAGAGAATCTATAAGAGAATAGATAATAGTACAAATCTATAAGAGATGGAGAATAGATAAAAGTACAATCTGTAAGAGAATAGATAATAGTACAAATCACTATTATTTATTAAGAGAATAGATAATAGTATAATTATTAGGAAGTAGTGAACCGAGTGTTTACTACCTTTGTAACATGATTTGTTCAATTACAAATTTATAAAATTTAACTTTCGGTGATAGCTGTGCCTAACAGCCGCTTTGCAAATTCCTGAGAATTCACCAACCAGCTCTTGGAAGCTGGTGCAAGCCAGCTCCAGCTCCCCGCTGATTTTACTCTTCCTATTCTATCACACCTCCTTGCTTTCACATAAGCCACTTCTTCTGCTTGGAATACCCGCTTTTGCATGCCTTTTCTCTTGGCAAACTCCCACTGTTTCCCCAATAATCTAGATAATATCATTTTTAAAATCTCTCCTCTGTGAAGACACCATGCCGTTGATTAGAATCTCAATGAGCCCTCATGACTCTATGAGCTAAATCTTGAGGGCCCCATTTTTCAGATGAGGAGACAGGCTTGGCAAGGTCGGTCAGCTGAATGGTGACGTTCCTGGGGGGACCAGACTGTGTCAGGCGTTGCCTTTTGCAGAGACCAGGCGCACAGATGCCTTTCTGGCATACTCAGAAGAACATTTCACTGATCGCTTGCATGTTGCCTCTCATGCCCTTGACGCAAGCATCGGGCTCAATTTCTCTGGGTTAAGCATTGCCCTGTCTGGGTAGTCTGGGTACAGGAAGCTGGGGGAGGCCCTGGGATGGACCAGGAGAGCCGGGCAGAAGCTGGATGGGGCTGAAGAAGCCAGGAAGCTCTGGGACCCACTGCCAAAGAGCTGGGGAGCAGAGCGGGCGGGGAGGGCTGTGCACAGGGAGGCGCTGACCGGCTGCCCGCCTGGGGGAGAAGCTTCTGGAGGAATGTAAGCTATGAGGGAGGAGGGGGTAGGCAGGCCCGGGCAGTCGCAGCGTGGCCCCCTGGGGAAAGTGGTGGGGGAGGGGGGACACAAGCCAGAGAAGACCCTGGTAGGGCCCTTGGCCTTGGCAGCTGCCCCCAAAGAAAGCAACCGCAGACTCATCCATCATGGGGGCTGGGAACCAAAGGAAGGGGGTACCTACTGGGGCCACAGCTGCCCAGCGAGGGCAGAGCTGCCCCCCCAGGGCTCTGCTGAGGCAGGGTGCTGGCACAGGGAAGCCATTGGGGTGTGGCAGCCAGAACTGGGTTCACACCCTGCCCAATCATTTCCTGGACGTGTGACCCCTTGGCATGGCACCTCCAGCCTGAGCCTCAGTTTCCCCTCCTGTAACTCCCCCTCTCAGAGTCATGGTGAATCATACCCCGCGGGCAGTATCCAAGGTGTCTGGCCCATAGCAAGTGACAATTGGAATCACGATAATAAGAGCAGCCAGCCTCTACCTGGAGCTTCCCTAGGCCAGCACGGTGCTGCGTGCTTCCCGTAGTCCCAGCCTTCAGCTTCTCAAGGCCCCCAGGAAGGGGCTAGCCCAGAGCTGCCCTGGATAGGAAAGAAAACCCAGGCACAGAGGTTCAGGGTGTTCCCAGGGTCACAGTACAGCAGTGAGTACGTGGGAGCCTGGCCCTGACCTGAGCTCCGTGCCCCTCAAGACAGCAGGCTCCTCAAGGGTGTGCCCCGTCTCTGAGTCTTCACCCCGGAGCACAGGGAGAGGCAGACCGCAGAGCTCAGTGGCTGCTGAATGAAGAGAGATGCCTCCCAGATGTGCCGCCACCCCAGTGATCCCCCAGATTTGAGACCAGGTTGGTCCCCAACCTCCACCCAGAATCCAGGCCTCCGTTGGCCAATGCAGGCGCAGCCCGTTTTGCCCCCACACCCAGTCTTCGCCCTGAGGGGCCGTGGAGCTCAGGCACCCCGTCTCAAGCTCAGTTTCCCCACTTTGCTACTGGGTGATGGGAAGAACTCAGATGGGATGGGAGCTCCAGGGGCTGCCTTTGGAACAGGAGCCAGAGGTGGGTGAAGGGGCTTCCTGCCTGGCGGGACTCAGGCCTGAGGACTCCCTACCACCAAATGGCTGCTTCTAAATCATCCTTACAAAATACAGAGATGATCCAAGAGTACCCGTCCCCCCAGCCCTTGGGGGATAAGGGGAAGCTGGCTGAGTAAAGACAGCCCATGGAGGGGGAGGAGAGGGCTGCAGGGAGTGAGAACGGGCAGGGAGTGACAGGACTGCCCCCTGGTCACCAGGCCCCAGCCCTGCGTGCTCAAATGCACACACTTAAGCCCAGCCTGGGGAGGCCCTTCAATGCCTGCCAGGCCCATCTCTCCTCTCCACATGCCCTTCCAAAGGCTGGAGCCCCAGGAATCCTCACACCCCAGGAGCCTTGGGGGACCTCACAAATGCAGGGCACAGACACAAGGCACTTTGCACATTTTATCCCATTTCCCCCTTCATCCTCCCTGTAGGACAGGTGTATATTTCCCCCTATCTACTGATGAGAAAATTGAGCAGCCCAGAAAGGTGAGGTAACTCACCCAGGGTCACATAGCAAGGAAGGAACAAAGCCAAGACCATGACTCCTGTCTGATCTGTCTGTCCTACCCCAAACGTGTACTCCGAGTACTAGAGAACTGTTTGTGACCTTTGGCTGAGAACAGTTTGTGACCACATGGCCCCTGCATCCTCCGCCATGTGCGCATGTGGCATGGGCTCTAGAACCTGGTCCCTGGGGAAGGAAAGAGCCATTTAGTCTCTCTGGGTCCAAGTGATGATGAAGATGGTGGTGAAAGAGGAAGGAAGTGCTCCAGGGCTAGAACAGCGGTTCCAGGTGCATGGTCAGAGAAAGAAGCTGAGACTCAAGTCAAGGGGACCGGGGACCACTCCTGCATTGATATTCCCAGGCTGTGTGGCCTCCAGCAAGGCACTTCCCCTCTCTGAGCCTCAGTTTTCTTGAGTGTACAGTGGAGGTGAGAATGCCTCCCTCTAGTGTTGACATGAGGGTCCAGGGCCACCCATCATGCTGAGTATGTCGCACCCACTAGGTGTTCAATAATGGCTTTCTAATGGCTTTCTGTGTCCCCTTCCTCCACAGGATGTGAGCCCAGGACAACCTTTGTCCAAGCAGGTGGTCTTTCTGGGTGCCAAGAAGAATAGCAGGGAACTTGGTTCTGGTAGCATCCATGGCACTGCCCCAACTTCCAAAGCTGCCCAGCAAAGACTCACTGGATGTCCTCAGACCGGCCCTGGCACTGGGATAGGAGGGCAGGTAAAGCCTGCGTGAATCCCTGTGACAGCACAGGGTCTGCGGTTCCAAGCAGCCAGCCCATGAAAGGGGACTGTGTTTCCTCTGAGGGGCTTCCTGGTATGACAGCGGTACGAGCTATCTCTGGAAGCCTCTGAGGAGCTGGGGAACCATGAACCCAGACATCCCAGGGTTGGGGAACAGGGGCTACTGGCCACAAGAGCCAGCTTGCCCACTCCCATGTTGTCTGGTCACCTCACAGCAACTGCCAGAGACATGCAGCCCCTTCAGGGAATGGGGGCGACTGGAATTAAGTCTAGGAAATCATCTCTGCACTTCCAGAGCTTCGGACTGTGCCTGAGACCCAGGATCTGGGAGATGATGGGTGGATGATGGATGGATGGATAGATGGATGGATGGATGGATGGATGGATGGATGGATGAATGGATGGATACATGAATGGGTGGGTGAATGAATGGGTGGATGGATATATGAGTGGGCAGATGGATGGGTGGATGGATGATGGATGGATGGATGGGTGGATGGATATATGAGTGGGCAGATGGATGGGTGGATGGATGATGGATGGATGGATGGATGGATAGATGAACAGATGGGTGGGCAGAAGAGTGGGTGGATGGATGATGGGTGGATGCACAGATGGATAGATAAGTAGACGATGGATGGATGGGTGGTTGAGTGGGTGGATGGGTAGATGGATGGGTGGGTGGATAGACTGGTGGGTGGATGGGTAGGTGGATGGATGGGTGAATGGATGGATGGATGGATGGATGGATGGATGGATGGATGGATGGTTAGGTGGGTGGATGGATGGATGGATGGATGGATGGATGGATGGATGGATGGCTGGATGGATGGATGGATGGTTAGGTGGGTGGATGGGTGGATGGATGGATGGATGGATGGATGGATGGATGGATGGATGGATGGATGGATGGGTGGGTGGATGGGTGAATGGATGGATGGATGGATGGATGGATGGATGGATGTGTGAATGATAGATGGACAGATTTTAGTTCTGAAAATCCAAGTTTTGAACATTTCTGTGGCAGCAGCTGTCAGTGCCCATCTATATTCACTCTCCCATTTCTCACTGCAAATAACAGTGACTCTGCCTCTACAGCCACAGAACATACTGGCCCAGAAATGCCTGAAACAGCCTTCAGCCAAACACAGATGAGAGTGGAGGAAAAATACCCCAATTTCCTCCCCTTTGGAGGGGCAACGCTGAGGCTTGCTCTGCCCCCTCTCCCAGACGTCCCCAGGGGTCTGTGCCAGGTGGCCAGAGTGCTCACCTGCTGACCGACACGCCCTCCTCTATTGGCCTCTTTCCCTTCCTGTCTCATTTCCTGACTCATCAATCTGGACATTAGGAAATCACCTCCCAGGTAAACTGTTTGCACTCAAATCCTTGACTTGGGGTTGGCTTTTGGGGGACCCAGCTTAAGACAACTACCTCTGCCTTTTGCCTGTTCTAGGACCTTGGACAAGTCATTCTATTTCCTGTGCCTCAGTTTCCTCACCTGTAAAATGGGGACAATTATTTAATGTTCACAGCACATCCATGTGGTTGGCATCAGGCAGGGTCTACCGTGCGCCCCGCCTCACACTGGCACTGAGGGCACAGAGAAGAACAGCCACAGTCCCTGCCCTGGAGGAACTCACCAAAGACAGTGGAAAGGGTGGGTGCCAAGTCCAGGCCACTGGGTTGGAAGACCCAAGGCCAAATCCTAGCTCTTCATATCTTTGCTGGGTGCCCCTGGTCAAGCAACACTTCACTCTATGCCTCAGTTTACTTTTCTGTCAAGTGGGGAGAGAAACCACTTCATGGGGCTCTTGTGAAGAGAAGGAGAGGGAATGCAAGAGAAGTGGTCAGTACACGGCCTGACACACAGTGTGTGACAAAGGGAAGGCAGTGCCGTTTTCATCATTGTTAAGAAGGAAACGCATAAAGTCATGCAAAATGTGAGCTTGTGTAACTGACAGTTCAGTTGTGAAAGAGAGGGAGAGAGTCAGTGCCCTGGGAGGTCAAAGAAGAGAGCCATTAGGTGGCCTGAGAATGAAGCTGAGATGAGGAAAGCCTCATGCGGGAAAAGAATCCTTGCCGGCCTTGAATTTCACTCTTAGTCATGCACGGAAATTCCCAGCATCTGAAATTTTACTCTTAGACCTGCATTCCTTTTGCTTAGCCATTGCTGTCCCAGGCCTTGAGCTACACCACCTTTGTCCCCACCCCACAACCCATGCTCCCACCACTTTCCTAGAGGGCCTCACAGTTTCCCTGGCCTTGCCGTGCTGTTCCTTCCACACGCAGCTATGCCCTCCCCCCAGCTAGAGCTGTGGGAGGCCTTTCTGAAGCCCATTCACAGCGATCCTCTCTGGCCAGTGTGGCATGAATAGGCAGGGGGGCTATTCATCATGCTCCCAGTGGGGCTTGGTAAAAATGCAGGGTCCTGGGCCCTGCCCTCTCAGATTTTGTCTGGGATGGGGCCCAACCAGATTAGAAAACCACTTATTTGGCCATTCATACACGCCATATTACATGTGTAGAAACTGAGACCCAAAGAGCACACACAGGAAAGTGCCCAGACCAGAGTTCCTAATTCCCCATCAAGCCCCCACCTTCCCCTTTGGGATAAAAGCTGCCTGGCGGGGGCTTCAGCACAGCCCCCTCTGGGTCCCGCTTCAGGTGTCCCATCTGCCAGCCACCCCTGCTCAGTCTAGGGGGTCACAAAGCTCCCATGGGGCCGCCAGGTGTGCAGCCCCAAAATGCCTCCAAGAGGCTCTGCCAGCGTTTGGCAGGTGACAGGACTTGGGTGCAGGGGTGGAGAGGACCCAGCCTTGAGTATTTAAATATTTGCTTTCTTACAGAATGGCATTCGTCAGAATATCAGCCAATTTGTATAGAATTAGTCAGTGCCTGGCCCCCCAGCTGCCGCACCGGGACTCCAGGGAGGAGGAATGTACCTGCAGCCTCGCCTGATGTGGAGGCTCCGGCAAGTCCCAGCACAAGATTCACCTGCCTGCCCATGACCAGGAGGGGAGGCGGGTGGCAGCAGGGCAGACGTGGATCCCGGTCACTCCTGGGCAGCCTGTGCCCCACACCAATCATAAGCTGCAGCTGCCAGAAACTTGCGCAGGAACAGCAGGGGTGAGGCCACCGACTTCCTTCACACATGTGCACGCACTCACACTCACACTCACACACATCCTGGCGGAGCAAGCCCAGGGCCAGCCCTGGCCCCTGGGTCCATGTCCCCATGGACCAGCCCAGGGACCCCTGGAAAGGAGCATGAGATAACTGGTTGAATTCTCTGCCAGAGTTTCAGAAAAAGCCACAGAGGTTATGCAAGAGCTAAGTTCAAATCCCAACACCACCTCTTAACTTACTGTGTGACCTTGGACAAGATGCTTTACCTCTCTGGGCCTCACCTGCCCCATGTGTAAAATGGCAATCACAAAGTGCTTACCTGAAATCATGTACACGAATGTGCCTTCAGACACTGTGAAATGCTGAATGCGCTCTGGGAGTCAAAGCCGTGCTACCTGCGACTTCCAAACAGGTTGTGCTCCCTCTGTAATGCGTCTGTTTATGTTGATTCAATCAACAAGCACTTAGTGAGTACCTACTATGTGGTGACTTTGAGGACATTATTTCTGCTTTCTGGGCCTCAGTATCCCCACTTATAAAATGGACAAGTTAGAACACAGCCTGCAACACTCCTTCTATAACTACCATGTTATGCATCTACAATAATCATTCATGTAAAATTCTCTCACTACTAACTAAGAGGAAAGGTAAGAAGAAAGAAAGAAGTTCTTGGCCAGGTGTGGTGGCACACGTCTGTAATCCCAACACTTTGGGAGGCCGAGGTGGGCGGATCACCTGAGGTCAGGAGTTCAAGACCAGCCTGGCCAACATGGTGAAACCCCACCTCTACTACAAATACAAGAATTGGCCAAGTGTGGTGGTGGGTGTCTGTAATCCCAGCTACTTGGGAGGCTGAGGCAGAATTGCTTGAACCCCAGAGGTGGAGGTTGCGGTGAGTGGAGATTGTGCCACTGCACTCCAGCCTGGGCAACAGAGTGAGACTCCATCTCGAAAGAAAGAGAGAGAGAGAGGAAAGAAGAAAGAAAGAAAGAAAGAAAGAAAGAAAGAAAGAAAGAAAGAAAGAAAGAAAGAAAGAAAGAAAGAAAGAAAGAAAGAAAGAAAGAAGAAAGAAAGAGGGAAGGAAGGAAGGAAAAAGAAAGAAAGAGAGAAAGAAAGAAAGAGAAAGAAAGAAATAGAAAGAAAGAAAAAGAAGAAAGAAAGAAAGAAAGAAGAAGGAAGGAAGGAAGGAAGGAAAGAAAGAAAGAAAGAAAGAAAGAAAGAAAGAAAGAAAGAAAGGAAAGAAAAAGAAAGGAAAGAAAGAAGAAAGAAAGAAGAAAGAAAGAAGAAAGAAAGAAAGAAAGAAAGAAAGAAAGAAAGAAAGAAAGAAAGAAAGAAAGAAAAAAGAAAGTTAGTTCTTGAGAGGGCAATGTCCAAGCAAAAGGAATGCACATCTAAAAGTAAAATTTCAGGTGCTAGGAATTTCAATGTAAGAATGAGAGTGAAAATCAAGGCCAGCTAAGATTATTTTCCTGCAAGTCTACCGCCTGTGTGGGCCTGGTGGGTTATTGAACCTTTTCCCCCTTAGTTTTTCATCTGTAAAAATGGGATAACAATATAGATTTCACAGGGCAGCTTTTGGTGTTAAGGGGAAGCATATCTGTGATTCACAAGTTGAGCAAGATCATCCCCTTTCAAGTTTTTCTCCTTGTTCTTCTTCAAGTAACTTTGTCCTTTCCCATTCATTCATTCACTTACTCTGCACATGCACTGAGAACCATGAATCACTGGGTATTATTCTTAGAGGGGGTTATGGCCAGGAGCCCAGTGGACGGGGCCCCTGCTCTTCAAGGTCTCACTTTCCAGTCGGACGAGACAAGGAAAGGCAACAAATAAAACTGAGACACAGGGTGACATGACAGAGTGGGACCATGGGGCCTTGGGGGAAGTAACATTGCAGCTGAGATCTCAGTTATTTTGTTGTTGTTGTTGTTTATTGAGACGGAGTCTTTCTCTGTCACCCAGGCTGGACTGCAGTGATGCAATCTCAACTCACTGCAACCTCTGCCTCCTGGGTTCAAGCAATTCTCCTGCCTCAGCCTCCCAAGTAGCTGGGATTACAGGCACGCACCACCACACCCAGCTAGGTTTTGTTTTTGTTTTTTTTCTTTTTGTTTTTTGGGTTTTTTGGGGTTTTTTTTTGTTGTTGTTGTTGTTGTTGTTGTTTAGTGAAGACAGGGTTTCACCATGTTGGCCAGGCTGGTCTCAAACTCCTGACCTCAGGCAATCCGCCCACCTTGGCCTCCCAAAGTAGAGATCTCAGTAACAAGCAAGAGCAGCGTGCAAGGATCAGGGGAGAGAATCTCCAAGCCAAGGGGAAGTCTGTATGAAGGTCCTGAGGCAGGAAGCAGCTTGGGGACCCTTAGGAGCCACTCAGGTAGCTGGAGCTTGTCAAGTGAACAATGAGGTTAAAGAGGAAGCTCACATCAGGCCTTGGAGGTGGTTAACCACCACCCCCGACAGGTCTTCATGCTTGCCAGCATCTCCACCCATTTCCTTGATGGCACAAGGCCCAGGACCCAGGCATCAGAGACCACCGTCTCCTTCAAAGAAGCAGGTCAAACACTCCGGATTCTCCCACGGCCATCTTGACTTTCCCTGGATTTATGAGCGCTGTCTTTTTTTCCCAAGGATGAGAAGCCCCATGCCGGGGTCAGGAGAGACCCTGATGAGTTTCCTCCTAGGAGCGGAGATGCTGTGGGCAGGAATGTGGGCCCCTCTTGGAGCCTTTCAGGCCAAAGTCAGATCTTGAAAAGGCTCAGCCCCACGGGTGGGGATTAGACAGGCTGCAGGGAAGGACTGGGATTACAGCAAATCCCTGAATCACAAAGCCAGGCAGGGCTCCCCCTGCCCTCACTGCTGCCCCGGAAAGCCCCCTCGGCTGACCCCAACCCCAGTCGGGAGCTGAGCCTTTGTCCCTTCCTGTCCATCAGCTCAGAGAGCTAAGGAGGTAAGACTTCAAGCCAAGGCCCTGGGGACTGGGAGGTCCCAACACAGCCACCCCAACCCTTTTTCTTTCTATCTCATGACCTGAGTGCTAGACTTTCCCTCACAGGTTTCCAGGCCTATAACCTCTAAAGCAGTGTTCATCCTACAGCCAGATGTGACTCCTGAGCAGCCCAGTTTTCACCCAGCATACACCCTATTCCAAACTGGAAGATTTTTCTGTAAGGTCTAATATACAAACATGTGTTCAAGTCATAAATCTACAACTCAATGAGTTCTCACAAACTGAATGCATTCATGTAAGAAGCACTCAGAAACCCCCTTCCGGCCCCTCCTGGCCACTCCGTCCAACCCTGCCCAAGGAAAACCACTATCCTGATTTCTATTATTATAGATTGGATTGGCCAGTCTTTGTATTTTATATGAATGGAGTCACACAGTATGTGTTGTTTGGTGCAGCTTCTTTTGGTCAAGATGTTTGTGAGCTTCATCCACACTGTTGTCTGTAGTGATGGTTTGTTCCTTCTCATTGCTGTATAGTATTCTATCCTGGGACTATATCATAATCTACTGTTGATGGGATTTGAGCCACTTCCACAAAAATAAATGCATTCATTATTTGCTGCTGCATAACAAATTATCCCACAGACAACAAGAAATGTTTATTATTTCCACAGTCAGGAATTCAGAAGCAACTTACAGAGTGGTTTTGACCCAGGTCTCTCCTGAAATTGCAGTCTAGCTGTCAAGCAGGACTGCAGTCATCTGAAGGCTTGACTGGGGCCGGGGAGAGGGGGAGATCTGCTTCCAACACAGCCACCTGCCATGGCTATCGGCAGGAGGCCTCAGTTCCTCGCCAGGTGGGCCTCTCCATAGGACTGCTTGAGTATCCTCATGACACAGCAGCTGGCTTCCCCCAGAGTAAGTGAAGCAAAAGAGAAGAAGGAGGAAGCCACAATGCCTTCTGTGACCTAGTCTTGGAAGTCACACACATCTGCCATATTCTATTCATTGGAATTGAGTCACTAGGCCCATACTCAAGGGAAGGAGGATTAAACCACCTCTTGAAGAGACTATTGAGGAATGTATAAACACATCTTAAAACCACCACAACAAACAAATCTTTTTTGCATCAAGTTCAAGGTCCCTGGTCCTGGGGAGTGAGGCTGACATTTCCTCCTCCGGTTCAACCAGCCCTGAGGGGATGATGGCTCCATGGGAAAGACATGCTGAGGTTCTGGTCTCAGCTGGGCCAAGAATCTCTCTGAGCCCCAGGTTCCTCCTCTGAAAAATAGGGATAACAAGAGTGCCCACATAGGGCACGTCAGGGGATAGAATTCCCCAGAGAAGTCCCTTATCCCTGAATTCCATTCTCTGATGGCACTTATTTTATAATCTTTAGTGTCAAATCAAGTCAAAGGCTTTTAGAAGATTCAAAGTAAGTCAGGCAAATCTTCTTGCAGAATCTCCCGTCTTTCCTGCCTCCTTTAATGGCCCCACCCACTATCCTGCTTCCAGTCAGCGCATCTGCTGTGGAGCTGAGACCTCAGCCACATGGGACCCAAACTCCCCATGGACCCTGCTTGTGCCCAGATGCCAACCTGGCTGTCCACCACTCGGTCCTTCCTCTCAAGCACCTGCTTTTTGCCAGGCACTGTGTAGATGCCACCAACACATATCAAAGGCAAGAACGCACCTCCTACCTTGCAGAGCCAACCTATCAACAGAGAAGGTAAATATGGTGAGAATTGCTGCAAGGGCCGAGGACCAGTGCATTGAGAGCTGAGACCTGGGCACCTGGTCTTGGCAATGTAGAGAGGTGGGGAGGGGAGGATCCCTGCAGCTGGGCTCTGAGGGCTGAAGCCCAGGAAGAGGGCCAGGAACCTGGCATTGAGAAGAGACAGCAAGAGTCACTGTGGTGCCACCCGAGGCTGGAGAGGTGGCAGGGCCCAGACCCCACAGCTGACAGGCCAGGTGCTTGGGCTCTAGCCTGAGGGCAGCGGGGGTTGCAGACATGTTTTAAGCCAAGAAATAATGTAACTCGTTTTGTGTTTTTAAACATACAAAGAACACATTCTTCAGCACGTTCCTGGTTCCCCTCGAAATGCTGGCCGTTCCTGCCTGGTCAAGGAGCCATCCACGACAAGGGAACCCGTTCCTGGACCTTTTCTGGCTGTGTAATCTAAGCCAGGTCGCCTACCCACTCCATGCCTTGATTTCCCCAGCAGATAAGATCGACCCTCCAGGGTTTCCAAGTGAAACCAATGGGGAACAGATACTGAGCCCCTGTCTGGGTGCCTGGCATACGGACTGCGTCACAGATGACAGGCCTCACAGCCTCCCAACCCCAACTTGTCTCCTCTGCCCCATCCTCAGAGGCTTCCGGGGCACCAGAATGGATTCCTCTTCCCCCACCCTGCCAGTGCTTTGGCAAGGAGGCTTCTGTGTATGGCTTCACGTCCTGTCCTGTTTGTTCCTCCTGAGTCACGCACGCTTTTCACCCAACTCCCAGGGACTGACCGTGCGACGGTATCACGTGAATTCAACCAGTTCGACTCCAAGCACATCTGCCAGGCTGTGGAAGGAAGGCATTGCTGCAGATAGAATTATTCTGGCCCACTCACCACTGCCGTCATGTTTTAGGGCCTCAGTCAGTGGCAGGCACTGTGCCAGGCTCTTGACCTGTGTGATCACCTTTAATTCTCACAATAACCTGGGATTTAACTCCATCTTCCAGGAGAAGAATCCGAGGCTCAGGAACAGATACCATATTTGCTCAAGGTCACGTAACAAGGCTCAAGCCCAGGTTCACCTGCTTTGAAACATCAATCTATCACACACACACACACACGTGTGCTCATTCATGCACCCACACACACCACTGCCACCACCACTCTGGCTGGCTGCTATACTATCGACCGCTTACTCTGCATCTGACCCTGTGCTATGAGGCTCCTTCGGACGATCTCATTCAATCCCCACCACAAGCCGTTAAGATAGATCCTACATCATTGCCATTTTGCAAATGGAGAAGACGAGGCCCTGAGAGGTGGAGTCACCGGCTGAGCTGGGCTTTGAATCCAGGATCTTCTGACTATGCTGGGAGACTGCTTGTGAGGGATTGGTTCCCTTGGCCAATGCGACACAATCAGAGGCCCTAGGACGCCTCCAAGCCGGGACACCTGGAACGCCGAGACTGTGGGTGGGTTCCACCATGACCTCCCCTCTGAGTCTTGCGGTGACTTGGCAGGGACCCCCCCCCAGCCTCACGCTACCTGGCTTCTGGGGGTCTTTCTGACCATGAGATCCCCACCCTCAGGTTCCTGGGCCCCGGGCTCTTCTTCTTTTCTTCTTTCACTCTGTGCCAAACAGGCTAAAAACACGCCAAAAATGAGCCCCTCTCGCTTTAGTGCACTCACATAATGTGTGGCAAAGAAGGACGCATTAATCGCTCGGGACCCACATTTTTCAGTGACATTAATCTCTAGCCGGAAAAGCCTCTCTGGACGGTTCTTTTCAGGCTGAAGGCACTTAACGTTGGCCAGGGGAGCAGAAGGGGCCCGCCTGGAATTCCTCTCTAACTCCCAAACACCACACCCACAACCCAGCCCGGCCAGCTTCCCTGGTTATGACGGGGTGGGGGAGATGCCTGCAGGGGATGTGGGGGGACAGGGGGTGGGCAGGGTGGTGAGTGAGCCATAGGTGTGCCGTGGGGCATGCACGAAGGTGAGAAAGGCTGGGTTTCAGCCCTTGCTTGTTCATATCCAGGCATCTGCTCACCTGACGAATGTGCATCGATGCGTGTGTGTGTGTGTGTGTGTGTCTGTGTGTGGCACATGTGCTAGGACACACATGCCAGTGACTGTGAGACACCTATGCGTGCCCATGGGTGTGCCCTGGCGGGTGTGTCTGTGTTTGTGATTGAAAGTGTACAACTGTGTGAGAATATGTGTGCAGGAGGAACTGAGACTATGGCCATGGGTAGAGCTGGGTGTGTCACGCTTAGGTGCATGTGTGATTTCGTGTACACATGTTGCTGTGAGCAAGATGGTACACAAATGTGTTTGCTGGGGCACACCAGTGCTTGGGAGTCATTGAGGGCATGCCTGACCCTGTGAGTGTGCACAAATGTGGGGAAGGCAGTGATCAGGTCTGGGGTAAGTGACAGGGATGTGGTGTCCCTCACATGTGCACACAATGCATTTTGACAGGCATAGGTGAGCACTACAGGCTGGCCACTGCAGTGGAGAGACAGGGCTGGGACAGGTGCAAGGTGCTGCAGCCCATGCAGGGTGCTGGAGCCCATTTGAACCTGCACACAGGAGCTGACTGCACATCTCTTCCCAATTCCGCATTCAGCAACTCCACGCTGCGGGCTTGACATTGACCACAGTGGGAGTATTTACACTACGGGAATTGGCAAATGCCAAATCAGGGCTTGCTTTCTCCAGAGGGCCTTTTGTGAAATATTTGCCAGCAGAAGGGAGGCACTTGAGAAATGTCTTTCCTCCAGGACCCAAGTTTCTTCACCATGGGGAAGTGGTCCATTGGTGCAGGAGCCCTGGGGGCTGCTGCCTTGGCATTGCTGCTTGCCAACACAGACCTGTTTCTGTCCAGGCCCCAGAAAGCGGCCCTGGAGTACCTGGAGGATATAGACCTGAAAACACTGGAGAAGGAACCAAGGACTTTGAAAGCAAAGGAGCTATGGGAAAAAAATGGAGCTGTGATTATGGCCGTGCGGAGGCCAGGCTGTTTCCTCTGTCGAGAGGAAGCTGCAGATCTGTCCTCCCTGAAAAGCATGTTGGACCAGCTGGGCGTCCCCCTCTATGCAGTGGTAAAGGAGCACATCAAGACCGAAGTGAAGGATTTCCAGCCTTATTTCAAAGGAGAAATCTTCCTGGATGAAAAGAAAAAGTTCTATGATCCACAAAGGCGGAAGATGATGTTTATGGGATTTATCCGTCTGGGAGTGTGGTACAACTTCTTCCGAGCCTGGAATGGAGGCTTCTCTGGAAACCTGGAAGGAGAAGGCTTCATCCTTGGGGGAGTTTTCGTGGTGGGATCAGGAAAGCAGGGCATTCTTCTCGAGCACCGAGAAAAATAATTTGGAGACAAAGTAAACCTACTTTCTGTTCTGGAAGCTGCTAAGACGATCAAACCACAGACTTTGGCCTCAGAGAAAAAATGATCGTGTGAAACTGCCCAGCTCAGGGATAACCAGGGGCATTCACCTGTGTTCATGGGATGTATTGTTTCCACTTGTGCCCCTAAGGAGTGAGAAACCCATTTATACTCTACTCTCAGTATGGATTATTAATGTATTTTAATATTCTGTTTAGGCCCAGTAAGGCAAAATAGCCCCAAAACAAGACTGACAAAAATCTGAAAAACTAATGAGGATTGTTAAGCTAAAACCTGGGAAATAGGAGGCTTAAAATTGACTGTCAGGCTGGGTGCGGTGGCTCACACCTGTAATCCCAGCACCTTGGGAGGCCGAGGTGAGCAAGTCACTTGAGGTCGGGAGTTCAAGACCAGCCTGAGCAACATGGCGAAACCCCGTCTCTACTAAAAATACAAAAATCAGCCGGGTGCGGTGGCATGCACCTGTAGTCCCAGCTACCCGGGAGGCTGAGGCAGGAGAATCACTTGAACCTGGGAGGTGGAGGTTGCGGTGAGCCAAGATCACGCCACTGTATTCCAGCCTGGGTGACTGAGACTCCATCTAAAAAAAAAAAAAAAAATGGTTGCTGTGCCTCATTACAAATGCATATGGTGTTTGAGTGCTGTTGTTTGAAATTATTTTTCTTTTCAGGCCTTCGAAAATCCAAGAAAAGTTGATGATTGACTTGAAGATTACAGAATTTAAGGTTTTTTGGCATGTGTGTTTTCTATTAATAATTGGTTATAGGATGTCAAAGTAATACTTTCATAATAGAATTGACATGCTCTGGGATAGTTTGACAAAGGTAAATTGTAAAGTGAAATCTCTCGTTTCATTATCTTCCATTCTAACCTCAGAGATCCGTTTCTCTAGAAAAAATGACCATCTCTGGCTTTAATAAAATTATGCATCAGAAATCAAAAAAAAAAAGAAATATTTGCCAGCACACCACTAAGACACAGCCCAACCCTATGTGTGCTGATTTTCTTGTACTAAAGTGAGTACGTGTGTGCGTGTGTGCACCCCAAGGTAGCTCCAAAATTGTGTGGGAGTAGCACATAAGATTAGAACACAGATTCAGAAAAAAGGGACAGAAGAGGCAGACGGAGGTGGCTTGAAGAACATCGGTTTTGCAACACTCCAGAGAATGGATCCCTTTCTGTCTCAAGGGCTTTTTGTGAAATTCTCCAAAAAATAAAACAACTGCCAAAGAAAAACACTTAAACTCATATGAACGTGAGAATTGTCATGATCCTCTCTCAGCACTGAGCACTGTCAAACCAAACTGAAGTAAGACTCAGGGCTCCAGAGAGGCAGGGACACTCTGGGTCAGGCAGGCTAGGATGGGGAGGACGGAGACAGCTGTCCGAGGGGGAAAGGCTGCCAGGATCTTGAGAAGAGAACTGCAGTTTCCAGTCCTGTTCCCCCCCCCCAGGTAGCTATATGCCCTGGAACAAGTGGCTCAGCCTCTCTAGGTCTCAGTCTACTCACTGCAAAATAGGGTCTATAATACCATCTTCCTAGGATTTTGCTGCGTGGATTAAATGCATGTAAATGGAACACAAAAGCTAAGGGTTGAGCAGAGCTCTTGTTAATGCAAAGTCCATGGCATTAACAAGAGCAAGCACTTTAAATTGTCAGTGTTGTTAAAACGGCTGACTCTCAGGGGCCGAGACAGGAGAATCACTTGAGCCCAGGAGTTTGAGACCAGCTTGGACAACATAGTGAGACCCCCATCTCTACAAAAAAATTAAAAAATTAGCCACACCTGTAGCCCCAACTATTCAGGAGGCTGAGGCAGGAAGATCACTTGAGCCCAAGAGGTCGAGATTGCAGTGAACTATGATTTCGCCACTGCACTCCAGCCTGGGCAATAGAGCAAGAACCTGTCTCTTGGCCAGACGCAGTGGTTCACACCTATAATCCCAGCACTTTGGGAGGCTGAGGCAGGTGGATCACCTGAGGTCAGGAGTTCGAGACCAGCCTGGCCAACATGGTGAAATCCTGTCTCTACTAAAAATACAAAAATTAGCCAGGCATGATGGTGCGCACCTGTAATCCTGGCTACTCAGGAGGCTGAGGCAGGAGAATCGCTTGAACTCAGGAGGCAGAGGTTGCAGTGAGCCGAAATCGCACCACTGCATTCCAGCCTGGAGGACAGAGCAAGACTCTGTCTCAAAAAAACAAAACAAAACAAAAACCTGTCTCTTAAAAAAAAAAAAAAAAAAAAGACTGTCTTCTATAGCAGGAGCACTGAGCCCCAGACTGAGAGAGCAGGAGAGGACGTAGCAGGTGACCAGGCCTCCAGCTGTGTCATGTTAAGACCACTCCTCCTCCTGCCGCAATCTCCGTTTACCCTTCTGTACCCTTCAGAGAACCCTACCTGCCTCCCCTGGCTCCAGGGAGAAACAAAGAAGAGACCATCTGGGCCCAGGATGAGACAGATGCTCCCCTCCTCCACCAAAGGGGTTGGGGTCCAAACAGTCATCATCGTCACCACTACTGAACATTCATGCACCAGCCACTCTGTGTTAAACATGTCATGGCTTTAAGTCACATGATTTTCTGTACAAGCATAGCTATTACCAGCCTCAGTCTACAGATGGCATAACGGAAGCTCAGAAGGGTCAAAAGACTTGCCCAGACCAGACAACTGAAAAGTAGTGAACCCAAGTCCGTGTGACACCCAGACCTGAAAGATCAGCCACTATGCTGTGGGAGTCCTACACGGCCAGGGCAGAAGGACCCTGGACAACTTCTAGACCACCAGCCGGTTTGGGTACAAACCAAGCCTGGAGGAAAAGTGTTTCACCCAGATGGAGCAGTATGTGCAAAGGCCCAGAGGCAGAAGAGGAAAGGCCACTTGCTTGCCTGGATCAGAGAGTGAGAGGCAGCCTGGCTAGAGAGGTGATGGGGCCCAGAACCTAGCGGGGAGACAAACCTGGAGGCAGAGAGATCTGCTGGGAAGCAGCTGCATTGTCCAAGTGAGAGAGGGCAATGGCTTGGGCCCAAACAGTGGCCGGGGGATGGAGAGAGATGGACAGTTCAAGAGAAGCTTGGGAGCCATCCATCTCGCAGGATCTGGTGACGGATAGAAGGCATGTTTGAGGCAGAGGGAGAAATCCAGGTTGAGACCACTGTTTTCAGCCAGGGAGACTGGGTAAATGGCGGTGGCCCCGAGGTGGGAACTCAGGACGAGGAGCAGGCAAGAGCTTGAGTTCACTGGAATCTGTCCAGTCAGTGATGCCTGCGAGTATCTGGGCAGGTTGGGACTGTGGTTCAGGAAGCAGGAGCAGAGATGCCGGAGCATCACCCAGTGGAGCTGGAGAAAGGGATGAGCTTCCCCGAGCAGAGTGGGTAGAATGAGAAGAGCTGAGTGACAAAGCCCTGAGGACCAGCATTCAAGAACCTGGCTGAGGAGAGCACCTTGGCCAGCCCAGCACTTCCACCTGCCACACACCAAAGCACTTTACTTTGATCAACTTGTTGAAGTCTCCCAGCAACTCTCTGAGGGAGGCACCAGGATGGGCCTCCTTCTGGAGATGGGGAAGCGAAGGACTTGCAAGGTTAAGCCACTTGCCGGGGTCTCTGGTCTAGGAAGTGGTGGTGCTGGGTCTCAAACCCAGGAACTGTATTGGCTGGAAGTGAGTAAAGAAGACAGCGTGGCCAGAGAAGTAGGAGGTAAATGGGAGTGTGCAGGGTCACCCAAGCCAAAGGACAAGGAGTTTTGAGAAGGCAAATGACCTTCAGGACCTGCAAGAGAGGCCCCTCTCTCCCTGTTTTACACAGGAGGACCCAGAGATGCTACAGGTCAAGTCAAAAGACAAGTTCAGGAGCAAACCCGAGATGATCTGAGGTCAGGACGCCCAGAAGAGGCTGGGGCGAGAAGCACAACTCCAGACCCTTTTCAGCTTCCCAAGGCCCCAAAGCACAGGCTCAACTCCTCTGTCCCTCTCTGACCTCGGCCACCAGCCCAGCTGCCTGGTCACACTGACCATGCTACGCGAACCCCAGCCAGGCAGGACCCAGCGTCAGGAAGCCTCTTTGGGAAGCTCAACTCTAGCTGGCTCCCAGGGAGCTGAGCACCAAGGAAGCGAGGTGGGCACCAGGGAGAGGCCAAGGAGACCCCTGTCCCCCAGCAGCCCCACTCCCCTCGGGTGCCTCCATTGATCTCCCTGGCAGTATAACATCAAGGGATGTTTTTAATAAGAGGGCAGGAGGCCTTGGGAGCTGACCGGGCAAGGCAGTGCCGGGCAATTAATCACCTGGTTGAGAAGCCACAGCCATGGGTAACCGGATCCCCGGAGGGCCATTAGGCACACCACGCCTTTCATCTCTGCCCGTGACCGCACTGTGTGGGCTCCTGGGGCATCTTCATTAACTCTGGGCCCCAGGGGACCAGCCAGGCATGGGGGGTGCATGTGTACCTATACATGGATTCTTCAGGAGTGTGCATAAATGCGCATGTGTAGGCACATGGTCCTCTGTGTTCATGTGTGAGACCAGAGCCCTGGTTAAGAATGCAGGCCTCTGGCCGGGCACAGTGGCTCACGCCTGTAATCCCAGCACTTTGGGAGGCCAAGGCAGGTGGATCTCCTGAGATCAGGAGGTTGAGACCAGCCTGGCCAATGTGGTGAAACCGTGTCTCTACTAAAAATACAAAAATTAGCCAGGGGTGGTGGCGGGTGCCTGTAATCCCAGCTACTCGGGAGGCTGAGGTGGGAGAATCACTTGAACCCAGGAGGTGGAAGTTGCAGTGAGCTGAGATCATGCCACTGCACTCCAGCCTGGGTGACAAGAGCAAGACTCTGTCTCAGAAAAATAAATAAATAAATAGAACGCAGGCTTCAGAATCAGACAGACCTGGGTTCAAGTTCAGGCCCCACTCCTTACTAGCTAGGTCACCCTGGGCAAGTTATTCAACTTCTCTGAGCCCCTATCTCTTCATCTGCAAACCAGAGATAGTAACAGTGGTAATAACTACATATCCTTGAGCGGATCAAGTGATACTATTCCTATAGAAGTATCTAGAATGTAGTATGTTTAATAAACATACATTCTTATTACACATGCATGGGTGTATACATGTGTGTATGTGTGGTTGGCAGAGGTCTAAGAATGATCCCAAATGATCCTTATGTCACCTCCACCCCTCTGAGTGTGGGTGGAGCCCAGGGATATGATCAGATATAACTCCCATGATCATGTTCCATCATATGGCAAGAGGAAGATGATCCAAGTGGGCCAATTCTAACTACATGAGCCCTTTCAAGGCCAGGCTTTCTCCAGTTGCTGGGCAGAAATCGCAGAGACGAAGCACCACGGGGGCAGACACAGGGAGCCACCCCTGCCCTTGCAGAGATGGGGGCCCACACAAGTGGCCCCAGGAGCTGAGAGGGACCCCTGCCAACCTCCAACAAGAAGGTAGGACCTCAGTCCTACAGCTGCGAGGCACTCAATTTGGCAATGACCTGAATACGGTTGGAGGTGGATTCTCTCCAGAGCTTCCAGATCAAAGCCCAGCCCAGCAGACACCTTGATGTCAGCCTTCAGAGACTGGGGCAGAGACCTCAGAGGAACTCACCCCACCTCTGACTGCCCAGGTCAAGGGGCCACTGGTAGAATTTTGACCACTTCAGGAGACTCCCAGGGCCCTCTAACGTATGGTGACACACAGGTGTCTAATCTGGGCGCTAAGCGACACCTGCTGTAGCCTCCAGTCCCAAGCTGTCACGAACAGAGCAAAATGTGTGGCCTAGAGCAGGCAGAGAGGTGCCCTGGGAGAGGCTGGCTGAGCTCTGCAGAGGAGACTCTAGCAAGTCACTTACTCACTCAGCACCAACTGCATCATGAGCAGAGGTGGACTGAACACAGGGCAAACACCGGTGAGGCAGAAGAGCTGTCCAGCCGCAGAGGCGGTGACCGGCTCCCTGAGTAAACAGTCTCAGGCCTGGGTCCAGAGTCCCTCAAGAGGCTGGCCGACCTCAGCCCGCACCAGGGCCAGCTTCCCCGTCTCCACCCGCCTGGTCTATTCAGCTCCATGGCTGTCAATTCCACCATCCAAAAGCTTTTCATGCACCCTCTCCTCCCCATCCCCACTGCCTTGCCTACGGTCCAGCACCTAAGTGTTGCCTGGATGACCACTCCACCTCCTCCTGGCCTCCTGTCTCCAGCCTCAGCCCCTAATTCAACCTCCACTCACTCACCTGCTCACAGCTAGTCCAGGGCTCCTATCGTTGTCAGGATGAAGTCTAAACTCTGCCCTGAAGATTAAGAGTCATTTTCACTTTTGCCAAATGAATGAGCCCTGAACAACAACAAAATATTTGAATTCATGCTTCCCTGATACGAGTACGCTTAAACAGCTTTGCATCTGTTTATTACCCTGGCATCTTTTTATTCACCCAGCTCCTACTCATCTTTAAATTGTTTTAATTATTCCAGTTTTTTTTGGGGGGGGGGTTGGTTTTTTTGTTGTTTGTTTTTTGAAACGGGGTCTCACTCTGTCATCCAGGCTGGAGTTCAGTGGTGTGTTCTCGGCTCACTGCAACCTTCGCCTCCCTGGTTCAAGCGATTCTTCTGCCTCAGCCTCCCGAGTAGCTGGGATTACAGGCATCCGCCACCACGCCCGGCTAATTTTTTGTATTTTTAGTAGAGATGGAGTTTCACCATGTTGGCCGAGCTGTTCCAGTTTTTAAAAGGTACCACATACACGTGGCACAAAATTCAGGAGGTATTTAAAAAAAAAAAAAAAGACAGTGGAAGGGCAGTTCCCATCCAGCCACTCTGTATGGAGCCATCCAGGCGCCACCCAAAAGAAAGTCCCTCTTACTAGTTTTCTGGACGCACACAGATTTATTCCAGGCAGATACCGGCAAATACATATATGTGTTCTTTTTTATACAAGTAATAGTGCATTATACTTCATTTTTCCAGCTAACAAAATATCTTAGCAATTGTCCATCTTGGTACATAAAGAGCTATCTCCTTTTTTTTTTTTTTTTTGTTAATTACTGCGTAACGTTCCACTGCTGGAAGGTTATGCAGATATTAACTTTTCCTCTTGGTGATATAAGGCTGTTTTCCATCTCTTGCTACTACAATGTGTCACTGAAATATCATTTCACACACATTCAAGTTTGTTTCTAGAAAGTTCCTGGAACTAAGATTGTTGGATCAAAGGCTGTGTCAAAGGCAAAGATATCCTCAGTTGCCCTCCATGGAGGTGGTAAAATCTGCATTTCTACTATCATTTTATGAACATTCCTACTTCCCCATATACTCACTAACCTGGTGATTTATTCAGTTTCGTAACTATTATCTGATAGGTGAAAAATGGCATCACATTGTAATTTTAAATGCAGTTTTCGAGGCCAGGCATGGTGGCTCATGCCTGTAAACTCCCAGCACTTTGGGAGGCTGAAGCGGGCAGATCACCTGAGGTCAGGAGTTTGAGACTGCCTGGACAACATGGTGAAAGCCCGTCTCTACTAAAAATATAAAAAAATTAGCCAGGCATGGTGGTGTGTGCCTGTAGTCTCAACTACCTGGGAGGCTGAGGCAGGAGAATCATTTGAACCTGGGAGGTGGAGGTTGCAGAGAGCTGAGATCGCACCACTGCCCTCCAGCATGGGCAACAGAGGAAGACTCTATCTCAAAAAATAATAATAAATAAATAAATAAATGCAGTTTTCTTGTTTTGAGTAAGATCAATCATCTTTTCACATTCTTCTCTAAGAGGAATTGTTTTCTTTTTCTGTGAATGATCTGTTCTTATACTCCATCGGTTTGTCTAGCAAGTTGTTAGCCCTTTCTCTTTGATTTACGAGAGCTCTACATATATGAAGGAAATTAACCCTGGGCCAACTTAAATAATAATTTAAATCATTGAAATTGTTCTCTGAATGTTCAGTTAAATTCCCTTGTGATTTTTTTAGGAGTAATTATCTCTATTTTTTCTATGGCTATTCATCTGTCTAGATTTTCTGTCTCTTCTAGGTATATTTTTATAAGTTATATTTTCTTTAAAAATCATCTATTTCATCCCAATTCTCAAATATATTTGCATATTCTTTTGATTTCCTCTGAAACTGGCATTATTTCTCCATAGCCATTTTTTATTTTAGGAAATAGTGCTTTTTGCACTTTTTTCTGGATTAGATTACCTGTGTTATTTGGATTAGCTATGTTATTTGTCCTTTTCAAACAACCTTTGTTAGTTCTAGCATTTATATGACTTCTAACTCATAAAGATCCACTTTTATCTTTATAGATTTCTTTCTTGTGATTTCTTTAGGTTTATTTTATTGCTGATTTTCTAACTTCTTGGATTAATGTATGGACTTTTGATCTTTATTTTTATTAATAAAAACACTTAAAGCTATGAATTTTTCTCTGAGTTCTGCTTTAGTAGTATTCCATCATCCTGATATGGATTGCTATTATTATCTCCATTTTCTGCATTTCTGAAATTTGATTTGATTTCCTTCTTGATTCAAGAGAGAGTGGTAAAATTTGTTATGTTTCATTGTTAATTTCTTCTTGTATTGCATTGAGAATGTAACCATTCCTAGGAGGATTGGTGGGATTCTTTTTTATTTCCTCCCCATCCCCTTCCCATTTGTGACTCAAACTTATTATTTTGTATTTTTAATGTTTACCTTCATATCTTTAATATTAAAATTAATTATATCTCTATTAATTTCATATTTAAACTCTATCTTTTGCCCCGGCTATAAAAGATAAGGAAATCTGTGTATTTCCATTACTTCATATCTTCTTTCCCCCTTTCCCTCCCATTATACGGCAGTCATCATTTCTACATAGTTTTATTTATTCCACGTTTCATCCTGTTCCATAATCGTGACTCTCACATAGGTTTTAGTCTTGGAGACAAATGAGTTTAATTCCCTGGTCAGTCCTCAGTCCTTCTGCCATAGTTTCTCCAAGTTCATCTTCAAAAAGGGATCACAGGACTTATTCCCAGAGTCCTTAGATATTAAAAAACTAAAACTGATTTCTCCAGAGCCCAGCTCGGGAAAGGCTGGTGTAGCCCAGCTGCTTATCATACATAGGGAAGCTGCAGCCCAGACACAGGAGCAGTGGCCCACGTTGCGCAGCCTGGGGCCAGGGACAGAGCTGGGACGAGCCACCTTGCGGGGGGGGGGGCTTTCCCCTCCAACCCCTCTCATCCTCTGTCTTCCTGCCTCCTTAAGTAGGGGGTGGAAAGGTAGCAGCGGGGACCCCACAGTGCTGGGGATACCCTTTTCCATTGATCCCCTGGAATCCCACCTGGAACTCGGTGGGAAGCGACTGGCGGAGGATTATCTCCCCTCCCCAGAGCATTAGCATGGCTGGAGGCCCCCAGCGGCACATCCTCCCCCGAGAGAGGGAAACTGTGAGCTCATCTTTGCCGCCGACGGCGGGCAGAACGGGTGGGGCGAGGGGCTCCACCTGTTCCCGATAATCTCTCTAATCCAGCCCCATAATTATTCTTTATTAACAGAGGCTGCTGCCTTCGTTACACGCTGAAAAGAGGGCGTCAGGAGTGAAGACACGGGGATCAGAAACTGGTCACATTTTCCAAAGGGGTTTATTTGCCATGACCAAAATAACCTCCCCAGGAAAAGGCTGAGTTCCTGCCTTGCCCCATCCCAGTGCCCAGCCTGGGAGCTCCAGGACCCGCATCCCCCAGGTTAGGCCCAGAGGTCCCTGCCAGGCTCCCACAGCCCCCAGTCTTCATGCATTCAAACATTTCCTAAGAGCAAGAGTTTGCACAAGGCCTGGTACCAGGCTTTGCAGATATACGAGTAAATCACACATGGCCCTGCCTGCTTGGGGCTCACTATCTAAAAGGGAAGGGACGAGTACCCCAACCACTACAGGGCAAAGTGCTAAATGTGTGCCATCCCAGGGAGGACTGGGGGGCTCCAGGAACAACAGTGGGGAAGCCTTCCTGGAATGAGGGACAATAGAATTCTGCTTTGAAGTATAGAAGTTCCCCAGTGGACAAGGTAAGGAAATGACATTCTGTAGAAGGAACAGCATGCTAAGACAAAGCTGAACCATGATTCCTGGTGGCCAGAGCAAAGGTTTGAGATGGGGAAGGGTGATACTGGGGTTGGAGGGGTAGACAGGGCCATGTCACACAAGTATCCATCCTGTGGGTTCTAGGGAATCATAGAAGGTTTTAGATCAGATTGTGCTTTAGAAAACCCTTCTGGCAGCTGGGTGCAGTGGTTCACACCTGTAATCCCAGCACTTTGGGAGGCCGAGGCAGGCAGATCACAAGGTCAGGAGTTTGAGACCAGCCTGGCCAATATGGTGAAACCCTGTCTCTACTAAAAATACAAAAATTAGCTGGGTATGGTGGCACGCGCCTATAGTGCCAGCTACTCGGGAGGCTATGGGAGAAGAATCGCTTGAACCCGGGAGGCGGAGCTTGCAGTGAGCTGAGATTGCACCACCGCACCCAAGCCTCAGCCACAGAGCGAGACTCTGTCTCAAAACAAACAAAAAAAAAAAAAAGAAAGAAAGAAAGAAAAGAAAACCCTTCTGGCATCAGGAGAGCTGGCTCATTCCTGTAATCCCAACACTTTGGAGGGCAAGGCAGGAGGATAGCTTGAGGCCAGGAGCTCAAGATGAGCCTGGGCAACATAGCAAGACCCCATCTCTCAAAAAAAAAAAAAAAGGCTTAGCTGGGCATGGTGACACATGCCTGTAGTTCTAACTACTTGGGAGGCTGAGGCAGGAGGATTCCTTGAGCCTGGGAGTTCGAGGCTGCAGTGAGCTAGGATCACATCACTGCATTCCAGACTGGGAGACCCTGTCTCCAAAAAAAAAAAAAAAAAAAGGAAAACCCTTCCAGCTACAGACTGGAGATTGGATTGGCTGAAAGCTACTGGATGCAGGGAGTAGTTAGGGATGCTTGTAACAGGTGAGAAATCAGGAGTTTGGAACCTGAGCCATAACAGGAATAGAGAGGAGAGGCAGGAGCATCCGGTGATGAAGGCACAATCCCTCTGACCCTAGTGGCCAGACTGTCCATCAGAGCACGTGGTCAGACGAGGAATCAGGGTGTCCAAGGGTCCCCAGGATTTCATGCTCCTATCACCAGCACCTATGTTCAGCCTGACATTCGATCTTCGCGGGGACCAGAGGACCTTGGGCCACACTTCCTGCCCTTACAGCTCAGGGGAATGAGATGTAGGGAACTGGGAATTTTGAAATCCAAAATCCTGGCTCCCTGGCCTTTGATGCCTCCCTCCTTCCCAGCCCACCCACCTGCAGTGCCCTCTCCCCTCGCACATGCCCCTCAGCCTCTGCCCAGCGGCATCCTCTTCCCCCCACAAACAAGCCCTGCTCACTGCCTCCTCCGAGTGCTTCCTGACCAGCCCATCCCTGCTCGTTTCCTGCCCACACCTAGGTCTTACTGAAAAGCTTGGCTTACAGGTCCCTCCTGCTGGGAAGCCGATCATCCCATGGCAATGGCCTCACACCTGCTTCCCCCGGTCTCCCTGCCTCTGTGGGGGTCTCTGTATCTGTGCATCCCTTTCTGCCTCCACCCGTGTCTGGCTTGTCCTCTGCATTCATCCTTCTCGGCGTCACAGCTTCAGCCTCAGCAGGGACAGAGCTCCCTCTTCGGCCTCCTCTACCTGTTTCTCTCCTTGCTCACTCTGTACCTAATCCCCTCCCCAGAATACAATGCACGGTCCCTTCATTCAAACCAACACTAGACACAGAGTCTGAGCCGGGCCCGGGATGGGGTCACAGAGGAGGAAACGGCGTTGCGGCTCTGGCCTCTCACCCTTCCCTGGCTGCTCCCACTCTAGCAGCCAAGGTGGGGCGGCACCTGTCAGAAGCAGCATCAGAAGCGAGATGCTGCAGGAACGGCAACAGGCAGGAACGGCGCACGCTGGGCTCTGAGAGGCAGCGATCACATCGGAGCCCCCACACTTGATTTCAAGATCCAGCAAAAGGGCTGGCACTGGGGTCAGAGATAAGAGCAACCCCTTCCTGTCCTCCAGAAGTTCGCAGTCCGGTGTTGGAAACGGACAGATAAGCTCATCCATAGGAAATCATGTGGCCTGTCCCACAGCAGGGCCGGGCTAAACCCTCCCCACGGCCCTTGGAGCCTGGAACGATACAGGAGATGCTCTGAAATTGGGCAGGCTGGGCTCAATCCCAGCTTTGCCAATCATCTTGACTTCTCTAAGCCTCAGCTTCACATCTGTATCATGGGTACACAATAGTTCTCTAGAGGCTAATATAGGTAAATAGACAATATATGAGCCAATGTATGTAAGTGTGGCTTAGCAAAGAGCCTGCCATTACATAAGCATTCAATAAATCATACTTAGAATTTTTATTGCCTTTATTCCACTGCTATCTGGGAGGCACCGGACTGGAAGTTAAGAGACCCATATCCGGTCCGCGTCTTGCCACTACCTCACTATGTAACTCTGAACGATTCCCGTCCTCACCTCGCCCCGTTTTCTGAACTATGAAATGGGGGATGAATATGGAACTTCCTTCCTATCCCGACCTCCTAAGATTTGAAGGGAAGGCAGCCCCCACCATGCTCTTCCATCTCCTCCCTGCCTCCTCTTTCTCTCTCTCTCTCTCCTCCCCCTACCCTGCTCCCTTACTCCAGCCACTCAGACCTCCTTGCTCTTCCTCGAACTCCCAGCCACACTCTGGTCTTGAAGTGTCCACATTTGCTGTTCTCTTTGCCCCAGTTTCTATTCCTGGCCACCTCCAACGTCCACACAGCTCCCTCACGCTTCGTTCAGGCCTTCACACAAATGTCACCTCCTCCCGGGGGCCTTCCCTGACCACCTCCATCACTGTCTTCTCAGCCTGCTTTATTTTATTCACAGCACTCTTCAGAACCAGATATGTGATGGGTTGCCTTCTATCTCCACTCACTAGAATGCAAACTCCAGGAGACGGGAACGCGGTCTGTCTGGTTCACAGCCGTAGCCCCAGAATCTACACAGTGCCCAGCCAGAGGCGGCAATCCATTCTCAAATGGGGACTAGCATGTGCCCAAAGCTCTGAAGAGGCCATATGGGTGCGGCGGGGGGAGAGAAGTCTCCAAAATCCCCTCCGTGCCAGCTCCCAGCCTGCTGTGCCTTCTCACAGCCTGGAAAAGCGCAAAGCCCCATCCACCCCTGCCGGGCACATGGCCCCTGCCCTTGGGGTCACAGACCTGAGACGACCACCCCTGGCCCCGAAGCCCTCAGATGTTTCCAGGTCGGGGCC
The DNA here is from genome assembly GCF_028878055.3 of Symphalangus syndactylus. NCBI lineage: Eukaryota > Metazoa > Chordata > Mammalia > Primates > Hylobatidae > Symphalangus > Symphalangus syndactylus. The sequence goes on from NC_072444.2 coordinate 15,358,288, forward strand.
ATGAGGGAGGGGGCGGCCAGCTCAGGGCCCCATCCTTTGTCCCAGGCCCCAGCAGAATTTAATTCCAAGGTTCAAAGCGCCTTTGCCCCTTCCCAGATAAAAGGCCGCTCAGCCGGAGAGATGAGCTGGTTAATAAAGGCAGGAGGGGGGGCCCTGGAAAGACAGGCCCACCATCGCTCCCTGCCCACACCCTCTGCCGGTGAATGCTCTCAGCCCTCGGCCGCCGTTCCGGCCCGCTGCCCCACAAGAAAAGCCCATTAATTGAACACTAATAGGATTTTCAATTTGTCACAATCCTTAGAGATCCCGGGGAGGCGGGGAGGAGAAGGACAGGATTCCTGACATGACTGTGTTAAAGGCGATCTTAGCAGTGGGCCTGGCCTGGATGCCAGACAGGTCCCTGCCTCTCTGGGGCCTTCAGGCAAGCTGCAGCCCTCTGGCCTCAGTTTCCTCAACAGAAAGTTCCTAAAACCTACTTCAAAAGGAGGCTGTATGGATTCAACATGACCCTGAAGGAGCAATCTCTGGCGAGTGCTGCCCGACTGGTAGTGGGCGCTCTGCAATGACTGCCCCTCCCGCGTCAGCCTCTCTCACTGCTCCTGCCGCGATCTCCCCGCCAGGTAGCACTGGTCGCACGGGCTGGAGCCCTGCCCCCCACCTCTGCCCCGCCCCAGCCACTGTGTCTCCATTCTTCTGTGGCTTCAGCCAAACACCCCCTAGGGAGTAAGAGGGTGGGGTGTCTGGGAGCCCGTGGCCTTTTCATCCTCGGTGGGATCAGCGTCCTGAATTCCTCGTGGTTCAAGGAGAGCCAAGGATTTGGAGCTTGCAAACACGGCGGCCCAATCAGAAGGCCCTAGCCCGTGCCAACCAGCTGTGTCTCGGTTACAGCACACCAGCTGCCCAAGCTCTGTTCTCCAGGCGAATTCCTCCCGGATCAGGAGATGCCAGACAGTGCGGACCACATCTGTGTTGCTCCCTGGCCATGGGCTCTGCTCTGCGCTTCCCCATGGCCTGAAAGTGAGGGACACCCTGGCATGGGAAGGGGTTTGAGGGTGGGGGATTGGAGGGAACGTGTCTATTGCTACAGTTGACAAGTGACAGAGACAGACAGGGTGCAAAGATTGCCTCCAGGATTTCCAAAACCAATGAACAAGCCACCTGGCCGGGCCCCACGCCTGGCTCAGAGCCATGCACCCTGGATTCGCTGCTGCTGGCACCACCCAGGAGAGAGAGGTGGGAAAGGGGGACTCAGGAGTCTGTCCCTCAACCCCCAATCTGGCTCTGGGCAGCTGCTTCCTTTGCAAAGCCTTCATTACTAGACTGGACAGGAGTGGAGGGAGGGAGGACGGCAGCCAGCACTGCCTGTGGTCCCTGCTCGCTTCTGCCTGATCCAGGCCCCCCAGGAGCCCTGACCATAATTTACAAGATCTCAATTCCTCAGCACCACGTGGTCCCAACCCAGACAGAGATGGGAAAGGGGAAGGGAGGAGAGACAGCAAGGAGACAAAATTGAGGGTGGTTTCAGTTACTCTATATTGCAGTTACCACAGACCCATTCAGGTGCAAAGAGAATCATATATCTTGTTAATAGAAGAAATAGAAGAAGCAAATTGGCATTCACCTCATTTTAATGGTCACAGGGGAAGGCGTGATGAGGTTCCCACACGTGGGAAGAGTAGGTGAGCTTTCACCAAACCAATGTCGATGAGCCCTAGGATCCTGGAATGGAAATCTGTGGGTTCTCAGGCCCGGGACAGAAGGTTAGGTGGAGGCCAAGGAGAAGATTCTAGAAGAGAATGCTCTCCGAGTGCCACAGTGTAGACTGTGGAAAGTCTCTGTGGGTTTCAGGTGGAATTCTCAAAAAAGGCTAGAAAGAGGGGCAGCCTGCCTGATAGGGGGACAGTGACATCCTGCCCAGTGGCAGATGAGAGGGTGAGGAAGGACCCTTAATCCATGGGCCCCATCTGGTCCCCTAAACTTTTCAGAACATCTTTGCTTGGGCCTGAGTCACATCTTTGACTCATGCAGCAAGTGTCCAGCTCTGCCCACAAGCAGAAAGCGGCTGCCTACAAGCAGAAAGCAGAGTCAGTGGCAGTACGTGCTCAAGCAGGAGAAGGACCATGTCACCACATTGGAGAGTCCCTGGAGGGGTCCCCTGAGGCAGCATTCAGACTACCCACCGCTGCCCTACTGGGGATTTCTGAATTGTCAGCTCCCACATGAGGAATGATCCCCAGGATCCTCCGAGCTCCCAACTAGAATCTGATCTGGCTGTGTGAGCCTAGGTGAGTTGCTCACCCTCTCTGTGCTTTTAGTTCACTGGGCAGAAGACGTGAAGGAATAGGAGAACCGAGAGTGTTCCCCTGCCCTATGGAGGGTGAGGGCCCTTTATAAAAGAGTTTGGTGAGCTATATTCAGGGTGAAGAGGGTAGTCTATCCCTGTAATGAAGAAATGATGGCATTTATTTATTAGAAAGGGTTTTAGGAATGGGATGGAAGTTATGGATCAGAAGTGTAAGATACATCATTCATGGCCGGGCGCGGTGGCTCATGCCTGTAATCCCAGCACTTTGGGAGGCTGAGGCGGGCGGATCACGAGATCAGGAGATCAAGACCATCCTGGCTAACACGGTGAAACCCTGTCTCTAATAAAAATACAAAAATTAGCCGGGCATGGTGGCGGGTGCCCGTAGTCCCAGCTACTCAGGAAGCTGAGGCAGGAGAATAGTGTGAACCTGGGAGGTGGAGCTTGCAGTGAGCCGAGATCATGCCACTGCACTCCAGCCTGGGCAACAGTGTGAGACTCCGTCTCAAAAAAAAAAAAAAGATATGTCATTCATTCATTTATCATTCATTTATTCATATAACAGTGATGTATTGAGCTCCTATCTCAGGTCAGACCCCACCCCTGGGACACAGTGAAGAACCAGACAGGCCCTGCCCTCAAGGATCCAGACAAGTAAACAAGGACCTACCAGGGTGATGGAGGCTCTGCCAGAGCCCACACTGGGGGCTGGAAAGCACAGAAAAGGTGGGGGGGGATAGTCTGGGTGGGCACAGAGGCTTCTAATAGAAGTAACCTCTAGGCCGGGCGCGGTGGCTCACGCTTGTAATCCCAGCACTTTGGGAGGCCGAGGCGGGCGGATCACGAGGTCAGGAGATCGAGACCATGGTGAACCCTGTCTCTACTAAAAATACAAAAAATTAGCCGGGCATGGTGGCAGGCGCCTGTAGTCCCAGCTAGTCGGAGAGGCTGAGGCAGGAGAATGGCGTGAACCCGGGAGGCGGAGCTTGCAGTGAGCCGAGATCGCGCCACTGCACTCTAGCCTGGGCGACAGAGCGAGACTCCGTCTCAAAAAAAAAAAAAAAAAAAAAGAAGTAACCTCTAAGCTACCATTTAAAAGATGAGGAGAGGTAGACAAGCAATGTGGGGGTGATCAGAAGGGATCCCAATGGGGGGCCTGACATTTGCAAAGGCGTGAAGCATCTTCCTCCTTGCCTTCCTCACTTCTAACCACCATGCAATACCTTTGCAAAAATGAATGAATGAACAAATGAATGAATGAATGAACAAAAGGTGGAAGGGTTACAGACATACCTATTTCAGAAGAAGCATCCAAATACCTGAAAAAACTCCATATATTCAGTAAGCACTTTGCCTAAGGTGGACCCAGCCATCTGGTTATTTCAGCACCAAATGGAATGTTCCAAGGCTGTGGCTTCTGATGTCCTCAATAAACCCGAAAAAGGAAACAACGGCTCTGCCCCCTCATCCACTGATGTGGCCTCTGCTACACATCCAGTTCCTTCCACTTGAAAACCTGGCACCGTCCCATTCATTCGTGCATTCACGAATCTCTTGATCATCACCCACGTGCCAGGAGCTGTGCCAGGCACATGGAGCGAGTGCCAGTGGGAAAAGCCTGCCTTGGTGCTGCCCTTCTTCGCACATCCATCACCCTTCAGTGGTCACAGTCACAGCAGGAACCTGGAACTACCTGGGAGTATCCTGAGCTGTGGGAACCTTCCCAGTAAGTCCCCACTCAAGGGCAGGGCGGGGCCTGTGAAGGGACAATCCTTCTCCTGCTTTCCCGCCCAAACTCGTGTCCAAAGGCAAGGCACACGCACGGGTGGAATCCCATCAATGGCACCTGGCCAACTGGCTGCCACTTGCTTATTTGGCTTGGAACAGGAAATACATTTTTCTACTATTTAAACTGCTGACCTCGGGAATAAACTAATTACTGTTGCGAAGCTGCATTCCCACACTGTCCAGCTCACATCTGTAACCCCTGGTTGGGACCAACACAGAGGAGGTGCCAGATGGCTGGGAGGTCCAGGAGTCCTGGTGCAGTGGACACTCTCGTCCTGTGCCCTGGGTCTTCGGCGGAGAAGGACTTGAGACCACAGGTCACCTTTCCTGGATCTTCATCTCAGACCCAGAAGAGGTCTGTCTGTGTCTGCCCTTTTGCCTTGAGCAAGTATCTCTCCAGGTCTTGGTTTCCTATCCGCTCAGTGGAGGCGTGGTAATGTTGACCCCCAGGGACTCTCATTAGGAGTAAATGACACCATGTCTGAGAATCACTTCGTGGAAACGCGATCACCCCAGAAGGCCCGAACAACCCAGCCCCAGAAGCCAGCTTGGCTCAGGACGGCCCCACATCTCGGCCAGCAACAGCATCAGCCAGGTGTGCTGCAGATCCCACCACAGGTGTGTGCCCTGGTGCAGAAGCAGGCATCTGCCTCTAAGACTGCTGCCCGCAGCAACCAGAACAGTTATTTGGACTCAGGCAGGCAGGGCCAGCACCATCAAAGAGGGCCAGGAAATAGAAGATGAATGGATGAAGCAATGATAGCCTAAGCATAATACTATTCTAATAAATTTACTGAAATAAAAAACTGTTCAGCTCAAGAGTCAGCAAACTGATCTGTAAAGGGCAAGATGATAAATATTTTAGGCTTTAAGGGCCGTACGGTCTCTGTCACAACAACCAAGTGCTGCCGCAGTGTAAAACCAGCTGTAGACAATGCATAAATGAATGGCCATGTCTGTGTTCCAATAAAACTTTATTTACAAAACAGCTAGTGGGTCAGATTTGGCCAGCCACTCTGGTGGAACCAGCCAAGTTGTAACTATATAAGCTCAGCAGTGTCCTTGAGACATCCTCATCACCCCTTCATCTGATGGATCACCAGGTCCTCTCTATTCTTCCTTCTAAATAGCATTGCTTCCTTCCCACACCACAGCCATTCCCCAGTCTAGCCCATCACCCACCACCTGGAGACTCCAGCAGCTTCCCACCTCTTGCCCCTCTGGTCCATCCTCTACTCAGAAGCAAAAGAGATCTATCTCAGTGGCTGATCTCACTGTGTCCTTCCCCTTTCCTGGCTCCCATGTCCGGATTGTCACAATCATTCAAGCCTGGATCCCACTGTTGGTCCAGCCTCATGGCTCATTGCCCTCCCCAGCCACCAGGCTCAGCTCTAGCCAGATTGAATATCTCTTCTAGTTCTCCTAACACATCACGCTCAGCCTTCTCCTATGCAAGAACACTTCTGTCCCTCCTTTTCCCCTGGCCAACTCCTACTCATTCTCCAGGTCTCAGGTCGGATGTCACCTACCCTACAAAGCTTTTCTGAGGTGCCCCCACAATACTTCTAGCTTGCCTCTAACTTAGAAGTGATCACACTTTTGGCACAGACTACAATGTGCTCAACAAACCCCATCTCCCTCTCTTCCCAGTCACACAGCTAGACTACATTTCCCAGCCTCCTTTGGAGCTGGCAGGGCCATGTTGTTGAATTCTGGCCAATGGAAGAAGGTCAGAAGTGATGGATACCATTCCAGGCCTGGCCTTGACTTCCCACAAGATCCTGCATGCTTGCTCGTTGTCCCCATCTTCCAGCTGAATGGAGAGGATTCTGAGGATCTACAGAAGGGCAGAGCCACCAGTAGAAGGAGCCTAAGTCCCTGAATCACTTAGATGAGGGCAGATGAAGAAAGCCACCTGCCCAGAAATCCCATGTTGTATTAAGCTCCTGAAATTTTAGGATTGTTTGTTACAACACTTGGCCTACCCTGACTAAACCAATATTCAAATGGAATCAACTGTTTATTTTTCCACCATGCCTACTAGACTGCAACTAACATGCCTGCGGGCAGGGACTCATTTAAATCACACAACACCATCTTCCCGGAACTTAGCACAGTATCCTGCATATAGTAGAAACTCAATAAATACTTGTTAATTGGATGAATAAATGACTGAATATAACCTCAGTGGATGGCATAGGCTCCTTGTGTCACCATGGGGACACTGTAGCTCCTGAGAGCCCAGATAAGCTGAGTCCAAGGTGAGGGGCTGAAGTTAACGCCTCAGCCTAGGGAAAGCAGCCCGTGCAGATTCCACTCCAGGGGGCTGAGCTCAAGTGATGCCAGGGCCAATGTCACCAACCAGGGAGGGGGCTGAGGGCAGCGTACCCATCCAAGGCTGGGGGTGGCAGCCACAGGAAGACCCGGGAGGTTGGAATCAAGCCAGCACTGGACTAGTCATTAGGAGTCCCAGATTCAGAACAGTTCTTCCTTCTGACTTGCTGCAGGACCTCGGTAAATAACTTTCTCTCTCTGAGCCTCAGTTTTCCCCTTCTGTTAAAAAAAAGGTGAGGCAGAGTGGACTATGAGGCTTTCAAATAGTTCCTAGTGGCAGGACCCCTTTCCCCACCACCCACCCCAAAAAACATTCTCTCTGGATTTTCAAAATATAAAACAGATACAAGTGGAATGGCTCTAATTAAAGCTGGGAAAGGGAGTCTGAGCTAGCCCCAAGCATTTTTCTTTATCCTTTTTTTTTTTTTTTTTTTTTTTTGAGAAGGAGTCTCACTGTATCGCCCAAGCTGGAGTGCAGTGGTGCGATCTCGACTCACTGCAACCTCCGCCTCCTGGGTTTCAGCAATTCTCCTGTCTCAGCCTCCTGAGCAGGGTAGCTGGGACTACAGGTGCGCACCACCACACCCAGCTAATTTTTGTATTTTTAGTAGAGATGGGGTTTCACCATATTGGCCAGGCTGGTCTCGAACTCCTGACCTCAGGTGATCCACCCACCTCAGCCTCCCAAAGTTCTGGGATTACAGGCGTGGACCACCATGCCCAGCCCCCAAGCATTTTTCTAAAGCACCTTCTCAGAACCTTGAGCTCCATCCTCTCTGACCCCTGCTAATACTTCCCAGAGTCTCCACCTAGAGAGAAGCTTCTGGATCATCCAGCCAAACCTGCAGCTTCTGCTTAAACACCTCCGGTGACAGAGGGCACACTACCTCCTGGACAGGCTCTAGGGCAGCCCTAATGGTTAGATTACCCACCAGCTGTATGCTGCTTCCCTAGACTGTGCATCCTGGATCTGTCTCATCCACCAGTCTCTGAGTGACCCAGCTAGAGACTGGGCCTTGAGAAGCTGGCCTCCAGAAATAATGATAATAGTAACAATAAAAATAATAGCAGCTAGGCATGGTGGCTCATGCCTGTAATCCCAGCACTTTGGGAGGCTGAGGCGGGTGGATCACCTGAGGTCTGGAGTTTGAGACCAGCCTGACCAACATGGAGAAACCCCATCTCTACTAAAAATATAATATCAGCCGGGTGTGGTGGCGCATGCCTGTAATCCCAGCTACTCGGGAGGCTGAGGCAGGAGAATCGCTTGAACCCAGGAGGCGGAGGTTACAGTGAGCCGAGATCATGCCATTGCCCATTGCACTCCAGCCTGGGCAACAAGAATGAAACTCCATCTCAAAAAATAAAAATAAAAATAATAATAGCCAACAGGCTTTGGCAAGCATTTTTCTAAGTACTTTACATATGCAACTCACTTAATCCATATATTAACTCCACAAAGTAGGTACCTGTACTGTGCAAGTTTATGTCACTTGTCTAATGTCATGCAGATAGGAAATGGGAAAGCTGGGACTCAAATCCAGACCATCTGACCACCTATTCTCAATTGCTTCTCTAATGTGTGGAAATGCAGCTGAAATTAAAAGGAGGGTAACCACTGCGGTTAATAGCATTAATAGTAACAATATAATTAATAATAATAGTAGTAGTAGTACTAATAATACTTGATACTTATATAAAACTTACTTTATGCTTTTATAAGCTTTTATAAATAATTCATTGATTTAATCCGTAAGCAACTCTATGAGAGAGATACTATTATCATCCTCTTTTATAGGAAAGGAGGCAAATGAGGTGCAGAGAGGTTAAGTAACTTACTCAAGGTCACACAGCTGGTAAGTGGTAGAGTTAGGATTTGAACTCAGGCATTCTGGCTCTGGAGTCTGTGTGTTTAACACACAATATTTCCCTTCAGTTATAACATATGTTGAACCTACATGCCAGCCCCTGTGCTGGGTGCTCCAGACCCATTAACTCATTTAACCCTCTCAAAGCCCTATGTGGACAGAAAAACAAAATTCAACATCCATTATCCATTCATGATAGAACATAGACACAGACACAAACACATACACACACACACCAAAAACAAAAAACACCTCTCAGCAAACCAGGAATAGAGGTAAACTTCCTCAACTTGATTTTTTCAAAAACTACAAAAAACACTACAGCAACATCATACTTAATGACAAGCAACCAGACACTTTCCCCCTAAGATTGGGAAGAAGGCAAGGATGTCCTCTCTCGCAACTCCTATTCAACATTATACTGGAAGTCCCAGCTAATCTAGTAAGACAAGAAAAGAAAATTAAAAGTATGTACATTGGGAAAAAAGAAAGGAAGACTATCTTTATTCGCAGATGACATGACTGTCTAGGTAGAAAATCCCAAAGAATGAACAATAACAACAAAAAACCTTCCTGGAACTAATTATAGCAAAGGATTATAGCAAGGTTGTAGAATATAAGGTTAGTATACAAAAGTCAATTGCTTTCTTATATACCAATAATGAGCAAGAAGAATTTGAAACACAATACCATTTACATTTGCACCAAAAAATGAAATAACTGGTGTACTTAGGTATTAATCTAATAATATACGTATAAGATCTATGTGAGGAAAACTACAAAACCCTGATGAAAGAAATCAAAGATCTAAAAAGATATTCCATATTCATGAATTGGAAGAATCAATATTATTAAGAGGTCAGCTTCTTCCCAATTTGTTCTATACATGCAATGCAATGCTAATGAAAATCCCAGCAAGTTACTTGTGGATATTGACAAACTGATTCTAAAATGTATATGGAAAGACAAAAGATCCAGAATAGCCAATATGATACTGAATGAGAAGAACCAAGTCAGAGGCCTGGCACTACCTGACTTTAGACTTACTAGAAAGCTACAGTAGTCAAGATAGTGTGGTACTGGCAAGGAGAAAACAAATAAATCTATAGACCAGAGGAGACAGCCCCCAAATTTAACTCACTCAAATATAGTTATCTTATAGTTGACAAAGGCACAAAGGCAATTCAATGGAGGAAAGATAGTCTTTTCAACAGATGGTGCCGGGACAACTGGAAGTCCATATGCAAAAATAAAATTTAAAAAAATCTAGACACAGACCTTACACCTTTCACAAAAACTAACTCAAAATGGATCATAGACCTAAGTGTAAAATAGACAACTATAAAGCTCCTAGAAGATAAAACAGGAGAAAAATCTAAGTGAGCTTGGGTTTGGCAGTAAGTTTTTAGATACAGCACCAAAAGCATGACCTCTGAATGAAAAATGTGATAAGCTGGACTTCATTAAAATTAAAAATTTCTGTTCTGTGAAAGACATCGTTAAAAGAATAAAAAGCCACAGACTGAAAGAAAATATTTGCAATACATACATCTCATAAAGGATTTGTATCCAAAACATACAAAGAACTCTGTAGTTCTATAAGAAAAAAATCCCAATTTAAAAGTTGAAAAAGATCTGAACACCTTACCAAAGAAGATACACAAATGGCAAATAAGCATATGAAAAGATGTTCAACATCGTATGTTGTTAGGGAATGGCAAATTCAAACAACAACGAGATACCACTACACTCCTATTAGAACAAATAAAATCCAAAAAATTGACAACATCAAATGCTAGCAAGGAAACAGAACAACGGTAATTCTCATTCACTGCTGGTGGCAATGTAAAATGGTACAGGAAGAAAGTCTAGCCGTTTCCTACAACGCTAAACATCATCTACCACACAATCCAGCAATCATGCCCCTCAGTATTCATACAAATGAGTTGGACACTTAGGTTCACGCAAAAACCTCCACGCAGATGTTTATAGCAGCTTTATTATTCCTAACTGCCAAAATCTGGATCAACCAAGATGTTCTTCAAAAGGTGAATAAACAAACAGTGGTACATCCATACAACAGAATGTTACTCAGCAATGAAAAGAAATAGTCTGGGTGCAGTGGCTCGCCCCTGTAATCCCAGCACTTTGAGAGGCTGAGACGGGCGGATCACGAGGTCAGGGGCTTGAGACCAGCCTGACCAATATGGTGAAACCCCATCTCTACTAAAAGTACCAAAATTTCCCGGGCGTGGTGGTGCATGCTTGTAATCCCAGCTATTTTGGAGGCTGAGGCAGGAGAATCACTTGAACCTGGGAGGTAGAGGTTGCAGTGAGCCGAGATCACGCCACTGCACTCCAGCCTGGATGAAAGAGGAAGACTCCATCTCAAAAAAGAAGAAGAAGAAGAAGAAGAAGAAAAAAAAGAAGAAGAAGAAGAAGAAGAAGAAGAAGAAGAAGAAGAAGAAGAAGAAGAAGAAGAAGAAGAAGAAGAAGAAGAAGAAGAAGAAGAAGAAGAAGAAGAAGAAGGGGAAGGGGAAGGGGAAGGGGAAGAGGAGGAGGAGGAAGAAGAGGAAGAGGAAGAAGAAAAGAAAAGAAGTGAACATCAAGCCACGAAAAGACATGAAGGAACCTTAAGTGCATATTACTAAGTGAAAGAAGCCAATCTAGAAAGGCTACACACTGCATGATCCCAATTATATGGAAACCTTCTAGAAAAGGCATAACTACGAAGACAAGAAAAAGATCAGTGGTTTCCAGGGGTTCCTGAGGTAGGGGTGTGGTGGGGTGGAAGTAGGTGGGGAAGGGGGATGGCTAGGAGGCACAGGGGATTTTTTAGGTAGTGAAAGTATCCTGTATTATTCTATACTAGAGGCCACAGGACATCATGCATTTGTCAAAACCCATAGAACTGTACCACTCAAAGAGTGAAACTTAATGTAAACTACCTGTGTTAGCTAATAATAACTATTAATATTGATTCATCAATGATGGCAAATGTACCACATTTATGCAAGATGGTAATGAAAGGGGAAACTGTGTTTGTGAGTACGGGAGAGGGAGCAGTGTGTGGGAACTCTCTGAACTATTGCTCAATTTTTCTCTAAATCTAAAACTTTCTAGAAAGCAAAGTCTATTAATTTAAAAGAAAAACCCCATGTGGACAGATTATTATTACTCCTATTTTATAGAGATGATTATCACCCTCATTTGAAGGAGAGATATTTAATATACCCTCTTTAACAGAAGAGGAAATTAAAGCTTAAGGAAGTTGCCTGCACTGCTCAAGGTCACACAGCTGCCAAGGGACAGGGTCAAGCTTTGATTAGTGGACAAGTGGCCAGAAAACCCTCTGGGCGGGATGCCCAGAACCTACTAGTTCTTGGAACAGACACACAGACACCTGAGTCCTACCCAGCTTCCTCTAACTCATCTCTGCATCATGAAGGACCAGAGCAGAGACCTGCACCCCACACACTGAGCCTGCTTGTAGGAGGTCATCGCTGGGCTCTTTCTGCTAACATTCCTCACCTTCCACATACCGGAAACCCAGAAGATGCCTGCAGAAGTCTAGCCCTGTCCAACTAGTTCTGTCCCAAGAGACGAGTTGATGTGCAGAATAGAAAGGTAGCTTAGGGTGGAAGATTTGGCCTTTGCTCCAGTTGTCACGGCACCAAATAGACCAGAAATAAGGGATGTGAGCAAAAGCTGGTGCTGCTGCCACTTCTTCCGGCATGGGAAGCCAAGTATGAATGGGACCTCTAATGGTATCAGGTCCAACCATCCCCTCCCATCATGATCAAGCCTGAGGGGCCTCAGCTCATGAAGAGGTGGCATCTACTATGGGAATTGCCAAGATCAGCTTTGAGTGGGAGCCAGTGGGGGAGCAAAGGTAGTTGTCCTGAGTGCTAACCATGACGCTCATCTTAGACAAGACAGTAGCAAACTCCTAGGACAACCGGGGCGCCCCTCTGAGATGCTGACCAGGGTCCCTAAACTCTTGCCAAGACCCTGAGAGCCATCAGGAAGGAAGGACACATGTCCATCGGATGCCTCGTCAGAGAACCACAAGGAATCCTGGAAGCAGAAGAAACCACGAGCACAGACCCTTGGGCTAGCCCAGGGAGGATCTTTTGGCTGGGAGGAAGAAACAGGAAAGAATGTGAGAATATGGTGAGGTCTAAGATCGTTCTTTAGCGATAAGAAGGGTTTTTCCCCTTAAATGCCTATGTTTGAGCTCCTGACCTGAGCCATTTACAATGGCCTGTCTTCCACTTCATCTTGCTTAAACTCTCAACAGCCCGGCAAGATGGGTATATTGTCCCCATTTTAACAGATGGGGCAACTGGGGCTCACAGAACTGACATCACCTTGTGCCCATACTCACAAAAGAAATAATGACCAGAGGGCTGGGCACGGTGGCTCACACCTGTAATCCCAGCACTTTGGTAGGGCAAGGCAAGAGGATCGCTTGAGCCCAGAGTTCAAGACCAGCCTGAGCAGTATAGCAAGACCCCATCTCTACAAAAAAAAAAAAAATTTAATTAGCTAGGCCTGATGGTATGCACATGCAGTCCCCACTACTCAGGATGCTGAGGCAGGAAGATTGCTCGATCCCCAGAGTTCAAGGCCCCATTGAGCTGTGATTGCACAACTGCACTCCAGCCCGGGTGACAAAGCAAGACCCGGTCTCAAAAATAAAATAAAATGATATAAATGAATGAAAGAGTAACAAGGAAGAAAAAAAGAAATAATGACCAGAACTCCTCCCCACACCTTCTGAACCTATACCCTACCTCTTCCACTATCCCCACTCTGCCCAACACACAGAAGGCATACAGGAAACCTTGGCAGAGCTTCACCAAAAGGAATGTTGTCCTTCAGCTCCACTCCCACAGGGCCCAGCAAAGGGCTGTCTTTTCTCACCATGACCCAGATCAGTGAGGGCAAGTGGCTTCCTCTACCTCTCTGGCTCATGGTTACCCTGGTTACCATGGTTATCCAGCAGGAAAAGCCTGGGGTGAGGCCACTGAGAACGACCCTGAGTCTGAAGGAAGGAGGCTGCGTCTCCTCCACTGCCTGGGAGCCCCAAGGCCAAGAGACTTGGCCTTTGAGGAAGAGGACAGGACAGGGCCGGGGCCTCAGCGTATAGTCCTGGCTCTGCCACTGACTGGCTCCATGCCAAGGATCAAGAGCCTTAAAGTGTTCATACCTTTGAGTCAATCATTTCATTTCTGGGAGTCTCTCATAATCAGATCCAGATGAGGACCCCTGGGCGAAGATGTCACCACTGTGTCATTCACGTAGAAAATGTTTGAAAACAACCTAACCCTATGATAATAGGGGAGTAGTTAGGTGGACTATGGAATATCAACTTATAAATGGCTTTCTGGTAATTGAAAGTTATGTTTACAAAGAGTTTGAAATAACATGAAAAAAAACATACTCTACAGTTAAGTGCGGCAGGGCGCAGTGGTTCACGCCTGTAATCCCAACACTTTGGGAGGCTGAGGTGGGCGTATCACCTGAGCTTAGGAGTTCGAGACAAGCCCTGGCCAACATGGTGAAACCCCATCTCTACTAAAAATACAAAAAAATTTGCTGGGCATGGTGGCGAGCACCTGTAATCCCAACTACCTGGGAGGCTGAGGCAGGAAAATCACTTGAACCTGGGAGGCATAGGTTGCTGTGAGCTGAGATCGCGCCACTGCACTCCAGCCTGGGTGATAGAGTGAGACTCCGTCTCAAAAAAATAAAATAAAAATAAATAAAGTTAAGTGTAAAATAGAATGCAAAATTGCCCACTATGGCATCAGTGATGTAAAGTAAAATGTGTAGAAAAAAGACCAGAAAAAGACCCACCGTCATCTTAGCACTGGTGGGTATGGGCATTAAATGAGCACAAAAGAAAACCACTTCTTTTTTTTTTTTTTTGAGAAAGAGTCTCCCTCTGTCACCCAGCCGGGAGTGCACTGGCACTATCTCAGCTCACTGCAACCTCCCCCTGCCGGGTTCAAGTGATTCTCATGCCTCAGCCTCCCAAGCAGCTGGGATTACAGATATGCGCCACCATGTCTGGCTAATTTTTGTATTTCTAATAGGTATGGAGTTTTACCATGTCAGCCAGGCTGGTCTCGAACTGGGATGACAGGCGTGAGCCACCACATCTGGCCAAAATTCACTTCTTTCTGCACATTTCCAATTTTTCTGCTATATTACTTTACAAAGGAAAATATAAAGCCAACTTTATTTTTTAAACTATAAGCTGGATCAGAAGATTCCCTATAATAAAGATGTCAATTCTCCTCAAATTGATGTGGAAATTCAGTGAAATTATGATTTAATATCCCATAAGTGTGTGTGTGTGTGTGTGTGTGTGAGAGAGAGAGAGAGAGAGAGAGACAGAGACAGAGATAGAAAGGTGTCAAGATGATTCTAAAATTTGTTTGGAGATGCAAAAAACCAAGAATATCCAAGTCAAACTTGAGAATGAAGAACAAGCTAGAAGACTTGTTCTCTGAACAAGATGCCAAATAAAAGTTGAAATTAAAAAACAGAAAAGGCTGAACATAGTGGCTCACACCTGGAATCCCAGCACTTTGGGCGGCTGAGATGAGCAGATCGCTGGAGTTCAGGAGTTGGAGACTAGCCTGGGCAACGTGGTGAAACCCCATCTCTACAAAATACAAAAAAATTAGCTGAACATGGCGGCACACTCTTGTAGTCCCAGCTACTCGGGAGGCTGAGATGGGAGGATCACCTGAGCCCAGAGAGGTCGAGGCTGCAGTGAGCTGAGATCGCACCACTGCACTCCAGCCTGGGCGACAGAGTGAGACCCTGTCTCAAAAAAAAAAAAAAAAAAGGCATTGTAATATTGGTGTAAAGATAGACAGACCCATCAATTAGCTTAGGAAGTCCAGGAACAGCCCCACACCTGTGATGCTGGGTGCATGACAAAGGTGATACTGCCCTGCAGTGTGGGAAGCAAAATCTTTTCAGTAACGGATCAACTAGGCGTCCCCACAAGCAGAAAGCCTTGACCCCTACTTCACACACAATCTTATTCCAGATAAACACAAAGTTATTCCAGATAAACTGTCAGTCTAAATGTGAAAGATAAATAAAAGTTTCTAAGCATAAGAGAATATCTTCATGACCTCTGGGCTGGCAAAAATTTCTTAAACAGAAAACAGAAAGCACCAACCATAAAAGAGAATAATGGATACATTTAGCAGATTAAGGTTTAGAACTTCCATTCACTGAAAGACACCACTAAGTGAGTAGAAAGACAAGCTAAAGAGTGGGAGAAAAATATTTGAAATCCATACATCTGACAAAGGACCTGTGTCCAGAATATATGAAGAATTCTACAAACCAGCCGGGTGCAGTGGTTCATGCCTGTAATCCCAGCACTTTGGGAGGCCAAGGCGGGTGGATCACGAGGTCAGGAGATCGAGACCATTCTAGCTAACATGGTGAAACCCCATCTCTACTAAAAATACAAAAAAAAATTAGCCAGGCGTGGTGGGGGGCGCCTGTAGTCCCAGCTACTCAGGAGGCTGAGGCAGGAGAATGGTGTGAACCTGGGAGGCGGAGCTTGCAGTGAGCCGAGATTGCGCCACTGCACTCCAGCCTGGGGGACAGAGCAAGACTCCTTCTCAAAAAAAAAAAAAGGAAGCTATCCAATGGCCAGATTAAAACCATAATGGGACACTGGTTCAAGCTCGTAAGAATGACCAAAATGAGAAAAACTGACAATAAAGTGTTGGCAAGGATGTGGAGCAAGTGAACTGGAACCCTCGTTCGCTGCTGGTGGAGTGTAAAGGTGTACAACTGCTTTGTGAAACTGGCAGAATTTACAAAAGTGAACATACACATACTCCATGGCCCAGTAATCCCATATGTAGGTTTAAACCCAATAGAAATGAGTGGTGATGTGCCCCAAAAGGTATGTATAATACAAAAATGTTCTTAGCGGCATTATTTGTACCAACAAAAAACTGGAAACAACTCACATGTCCATTAACAGCAGAATAACTAATTTGTGATACAGCCACACAATGAATTCTACTTGGCAATGAGAATGAGCAATCTACCATTGCACGCAGCCTGGATGACTCTCACAGACATGAGGTTGAGAGAAAGAAGACACACACAAAAAGGGGACATGCCATGTGATTCCATTTATGTAAATCGCAAAAATAGGCAATATTGGCTGGGTGCGGTGGCTCATGCCTATAATCCCAGCACTTTGGGAGGCCAAGGCAGAAGGATCACTTGAGGTCAGAAGTTCAAGATCAGCCTGGCCAACATGGGGAAATCCCATCTCTACTAAAAATACAAAAATTAGCCAGGCGTGGTGGCATGTGCCTGTAATCCCAGCTACTCAGGGGGCTGAGGCACAAGAATCACTTCAACCTGGGAGGCAGAGGCTGCAGTGAGCTGGGATCACACCACTGCACTCCAGCCTGGGCGACAGAGTGAGACTCTGCCTCAAAAAAAAAAAAAAAAAAAAAAATAGGTAACATTAATCCATGCTGACAGGAGTCAGGACAGTGATTCCTTCGAGAGATGGCTAGAGAATGGAATCGGGCATGCAGGGAGCTCCTTGGGTACAGATGACGTCTTTGATCTGGGTGCTGGGTGTTCGGGGGCCATGTGAAAGAACACTCACTCTCTCTCCTGGTCTTCCTCCCCATGCTCCTGCACCACCCCCAAGCCAGAATTCTCTCCCTAGGCAGCTAGAAGATTCCAACAGCAGCCTCCAGACCATGTCAAGGTTCTTAGACAACCTTCTCCAGCAAAGCCACCCCAAGCACTCCTGGGACCCTCATCAGTGCCCTCACTTCATCCCCCTTCCTGGTTCACCCGCTACTCCCCCTCCAGCGGCCCCGCTGCTCTCCATCCCAGCCAGCATCCTCTCTTTAAAGCCTCCTAATGGTCTCTGCCCCACTTGGACTCACTCCCACCCGCTCCTCTCCCCACTGCATATCCAGAGAGGCATTTCCTTTCATCCAGTCCCTCAAACACTTCAGCACATCTGCTTGGCACACCCTCTGGCCCCTCTCCCCCAGACTCCTTCTCCAGACAACTCTTCTCCTCCTTCAGACCTCAGTTTAAATATCATTTCATCAGAAAAGGCTTTCCCAACCACATTATACCCACCCAGAGCTTCTCCCTCAGTGTCACGCAGGGCACTTGTCATTATTTGATAGATGCACATCTTCCCACTAAGCCCTATGGAGATAGCATTGTTGTACCCACTGTCTGGCACACAGTAGGTGCTCTCTAAGTCCCTTTGAATGGTCAAATGAATGAATGACTTACGTGGCTATGTCCACAGTTATTACTGTCTCCTCTGGCGTGTGACCCTCATGAAGCCTTCTCCCTTTCCAAACTACATTCTAGGAAGGATATTTTTTGACTGATCTACTGAGTGTGACTACTTCACTCCCCCAAAACCAAGCATTTCGGAACAAAATTTACCAGACTTCTCACAGCCTGGAATTAGCCTTCATTACTCAAGACTATTTTAATTACAAGTAACAGAAACAAGCTCTAAAAAGAAAAGATTTTTGACTCACATGCATGAATCTGCTTTGATTTCAGGCAAGGCTGGCTGCAGAGAATCAAGGCATGCCATCAGGTCTTAATCTCCCTCTCTCCACATCTGGACCAGCCTAATCCTCAGAGGAAGTCTCTTCCCTCATGGAGGCATAACAACTACCAGCAGCTCTAGGCTGGTCTTCTATCCTCTCATCAACCCTAGCAGAAAGAGGGCCTCTCTTTCCAATGGTTCCAACAAAAGTCCCAGGGCTTGAATTCATTGGCCAAGCTTGAGTCACATGCCTATCCAGAATCAGTGGAATCCTCTGATTGACCAGGCCTAATCATGTGCCTACTTAGGGGGATACACACCCGCCATGTTAGCTCACTTGGCAAGAGTGCCTGGTATGAGTTGTAATAACAGCAGCCACCTTTATTCCATGCCTTGTATGGCCCAGACCTTACACTTGGTCCTACATCTGTGCTTCTGTTTCATTTTCACCGGGACAGTGTTATGATCCCCATCTTAAAGAAAAAGAAATGGAGCTCTGGGCAGGAAGTAACTTTCCCAAGGAAATGGGGGTTAGGGGAGGTTTAGGATAAAAACCCGACTCCCAAGTCCATAGCTTTGGCCACGTATCCCAGCCTCCTCCTGCCTCCCTGATCCCATCCCCCATCCCCAACCTGTGCCTTGGCCCACTAGACTCTGCTATCGCCCAGGACTCAGCACCTACTAAACACCAGGAGAGCCCTACAGGAGACTCTGCTGAATGAGAATGGGCCCATCCTCCATCTGCCCAGATGCCCAAGTCTCCTGCTTAAACAAGCAGGTTGGAGACTGACGGGAGCAAGGCTCAGCCTTGACCCTTCCCCATTCTGGTGCTCCTGCCCCCTTCATGTCCCAGGGCCAGCTGCCAAGCCTGGGGAAGAAGGTGCGATGAGTCCTGATGGGGCAGCTGAGGAGCTCCTAGGCTGCCTGGTCTAAGCGGGGACCAGCCCCCTTGGGAGGTCAGGTCTCTGCGACCCTAGGAGGTGAGTTGGCTCCCACCACTCCCATAGAGGAATGAAGAAAAGGAGTTGAGCCCAATGCCAATGCAAGGACAAGACAGGATTAGATTCATGCCTTACATAGATTGCCCTTTGCAAATCCTTGGTCAAACTGGGATATTCCCCACACCCCCTTTTTACACCCTTCCTCAAATCAAGTCACAGAAATAAGGTTCTATCTCCAGCCGTGCCTGTGGGTTTGTCCTTTAGTAATAATAAGAACAACAGTGGCTCCCTCTTAAATTGCAACAGCTCTGGACCAGGAAGAGAGCCAATCAAAAAGTCCATAGATGTAGCGGCTAGGAGCATGAACCATGCATCCAGATGGTCTGGGTTCAAATCCTGGCACTGCCACTCACCAGCTGCAGGACCTTGGAGAGCTACCTAACCTTTCTGAGTCTCGATTTCCTCATCTGTGAAATGCGGCCTAAATAGTACCAAGAATAGTCATGAGGACTAAACAAGTTTGCACATGTGAAGTGTTAGAACAGGGCATGGCATACAGTAAGTGCTCAAGGAGCGCTCGCCCCTAAGGGTTTTAAGTCATGTCCTCTGGAACGAGAAAGGATCCCTTTTTGTTACCAGGAGACTGAGGCCTGAGGGACATGGCCACCTCCAAGATGGCACAGGTAGCTCAGTCACTCAATAGCCATATACGAGGGCCTCCTGAGTGTCAGGGCCCATGCTGGATACTGGAGCACCACGCTGCACCAGAACTCATCCCAGAAGTGCTCAGCCAATTGGGACTCAGTGGGAGAACCCAGGTCTCTGAGTTCTTGAGGAAGCTGGGACCACAGCCCAGCTGGCCCTGGTGATATGGAAGATGCAGTTCAAGGTCGAGCATTTTTGGTGTTCCAATTACTCTCCAGCCAAGTTCAGCTCTGCAAGCTCATGGGATCCAGCCAGCAAATCCTCTGTGCAACGCACACCTTGGCAAGCACCTGCCGAGCACCCAGCACTCAAGGAAGAGGCCAAGGTGCTGTGTCGTGATCCCACCTTTAAGGAAGTCCTCTGTCCTCCACATCCCTCCTGGCTCCTTCCCCAAGACAATGGAAGCAAGATATCACCCACGAAAGCCCCAGGCCAAGGTGGGCGCACAGTAGGCACTTTGTGAATTGTCATGCATTTACGGTGAGGAACACCTCGCTGGACAAGTGCAAAGATCTGACTTTATCTGTGCAGAGGAAAATACGCTCAGAATAGGACAGGGCCACAGATAACTCAGCATGTCCGACACTGACCCATCAGTGGCCTCTCTCCACTATACCTGCTCTCTCACCTTCCGGGCTGTGTGCTCTGATGGGACAGACTCTGAAATGGGATTCAGGTACTTGGGCTAGAGTCTTGGCTCTGCTTCTAAATCCATTTGAGACCTTAGACCTCCTGTCCCTGTGGGTAAAACAAGAGATTTAGACAGTTTGTGAGCTCTTACAGCCACTGGGTCTCCAGTCCACATTCACTGGGGCCATTCTCACTCTGTGCCAGGCCCTGGGATCTATCCTACCATGCTGGAGGGGAGCTCCTGTGCTGGGGATACATGGAGCAGAGTCACTGGGTCAATCCTGGAGGACCTGCTGGAGGAGGTGGTATCTGGACTGAGTCTTACAGGATGAATAGGAGTCGAGTGGGTGAAAGAATGAGGATTCCACCTCGTTAACACTGAGCAGTCACAGTGGACCAGTGTGACTTAGAGAAAGCACTGTGGCAATTTGTGAAGGAAGAACTAGAGGGGATGCCTGGAATCCAGGGTTAGGGGCAGGCAGAGGGATCCTGATAGACTCTGAAGGTCATTACAGAATAATGTTCTGTCCAGAATGTTCTGGACTGAAGGCTGGGGAGTCCTCAGGCGGTAGCTGGTGGCTGAGGCCATGGTAGACAAGACTGTCAAGAAAGAGCATGTGGAGAGAGGCATAGGCAGCAGGGAAGGAAGGAGGAGAGTAAGTGCCAGAGCAGAGAGTGGAGGCGCAGAGCAGGCACAGCCTCTGAGCCCACAAACAGGAAGACAAGGATCCAGAAGGTCTGGCCACCGCATATTCCCGCTTAGCACAGCCTGGACACAAGGCAGGTGCTCAACAAATGTTCGGGTTTTAAAAAATCCTTTAAATGGAAAGATTAAGAAAACCCAGGAGAGTCCAGCCATGGTGGCTCATGCCTGTAATCCCAGCACTTTGGGAGGCTGAGGTGGGGAAATCACTTGAGGTCAGGAGTTCAAGACTATGCTGGCCAACATGGCGAAACCCCGTCTCTACTAAAAATACAAAAAGTAGTCGGGCATGGTGGTGAATGCCTGTAGTCCCAGCTACTCAAGAGTTGAGGCAGAAGAATCACTTGAACCTGGGAGGCGGAAGTTGCAGTGAGATGAGATCGCACCACTGCACTCCAGCCTGGGTGACGGAGCAAGACTCTATCTCAAAAAGAAGGAAAACCCAGGAGAGGTGGAGGAAAGTAAAGCCTAGGAGAAGAGCAGATTGTGAGGAGGAGGGGCAACCCCAGCATCAAGGCTACTAAGAGGTCAGAACCACTGTGTTCTGCCCACAAAGGTCCTGGTCACCTTGGAGGGATGCGGGATGGGGAGACAGACCTCAGGACCAAGGGGCGACTGGCAAGTGCAGACATGGAAAGAGTGAGTGTGGAAAGCTCTAGACCTTTTGATGAAAAATAGACAAGGAAGAGGAAGGAGAATGGACTGGAAGAGAATGGGCTGGAGGAAGGGGAGGCGAGAGGGAAAAGAGAGGCAAAGGAAGAACAGTGGCTAGAAGGGGAATGTGAGCCAGGGAAGGATTTAAATCCTAAACTGGGTACGTGGTGAGTGATCTCAGGTGAGTCAAGTCACCTTCTGAGCCTCATTTTCCTCAAGCGTAAAATGAAGGGAAATAGCCCCCACCTGAGAAGTTACTGGGCGCATCCAGCATTACCTATACAAAGCATCTAGCACAGCGCCTGGCAGGCCACACGTCCCCAGAGAATGTGTCCTTGTCATCCTCTCCCCAGAGCCCTACACCAGCTCAAGAGTAGCAGGACACTCATTATCAAAGCATTATGCCCATTTTACACACGAAGATACTGAGTCACAGACTTGTCTCTACCTTCTCAGCCCCGCCCCCCACAAACACACAGGGCAGCATCTGTTCCTCACTGGTGTGGGAGAGGTGAATGTGGCCCAGGGCCTGGCATGAGAAACATTTGTTGATTGAATGAATGAGACAGCCAGGCACAGTGGCTCACACCTGTGATCCCAGCACTTTGGGAGGCCAAGATGGGAAGATCACTTGAGCCCAGGAGTTTGAGACTAGCCTGGGCAACACAGCGAGAACCCCGACTCTACAAAAGAAAAAAAAAAATTACAAATTAGCCAAGTGAGGCCAGGCATGGTGGTTCACGCCTGTAATCCCAGAACTTTGGGAGGCCAAAGGCAGGTTGATCACTTGAGGTCAGGAGTTGGAGACCAGCCTGGCCAACATGGTGAAACTCTATCTCTACTAAAAATACAAAAAAATTTAACTGGGCGTGGTGGCACATGCCTATAATCCCAGCTACTCAGGAGGCTGGGGCAGGAGAATCACTTGAACCTGGGAGGGGGAGGTTACAGTGAGCCAAGATGTGCCCCTGCACTCCAGCCTGGGCAACAGAGCAAGACTCCATCTCAAAAAAAAAAAAAAATAGCCAAGTGTGGTGGAGCGTGCCTGTAGTCCCAGCTACTCAGAAGGCTGAGGCGGGAGAATCGCTTGAGCTGGGGAGGTTGAAGCTGCAGTGAGCACTACCCCACTGCACTCCAAGCCTGGATGACAGAACAAGACCTTGTCTCCAAAAAAAAGAACGAATGGGACAGACACAGAAACCAGAGGAAGCCTGCCCTGGCATGGCGGCCACAGCGTCACAAAATAAAAAGAGTCTGGAAGGTAGTCAGTCAGAGCCAGGAATTTGGGTCTTGGAGGCCCGTCAGAGCCAGCCATATGAGCCACAGGAACCACCTGGTCCAGGGATTCTCACACTGGAGTGTCTGGTTAGGTTCACCCAGAGAACTTGAGTCCTGGGCCCCACCCTAGACCCACTGAATCAAGTATAAGTGGGCAGGAGTCCAGGAATCTGCACTTTCTACCTGGCACTCAGGTGTTGCTGATGCCAGTGGCCCGTGGGTCCTGCCCCTATTTTATAGAGAAGAGGACCATCTATGAGATCACACGGCAAAGCCCTACAGGGCCTGACCAATCACCTGGGAGTCCAGGCTGCAAGCCACTGTCACTCCTGGTGCCTGCAGGTGCCCTGGGAGTGGTAGGCAAGGAAAGGAACCACAGCAGGGAAGAAAGACGAGAAAAGGCAGGATAATAGCTCCCATCTAATACACACCAGTACTAGGTGCCTATGTTCACGTAATCGGCCCCCCTCCGAAACTACATGGTGAGTTTTATTATTACGTCCATTTCTCAGGTGAGGTGAATAATGTTCAAGAGGTAAAGCCAATTGCCAAAAACTTCACCACTGGTAGGTGGCATGACGTGAAACCTGGTCTGTCTGGGGTGCTAGAGCTGACTTCCTTAACCACCTGGCACACTGCTTCCTGGAGAAGCAAGGAGAAGAGGAAGAAGGAGGAGAGGAGAGAAAAGGAGAGGGCCCCAGCAGAGGGAGGAGGTGGGGCCTGCATGGAGAGGGGACGGTGTGCCCTCATTGCCCACCCAGGTGGCTGAGCCAGCCTGGCTGCTCAGGGCGGAGAGTGCCTGCCTGTCCCAGTGCCCTGTGGTTGCCATGCCGACCCCCAGGCTGTGTTTGTGGATGTTGTATTTGATTTCACACGTTTGGAACTCCGATTACGTCATTTCGCAACACTGGGTTGCCATGACAGCCGGCCCCATGTTCCCTGGGTAGCTCACACCTTGGGGCAAAGGGAGGGGCCCCGGCTTCTCCCCCAACCAAACCTCAACCCTGAGCCCCCTCGGGGAGAGAGGCCAGGAATGTGGGGTTGGGAAGCACCTTGGGATCAATCAACGTCTACATTTGGGGAAACCAAGGTCTGGGTGGTGAGCCAGCTCCCCAGGCAATGCACCGC
Organism: Symphalangus syndactylus; assembly: GCF_028878055.3. Taxonomy (NCBI): domain Eukaryota; kingdom Metazoa; phylum Chordata; class Mammalia; order Primates; family Hylobatidae; genus Symphalangus; species Symphalangus syndactylus. The sequence goes on from NC_072444.2 coordinate 15,382,220, forward strand.
CTGTTGATGGAGTCTTTGCACACCTGGCTGCACACGGCTGAGGGCCTGACAACTGGCACCCAGCGACCAGCCTGGCCATCTGCCCTGACTGGCTCTCTGGGGCCTCAAAGTAGCTGCTGCCCTGGTCCATATGCGACTTTCCACAAACTCACAGTGTATGTGCCAGTGTGGGGGCGGGCTGGTTGGCTGAGAACACCAGCTTTGGCATCAGACTTAGGTGCAAATGGTGGCCTCGCACTAACCAAGCATGCACCCTGGAACCTCGCTGAGCTTCCGCTTCCGCATCTGAAAATGATGATGAAGGTACTTATCCCTTCAGGTGGCTGGGAAGAGTCACCTTAGCACACAGCGACCCAGCGCAAAGTAGATACAATCAATAGTGAGAGTTGGGGCTTCTTCTATTTCCTTTCTTTCTTCTTTTTTTTTTTTTAAAGCCAAGTTCTGGCTTTTGTTTTGCCACCAGCCTGCACTGTGTGACTGTGGGTCACTGACCTTCCCTCTCTGGTCCTCTCAACTAGTAATAATGTGATAATCTTTCTCCACTTCTCACTTCCCTACCATTAAACTCTCCACGCCTTGTCCCTAAATTACAATTATTTAGCATCTTATATCCTGGCTTCCATCTATTGGGTAATGTCAAACAGAAGGGCTTCTGGACTTAGTCTGGAAACCTCAGTCTAATGTCACTAAGTCCCAGCTTCTTCTCTACAAGCTGCTAAAGAGACATATACATAGACATGCTTCTATATCTATTCTGACACCTGTCCATCTGTGTGTTTATATGTACATGTATATATAGATAAATCACAGATTCATACAGACAGGTATTTGTGATTTCAGTTCAACATCAGAAGTTCCCTTTATTTTCGAGATGGTGTCTCGCTCTGTAGCCCAGGCTGGAATGCAGTGACACAATCTCAGCTCACTGCAACCTGTGCCTCCCAGGTTCAAGCAATTCTCCTGCCTCAGCCTCCTAAGTAGTTGAGATTACAGGTATACGCCACCACACCCAGCTAATTTTTGTATTTTTAGTAGAGATGAGGTTTCACTATGTTGGCCAGGCTGGTCTTGAACTCCTGACTTCAGGTGATCCGCCAGCCTTGGCCTCCCAAAGTGTTGGTATTACAGGTGTGAGCCACCGAGCCCAACCACAGAAGGTCCCTTCTTATTATACCTCTCCACTTTCCTTTTTCATTGCATTCTTTTTAATTAATACTATTTTTAATTGGCATCTCATAATTGTATACATTTATGGTCAGGGGTCCCATCTATCTGTAAATTGGGCCTGGCCATTCTTCTCCACCTCTGTGTTATGAAGCTCCCAGGGTAGATGACCAAGCCTCTCAAAAGGACACAGGACTTTCCATCAGCAAGACCCTGTCACAGCTATCCTTGCAAAGGGTCTGCTCACGGAAATCTAGGAGACAGCAAACTAGTTAAATGCCCATTTGGGGCCGGGTCAGGTGGCTCATGCCTGTGATCCCAGCACTTTGGGAGGCCGAGGGAGGAGGACTGCTTGAGTCCAGGAGTTCAAGACCAGCCTGGGCAACAAAGTGAGCCCTCATCTCCACAAAAAAAAAATCAAAAAATTAGCCAGCAGGGTGGCACGTGCCTGAGATCCCAGCTACATGGAAGGCTACACTGGAGGAGGATGGCTTGAGCCCCCCAGAGCCTCAGGGAGGAGGACCCTTGAAGAGATCACAGGGCTCCTCCCAGGCAGCCCCCCAGGTAGAAAGGGCAACGCCGCAGTGAGCTATGGTAGTGCCACTGCAATCCAGCCTGGGTGACAGAGCAAGACTCTGTCTCTGTTTTTAACAAAATAAATAAATAAATAAATAAATGCCCATTCTGTAGATGTCGAAAATAAAATGAGAACCAGAGAGGGTACGGGAGTTGCCCACGATCTTAGCAACTGGTGAACGGTAACTCTAATCCTTTCCGCCAAACGCACACCCTCAAACACCGTCCCGGAAAATGTGAGGAGTTATTCCCGATGAGGAGGGCCGTACCCCTGGGCAGCCGTCACAGGTCACAGCTGAGGGCTTCCTGGGATGACCACGGAGATCTGCCCACTGCCCCTGCTGCCACCCAGCGCCCTGCCCCGCCCCCACTGCCCTGGATGCTTCCCCAGACCTGGAGCCAGGACCAACATGAGCTGTTTTCCCTTGATGCCGCCTCCAACTTGCATGTGCTCGAGTTTGCTGGAAAAATCAAACACTGCCACATGTGCACAGACATGCACTGGGCGGGGGCCATTCAGCCCAGTCCAACCCAGCATGTCTTTCTGGGGCTCAGCTTTGGCCCGGAGCAGAGCACAAGTTTGGGGGTCTGACTGGCCTGGGTTCGAGCCCTCACTCTTCCACTGCCATGCTTTGTGATCCCAGCCCCTTAACCCTCTTAGCTGCAGCTTCCTCAACCGTAACATGGACATGACAACGCTCGCTTCAGAGTTGTCAGATGAACGAAAGGACACAGCAGGCTTGAGAGTGCCTGGCACAAATTTGCCCACTGAGTGTCCGCTCCTGCCCTTCCTCCAGGGAACAGAACTGAGGCCACAGTCCTTACAACAAAGGAGCTTTTTTTTTTTAGACGGAGTTTCACTCTTGTCACCCAGGCTGGAGTGCCGTGGCATGATCTCAGTTCACCGCAACCTCCGCCTCCCGAGTTCAGGTGAATCTAACCAAGGAGCCTTTTTATGAGCTCGTCCAAGAGCCAAGACTAATCTTCATGAGAGAATTGAAGATAAGACAGGGGAACAATCAAGTGCTAACACGGTGCTTCTGATGGGTTGCAAGAGATTGTGAGCTCAGAGGAGGCGGATGTCATTGTAGGCTGGAAGGAGTCAGGAAGGACTTCCTGAAAGAAGAGGAGGGTAGTTGAAGGAGTTTCTGGAGACAGCCATGCAAGCAAATCATCGCAGAACAGCCAGATGTGTGCAGTAACAGATACAGCCGGAAAGAAACAGCATAAGAAGAGAAAAGACAGCTTTGTGAGAGCATCACAGAGAAGTCTTTGGACTTCTAGAGGCTCAGAGGATGAATGGGCTGGACACAGGAGAGGAGGCAGAGACGTCATGTAGAGGTGTCAGGAGAGAAGGCAGAGACGAGCATGTAGGTGGAGAGAAAGGCACAGGGGCGTGAAACGGCCCAGAGCACTCGAGGAATGACTGAGCCAAAAAGAGGGAGGTGGTGGCTGGAAAGACAGGCAGGGGGCGGATCAGGGAGGGTCTTGAATGCCAGGCTAAGAGGCTTAGAATTGATGTCATAGGCCATGGGGAACCATGGAGGGTTCTATGGAAAGAAATGACATGAACAGATTTGAGGTTTAGAAAAACACTCTGATGAAGAGGGCGTTGGGCTATGGATGGTGGGAGTGAAATTGGAGGCAGGAAACCCAGAAAGAAGGTTCTCCATTGGTCCCGCTGAGAGTCAACTACCATGAAGGAGAAAAGGAATGAATTTGAGATCATTTAGAAAGTAAAACTGCAGCCAGGCACAGTAGTTCATCCCTGTAATCCCAGCACTTTGGGAGGCCAAGGCAGGCAGATCACCTGAGTTCAGGAGTTGAGACCAGCTTGGCCAACATGATGAAACCCTGTCTCTACTAAAAAAAAAAAAAAAAAAAAAAAAATACAAAATTAGTTGGGCATGATGGTGGGCACCTGTAATCCCAGCTACTTGGGAGGTTGAGGCAGGAGAATTGCTTGAACCCAGGAGGCAGATGTTGCAGTGAGTCTGTTACAGTGAGTCGAGATCACACCACTGCACTCCAGCCTGGGCAACAGAGTGAGACTCCTTCTCAAAAAAAAAAAAAAAAAAAGGAGTTCTAGACCAGCCAGGCCAATATGACAAAACCCCGTCTCTACTAAAAATACAAAAATTAGCTGGGTGCGGTGGCGGGCACCTGTAGTCCCAGCTACTCGGAAGCTGAGGCATTAACAACCACCCAAACCCCGGAGGCGGAGGTTGTAGTGAGCTGAGATCGTGCCACTGCACTCCAGCCCGGGCAACAGAGTGAGTGAGACTCCATCTCAAGAAAAAAAAAAGTAAAATTGCTAGAGCTTGTTTTAATTGTTGTAAAATAAAATTTACCATTTTAACCTTTTTAAGTGTACAGTTCCTGCAGCAGCAAGTACATTCCCATTGTGCAACCATCATACCACTCACCTCCAGAACATTTTCACAGCTGAAACTCTATACCTATTAAATGTGAACTCCGCAACCCCTGGTAATCCATTCCGCTTCGTCTCTGTGAATTTGACTACTCTAGGTACCTTGTGTAACTGGAATCATACAGTATGTGTCTTTTTGCGTCTGGCTTATTTTACCCAGCACAGACAGTGTCTTCAGGGTTCATCCATGATGCAACATGTGTCAGAATTTTCTCCCTTCTTCTTTTTTTTTTTTTTTTCTGTGTGTGTGTGTGAAACAGAGTCACGCTCTGTCACCTAGGCTAGACTGCAGTGGCGTGATCTTGGCTCACTGCAACCTCCGCCTCCCAGGTTCAAGCAATTCTCCTGCCTCAGCCTCCCAAGTAGCTGGGACTACAGGCGCCCGCCACCACACCCAGCTAATTTTTTGTATTTTTAGTAGAGACAGGGTTTCACCATGTTAGCCAGGATGGTCTCGATCTCCTGACCTCGTGATCCACCCGCCTCAGCCTCCCAAAGTGCTGGGATTACAGGCAGAATTTCCTTCTTTCTTAAGGCTGAAGAGTATCTCATTGTATGTGGATACCATATTTTGTTTGTCTGTTCAGCCATTGATGGACATTTGGGTTACTTCCGCTTTTTGGCTATTGTGTGCTGCTGTGAACATGATTGTACAAATATTTTTCTGAGCCCTGATTTGACTTTTTTGGGGGTATATGCCCAGAAGTGGAATTGCTGGATCATATGGTAATTTATGTTTGATTTTCTAAGGAACCTCCACACTGTAGTCCACAGTGGCTGACCACCTCACATTCCCACCAGCAATGCACAAAATTCCAGTTCCTCCACATCCTCATCAACACTTGTTATTTTCTGTTGTTTTTTTTTTTTATAATAGCCAATCTAGTGGGTGTGACATGGTCAATTACTAGATCTTAACGAGTGATTGTATGTGAGGAGTTGAGGGGATAAAAGAGTAAGGAAACGAGAGAGAATGACTCCTGGGTTTGCAACAGGCCAACTGGGTGGCAGAAGATTCATCAGCTGAGTTGTGGTCTCTGCAAGGAGAAACAGGCACCAGGAAGAAATTGGGGTCAATTGAGCTTGAGGATGCTATAGGACATCCTGGCTGAATATTCTGGTCTGGAGGCCTGGGAGAGTCTGTGCTGAAGATTCAAAGTCACCTGCATCTGATATGAAACCACAAGAAAGAACAAGATTGCTTAGGAAGTAGGAGATGCAAAAAAAAGGGGGGCCCAGAACAGAAAACTGGGAGTCCCCATGTTTTAGTAGTGGGACAATGAAGGTACCCACAGACAGAAACAGGAAGGTCAGCCCAAGAGGTAAGAGGAAAGCCAGGAAACACAGTTCCAAAATTGCATAATAATCTAGGATTGGATTCTGCTATAAGCAGCAGAGAACACAAATCAGTGGCTTAATCAAGATACAGGTTCAGTTCTCTGCTTTGGGAAAGAAATGCAGAGGTAGGCAGCCCACTGTCATCAGAGCCTGGGGCCCTTTCTCTCTCGCTCAGCTATTCTTAGCTCTGATTTCCATCCTCAAGGTCACCTCATGGTCACAAGATTGCTGCTGCAGCTCTAGCCATCACAGTCATGTTCCAGCAGCAAAAAGGAGGAAGAAGCAAGAGCAGAAGACTTGCCTCCTAGTTGAGTGTTCCTGGAGGCCCTTTTCCACCCCCCTCCCCTGGTTTTCACTTCCACCTCATTGGCCACTCCCAGGTACAATGAAGGTTGATAAATGTGGTCCTTTAGCAGAGCACATTGTACTCCTGAATAAAATCTAGGCTCTGTTAGTAAAGAAGCAGAGGAGAATGGCTGTAGGTGAGGCTCTAATACAGACAGAGAAGAAGTTCCCAGAAGGAAAAAATGGTAGATGCATTGGCTAAGGCGTAAAGGGTTAAACATTGGACTTGGCAATGAGATCATGGGCAGCATCCCTCTGCTGGCTGATGGGGGAGGGGAGATGGAGTTGGCAGTGGCTTGAAGCATGCAAGGGAGAAATGAAGACGTGTTCACTGACCACGATTGGGAAGTCCCAGGCCAAGGGAAGATCTTGGTGCCCAGAGAGAAGATGCAGGATCAAGAGCGGTTTGGGGTCCTTTACCTTGAGATGTGAGGACTTAGCCATGATAAGAAGCTAAGAGGGCTGAGCCAGAGAAGGAAGGAGAAGGGATGGGGGAGGGTGGGGAGGACTGCAGGTGTGAGGCCCTGGAGGAGATGGCGGGGAACAGGATCCAGAAGACAGTGGCAGGGGCAGCTGGGCCCCAGGCAGGAGCCCTCAACTGGGGTTTCAGAGGACAGCAGGTGAAGAGGGAGTGGAGGGGCCACTGTTGGGTGGGTGGGTGGAGAAGGCAAGCCAAGTATGTGCTCACCAAGGGCCTGAGGACCTGCACGACATAGGGGTGGCAGCAGCAGAGAAGGGGAAGGCGGGGCCAGTCAGGACTAGGAGTGTCGGGGGACAGACGGAGCCAGGGAGGCCTGGGGGAGAGAAGAGAGTGCTCCAGCAGACCAGGCCTTTCAGGGGGCTGCACAGGAGGTCTCAGGGCAGGTGTAGTGTGGTGGAGGCCCAGGGGCTGGGAAGTGGTCACCATCAGAGAGTGGGGCTCAGCATCCAGTGTTTCAAGGGAGGGCGGTCCTGAGGGATGACAAGACCCAGGGTGGCAAGGTGGTGGGCCTTTGGAGGAGGGAGACCCTGGAGATGAGAAGGTCCAGGAAGTGGTAGCCAAGGGACTAGGCAGGTCATCCATGATGTCACTAACATCACCCAGGATGGTGATGGGATGGGTGGAAGGAAAGAGCATGAGCCAGGTCTTCAAGGAATGCAGAAGGTGTCAGGGAGGTCAGCAGGGGACGGCAACGAAGTAGACCCCAGCCTGGCAGAGTGTGACAGGGACAGACGAGTATCCCCAAGGAAAGCAGGGTCCTGGGTGGGCAGGGGGTGCGGGGGAGCCACGGGCAGGCTGAGGGGGTCACAGAGAGGTCTATGAGCTGTGAAGACATCCAAGACCTGTACCTGAAACCAAAGGCTGGGGTGAGGACAGACAGTGCTGTAAAGGAAGGCAAGGAAGTAAGAGGGTGAGAGAAGATCAAATTTTCAGAGCAGACTTGGTTATCCCATTTTAGAGATGAGAAAATGCAGGCCCAGAGAGGAGAAGAGATTCACCCAGGGTCACACAGAGAGTGACTGAAGTTGAGCAGGCCCCAGGCTTTTGCTCTGGCCAAACAAGCCTGCACGGGTCCCTTCCCCTCTCCAGGCCACAGTTTCCCCATCTGTAAAAGGAGATCAGTGGGCGTGGTGGCTGGACCTTAGCTGTGACCCATGAAGATTTGGTGATGACATAAAAGTTTTTGGAGTGAGAGATCCCCTTCCCTGGCCCTGCCCTTTTAACTGAGTCATCTCCAAAAAGGTAGACTTTCCAAATTCCCCCAATCGTGTGTTGGGTCCTCAGGGGGCTGAGTCACAGGGAAAGTCGAGACTGAGAGGCAGGCGGTGATTGATGCACATGAAGTTGGGCTGCCTCCAGGACGGGTACCTACGTGCCCTCTTTCCCAAGTGCCTGCCTCTCACCCACCTCGGTCACCCACCTGGGTTGATCTGATCACAGCAAACCCTCTGCAGTGAACGAACGGCAGATGCTTATTCTCTCCTTTTCCACCTTTGTCCCTATCCACTCCCGTCCATCTTCTGCACACTGCTGGAGCCATCTTCCCATGGCCACCTTGCTCTTGTCCCTCCCCTGCTCTGAAGTCTTCCAGGGCTCCCCATCATCTATAGAAAGTCAAATCCATCACCTAGCATGCCAGGCCCTTCATGCTGCAGCCCCACGGCCCTCTGAAGAAACACCATGTGGTGCTCCATGCCAACTTCATGCCAGGCCTTGGGTCATGCCATTCCCCCACCCACCCCCTTCCAATGAGGATGCCCTTTTGTCTCTGCCAATCCAAATTTCACAAATGTAAAACCATAACCCCAATGTCCCCATGTCCTCTGGGCTCACCGTGTTCTTAGTTTCAACCAATAATTATAATTAATAAAATAGTCCAAAACCCCACGCTCCGTACTGCAGGGTCTCCAATGCCCTTCTCAACACTGCTGAGGTCTTCCAAGCAGGACTTCTGTGTCCCTTCACCGCTAGCTCTACCATTGGTCTGAGCCACATCCTCCCTGCACCCTGCTGCCTCCCAGCCTCTCTCTGCTCCCTGACGCTTCATTCCCCAAGCCCCCTACCCCACCCACACACAAGGCTAGGTGTGCAACAGACTCTACTGAAGGTCTGGGGAAAGAGAGAGACTTTAGGACCTAACCAGCAGCAATACCAAACTGAACATTCCTAGACCCTCCCAGCCAGCCCGCTCTATGCCCCCTTGCCCCTGAGCACCCCCTCTGCTGAGGAACCCTGGCCCATCTCCACTCTGCTCCATGTCCCTAGGGCCTGCCAAAGTCCCACTCTCCAGCTGCCAGCGCCTGCCCCTTACCTCACAGGGCTGTGTCCTTCACTTTGCTCGGGAGGCGCAGGGGGAGACACCTGCCCTTTATTAAACAAAAAGGGCCTCTGAAGGGGATTTCCCAAAGCAAAAGTGCAGCCTCCTCCTGTTCCAGCCCCACCTCAAGCAGGGAGCAGCTGCCTTCAGTCCTTTATTTAAGTAACACTAGGTTTTTTTTAAGTGTTTTTTTCTCACAATGTGGAATGTTACAGACAGAGGTGGGACCATCAGTTCCAATGTCATCGCTTAACAGAGGCTGACTGAGACCCAGGGGTCAGGATCCCACCAAAAGAAAGCTCAGCAATTTCGTGCCCCGCCTGGGGCAGAACCTAGTTCTCTGACTCCAGATCTGGGGCATCTGTATTCACCACAATGCCTGCTCTTCCACATCCAGAACAAGGAGGGGAGGTGGTGAGGAGGAACTGATATTTACTGAGCACCTACTATGTGCCGGGCATGGTGCTAAGTACTTTATATGCATCTTGTCATTTAATCCTCATATCTACCCTTAACGTAGGAACTGCTATTATCCCCCTTTTACAATGAGCAAACTGACCTCCAAAGAGGAAGCCCCAGTCAGTTGCCCAGTGTCCCTCAGCTCAGAACTGGAATCACAAGCAAGGCCAACTCCTTAAGGAATTGACCCGGCTTGGTCCGAGGCAGGGTTATTATTCTTCATAACAGTAAAAGCAAACATTTGTGGACTCTTTGACAGGCAGCAGCCTCAAAATCTCACAGGATTTATAGTGTTTAATCTTCACAGTAATTCCAGAAAGCATGTACGATTATTCCCATTTTACAGATGAGGAAACCAAGGCTCAGAGAAGTAAGGTGATCTGCCCAAGCTCTCACAGGTGATGAGTGGCAAAGATATATTCAAGCCTAGATTCATCCAGTCCAAGCCGCTCTCCCCACTCCTCTCCCCAGGAACCCCCCTCATCCCTTCCTGCTGGGAAGGCCAGGCGTGGCCACAAAGGCCAGCCCCTATGCCTGCCTCTCCCTCTTGCTCCAGCCAGCTTTGGGGCCTCCTTTTCTCCCCACTTGGGAATTCACTTCTGGGCACCTGGGGACCTTTCAGTTTGGAAGGTGGTTCTGCTCATGGTGCCAGCATAGCAGATGTAGTCCCTCCGTCCCCGCTCCCAAGTCTCAACAGAAAGGATTAGATGTGGAGCTAGGAAGCTCCCCGAGGCAAAGTCCCAGCTGCTAGGCCCAGGCGACTCCTGGAGCTGGACAATGAGTGCCACTCAGGGACTGAATCAGCTGATCCAAAATAGGGCACTACTCTCCCTCCAGGCACTGTCACCACCACCCTGGTAATACCATTCTACCTCGTCTCTATGAATTCGACTACTCTAGGTACCTCGTGTAAGAGGAAATCATACAGTATTTGTCTTTTTGCATCTGGCTTATTTCACCCAGCATACTATCTTCTAGGTTCATCCATGATGCAGTGTGTATCAGAATTTCCTTCCTTCTCAAGGCTGAAGAGTATCTCATTGTATGTGGAAACCACATTTTGTTTATCTGTTTCCTCCCCGTTGGTGCTCTGGCTCTCAGTTCTGGGCGGCTACAGCTGGAAAGACATGGGCCCCTCTGTCTCAGGAGTTGGGAGTGGACATTTGTGATTTGAGGGATGTCTCCCTTAGAGCTCCTTGATTGCAAACAGAATCCGATTTGACTTCCTGGTGCTCAAGGGGCATTTACTGGGAGGCAGTGGAGAGCTCACAGGGTGGAGAGGAGGCTGGAAAACCAGGTTCAGACTCAAGTCCAGGACAAGGAGGGCTTGGGTCTGTCCTAGCAGCCCCAGTAGCATCTCATCACGTCCCATGGGCTCTGATGCAACCAAACAACGAGCAGGTTGGCTTAGACAGGTTACGTGATCCACCTCTAAGAGGGAGGAGCCTTGCCCATAACAGGTGGACTAAGAGTAGGCAGGAAAGGATCTCAGGGTTCCTGGATCCTGGATCCTGCATGGTCAAACCCAACCAACTACCTCAAAAGAGGGCCTCAGACGTTTCTGGCATCTGTCTAGACTTGAGGCTTCTCAGGCTTGGTTCTGTGCTTCTTCCATCATACTAAGAGTTCCCCCTAGACCAGGGAGGGCAATGCTTCCACACACGGAAGGAAGGAAGGAGAGAAGGATGGAAGAAGGGAGAGGGAGGGAGGAGGAAGGTGAGCATTTAAAGCACCAGTGATGAGTTTGACTTAGTGCTGAGCTCTTTCACATAAGTTTTCCCTGCAAGTAAGGAAAGGGAATCCTAGCAGAGCAAATAACCTGTGCTAAGGCATGGAGGTGTGAGACATCGGGATCACTGAGTGGCCCAGGGCTGGAGGGGGCAAGGAAGACAGGGCAGGGGAGGAAACTGGAGGTGGGGGCAAGGGCCTGACGAACAAGGCCAGCCTATCTGCAGAGGGGCAGGAAGGGGAGCCCTTAGCAGAAATAAAAACACAACAATGGTAATTTTTTTGTTGTTGACATAGAGTCTTTCTCTATCCCCCAGGCTGGAGTGCAATGGTGCGATCTTCACTCACTGCAACCTCCGCCTCCTGGGTTCAAGTGATTCTCCTGCCTCAGCCTCTGGAGTGGCTGGGACTACAGGCGTGCGCCACTGGACCTGGCTAATTTTTTTTGTATTTTCAGTTGAGACAGAGTTTCACCGTGTTGGCCAGGCTCGATCTCCTGACCTCATGATCTGCCCGCCTCAGCCTCCCAAAGTGCTGGGATTACAGGCATGAGCCACCGCACCTGGCACAACAATGGTAATTTTTAAACTACTTTTATGAGGCTAAAAATGACCTGGAAAACAAAATAATCATTACTTTCAAGCTAGATAAAAACACATAATTTTGTTCTTATTTAGTTATCGCAACTAAAATGATTCTTGGCCTGGTGGCCAGAGATTCATTATATGATTGGATCAGCATGTTAACGATTGCCAGCTGCAGCTCTCTCTACAACTGAGCTGCTCAAATGCCACTGTCCCTGTAGATCATCCTCCCTTGGGCAGGTCTGTCCAAGGTGGCTGCTGACCTATGCCACCAAGGTATACACAGCCCTGACCCATGAGGGTAGGGCAGTAAAGCCTTGGGGTGTGAAGTCAGTAGGATCTGAGTGGGGTTTGAGAGAGCAGCCTTACATATCTAGAGAAGGTCGGTCAATGGCCAAGGAACAACCTGGACTTAAACCCCAGCTCCATTTCAAAGCCATGAAACCTTGGCCAAGTCACTTCACCTCTCAGAGCCTCAACTTCCTCGTCTGTGAAATGGAGATAATACCAACGACCCCTCAGAACTGTGAAATTAAGAAATCAGATGCAAAGGTGCTTAGCCCAGTGAGATCCACATAGTAAGCCCACAGAAAATGGCCACTTTCCTCAGTCTACCCACTGGGCTGGTTGAACGCTTTCTCTTGCCCATTGCCCAAATCTCTATCCCAGCCCTATCTCTGAACCAGCCCTATCTCCGAAGTGTCCCCCAGCCCTATCTCCGAAGTGTCCCCCAGCCGTATCTCCAAAGCATGCAGGAAGATAGCACTCCCTCATAAGGCATCTGCAGGAAGCCGGGCTCACTGGGTGGGTCTGGGCCAACCTCAGATGCAGGTGCTTCCTGGGACTATCCTGGAGCCCACGGGCATGAGGTGTGAAGGCTGCCGCCGGGTGATGACCTGCCCTGAGTCACCGCAACAGACAAAGCCTGACGCCTCCTCATGCAACAGCCCCACCACCAGGTGAGGCCCATTTATCTGCAATATCTTGGTCGGCCAAGCCAGCGCCCCAGGGCCGGCAGGGCATTTGGTGAAAACCCAAGTCTGAACCTGCCAGGGCTTGTGCATTGGGCTCCACTCCCTGGGCAGGGCCACATGGGACGGTTCATCAACCGGTGTCTGAAGGCAGCAGCGCCGCTGGCCCCCACTCTCTCCGTTCTGTCCATAGCTCCAGGCTGCTTCCTGTAATGGCCAGGTCTCTGCTCCAAGCCCTCACCTGCCAGAGGGTGCACACTCCTGGGCCACAGGTCAGATGCTGGCTGGAGAGGGGTTCTGCGGGTAAATGCACGGACTCTAGAGCCAGACTGCCTGGGGATGCATCTTGATCTGGAACTTGCTAGCGATGTGACCTTGAGCAAGTTACACAGCCTCTCCCAGCCCCAGTTTCCTCACCTGCAGAGTAGAGAGAATAGTCACCTACCTTGTAGATTCATGGTGTGGATAAGGAGCTGAGAAACAGCTCATCATAAACACTCCCCAGTTTTGCCTTTTTTAAAAGTTGAGGCAACATTTAAAAATAAGATTCCCACTTTGGGAGGCCGAGGCAGGCGGATCACGAGATCAGGAGACTGAGACCACCCTGGCTAACACGGTGAAACCCCATCTCTACTAAAAAAAAAAAAATACAAAAAAATTAGCCGGGCGTGGTGGCGGGCACCTGTAGTCCCAGCTACTCGGGAGGCTGAGGCAAGAGAATGGCGTGAACCCGGGAGGCGGAGCTTGCAGTGAGCCGAGATCCTGCCACTGCACTCCAGCCTGGGTGACAGAGCGAGACTCCGTCTCAAAAAAATAAAAATAAAAATAAAAAATAAAAGATTCCACAGAGAAATTTCAATTTCTGGCTTTTCTTGAAAAAAATCAAAAAATTTGGAAAGACAGGTCCCTGCAAGGCACCAACTGGCATTCCTTTTGGATCAGTCGTTCTCAGTCCCAGCTATACCTTAGAATCCAATTAGAATCACTGGGCAAGCCGGGGACAGTGCCTCACACCTGTAATCCCAGCACTTTGGGAGGCTGAGGCAGGAGGATCGTTTGAGTCCAGGAAGTTGAGGCTGCAGTGTGCTCTGATCACAGCACAGCACTCCAGCCTGGGCAACGGAGCGAGACCCTGTCTAAAAAAGAAAGAAAAGGAAAAGAATCACCTGAGCAGATATTAGAATATTTTGCTGAGCCCCACTCTGGACCTACGAAGTCAGAAACTCTGGGCTTGGGGTCCAGGCAGCCTACATTGTCAAAGCATCCCTGATGATTCCGGTGGGTAGCCAGGGTTTAGGGCCACTGCTTTAGGTAGACTTTTCAGCTGTCCACAGTGACATTTGCCCTTTATCATTACACTGTGGCTTCTTTTAATTAGAGAGCACTTATTGGATCCCTACTCTTGTAAAAATGGGAAATAGAAGTCAGGCCTAGAAGGTCATGGGGTCTTCCTTATACTTGAAAGACTCAGCTCATTCCAGTGCCTGCCTGGTCGCCAAAAGCAGCAGCCTGTGACCGTGGTCTCCGCCTCCTCTTTGGCCAAGCCCCATCCATATGTTGCTTCAAGACAGACAACCCCCAAGTCCTCATCTCTAATCTAACCTCCTCTTTCTGAACACATCAGAAACTCTTGCTTCTCAGTGCCTTCATCTCCAATGCCTCTCCTGACTTCTTCCCTAACAAACTTCTTTTTTTTTTTTTTTTTTTTTAAGAGATGGAGTTTGCTCTGTCGCCCAGGTTGGAGTGCAGTGGCTCAATCTTGGCTCACTGCAACTTCCATCTCCCGGGTTCAAGCAATTCTCCTGCCTCAGCCTCCTGAGTAGCTGGGACTACAGGCACAGGCCATCAGTCCCCAGTAATTTTTGTATTTTTTTAAATAGAGATGGAGTTTCACCACGTTGGCTAGGCTGGTCTGGAACCCCTGACCTCAAGTGATCGGCCCACCTCGGCCTCCCAAAGTGCTGGGATTGCAGGTGTGAGCCACCGTGCCTGGCCCTAGCAAACTTCTATTTATCTATCATGGCTCTAGTTGAGGACCATCCCCTCCAGGAAGCCCTTCTCAACCTGCCAGGCAGAGTTGGAGTCTTTCTCCTTGTCCCAGGAGCATCTCGTGACGCTTCACGCTGAGACATAGGATTCATTCCTTAGGGGTCTGCTCCCCACAAGATTGGGAGCTTTGCAAGAATGGGGCCACCTGTGGAGACCCAAGGCCTAGTTTAGGACCCAGACATAATCAGGAGTTCAGTGAGCATCACCTGAATTTCCACATGGCCCCAGTCCTCCACGGGCCCTTTCAGGCAGAATCTAAAAGAAACCACAGAAGAAACTTCCCTCTCATTCAAATCTTCAGTCCCTACAAAAGGTAGCCCCCAAGGCTTTGCAAAGTGAAGTCAAGGTCAGGCCACCCAGTCATTCCCATGGCTTCTCATTGGCTCTGATTTTGTCATTCCCTCATCCCGGAGCCAATCACCGTGGCCAGGGAAATCCAGTGCTCAGATTGGCCAGATCTGAGTCAAATGCCACCTCTGGAGTCAGGGAAAGGAGCTAATCCCCCAGAACTCTCTTTGAGTGTTGTCTTGGAAGGAGGGAAAGTGGGTCTTGACAGGCATGAAGGATGGAGTGTCACTATGGTCCTGAAAGACACACTCTCTGCTCATCACACCCCCACAGCTGTGGTTCTAACATTTTCAAGAGAAGCACGCCTTCTCACTGTGGACATTTTCCCAGGTTGTACATTTTGTATTGCTTGTATGAGAAATTACCTAATGATAATTTTTTAATGTGAATTCAGGAATTCTTCGGAACTGATTGGTATTTTAGTCATCACTTCAGCATCAATACCTACATGTGTGTTATGTATTCAGCCTGCAGACAATGCCAGAAGCACTATGAATATGAACGGGAGGACCATTTCCACTCCTCTTGGCCTTCCCAAGAAAGCTCGTGGGAAATTGACAAGGCTTCTCAATGAACAACAGACCCCTCTCCCACCACGTCACAGCCCCTCAGCAGGTGTATCACTGAGGACTTTTTGGTTGCAAGCAACAGAAATGACCTTTCCTGACTTCAGCTAAAGGAAATACGTTGGAAGGCTACTGGGAGCTCACGGGACCCACAGGGGTCTGGAGCACCAGGCTCGGGAACCAAGGATGCTCCAGAGGTGCAAGGACAGAAGGCACAGCATTGGGCTCGCGACCTGAATAGTATAGTGAGGGTCCTGCCTAGGAAGGGACGGATCAGTCCCTTCAGCTCAAGACAGAGTGCCAGTGAAAGAGCTTCTGTTTAGCCTGCCTTTGGCTCAGGGAAAGTGGGACCCCTGAGACAATTCCAGTAAAGAAAAGCAGAATGGTGGCCTGCAGGAGAGTGGGTGTGGGAGCCAGGAGCAAGGAATACTCCCTACAGTGGTGACACACCCTTCAGGTGGCTCTGATTGGGATCCACCCTCCTCAATCAGGAGACTACCCACTTTGAGTATGACGGTCAATTATTTCACTATTAGAGTTGCCACCACCTTTTTTTTTTTTTTTCCTTTTTGGTTATTCTGGAAGCATTCACTTGGATTTTTCCCTGCTCTGGTTTTCTGTATGTTTCTATAATCTTTCGGCTCCTGGGTGGTCTGGTTTCCTACAGGCAGCAGAGTCAGCTGGTTCTCACAGAGTCCATGCGCTCATGGAGGAAATGTGGCCTGAGCCGATGTCGCCCCACCCACGGAAAGGAAGTGACAGCCACACAAGGTGGAGGGATGTATGGGCTGTATCCACAAGGGTGATTTTGGTTACAAGGAACAGAAAACCCAATTCAAACAGCCCTAAACAATAAAGGTGATTTATGGGCCCACATTATTGAAAGATCCTTCAGGAAAGGCTTGATCCAGCAGCTAACCAGTGCCAGCAAGAGCCCAGTTATTTTTCTCTCACTTGGTCTGCCATTTTTAAGACTGGCTTCTTTTATAGGCACAAGACACTTGCCAGAAGTTCCCAAGACAAATGTGTGACAGGTCTGGGTCATATGCCCAACCTTAAACCAATCACTGAAATGCATTTAATGACTTAGTCTTGCCCCTCCCTGGCATCAGAAGTGGAGACAGTCCCTGGAACTACATGGATCTCCAAATCAAGATCAAGGTTATCTGGGAAGGGGTAGATACTGGGCAACAACCCGCCCACACAGGCTCGCTGCCCTGGGCAGCAAGGAACATGGGAATTGGTGGATTAACCATCGTCATTGCAGCTGCCTTCATGTACTGTATTAAGCATTTCACATGCATGAGTTATATGATTTAATGAACTGTCATAGAACCCTGGGATGTGGCCTGCTAATCCTATTTTGCAGATAAAGAAGCAGGTTAAATGAAGTGACTTGAAGCATCATAGCTGGGGTGAGTCAGAGGCAGGACTTGAAGCCAGAGCTATCAGACCCCAAAATCCATTTCGTAACCTCTACCTGCACCTTGCCTCTCAATTATGTGCAAGGCTCTGCTGGGGACACCAGGAAAAGGAGCACGTTTCCTCAACAGGCCTTAACTGAGCACCTACTATGTACGTGTCAGGCATCCTGCCAGACTCATTGGGGTGTAATTCCTACCTTTGGTGAGGTTCTTTTTTTTAGAGACAGGGTCTTGCTCTGTCACCCAGGCTAGAGTGCAGTGGTGCAATCATGGCTCACTGCAGCCTCCAACTCCTGGGCTCAAGGGATCCTCCTGATCCTTCTGCCTCAGCCTTCCAAGTAGCTGGGAATACAACAGGCACGCACCACCATGCCTGGCTAATTTTTTGTAAAGAAGGAGTCTTGCTCTGTTGCCTGGGGTGGTCTTGAACTCCTGGCCTCAAGTGATCCTCCTGCTTCAGCCTCCCAAAGTACCGGGATTACAGACATGAGCCCCCACGCCCAGCCTCTGTGAGGTTCTTGATCTGGAAAGGAAACAGTCCCAAATCCACAATGACAACCCCATGGGAAGTACTATTTATTGCTGTGTTGTACAGCGATGTCTTTAGGCACTTCCCAAGCATTATCTCATTGAATCCTTACAACAAGCTCTGGGAAATTGATTCCTGAGTTAACAGACAGACAATGAGATTAAGTGAGTCCAGGTGATTCAGCTGGTCGGGTAACCCAGTCTCGCTTTCCAGGAGTCGAGGGGTCATTCAGGAAGGCTGGATCAGTGGGAAGACAGACATGGCAGGTACAGGTCCACTGGGGATTGAAGGCCTGGAGGAAGGGAGGGGCACTGTAGACTGTGGTGGGAAGGGAAGGCTTCCTGGAGAACAAGTTTTGCTGAGCCATGAAGAACAAGAGTAGAGATTGAAGGTGCCCGGGCTGGCGCTGGTGCCAACTGCCTCCTGCAGGTGCTCTGAGGAGCTGCCTTAGCAATATTCCCACCTCTGAAAATTCCCATCTCAGAATCTCTGGCAGGGAAACCTGCTTGACTGTCTCGGTAGTGCTCAAACCCCAAGGCCAGCATGAGAAAATTCTAATCCTGGACTGAAGCTTGCAGGCCCCTACTCAGTACCAAGGCTTCATCTCAGCCTTGCAATCAACCTGCAAGGTAGGAATTGCAAACATCACTTTACAAGCAAGGACACTGAATCATGGAGAGAGCCAGAGCTCAGAAGTCACCAGGCTCAGGGCACCAGGCTTAGGAACCAAGGATGCCATGGAGGTACAAAAACAGAAGGTGCACCACTGGGTTCGGGACCCAAATAATATAGTGAAGATCCTGCCTAGGATTCTACCTCCAGGCCTGACCACAGTCCCTGCTTGTCCTGAGACACTAAAATTCCCCAGGTGGGTATACTGGGGATATACCCAGCTTTGCATATCCTGGCTGTCAGAGGTAGAGGAGGCTGGTGTCCCTCCTGAGTCATCCTCCCCCTCGGCTTTCCTCTGACCTGGGCTCCTGGCTGTGGACTTTCTAGAACCCTCAGGAAAACTCATTTGCCTTGGGAGTACCCTCAGCAGGGAGCTGGGTTCCCCAAGCCTCTCTAAACCCGCCACTCATTTCTTAGAGCCTTAATGGAGAAGATAAAGGCAGGGAAAGAGAACCATGGAGAAGAAGAATGTGTGTTTTAAAGACAGACAGGCCTGGGTTTGTATTGTATTAAGCATTTCACATGCATGAGTTACAGACTCAACCACTCACCTGCTGTGTGACCTTGGAAAGCCATCCCCTGTCTCTGAGCCTCAGCTTCCAGTGTTGTTAAATGAGGGGCAACAGACCGGGCGCGGTGGCTCATGCCTGTAATCCCAACACTTTGGGAGGCTGAGGCAGGTGGATCATCTAAGGTCAGGAGTTCAAGACCAGCCTGACCAACATGGTGAAGCCCCGTCTCTACTAAAACTACAAAAATTAGCTGGATGAGGTGGCAGGTACCTGTAATCCCAGCTACTCAGAAGGCTGAGGCAGGAGAATTGCTTGAACCTGGGAGGCGGAGGTTGCAGTGAGCCAAGATTGTGCCATTGCATTCCAGCCTGGGTGACAGAGCAAAACTCCATCTCAAAAAAAAAAAAAAAATGCAGGGCAACAATCCCCACTCCAGAGCAAGCCAGGAATCTAGAAGCTGTCCTTTAAGTGTTTTTCTCTCCCTACCCCTTCCCCCATCCAATCAAGCACCAAGTCCTATTAATTTTACCTCCAAAATGTATCTCAGATTCATCCACCTCTCTCTGTCTCTGTGCCATTTCCCTGCTTCATGCCCTCTCCTGCCTGGGCTAGTACCATGGCCAACCAACTGTCTCTCAGCACCTGCTCATCCCCTCCATCCATTCTTCATAATATAGCCAGGGAGATCTCCATAGAACTTACAATCCATGACGCCACCCCCAGTTAAAACTCTCCTGTGGCTTCCTATTGCTCTCGAGGAAACTCCAAAATTGTTACTGTCACCTCCCCGGAGAAGCCCAAATGGTCTCACCCTAGTTGTTCCTCTCTTGTGCCCAACTTCATGGTAGTGCTGTTCCCTCTGCTTAGAACAATCTTCCCCATCCTAGGCCAGTTAACTCACTGGTATGGTTCGGCTGTGTCCCCACCCAAATCTCATCTCGAATGGTAGCTCCCACAATTCCCATGTGTTGTGGGAGGCACCCGGTGGGAGACAATTGAATCATGGGGGCGGTTCCCCCATACCGCTCTCATGCTAGTGAATAAGTCTCACGAGATCTGAAGGTTTTATAAGGGGTTTCCCCTTTCACTTGGCTCTCTCTCTCGTCTGCCACCACCCAAGACATGCCTTTTGCTTTCCACCATGATTGTGAGGCCTCCTCAGCCTCACTCCCCTCCACTCACGTGGAACTGTGAATACATTAAACCTCTTTTTCTTTATAAATAACCCAGTCTCAGGTATGTCTTTATCAGCAGCATGAAACAGACTGCTTATGATTCAAATCTCCATTCAAAGGCCACTTCCTCCACGAAGCCTTTCTTGATTTCTCAGACCCATATTTATTTTTTTTATGTATTTTGTTTGTTTGTTTTTGTTTTTGAGACAGAGTCTCACTGGTTAGCCCAGGCGGGAGTGCAGTGGTGCAATCTCAGCTCACTGCAACCTCTGCCTCCCAAGTTCAAGCGATTCTCCTGTGTCAGCCTCCCAAATAGCTGGGATTACAGAAGCCCGCCACCGTGCCTGGCTAATTTTTTTTTTTTTTTTTTTTTTTTTTTTTTTTTGTATTTTTAGTAGAGATGGGGTTTCACCATGGTGGCCAGGCTGGTTTTGAACTCCTGACCTCAAGTGATCTGCCTACCTCAGCCTTCCAAAGTGCTGGGATTACAGGCATGAGCCACCACGCCCGGACTGACCCACATTTATTGATTTCACCTCATACTTCTTTGTAGCACCAGTCACAATGATAATTACATTAAGTATTGGTTAAATTGGTCCCTGAATGTCCATCTTCCCACTCATGGACACATTGCCTTTTGCCTCTTTCTCAGGATAACGATTTCACTCACATCCAATGGTGTCAAAAGTGGGTCTGGATTAAGCCCGGACATACGGATGTTGATAGAGGGCAGAGGCGCTGCAGGGAGACTGGTGAGGGCAGCCACCTTCCCTGCACCATGGAGAATACCCAGATGAGAATGAAGCCCCAGATAGAGAAAGTAGAAGCAGGAGGCAGAGAGAGCAGCTAAGGCCAAAAATGTTGTTTTGCCCTGAAGCCAGCACACCTGAAAGTTTCCCAATTACATGATCCTCTCCCCGCTGCACTGTGTTTTGCTTTGCTTTGCTGAAGGTGGTTTCACCTAGCAATTCCAGACTGCAAGTGCCTCGAAGACAGAGCCCGTGTTTGTCTTCACTGCTGTAGCCCAGGCCTAGCTCAGAGCCTGGATTGATCACTATTTGTGGGCTGAATAAATGAAATGGAAAGTAGACAGCCTGTGGTATGGGATCAGAAAGGAATCATGATTAATAAGAAACCAGACGCTGTCTTTCTCTCCCATCACACAGGATGCAGCGGGCTCAACCAGAGCAGAAGCCTCCCTGGGGTCCTGTTGCCAGGACCCTGCTCCCTGGGGAGGAGAGAATCCCAGCCCTCCCACATGGCCTGGCTTCTGTGTAGCCAGCCTTCTAAGACAGAAGACGCCCTCTTGGGCCCTCCAGCTCATGGCCTCCACCTTGCTCTCACAACCCGAGGCCTCCCATTTCCTTCCTTCACTTCCCGGAATATTCCAGAGCTGACCTACCACCACCCATGGCACGCCCAAGTAGCCAAGGTGACTGTTTACCCTCTGCCCTTAGAAACCATCTCTGGCTGGTGGCAGTGGCCATCCCACACAGCTGCCCTCTGCCCACAGGCTGACTGAACAAGCAAAGGTGCTTCCTGCTAGGATTGGCACTGCCAGGCTGGGTTTCCCACCTCTCCCCAGCCCCTGCCCCCACTGCTCCTGGCCCACCCCAGCTCCCCACAGCCCCAGATGCCACACACCTCTGGTCAGTCTGGGAGCAAGGGGAGCCAGGAACAGAACTCGCCCCTTCCGGATCCTCTGGCCACACTGTCCAAGGTCCAGCAACACCCAGGTGGCACATGGGGACCGCTCCTGTCTTGGCAGCCAGAGAGGCCTGGACCAACCCGCTCCCCTGCTACCTGCAGCTTCCTGACCTCAGGCAGTGGCTCCACCTCTCTGAACCACAGTTGCTGGACGTTACTCATGAGGGAGTGCTGCAGCAGCGTGAGGATGACAGCTGTAGCCACCCCGGGGGCTGCTCTGACAGTGAAATTAGCACAGTGCCGGCCTGGGACTCAACAGTGACTGACCGAGGGTGCTGTCAGGAGGGCCACCATGCCCTGAGGGGACACAGAGATTCACTTTTGTTCTGAGGGGATACTGAGAGCTTCATCCCCTTCCTGAGGGGACACTGATGGCTCCATCCCCTTCCTGAGAAGACACTGAAGGCTCCATCCCCTTCCTGGGGACACTGAGAGCTTCATCCCCTTCCTGAGGGGACGCTGAGGGCTTCATCCCATTCCTGAGGGGATACCGAGGGCTTCATCCCCTACCTGGGGACACCGAGGGCTCCATCCTCTTCTTGAGGGGACACCGAGAGCTTCATCCCCTACCTGG
This sequence comes from Symphalangus syndactylus, assembly GCF_028878055.3. Taxonomy (NCBI): domain Eukaryota; kingdom Metazoa; phylum Chordata; class Mammalia; order Primates; family Hylobatidae; genus Symphalangus; species Symphalangus syndactylus. Next base: position 15,404,170 of record NC_072444.2, read on the forward strand.
GGACACTGAGGGCTCCATCCTCTTCTTGAGGGGACACCGAGAGCTTCATCCCCTTCCTGAAGGGACACTGAGGGCTTCATTCCCTTCCTGAGGGGACACTAAGGGCTTCATCCCATTCCTGAGGGGATACTGAGAGCTTCATCCCATTCCTGAGGGGATACTGAGAGCTTCATCCCATTCCTGAGGGGACACTAAGGGCTTCATCCCATTCCTGAGGGGATACCGAGGGCTTCATCCCATTCCTGAGGGGATACCGACGGCTTCATCCCGTTCCTGAGGGGATACCGAGGGCTTCATCCCGTTCCTGAGGGGATACTGAGGGCTTCATCCGATTCCTGAGGGGATACTGAGGGCTTCATCCCATTCCTGAGGGGATACTGAGGGCTTCATCCCATTCCTGAGGGGATACTGAGAGCTTCATCCCATTCCTGAGGGGATACTGAGAGCTTCATCCCATTCCTGAGGGGATACCGAGGGCTTCATCCCGTTCCTGAGGGGATACCGAGGGCTTCATCCCATTCCTGAGGGGATACTGAGGGCTTCATCCCATTCCTGTGGGGACACTGAGGGCTTCATCCCGTTCCTGAGGGGATACTGAGGGCTTCATCCCATTCCTGAGGGGATACTGAGGGCTTCATCCCATTCCTGAGGGGACATTGAGGGCTTCATCCCATTCCTGAGGGGATACTGAGGGCTTCATCCCATTCCTGAGGGGACATTGAGGGCTTCATCCCCTTCCCGAGGGACACTGAGGGCTCCATCCCCTTCCTGAGAAGACACTGAGGGCTCCATCCCCTTCCTGGGGACACTGAGAGCTTCATCCCCTTCCTGAGGGGACGCTGAGGGCTTCATCCTATTCCTGAGGGGACGCTGAGGGCTTCATCCCCTTCCCGAGGGACACTGAGGGCTCCATCCCCTTCCTGAGAAGACACTGAGGGACTCACCCCTCTCCTAATGGAACACTGAGGCCTCATCCCTTTCCCCAGGGCTGCTGGGCTGTGTGATCTCTGCCCCACCCAGTGGTGAGTCCTGAGTTTGGGGGCAGCCACCTGGTTGGAAGGGAGCCAGAGTATTGAAACTGACACTGCATGGCATAGTCAGACCATTTTTTAACTTGACTAGTGTTTATCTGGGGAGGCTCTGAGAGGTCTGATGGTGCTTATGGGGGCCTGAAGGACTCCCAAGTTGTGCCTCAGCACTGCTGACCACCTGGTGGCCCTCATCCTCCTATCTGACCTGAGACCTGTCCTTGCTCTCTTCAGGACAAGCTTCACAGCCACACCCTCTTCTTGCATCACCCCTTCACCACTCCCATCAGCAGGTGCACCCATCCACATGATCTTTGCTAAGAAATGAGTTCCCCCAACCTGTGAGCACTGACTTTGGAGTCAAAAAAGCAAGTGGGTTCTTCTGGCTGTGTGGCCTTGCATGAGTCACCTGACCCCTCTGAGCATCACTGGGCAGGGAACACACTACCTACCACTGGATGCCATGAGGATTCAACGTGGAAACTTAAGAAAGGTCTGGATACAGCAGCAGGCCCTCAGTAAATGAGGAACATGCACAGGGGTATGGATTGAAGGTTTTCGTCCCCTCCCAAAATTCATGTGTTGAAAACTTATCCCCAGTGCAACAGCACTGGGAGACGGGGCCTTTTGGGAGCTGTTTAGGTCGTGAGGGCTCCGCCCTCATGAATAGAGTGATGCTGTTATAAGAGTTTGCAGGAGTGTGGGCTCCCTCTCTACCGCTCTTCTGCCACATGAGGACACAGCAGGAAGGCCCTCGCCAGATGCCAACACCATGATCCTGGACTTCCCAGCCTCCAGAACTGTGAGCAATACATTTCTGTTCTTTATAAATTACCTAGTCTCAGCTATTTTGTTAGAGCAGTTCAAATGGACTAAGACACAAGCCAGGAAATAACACGTTTGCATTCTTCCCAGCCCTTCTCTTGCTTGCTTTCTAAGGGGGGTGCAGGCTTGAAGCAGAGAAGGCTGGGGAGAACCCAGGAGCAGGTGAGCCAGGCACCAGGCATGAGGCCCCAAGTGAGGCACTAGGGATACAACTGGAAATGAGACTCAGTTTTGCATACCCACAGTAAGAGTACCAGGAAGGCCCCAGCTACACCCTGTCCTCTTTCTCTTCCCAACCGAGCCCAGTGTGTGGCCACTCCAGCCCGCACATCCAAGCTCTGTCCACGTCCCCCAAACACAGGCTCCATGGCCACCTCCAGGTCTAACAGCATAGTGGAGTCCACCCTCAGGAGAATGGGTCACGGGAAGGGAGCCACACAGGCCCTGGAGCAGGCTCAGGCGTTTGGAGCAGGCCATTCCAGCATCCAGAGTGTGCTCTACAAGCAGGGGTGGTCTGGGCTCTGGGTGGCAACTACTCTTGGCCCCTTAGCCTGTGGGATGGGGTGTGGGCCAGAAGTAACCATAGCCAGATCCAGGGTCAAAGCCTGGGCCCTGCTTGCCTCGATCTAGGGCAATTAGACACTGACTGGGTCCTTGCGCACTTAGAGTCGAACAGCAAGAACAGGCATTAAACAAAGAACTTGAAGAAGGTGAGATCCGTGACACAAACACCAGTGGAGGGAGAGCCTGGCTTCCCCTGGGAGTGGAAACGAATCCTCCAATGCCCCCAGCTGAGGCCCCTTCGAGTCCTGCTGCCAGAGCTCCCTCCCAGACCCCCAGACAGAGAGTTTAGGGAGCTGAGCCCACAGCTTAGCACCAGTCCTGCCACGCTCTGGGCTCTGAGGCCCAGGGTCCCTGGGGCAGTGTCTCCCAGCAGATGGCTTCCTGCCCAGTTGCAGATGCCTGCCCACCCCAGCCCAGGGATCCAGATGCTTGGCACGCAGTTAACAAGTGCCCTAGCACATTCTCACGCACCTTGAAGTTGAAGAACCCCTGTTGGCGGGAGCGCACCCTGTTTTTGCATTTGTTCTGCATTCTTATATTGAGCACCTATAGTATGCCTGGCACCGATCCGGGTACTGAGGATACACCTGTGCACAGACATGGCCCCTGCGTCCATGGAGCTGGCCTCCTAGCCGGGGAGACAGACAGTAAGACAAATAAATGCATCACGAGATCATTCCCACAGTGGTAAGATCCGTGAGGACAATAAAAAGGGCAGGGAGGGCCTCGTGGAGGAGGTGCTGTTGGAGCTAAGACCTGAAGGACTTAGAGCCAGGTCTTTCTGCGCCACATCCTAACCATTGCGTGACCCTGCCTCCCTTTGTCCGATTGGGGCACCCTCAGCCCTGAGGGGCCAGGAAAAGTGAGGGTGATGGTGGAAAGAAGGTCATGCCTCCTCCCGCTGGAGAAAAACCTTCACAAACTGAGCGTGGAGGGAAGTGGTGATATAAAACCCACCACATATAAATAGGCCCGTCCGCTCCAGAGTCGCCCGGGAAAGCTGCGGTCAGTTTGGACTTTGCTTAAGGCTGAGCTCCCGGCCACCGGGAGCCCAAAACGGCTGAACAAACTTCGAGCTTCACATGGGGCCGGCCCTCGGTGAGTTCAAGGCTGGAGCATTTCTCCAGAGTCAAAACCGCAACAGGAAGACACAGAAACAGTCTTCCGAGGAGGGCCGCCCTGGCACAAGGGCCCCGGTCAGCCTTCCCAAAGGTCACCGTGGAGGGGGGCCAGGGAGAAGCCAGGAATATCGCCTAGCTCCAAAACCTCTCCCCCGCCCAGGTGCCACCATGCCTGAAATTTCGCCATGAGAATTGAGGAGCTGGATTAAACATTGCTGCCCCTTTACTCCTGCAAGAAAGAACACACTTCGTCCTGTATGCGGGGAGGGCAGGAAGAGGGGCTGTGCTAACGGTGTAGCCTGAAACCACCTTAACAGTTCTGATCTCAGATCATCTGTACCCATTTTCCATGGGAACCAACTCGTGTCTCCTAGGGACATAAGCCCATCCTCGTAGTTGTCTAGAGAAAGCAGTCCCAGGCAGGGAGTCCAGAGCTCTTGGTTCTGGCCCTGCCACTTGGCCAACTTTCCTTTCCTATCCCTGGGCCTTGATTCATTGATCTCTACAATGGGAACTGTGACCTCATTCAAGTCCAGGGACCCTCAGGCTGATTCCCTTCCCTAACAAGAAGTAGGGATGTGGGCTTCAGAAAGAAGGTGGCGGTGTCCCTGGTGAGGAGAGGAAAGAGGAGAAAAGGGCCCTGGGGAGGAAGGTGGAGATGCTGGGATGAAAGCTGCCAACTCTCCAGCTGCTGCCCACTAGCCAGATCCTGCCCCCTTCCTTGGACCCTTGGACCCCCAGGGAGCTCAACCAAGTCACCCCAGAGCAGATCTCAGCCTGCACTCTGGCCAGCGTAGCCGCCAAAGCCACGCCCCAGGGCTCCCCTACTATGGGAGCAAGGAGAGCCTTTGCCAAAGCTGCTCAGACTGTCACACTGGACCTCCGCTGGTGCTGGGGAAGTGACCAGCACAGACACCCGAGCACTGTCCGTGCAGGAAAGAGCATGGGAGTTGGGGCAGGCAAGGACCTGGGCCAGAATCTGCACTTCATCCTTAATTCACTCTGTGACCGTGACCAGTCAGTCCCTCAGCTTCTCTGAGCCTCAGTTGCACCATCTGTAGAATGGGGTTAATGATCCCTCTTAGAACCCATGGAGGTTCCCAGGACATTATGCACCCACTCTGCCTACCCCATGGCACACAGTAGTTTTATAGAAAAATAATTCTCTTCTTCTAAGAAATGTATGGGGGTTTTTTATTGTTTTGTTTGTTTGTTTGTTTGAGACGGAGTCTTGCTCTGTCGCCCAGGCTGGAGTGCAGTGGCGCGATCTCGGCTCACTGCAAGATCTGCCTCCCGGGTTCACGCCATTCTCCTGCCTCAGCCTCCCAAGTAGCTGGGACTACAGGCGCCTGCCACCATGCCCAGCTAATTTTTTTGTATTTTTTAGTAGAGACGGGGTTTCACTGTGTTAGCCAGCATGGTCTCTATCTCCTGACCTCGTGATCTGCCCGCCTCGGCCTTCCAAAGTGCTGGGATTACAGGTGTGAGCCACCGCGCCTGGCCTGTTTTTTGTTTTGTTTTGTTTTGTTTGAGACAGAGTCTCACTCTGTCACCCAGGCTGGAGTGCAGTGGCACAATCTCGCCTCACTGCAGCCTCCGCCTCCTAGGTTCAAGTGATTCTCCTGCCTCAGCCTCCCCAGTAGCTGCAACTACAGGCACAGGCCACCATGCCCAGCTAATTTTTGTATTTTTAGTAGAGATGGGGTTTCACCATATTGGCCAGGCTGGTCTCGAACTCCTGACCTTGGGATCCGCCCACTTCAGCCTCCCAAAGTGCTAGGATTACAGGCATGAGCCATCACGCCTGGCCAAGAAATGTATGTTTAACTGTGCACTTGATCCTGGTCCCAACATTTAACCCAGGGGTTAAGCTCCTCCCACAAGGGGAGCTGGATTTACACAGTTGAGAAATGTAATCGCCACCACCACCCAGACTCCTGCCACCAGATCTCTGTATGTCACTGCGTAAGGTCCTGCCAGTGCAGGGCTACAACCATTGATAGTAACTGCAACTGAGTGCACACCTACTATGTGCTGGCTGCTTCACACACTTTCACTGTCTCATCACATTCTCACCTCAAGCCTCCAACCTGAGGAAACTCCCCATTTTACAGATGTGAAAACTGAGGATCAGCTCAGGGATGTGAAGTTCCTGCTCAGGGACCACACAGAGGTGGAAGGGACTCAGTCTCACTGTCTGCCTGCAAAGCCCATGCATTTACCACTAGGCTACCCTGCCTCTGGAGGCTGAGCAAAGCCTCTGTTTCCCGGTACCCTAGTGAGGGCTGCTGGGGAGAGCCCAGAGGAAATAGCAGAGGCCTGAGTGTCCCTCCTCCCCAACCAGCAGATGACAATTTCACTTAAACCCAATTTCCCCACATTAAGAGCTTCTCCTCCTTCTTTTCAAAAGAATTGGGCTTCAGGGTGGACTCCCAAAGTTGCTCTGAATTCTGGAGGGGCCAAGAGTGCGGTTGTGATGCTGAGGGCACATTTCCAGGGTCATCACGTTTACCGACTTTAATATAGACACAGGAGTCTTGATGACAGTCCCTAGATATGTGAACTTGGAGCCATTCTGGGCAATCAGGGTCCTGGGGTCACTGCTGGGAAATTCCCACAATGCCTCACTTCTCTCTGGGAAAGTCCAGCTGTGCCTCCAGACTGGGACTCAGTTGCCACACTTTATGGGCCAGCCACAGTGATCAGGGCTCTGTGGGTCTCTCCAGCCCCCCAGACACCCTGGCTGGGCCTGAGGACAGTCAGGGAAAGCTTCCTGGAGGAGGGAGGATGGAGCAGGCCTTTGTGGACAGAGAAGATTCAGGCAGGCAGAGAGAGGGGCATCTTCCCCAAAGAGTTGTCCTGGCACCATGGAGAGGGCCGGCCTTCCTAGTCAAGCAGACCTGGGTTTGAATCCTTGGATGGACAAATAAATAGATGGATAAACATATTTTGAAAAAGAAGGAAGGAAAGGAGAAAGGGAGGGAGGGAGGAAGAGAGGGCTCATTAGTACTCATTTGTTAATTCCAGGGCTGCATGCCCTTGCTGCCCACATCTGCCCCTCCCGCAGAACCTATAACATCAGTCAGGAGACACTGGGTTACACACTGCAACCACAAACAACTCCAAAGCCGGTGGCTCCACACAGTGAAGGGTTTGCTGCTGTTCACACCGCATGCCTGTGGATGGGAGAGCAGTGGGAGAGGCCCCAAAGCCCCATCTGCTCTGTGTCATCCCCACCCGGGTCCCAAGTCACCCCCATCCTGCTAGTTGCTACTTGCTGTCACATTTTGCTGGCCAAAGCCAGTCACACAGCCACCTCTAACTTCAAGGGGGTGGGAAGTGCATTTCTACCTTAGATCTGGAAGGAGGAGAGCCTGGATATCTCGCTGCCACACAAACCGTGTCCCATTCCAGCTGCCTGGAGCACTGTCCCCCATTCAGCACGGTGGGGACTGGGCAGGGAGGGGAGACAGCAGAAAGACCCTGGCCCCATGGCCTCATTGCAGGGAACCCAGTGGCCTACAAAGATATCCTCCCTCCCTCCACCTCACTGGACCTCAATTTCCTGATCTGTAAAATAGGGACAATGATACCTGCCCTGCCTAATCCACCGGACTCGTGAGAAGATATGGGAAGAGTTCTCCCATTGCGACATATTCTACAAATGTGTATAAGGCAATGTTTTCATCCCCTTCTGCCCAGCCAGCCTGACCAGCCCTGGGTCCCCAGAGGCTCGCACAAGTTCTGCACAGAGGTGTATTCAGGGACTGTTTTGATGAACTGAATATATTAATATATGTTCTTTTTTTTTTTTTTTTTTTGAGACAGAGTCTCTCTCTGTCACCCAGGCTGGAGTGCAGTGGCATGATCTCGGCTCACTGCAAGCTCCGCCTCCAGGTTCAAGCAATTCCTCTGCCTCAGCCTCCTGAGTAGCTGGGATTACAGGCGCCCGCCACCATGCCCGGCTAATTTTTGTATTTTTAGTAGAGACAGGGTTTCACCATGTTGGCCAGGATAGTCTTGATCTCCTGACCTCGTGATCCGCCCACTTCAGCCTCCCAAAGTGCTGGTACGTTCTTAATTCATCTCATCAGGTAGCAGCCAACTTCAAGGCCAGCGCTGTGGATAACAAAGTCCCTCGGTCCTACCAGGAGCCCAAGCAAATCTGTCACAGATACGGGAGCCCGAGAGGTCGCAGGCCACGCTAGGCGCTCGGCGCTCGGCACTCGCTCGTCTCAGTATAATTTGGTTCGTGGATTTATAGCCCATCTCCCCCACCAGTCTGTGCACTGCATGGATGCAGGAAATGGGTCTGGCTGGTTTTCTGCTAAATCCCCAGCACCTGGCCTGGGGCCTGACGTGTGGCGGATCTTCAGTGAATATTTATTGTCCGAATGAAGGATCTTGTGGATCTGGCTCTGTTCCTTCCAGCAGCCCCACCTCTCTGCGCCTCAGATTCTTTATCTGTAAGAGGTGAGGAGGTGGGAAAATCAGCTGAGATAACGAAGAACTCAGATAACAGTTTACAAAGCCCTTGGGTCACCAAAAGGGTCGCAGTGGACATGGCTGCTATTATCACCATTATCATCACTACCATATTGCAGAGATGAAACAAATCCCATAGGGGCTGCAGAGGGCTGGGGGAGGGCTCCAGCCAGGCCCCAAGTTTGTCCTGAAATACCATACACATTGCAAGTCCAGTGCCAGACCCACAGTTCCATTTCAGCCTCCGGACAGTGGTTCTTCTCCCCATATTTTGGAAGAAGAAATGAAGAAATTGAGACTCAGGGCAATGAGAGAACTCGCCCAGGTCACACAGCGCCTAAGCACTTGATCATTTCCTGAGTGTCTCCAGGGTGCCTGTCCCTGTGCCAGCAGCTACACAGGCCTTGCCTCATTTTATCATGCCCATCTTACAGGTGAAGAAATTGAGGCCCACGGAGGTCACAGGGCTTGCCCGAGAACCACAGCCAGTTAATAGCAAAGAAGCATCTCCCGCCCCCACTCGGGCCTCAGCCTCAGTTCCCGGTGCCCACTCCACCCCCAGGAGGCTGAGATCTGAGCAGGGCCCTGGCCACCCTCTGCCACGCCGAAGTGCCCTGTGTCTGTACCTTGATCTCCACACCCACGGTGCCAGGAAACCCCAGCAGGGGCGGCAAGCTGCGGGATATTTATAGCGAGCGTGCAGAAAGCTGCCACCCCCATCTGTTTACCCAACAACGCACTTCTCGCTGGCCACTTACAGCCCCGCCAGCCACAGACAGACCCTCTCGGTCGCCTCATCTATTTTTTCCTCCCCACTTAATTTTGCATCATCCCAGCTTCCAAAATAAACTTCCCCAAACCAGCCAGGCTCATTCTGGCCCAGAATCCCTGCCCAAGAGCCCCCTTCAGCCCCTGCCCCCACATCAACCCATGCAGCAGAACCACCAAACCCAACCCGGCCCCTTGGCTGCCTTTGGCCTTGATTTAGAAGCAGCTGCTCCTGCCCCGGCGGGTTTCCGACAAGGCAGTGCCGGGGCGTCTGCCTCTGTGGGGATGCCGGCTGGGCTTCTGTGCGCATAGTTGCCGGTAGGAGGCTGAAGATACTGCCCCCTGTGCCCCATCCACCTCCCCAACACACATGCACACACGCATATACGCAGAGCCCCACAAGTGTCAGCCTCCTCCAAGGCTTCCCTCCCCTCGTTCCCTGGCCCAAGCTGGCCTCTTCCAGCTTTGCATGTGGCCCAGCCACTCCTCACCTGCCCAGCCACCACTCTGAACTTTTCCTTCCTCAGTCCCACCCTGCCATCTCACCTCCAGGCCTTTGGACATGCTCTTCCCTTAGCCTAGAACACTGGAACAGTTTCCCCTCACCACCTGCCAAGCTCACCTTACCAATCCCTGAGGCCTAAACTCTAGGTCACCTCTTCCAGGAAATTCCCTGTCCAGCATAGGGGAGCAGGTGTGTCCTGGGCCATCCTACCTTCCACCAGGCCAAGAGATGCTTCTAAGTCACACCTATGGGGGAATGGAGCCCCCACCCCCACCTCCACCCGCACCCCAGTTCTCCATGAATTTCTCGGCCCAGCCCTGGCCCTGCACACATAAGCAAACCAGCTCTCTCATCCCCAGGAGAAAGTACTCCTTCACCCCAGGACCAGAGAGGATCACTCAGCCCATCCGCCTATTGCAGAAGCCAGGGACACCTCAACCATTCCAGAATTACCATTCCAACTGCATGTTCAATCCCTTGAGTTTCAGGTTTTCCGGCTACTAATTCACAAGCCCATTTATTTCTTGTAAGTTTTTTTGCAAAGGTTGAGCAGAGGAAAGGAATGAATGTTATGTCTATTCCCATTTAAAAGAAAGATACTCGTAGGCCCATTTTTGGCTAAAGAAACTATAGCTTAGAGAATTCCGCTGCAATTATTCATTTAGCACTCATGCACTGAGTTCTCACCACATCCCAGGCACATCACAGCACCAGGGGCACAGCAATGGGCAAAACAGCCACAGTCCCTGCCCTCCTGGAGGCCCCAAGCTGCGGGAAAAGATGCATTCAACAGATGATTGCGCCAATAACTATTGAATAACCATTTGTATTAGGTTGACAGTGTTTCAAAGCTCAGGACTAAGACAGAATATGTAATCAGAAGCTCACGGAAGCCTTCTCAGACCTGTTATGGAAGTTGAGACCTGCAGCAAATTAGTCCACTAAAGAGCAAGTTGAGACCAGGCACAGTGGCTTACACCTATAATCCCCGCACTTTGGGAGGCCGAGGCAGGGGGATCACTTGAGCTCAGGAGTTCGAGACCAGCCTGGCCAACATGGTGAAACTCCATCTCTACTAAAAATACAAAAATTAGCCGGGCGTGATGGCATGGCCCTATAGTCCCAAGCTACTCAGGAGGCTGAGGCAGGAGAATCGCTTGAACCCAGAAGGCGGAGGTTGCAGTGAGCCAAGATGATGCCACTGTACTCCAGCCTGAGCAACAGAACAAGATCCCGTCTCAAAAAAAAAGAAAAAAGAAAAAAGAAAGTGGAGGGGCATTCCCAGGAGGAGAAATGGCACATGGAAAGGCCTGGAGAGACCTCTTGATCTCCCAAAGTGCTGGGATTACAGGCACACGCCACTGCGCCCAGGGGTGCACGCCTGTAGTCCCAGGTACTCAGAAGGCTGAGGATTGCTTGACCCCAGGAATTCAAGGCTACAGCAACCCATGATTGCATTATTGCACTCCAGTCAGTGACTGGGACAGCAAGACCCTGTCTCTAAAAAAAAAAAAAAAAAAAAAAAGAGGAAGAAGGAAGGAAGAAAGGAAGGAAGGAAGGCAGAAGGGAGGGAGGAAGGAAGGAAGGGAGGAAGGAAGGAAGGAAGGAAGGAAGGAAGGAAGGAAGGAAGGAAGGAAGGAAAGAAGGAGACATTCAAGTGCATTTCGTCATCTCGTGCAATAATCCTTAGCTACCAGTTTCATTCCCTGTTACCTTGACCTTCACCAAATACCGCTTCTAATTCACCTTGAATTTTTCTTTATCAGTCAGACCTTTTTCTGAGACTTCAGAATTGCTGGTGTCCAGATTGTCTGCCTCCCTCTTAATGGTCACTGCCAGACTAGCTTTTCATTCCTCCAAGTTCCTCTGATTTCTTCCCTTGAAGGTGATGTGAATTACCTTTGAGAAAAGTCAAGTTCACACTGCCCACCCCCAAGCTTCCCCAGGGCAATGGGCTGCATTAGAAGTCTGCCATTTGTGGAAGGGATGGGTCTAGCAGGGCCTTACCACCCCTGAATAGTGTGTTTCCCAGGTTGGGTCTTGTTAAATGCAGCTGTTCTCCTAACAGCAGCTTCAACACATGCTCAGATTCAACCTTCTGTTGAAGGTCCAGCACTAGCAAAGCCTCCACATCCCCCGTGTGCCACTCTGCTTCCCAGAGAAGTGGCATCCCTTCCAGGTCAAGCCATTTTCAAAATTCAAGCAGATGCTGGGTGCAGTGGCTCACGCCTGTAATCCCAACACTTTGAGAGGCTGAGGTGGGCAGATTGCTAGAGCCCAGGAGTTTGAGACCAGCCTGGGCAACACAGTGAGACCCTGCCTCTAAAAAAAAACACAAAAATTAGCCCGACATTGTGGTGCATGCCTAGCGTTCCAGCTACTCAGGAGGCTGAGGTGGGAGGATCTTTCTGGACCAGGAGGTCGAGATTGCAGTTCAAGCTGTGATTGTGCCAGTGCACTCCAGCCTGGGTGATGGAACAAGACCCTGTCTCAAAAAAAAAAGATTCAAGCAGAAGCGCAGCTGCAACAAGTGTTTTCACCACAGTCCTCTGTTGCTAGAAGGAAAGAGTAAGCTCCCAGCTGACTCGATGAGGTGATAAGAGGATAAAGACAGAGAGGAGTCAGCATCCAGGATTCAATCCAGTTGGAAAGACCAAGCGAGGACGGGAGCCCTGTGAGGGAATCAGAATCACGACCTGAGGCTGGGCCTGTGGACAAGACCCAGACCTGCTGGCCAGGACAGCAGGTAAAGGTGAATGCCCTCCACCCTGATCGGTGAGAGCCCCATCCTTCAGGTGGGTGGAAAAGGGATACCTGCCTTCTGCTGGGCAGGGAAGGGCTGGGGCATAACAAGGTCATAACCACTCCAGGGTGAAATGATGACTGCTGCAAGTACAGCCCTTGGAATCCCAGAATCACGGGACATTGGGGATTTTTTCTTCTCAGCATTACAAGAGGCTTGAAAGAGAGGAGGTTAAAATATCCCAGGGCCGGGCACAGTGGCTCACGCCTGTAATCCCAGCACTTTGGGAGGCCAAGGCAGGTGGATCACCTAAGGTCAGGAGTTCAAGACCAGCCTGGCCAACAGGGTGAAACCCTGTCTCTACTAAAAATACAAAAATTAGCCAGGCATGGTGGCAGGCGCCTGTAATCCCAGCTACTCAGGAGGCTGAGGCAGGAGAATCGCTTGAACCCAGGGTAGGAGGTTGCAGTGAGCTGAGATCATGCCATTGCACTCCAGCCCAGGCGAAAGAGCAAGATTCCGTCTCGAAAAAAAAAAGAAAAGAAAAAAGACATCTCAGGGTTCCAGGTGGAGAAAATGGGCTTCATCTAAAGCAGGAAAGACTGCAGTTAGACATGAGGTAGGAATACTGATCATCCAAGTGGCAGGATGTGGAATGAACTCCCGAAGGCGGCATTGGAATGGGAATAGATTCCGCATTCCCAGGACCGAATGCAAAAGGACCTGCCCTGACTGGTGAGGCCCGACCAGAAGGGCCAGCTTTCCTGAGTCTGACGACCCCTCCTTCATGGCAAAAGATTCCATAATGAGGGCACTTTTAGTATGTGTTAATAGCAAAATAACAAAAAGCCAACATAACCCATTCAGACTTTAGAGCACATACAGGAAGTCCAGGAACGGAGGAACAGGTTAACTGACAGCACGAACAGGCACTGCCGAGTGGGGGACCCTCTACAAATCAACTTCATGTCTGCACCAGCCAAGGACATTTTATTTTTATTTATTTATTTATTTATTTTGGGGGATGGAGTTTCACTCTTGTTCCCCAGGCTGGAGTGCAATGACGCGATCTCAGCTCACCACAACCTCCGCCTCCTGGGTTCAAGCGATTCTTCTGCCTCAGCCTCCCAAGTAGCTGGGATTACAGACATGCACCACCATGCCCAGCTAATTTTGTATTTTTAGTAGTGACAGGGTTTCTCCATGTTTGTCCAGCTGGTCTCAAACTCCCAACCTCAGGTGATCTTCCCGCCTCGCCCTCCCAAAGTGCTGGGATTACAGGTGTGAGCCACCACGCCCGGCAGCCAAGGGCATTTTAAAAAGCCACGACTGGGAGATAAAGGGGCATGGCTCTAAATTAATAACAATCAGGAGACATAACAATCAAATGTCATGAGTGAACCTTGTTTAAGTCCTGATTGGAGAAGCCATCAGTAAACAGACTTTTTAAAAACTATTGGGGACATTTGATTCTGATGTTGGCATTAATTTCATTAGGTAAGAGAATACTATGGTGGTTATGTAAGAAACTGTCCTTGTGTTCGAGGCAGTGGTGTACTGGTAAATGTTTAACAACCAGCTCTCTGGGGTGGGGAGGTGGAGGGGAGCCCTGGTTTGTGGTGTGTGCCAATTCCCACGGTGTAAATACTCCCACCGTGGCCAATTTCAAGCTACCAACATGATGTTTCTGAACACTGAATTAGGGAGAGATGCACCAGTCAGGTCTTAGCCACTAAAACCAGCAGCTCTGGCACAGCCCTGGTCTTAGAGCTGCACACTGAAGTTTTTATGGGTGAAACGAAAAGGGATCTGGCATGTGTTTTGAAATAATTTAGTAAAGATTTTAAAAAGTAGATGAAGCAGACCAGGCATGGTGGCTCACGCCTGTAATCCCAGAACTTTGGGAGGCCAAAGCAGGTGGATCACCTGAGATCAGGAGTTCGAGACCAGCCTGGCCAACATGGTGAAATCCCGTCTCTACTAAAATTACAAAAATCAGTTGGGTGTGGTGGCACTCGCCTGTAATCCCAGCTACTCAAGAGGCTGAGGCAGGAGAATCACTTGAACCTGGGAGGCAGAGGTTGCAGTGAGCTGAGATCATATTATTGCACTCCAGCCTGGGCGACAGAGCAAGACTCCATCTCAAAAAAAAAAAAAAAAAAAAAAAGTAGATGAGGCAAATGGGATGAAATGTTGATAATTGTTGAATCTGGGTAATTCAGATATGGGTGTTTATTAATACTATTATTCTTTATTGTATATATTTGAACATTTTCACAGTAAAACATTTAAAACTGCGATTATCTTCTATATAGAAGGAAGGCTTTTAGTCCAAGAATTCTGGGTGTTCACATTGATTTCTAGACCTCTACTCTAACTCCGCAGCTCCCAGTGGTCTGAAGGTAAAGAATGAGAACCACACGCCTACATCCATCTTCTGATCATCAATGGGTCATAACCAAGGTTACTCTACGGACCCGGCACTAGGTGAAGGGTGGAAAGAAAGCCCCAAAAAGAAAAAGAAACCTCCGTCCGGATTGGCAGTCCTGGGTGTACCACCTACTAACAGTGTGATGATCTTAGGCAACTTAACTGGACTCTCTGGGCCTCTATTTCCTCATTGGCAAAATAAGGGTACTAATAGCTTGTGGTAAAGATTAAATGCAATATGTAGACACAGCTCTTGAGGTGTTCTGTGACAAACAGTAGGATGCTCAGTAAATACTGGCTTCCTTCCTTCCCACAGGGATCTGACAGGGGTTACGGGGGCATGAGTGAGCTGTTAAAAGTACAGTCCCCATCTAAAGTCAAAGATCGCTCTTCACCCGAGAATGTGGCTCCCATGTTGCCAAATCTCCCATTTCTCAAGAGAAGCTGGAGATCTAGCTTCTCATGTGAAATCTCCCAATCTTGAAATAGTATCAGTAAATTCATGTACTTGAAAACACACTAGGCAGGCCAAGCAAAACACCTCCGCAGACCACAGGTGCGCAACTTCTGGTTTCAACCATAGAACAAGATGAAGCGCTAACAATCACTGAAGCCTTACTCAACATTCACTGAAGCTGGGCCCTGTGCTCAGAAGCCTTTACACACATTATCTATTGATTCCTCATGACATCGCTATGATCCCCTTGAACAGATGAGGAAACTGAGGCTCAGAAATGCAAAGAGATCTGTCAGGGCCAGGAACAAATGCGGGTCTTCCCCAGAACTTGCTGGTCCACTTCACTGCTTCTCTAGATCCCACAAGAGTCTTTAAGGAGCAAATACCAGTCCCAGAGAGGGGCAAGGACTTGCCCAGGGCCGCACATACATGGATGGCTGGCTGGGACTGACCAGGTTTCCCGTTCCCTCCCTGGTCAGGGTGAACAGCCTTGGAGGAGACGCCTGTGCAGATCTGCCCAGCCAAAGCCCAACACAACGTAGACCATAGTGGCACAGGAAGAAACTACCTTTTATTTCCTTGAAAAATGCATAGATAGGCATTAAGACTTTTCTAGACCCTAGTTAGCTGGGCGTAGTGGCAGGCACCTATAATCCAGCTACTCCAGCGGCTGAGGCAGGAGAATCACTTGAGCCCTGGGAGGCAGAGGTTGCAGTGAGCTGAGATCACGCCATTGCACTCCAGTCCAGCCTGGGTGACAAGAGCAAGACTCCATCTCAAAAAAAAAAAAAAAAAGAATTTTCTAGACCCCGAGCCTAGTGCCCCCAGTTTCTTCACCTCACAAATCTGGGAAATCGGACTAGAAATCCCGGTCACCAGCTGACCTGCCATTCTGTTACCAGGTGCTTCCAGGACTGAGCTGGAGAAACATCCAGCCACGTTGCTTTGGGCCCACTCCCTAAGAGCTGGCGATAACTTAGACACGCTGAATGTGATTCTTTCTGATTAAAAACTTGGCTAGGTTTCCCTTCCTCCATGAATTTTCATAGTTATTAAGGAGGGAGAACTAACTCGAAAAATGGGCCGCTCAGGAAGTTAAGGAATTGGTCCCTTCAAGAAAGATAGGTTCCCATTCCATTATGTGTGAGGTACTCATGGTGCTGGGCAGAGAGGGATACGGTGTGGAGGGCTCTGCCTTGGATTTTGAGGGTTTAAAGTAACCCCCAGGAAGAGTCTACAGAAACCCCATGAGCTTCCCCTTCTGAACACAGATATTAATTCTGACATGTGGAAGACTTTTGTCCATTGAACAGCTTTGTGCTGGTTCAGTGCCCAGACCACCTGCTTCCAAACCCTGGCTGTGCTGCTAACTGGGTGACTTTAGGCAATCCACTTGAACTCTCTGTGCCTCAGTTTCTCCATATGTAAAATGGGAATGACAATAATCTTAACCTATGTAATAGGGTTGTTAATATGTCTTATAGCAGTTTTAGAGCCACACATAGGCTTCCCCTCCTGTAAATGGAACTAAGAACAGTATCTACTTCCTAGAGCTGTGGCCAAGATTCCATGAGTTAATGCGAACGGGCAAAGCACTTGGAACAGTGGCCGGCATATATAGAAAGCACCAGACGCACTGTTACTACTGATATTAAACAGCTATTGACAATTTGACTTTTTAGTTAATTTGCATTGATATCTTCACAGTTGGGCCGTTCTTGAAAGTTAGAAGAGCATTTCCTCCAAGAGACTTTCTCATTAAGAATTTCCAGCCAGGCAAGGTGGCTCACGCCTGTAATCCCAGCACTTTGGGAGGCCGAGGGGGGTGGATCATGAGGTCAAGAGATCGAGACCAGCCTGGCCAACATGGTGAAACCCTGTCTCTACTGAAAAAAATACAAAAATTAGCTGGGCGTGGTGGCACGCACCTGTAGTCCCAGCTACTCAGGAGGCTGAGGCAGGAGAATCAGTTGAACCCGGGAGGCGGAGCTTGCAGTGAGCCGAGATCACACCACTGCACTCCAGCCTGGGCGACAGAGGGAGACTCCGTCTCCAAAAAAAAAAAGAATTTCAGAGCAAAGGGCTCCTCCTCTCCATTATCACAGCATAGCTCAGGGAGAGACACTTTCTGGTGGCTCCAGTTCTCTCCCTCCTGGGCTCAGCTTGGTCCTGCTCGTGGGGCTCACACACACCCACTCATATGCATCTCCCAGCACCCCAGGAGAAGGCGAGTCAGGTAACATTGTTCCCACCTGATGGATACAGAAACTGAAGAAACTGAAGGTCCCGCAGCTTCCCAAAGGTCAAGTGTCATGTGCTTTGGGACAGGGGCTTAAGCCCAAACACCTGAGTCCCAGGCTCAGCATAGTATGGGAGCCAGGGACGTGGCTCTGGAGTCCCAGGTCCACCGCTTTCCTTAAGCAAGTCACCCTGGTGTCTTCATCTGTAAAATGAGGGTGATAACAGTACCTACTTCCTAGATTTGTTGCAACGATTGAATAAGTCAAAGCGTGTAGAGCACTAAGAACAGTGCCTGACATACCAGGGCACAACATTTGAGTAGCACGATGCATCCTAGGTGGCCTGGCACAGTCTTGGTCTATGCCCGGTAGCCTGGCAAATCTTCCAGTTAGAGCCCCCCGTCACTCTTGAAAACATCCTGGTTTGGAAGAAAATTATATGGCCATCCTAACATAATTGCCTGTTGCCATCTAAATTATTATTGTTGTTATTATTATTTTCCACCATACCACACTGAGTCTCCAGAAAGTGAATATGCTGGTTCAAAATAGGTCAGCACTTCGGTACCACCCTTAAACCCAGGTGAGAGTGGCCCCTGCCCTGGGGACGCCCCTAGTCTGGCCCTCCTCCAGCTAACCTCTCATCACAAGGAGAGAAGACCATGGGACAAGGGGACATGCGCACCTGGAGCTTGCGGCACCTCCACTAGAGCATACCCTGGGTGCCCAGGCCCCTGGGGTTCCCTGCACAGATGGCCCTTAGCCCACTGCCAGGACCTGTGTGGGTCTCTTCCCCAGATCCAGCCCGAGGACAGAGTACACCACTGGTAGTGCCCAGCCCTAAGCCTGGGGGGCTACCAAGGGGCTGAGCTTGCATGTGCAGGCTGAGATGTTCACGAGCGTGCACAAGACTCTCGAAGGACAGGACAGAGGCAGAGGTAGGAAAAGGTAGGGGGCAGGGGCACAGGCCAGGAACTAGGGGCCCCCTCTCCCTGTGTCACCAGCTCCAGGGCAAGGTCTGAGGAGTATGAGAATGCCACACTCAAAGCCAGCTTTCTGCCTTGTTAGGAAAGTGTATTTGTCAGGACAGAAGAATAGAACATAATTTATTTTGCATTTTGTTAGCTTGATTTATAGCCTGCAAATATTTGGACATATGGTATGTGAACCTCCATCTATACTCTTGCCCAGCCCCACAAATCCCTGCCACCTTCCACCCACTCCCAATACCAAATGTTTACTGAGCCCCTCCTCTGTTCTGAGCCCAGGGGACCCCAGGGCACCATCCCAGCACCCAAACATGATGGCCTCTGTGGGAGCAAACTTCATACTCCAAAATCAGTGAAGAACTAAGGTCAGAGGTGAGGGCATAGACCTGGTCCTTGCCTCTGTTCCCAACCCCTAGGGAGGTGGGACAGGTGCCTCCCTTTCCGGGCCTTAGTTTTACTGTTTAGATAAGAGGTCCCTCTACCTCTGAGCAGCTGGGGGATGCAGCCTGGAGGATGAGCAGCACACAGAATCAGATCAGTGACCTGAGAGGGTGTGGCCTGGACTTGGGCAGACAATTCTTAGGGGTTACAGTGATGTGGAATTGAGCTCTCTGGACTAGCCAAGCACAGGCTGTTGCAGCCCATTCCATTCCATTCATTTATTCCTTCCACAAACATGGCAGCCACTGTCCTGTGCCCGAAACCAACAAGAGGCTGAATCTACCTAGTATGGGAGGATACATCGAACAAGCACATAGAAGCCCAAATGCAAAGTAAGACTTGGTGAGTGGGCCAAGAGAGCTTCTCTAAACTCCTCCTGTCCTCCCAATCACAGCGTCTTAAGCCCACTTCTCGGATGAGAAAACGGAGGCTCAGAGTCAAGACCCTGCTGTCTGGGGCGCGCCCAGATCTTGTGGCTAGCCAGAAGCGAGGTTTCGGATTCCCACAGTCTCGGGCCACTGTCCCAAGCTGCCCAAAGCTCCCGGAAGGCTGCAGGGAGGTGAGCGCCAGGGAGGGGCTGGGCCGCAGGACGCGGGGGCCAGGAGGCAGGGAGGGGCCGGGCGGGGGGTGGTCGGGAGACATCCAGCGCCCCGATGTGCAGCCCCAGGCACCCGGAGCGCCAGCGCCTGGGTGCGCGCGAGTGGTAGCCGCGCTCCGGTAGGTCCGCCGCGGTCGGACCGGGGTCTGGGCTCCAGGCGCCGGCGGGGGGCGGTGGGGGGGTGGAGGGGCAGCGAGGGCCGCGCTGCAGTGCCCGCAGCGGCGGGTTGGGGGAGCTGTGCCCGCCTGTCCCCGAGGCCCGGGCGGCGGCCAGGCAGCTGGGTCGCCGCGCCTCTAGCCGGGCCGGGCTCGGCGGCGCGCAGCCAGGCGTGCCTGGAGCGGGCTCCGGCTCCAAGTCCTGCGGAGCGCCCAGCTGGGGAGGCCCCCGGAGCAGCCCAGTCCCGCGGGCTAGGGCGGCAGCCGCCGCCGCTCCGGCCCGCCCCCGGGGGGGGTGTCCCGGGCCGCTGGGCCCGCCCAGGTAACCCCATCCTCGGCCCGCCCCCGGCCCGCCCCCCCGGCCGCCCGCCCGCCCGCCTCCGCCGCCGCCGCCGCCGCCGCCGCCGCCGCATCCCGGCTCTGGGGCGGCGCTGACAGTCTGGTCCGCGCCGGGCAGCGGGCGCAGCAGCGGGCAGGCTGCCGGCAGGCACACGGAGGCAGAGCCCCGCCGCGCGCGCCCCGGCCCGCCCGCGGGCGCCCACCTGCAGCCCCGACGGGAGGCCCCCCGCGGCCGCAGCCGCTGCCCCGGGCCGGGCGCCCGCGGCGGCACCATGAGTCCCCGCTCGTGCCTGCGTTCGCTGCGCCTCCTCGTCTTCGCCGTCTTCTCAGCCGCCGCGAGCAACTGGCTGTAAGTCGGGCCGGGGCCGAGCGGGGCGGGGCGGGGCGGGGCAGGCCCCGGGGGCAGCGGCCGGTGCCAGGCGGCGCGGGGCAGCGGGCGCGGGGCAGCCCGGCAGGTGTCTCGGCCGCGGGACCGGAGGCTCGCTCGCTCGCTCTGCTGCCGCCGTCACGGCCCGAACGTCCCTCTGCACACCCGGGGTCCCCTCCTGCCCGGGTCCGGCTCCCTGCCCAGAGGCGTCAGGGGTGGCGGCGGCGGCGTCCGCACCGGTAGGCGGCTCGGGGCGCTCGAGGGCGCCAGGGGTGAGAGCGCGGGGCGGTGGCCCGGGAGGGGCGCCGGGCGCGGGGCGCAGTCCAGCCGGGCTGACAGGTCGCCGAGGAAGCCCATTGCAGGGAAGGGCTCCGGGACATAATAGCAGGTTAATCCCGAGAAGTCCGGAGCGAGCTCCCAGCGCCGAGCTGCGCCGCGCTGCGGGCTGGGCTGGAGGCGTGCAGGGACCTGTTTCTGCTTGGGGGGCGGGAGCCGGAGACAGAAGGAAGGGACCAGGACGCCTGGTCTCCCAGGCCCCGGGGCTGGCGCTGGCGCTGGCCGGGCCTTGGTTTTTCCCTGGGGCAGGAAGAAACTCCGTCCAGACCTTAAAGAAGACAACGGCCCCCCACCTCCCCGTGTCTAGCCTAAGGAGGAAGGGGTGGTAACCGCTGGTGACCTGTCTGTTTCTCCTTGACTGGGTCTGCGCTCAGGGCGCTCCCTGGGTAGGGGCGGAAGGTTTGCTGCAGGGAGGGAGACTAAAGGGATGAGCTCCAGTGAGTGGGTGGACAGGGAGCAAGAAGACCTGCACTCCTTTCATCCCCGCTCAGGGACGGTTCCCCATGCCCCGCGCTTAACCCTGGCCCCAGTTCCTCCGGCCCAGAGCTCTGCCACCATCCGCTGCGGGCAGCCAGTGGGGAGCCAAGCTCCAATATTGATCTGAAAAGCATGGGGTGGGAAGGGGGATCGCCAACAGTGTAGCTGGGGTTTCCATGGAGACAGGGAGAGAGGAAAAAAATTCTCTCTGCATCAAGACCAAAGAACAAATATCTCCCATGAAATTGCCCCGAGTGTCCAATGGCTGTTGCTATGAGGTCATTGTGGCCAGCCAGAGCCCTCCAGGCTGGAAGGAGTGTGTTCGTTGGGGTCAGAGCCACCCAGGGCTTGGGGGACGGAGGTGATGTGGAATTCTCCCAGCTGTTCCGAGAGCAAACGACTCCAAGGCAGCCCGAAGTGGCTGCGGAGCTTTTGTTTTTCTTGGAGCCTTAATTTGATTAACACTTCAGGAGCAGTGGCGGAGTGTACAGAAAGCAAGGCACCACCACCTACTCCCACTGCCCCCCTGCAGGCCACCCCCTGAATGGAGCCTGGGTCGCAGAGCTGGGGAGGGAGCTGATTTGGACTTGGAGGACCCTGGGTGTCCCTGGAGCTGGCTCTTGAATGCGTGGGTTCAGAGCGGGGGTCTCCAAAACAGATCTGAGCATCAGGAGGAGCAAGAACTGGGTCTCACCTGCCCAGCACCGCCAAAGCCACAAACAAACAAACAACAACAACAAAAAAAAAAAACAAAGAAAAAAAGTGGCAGTCCAAGCATCTGGCCCAGGCCTGCATGGAAGACAGCGACATCTGCAGTGGAAAGTCCTTCAGGAGCATCTCATCTTTGACTCAGATGAGGAAACTGAGGCCTAGGGAGGGGAAGCTACTTGCCCAACCTCAGAGCTGAGAACTGAACCCAGGTGTTCTGACTCCCAGGCA
This sequence comes from Symphalangus syndactylus, assembly GCF_028878055.3. Taxonomy (NCBI): domain Eukaryota; kingdom Metazoa; phylum Chordata; class Mammalia; order Primates; family Hylobatidae; genus Symphalangus; species Symphalangus syndactylus. The sequence goes on from NC_072444.2 coordinate 15,425,977, forward strand.
GTGACCCTATACCCCCTTCCCTGAAGCTGTCCCAAAGTGGAACCAGCATGGCCCGGTGGCATCACCACTCACCTTCACCCATGTCCACCCCCAGAATCCCAGCCAGGAAGGCAGCCTCGGCTTTGGATCATGCAAACTGTGGGGAATTCCAGCAACTCAGTTCTCCTGCCTGTGCTGTTGGGGGTGAGGTGAGGAGGGGCAGCCTAGGAGAAGAGAGGTTGGCAAACCTGTTCTCTGCAACGGTGATGGTTCAGGTTGCCACGAAGCAGGTCTCTGGATGACCCAGCTCACTCCTGCTCCACCCCCGGCTTCAAGCCAAGGGTCTCTCCGCTCCACCCAAGGCAAGAGGAACAGGAGGCTTCCCAGGACCCTCCCAAACCAGAGAGGCTATGAAGAAGACACTGGGCACATACCAAGGTTGGTCCAGTATTTATCAACCTCTGTCGAACAATCAGCTGGCCAGGAACGGCAGCTCTGGGGGAAATGGATGTCACAGCCAGGCCTCCCACAAGCCTGCAGTCTAGGTAGAAAGACATGATAAAACCACGACTGGGTGAAACAGGGCACATGCTCTGTGGCTGTCAGAGGAAAGAGCTGAGTGTGAGCCCGAGCAGGCACAGACAGGGACTTGGTCTGAAGACTGTAGGATCACGACAATAATAATTATTATAATGACTCCCACAGCATGATCTAAATCCCAACAACGTTTCAATCCTGTTACAGACGAGAAGATTGGGGATCACAGAGGTAACTGCCCAGGTCACCCAGCTGGTAAATGCCAGAGGTGTCCGACTGAAAAGCTGCCTCTAGAAGGAAAAGCTTCGGGCAGGCAGGTGTCCATGCAGGCATGATGGCTGGCACTATGTCTTTTCAAGTGTGAGGTATGAGGAGGCCTGGCCCCCAGAGGATAGCTGACAGCACCTGCCGAGGAGCAAGGTCTAGGTTCCGCTCACCTCCCGGTACCCTGGAGTCAGGCTTCAGTCCAGGGTGGGTCTGCTGGCCAGTGGCGAGAGCCAGGGCTATGTGTTGTCTCAGAAGGGCAGGTGGCCTGGTGGGGAGGCCAGGTGTCCCGCCGCGTGCAGCTGCTGGGCAGGACGGAGCCTGGAGCTGGGAGGGGAGCCTGAGGCCTGGGCAGGCCCAGAGAAGCTGAGAGCTGTTGATTAGACTCTAGTCTGGCACCCGGAGGAGCCTGCTGACAGCTTATGATGGCTCCCACCACTAAGGGAGGGCCGGATGGATGAAGAGTCCCTGGGGGAAGGCTGGGATTCTGCCCTTAAGGAGGCTGCCCTGCCACAGACCTGAGCTCAGAAATGTTTCTGAATGTCCCCTCTTCCCTGCACTGAGGCTGTACCGGGAGTCAGGACACCTGGGTTCCAGTCCCAGCTCTGGGCCACATATTGGGTGTCCCCTTCCTCCCTCGGGGCCACAGTCCTCAGCAGATCGTTCTGAACCCCAAGTGGAAGTGCTGGGGAGGGTTAGGCAATAAATAAGCTAAGGTTTCAGGACTGTGGATTTCTTAGAGGAAGGTCGTGGGGTAGTGGGGCTCTAGCAGAATCCCATGGGTGAGGGGAGGGAGACCATGCTTCACTCAGAGGCAGGCCGGCAGCATGGCCAAGAAGTGGGTCTTTGAGATCCAACCGAGCTCTGCCCTGCCCAGCTGAGTGACCTTGGACAGGTTACTTAACCTCTCTCTGCCTCGGGTTTCTCATCTGTAAAATGGAGCCCATTGATGCAAATGGTGCACAATGGTGGTTGGGAAGAAAAAGTGAGCCCATGCATGTGGCAAGCTGGCACTGGGCCAGGCACGCTGATGGAAATGGCAGCCATGGCAGCTGCCGGAAGCAAGGGCTGCTGTCACGGAGCTGCAGGGCCACATCCCTATTGATAGGGGTGGTGGAGAAAACGGGCCTTCAGGCTGCTGCTCCCAAGCCCTGTTTATCCCAGCCTGTCCCACCCAGATCCACTGATTTAACACAGGTAGGATCCTAGGCTGAAACCCCCTTGCTCAACAAGGGCCCCCACAGGAGCCTCCCAGAGTCAGGAAGACCTAGCCTGGCTCACAAGCCAATCTTGCTGGGCAGAGGAGTTGCTGCTGGGAGCACCTTTCAGTGCCCTGGGGGCAGTGAAGGACGCATCATGCTTTCCATTGGCTTTGAGTCTCCACCGGTGTGTGACTTCAGGCCAAGCTCCCCTGAGCCTGCTTGCCTGGGGGCTGGGGGCAGTTTATATCTCCCTTGGCCTTAGGTGGAATGAAGCCCAACATTCTGGGCACAGCTCCCTGGGGCAGGGATGGGGCACAGCCAGCCCAGATGTGCAGTGCCAGCCACACAGGTAAAGATGTGGCCCACCTCCTCCAGGAAGTGTCCCCCTGATTCCCAGCTTTAAAAGATCTCTCTCTCCCCTCTAAATAGTCAAAAACCCATCTCCTTAGAGCTCCTCCGTGGCTCTGGGCAGTGAATTACAATCACAAACACCCCCACAGTACTTTACAGTTTACACCAGGATTTCTCAACCTCCATATCACTGATATTTGGGACTGGATGCGTCTTCTTGTATGGGTCTTTTCTGTGCATAGTGGGATATTTAGCAGCATCCCTGACCTTTACCGGCTAGATAGCCAGTAGCATCCCCCAGGTGACGACACAAAATGTCTGCAGACTTTGCCAAATGTCCCCTGGCGGCGGGGGACCAAATCATTCCCCCAAGAATCAATGGTTTACAAAGACCTTTCACAACCATTACCCTATTTCAACCACACACCCTCCCCTCCATGCCTCACCACAACCACTGTCAGAGGACAGGAGTGTAGATTACTTTCAGCCCCACTTCAGAGGCCCAGACGTGCAATGACTTCCCCAAGGTCATTCTGCAAATCAGAAGCAGGACTGGAACTGCTCTCCCATGTCTAGATTTTACAGCTTTCATCCCCTGCCTATAGAACCGTTTCATATTATATATAACTCTAGTCCAATCATGCGGTTTCTTTACTGCTTCTACAAGGTTATAAACATCTGGAGGCTGTGGCTGTGGCATAAACACCTCTGAATATCTCACAGTGCCTGGCACGTGCCTGCCAGGTACTAGGTGCTCAGCCAATCTTTGATGGATGAATGAAAGGTGGGCTTGTTCAGAGGGTTCTCAGCTGTTGTCCAATGGTAGCCCATCTTCAAAGGCCTGCAGTAGGAGGTAGGCTCTGCTCCACTGTCCTGAGGCTCAGGTGATACTAAAAGGCACAGAGGTGGGTGGCAGGAAGTGTGACTGTTGCCCCCCAGATCTGCTGCTCTGCCCCACACTGCTGGGCTGGAACAGACCCTGAGAGCCAGGCTGAGTGTTTCTCCTCCAGCACTGCAGCGCCCCAGGACCAGACTCTGCCCGAGGGGGTGGCTCAGGCAGCAGTCACAACCCAGCTGTCTGCTATGGTTTGACTTTCTTCCCTCAGCCCTGGATTAGCAATTGAGCAACGCAGCAAGCATCTGACAAGACAGTGCTCCCCAAACCTGTTGAAACTCGCCCAACTCAGGCCCTGTGGGTACACTGGGAAAGCTGAGCATTTGCACCAAGCCTCCTCCTCTTGTTCCTGCCTCTGGGAAGAGGGGCTTGGGCTGAGCCAGTGGGGCGCAGATTGGCCAGGGAGCCATGGGTGGGGTGACAGCTGCCTGCCGTGGGCCCTCCAGTCACCCCTCCACTGCATGGAGCAGGCGCAGCTGCAGGCAGAGCTGCGACCCCAGGGTTGCTCTCCAGATTTCCACAGGAGTTGCCAGGTTTTATCTCTGAGTCCTGAACTGCATCTTCTGTGATTCAGCCAAACTCGGGACGGCTCGCTCCCTGCCGTGACCCCACCAGCTCCCCCTCCCCCACGTCCTGGCAAACTGAAACCAAACTGTGTTCTGAAAGTTCCCTGCCAAGTCAGACCCCGCAGAGGAGGGGACCTGGTCTGAGGAGAGAGCGGGAGGGAGGTGGGAGGAGGAAGGGATGCGTCCTCCAGGGGAAAGGAGCCTCGGACAGCTCACATGTATCTTTGGAGAGGCCCATTAGAACAGCAGGAATGCTGATGGGCCTGAGGGCCCTTCCCTGCGACGACTCTGAATGGTCCCTTCAGACCCTGTTTCTCAATCTGTTCACACACAAGCCCTGAAATCCCAGGACTGGGCCCCAGAGACCCTTCCCCAAGGGCTGGAGACAGCAGAGTAGCCCCTCCTGAGTCGGGTGCCCAGCTGTTCCGGCAACCCAAGCTTCGAGGCATGAGAGGGAGGGGGTTCTTGGGGATTCTCAGCTCAACTCCCTGGGGAGCCTTCGTGCCAGGGAGGGCCTGGGATGCCCCCATGCAAACATGTCAAGCACTTCCCCACGTCAGGCCCTGTGCTGGGCACTTAGGACCATACAGCATGGCAGTGGTAGAACCGGGACTCCATCCCAGGTCTCCCAGAGCTGTCCCCGCAGCCGCTGGCAGCAGCCCTGCAGCCCCGTGCCCCCAGCCAGTTATTCTCTGCTGGGGACATAAGCCCCACCCTGGCCGGGGCAGGAGTGGGGGTTCAGCCACAGGCTCTCCCAGGACTGGGCCTTTGGAAGGTATCCCCCAAGGCCAAGGAACTCACTAGAAACCAGGAGCCTCACTCTAGGAGGCCAGCGCCGGCTCTGGACAGTTCAGCTGGGGTTTCACCTGTCCCTCCTCTTTCCCCAACCCCAGGTTCCCTCAGCCCAGCAGGGAGGACAGTTCAATGGGTCAGTGGCCACAGGACATGAAAGGTTATGGGGACACAGGTCGGATGGGTCTAGCAAAGAGCTCTCTGCTGGCAAATCAGGGGACAAGGTGAGGTCAGGCCAGCCTTAAATTTGATACCCACTCCCCCCAACAGCACACCTGCCTCAGGGGGAGAAGGCAGTTCTCACCTGGCAGAGCTCTGGGGCCATCCAGGCTCAGGTCCAAGGGGCTACTTTGTGGCCCTGAGGCAGCCACCAGCTCGCTGGGAAAACATACACGGAGATGGGAAATGGGGTGGGGGCTCCCAAACAGGAAGTGGGGGACACAGAGCCCTCAGGAGTGAAATGTAGGGGGCTGGGATACCAGGATACTGGAAGTAATGAGAATTGGGAAACCAAGAGTCAGAAAATGAGGGCACTGAGGCTTCCAAGGATAGGAGACGGGAGCTAGGGGTCCCAGGAGAGAGGGAAAGGGGCCCAAAGGTGCAGAGTGGTATGCACTGGCAGTGGAGGCCTGGGTTCCAGAGGAGGCCGTTCTCTCTCTCCACCTGAGGAAATGCACCTGAGGCCAAGAGGACTCGGCCTGGGCCTTGACAGACCTAGGACCATGCTAAGGCTGAGGGGTGAAGGCAGCACCCACTGCCCTGCAAACCACCATGAGAGTCTCCAAAGCCTGCCCCTCCAGGGGTTTTGGACCAATGTCAGCAACCCTTCCATGGCCCCAACAGCTACAGAGACCACAGGCTTCCACACTGTCCAGGCAGTCCCATAACCACCCAGACATCTGTCCCCAGCACCCCTTACCCCTGAACACAGCCCAGACACCTCGTTGTAGTTCAGAAAAGACATGGGGCTCTAGAAAGACCCATCAAGGGAAGAATCAGGGCTCCTCCCTCAGGTCACTGTCTGTTGACTGCCAAACTTCATGCCTCAGTACCCTGGGTCATCTTTGGCTTAGGAGCCAGAGTGACCTGTTTTCAAATCCTGACCTTTCACTGCAAGCAAACCTGGAAAAGCTTGGGACAAGCCCAGCTAACTCCAGGCTGCATGGGCTCAAAGACATGCTTCTCTGAGCTTCAGTTTCCTCATCTGCAAAATAGAGGGGAAGACACCTGCCTAGCCAGCCCTGCGCTCTTGCACTATGGACACTGAGGCATGTGACTATTGATTACAGAGCGTAAGTGAAGGTCCCATGCATCCACTCTGTTATGCCCACAAATGGTTTCCAAGTCCCCTTGACACTCCTGAGCATGTTCTGCACACCACTGTCCCTGCCCTCACCCCAGTGTCCCAGCTCTTGATGTCCTAGCAGCACCATCCCCTCCACCCGTCTCTCACACTCCCCAGCCTCACAGGGTCTGACTGACAGTCGCCAGGAAACACATTCTCAAACTCTGCAGACTTCGTCTGGAGACTCTGTCAAAAGCCTGCCATTGGGATGGCTGCTGAGATCATCCACTGTACCCCGAGGGAGCGTGTCCCACCTCTCAGGCATGACCAGCTGAAAAAAAGACTGGGAACCCAGGCCTAAGAGGGCCAAGAGACCCAAGCAAAAAAACACACACACAAACAAGCGGAAGTCAGCATGGGTCTGGTCTGGGGTGCAGCAGAGGGGCGGCCAGAGGAACTGGGAGAGGCTGTGGGAGGGGTGGTGACGGCACCGATGACAGTGAGCATCTTGAAGGTGCTGCTAGGACAGTGCTGCAGCAGGGAGGAGCATCTCCTGCACACACATTTCATTCATTCAGGCCTCCTGCGTGCAGGAATCGCAGTCTCCCCACTTTACAGATGAACACGCTGAGGCTCAGAGGTGTTCACTAACTTGCTTCAAGCAACACAAGGATGACTTCTGGACCCAGGAGTCCCTGGTCCATGTCCTTTCCACACTGCCTGCCATGCCAAAAGACGGGTCTCCAAGGCTAGGGCACCATCAGGGGGAGCACAGCAGGATACCAAGACTGTGGTTATAGAAACATTCAAAGATGTAAAAGCGAGTGGGGGGTATGGTTAGGATCTTGGGAAACCAGGTACCATCCCCCTAAGAATACAGTCCTGGATGGGGACTGTGGTCACTTTCGCCCCCACTGGCCCGCATCCCCCAAGGCAGCTCTGTTCAGCAGCCACTCCGTTTTCTTCCGGCTCCTCCTCCCACCAACTTGGCCTCCTTCCTCCGTGGTATCGCAGGCACGACCGCTCCTGAGGAGGCTCTAAATGTGGCCCAGGCAGGCAGGGAGGCCAAAGGGAGGGGGCAGAGAGGCCTGTGCTGGCGTCCCAGCCCCCACCTGGACACCCGCAGGGCCGGGATCCACGACACTGATCTGCTTGGCCTCCCAAATGCTCCAGCTATTTCCCGTCCCCTCTCCTCTTGACTCACAGCGTAAGAGCCGGGAGGAGTCGCAGAGGTGCAGATTTTCCTCTAGGAATTTGTATATTTTTTTAAAAAAGCAAGCAAACCTGGAAAAGCTTGGGACAAGCCCAGCTAATTTTAGTTTCTAATGAAAACAGCAGGTGGCTGAGAGGATCTGATCTCCCTGGCAGGGCAAGGGCCCTCCAGCCTTGCAGGCTGTAGGCACGGGCCGGGCTCAGGGAGGGCCTCCTGGGAGGAGCCTGCAGGACCTGCAGCCCCCGTTGGAGAAGATCAGGGCATGAGCTGGCTGGTAGCAGCAGCAGGGGCGGTCTGGGCTGGTGGGGTAACCTGATCAACGGCATGGCCATGGCGAGAGTCCTGGGTGGCCAGGGCAGCAGGTGGCAAATTGCTAAGCCTGTACTCTGCGGTGGCAGGAAGGAGCCTAAATTGGGGCAATGCAGCCAGGACAGGAGAAGCCTCAGGGATGGCCAAGGCCCTGCACAGCCTGGCCCGGCCCACCCATCATGCCCTGGCTCTCTGTCACCCCTAGAAAGGGCCGGTGCACTCCATTTTTGAGCCTGGTCCAGCTCTAGGGTCAGCGGATGGCACACGTGTCTCTGGGGTTGAGTCACCCTAGGACGCTGGGAATCCTGAGGTGTCCAGTACTAATCAGGCCTCACCCCGATGGGTCTCCAGGCCCTCAGCAGATCAAAAGACCACAGCAGCCCCCACATTCCTCCCTCATCCTTATCTTCCCCATCCTGAGCACTCTGCCAGGAGGCAAGCAGAGGGAACCCCATCAGGACAGAGCCCTCCATCCCTGCTGCAGGCATTTATTAAACACCTTCTATGCACTGTGCCCTGTGTGAGGCACCAAGGGCAGTGTTTGCCCCCTCAGCAGGTAAATGGGGCATATCCACAGCGAGGTACAGAGGAAAAAGTGTTAAGAGTTAGGGCTGGGTTTGCACTGCAGCTCGCCGCTCTAGCTGTGGGACTTTGAGCAAGTCGCTTTATCTCTGTAGCCTCAGTTTGCTCATCTGTAAAATGGAGCCAGATGCTAGCTGGATACTGAAACAGGCAAGCAGAAACATTGTGGATGAGGGCCTGTAATGCCTGGGGTTCTCACTTTCTAGAGCCGGTGCCCAGTTCCATTTCCAGCCCTGGCACCCAGCCCTGCCCAGGCGAGACCCTGGGGTCTAGGGGAACAGGGGTGGGGATGGGGCTGGGCCTCGTGTGTACGGAAGGGGACAGCTGCTGTGCCAGATGAAGGCAGGGGCTGGGGGTGGGCACTGGTGCCAACGGAAGAGGTTGCTCAGCTCCTTCCTGGAAGCTGGCCCAGTGACTCACGGCCACGGCAGCCCAGCAGCTCACCCTAAGCCCCTGCGACTGTCATTCAGCCAGTCTCCCCTTGCTGCGTTCTGAGCCTGGGTGGGGGGATGCAGGTGGCTCCCCTGGTCCATCTCACTACTTATTCAATGGCAGAGACACATCTATCAGCCTGGCATGGGGCCAGCAGGCCCCTGAGGCCCGGCCACTCCCCACCCTGCCAGTAGAAGGAGGCCCACCAACTCCGACAGTGGGAAAGGCCATATGGACACACCGGTTTACTGTACCCATGAGGAGACAGGCTCCAAGTATGGCAGGGACTTGCCCAAGGTCATGGTGGGTCAGAGGCTGCCCCCCCTGCCCAGAGAACCCCTGCCCTTGGGTGCCTCCCTTGACCAGAGGCCAGGGCCCAGCACAGCCAGATGCAGCCTTCTTGGCTGCACGCTGCAGGAGCAGAGACTGAGTTGGGGATGGGCCAGCTCTGTGCCCCCACATCATAGAGCAAACAGGGCCCCCACCCTTCTCCAAGAGGCCAAGCCTGGGTCTGAGCAGGAAAGGATCCAACGTCAGGCTCAATTCCTTGTCCCCCCACAGAGGGACACCTGTGGCCTCCTGAACATGGACCTGGCCCACCGCCAGTAGCCAGGCTCTTGGCGCCCCCTGCAGGCCAAGAGCAACAGGTGGGACTAGCTCCACAGGCGACCCCTTGGCTGGGCACAGGCAGGAGAGCACCCAGGCAGGGCTAAGAAGCTGGGTGGGCCCCTCCCCTTCCAAATACAGCCTCTGCTGCCTCTCAGCCCCCTTCCTGCCCTTGTCTTCCCTCCAAGGGGCTCCAAGCTCCTGCCTGGGCCTTGTCAGGACACCACCAGTCTGTGCATCCCCTGGGAACCACCTGGTAGATAGGAAGGAGGGGTGGGGAGGCCCCTGGGAGACCAGGAATGCATGGGGTGGGGAGGGGAGGTTGGCCTTCTTCGGCCTGAGACCACCTACTTTGCACTTGCCCCACGCTATGCACTTGCCCCCACAATTACCTGGCACCTAGGATGTGCCCAGCTGACAGCCAGGTGCATCACACAGCAAATCACGGGCATTCCTCCCGGCGGCCCTTTGGGTGAGAACCGTTATCTCCATTTACAGATAAGGAAAGCCAGGCTCAGGCTCCACAGCCACAGGGAAAAGGAAACATCCTGGGGATCAATGCCACAGTGAGGAGGACAGTGGCATCCCTGAGTCAGAGCTCCTTACGGCTGAGAAGGAAACATCACCCATACTTATGCAGACTGCTCTCCAGGCCAGTGCCCACCTAGCCTCCCAGGTGTACCTAAGGCACATTAAATTAACCTCAGAGGCCCACCAACCCCCACTGGGACTGGGGCCCAGGCACCTCTACTTTCAACAAACCCTGCACACGTTTCGATGCACAGCCAGATTCAAGAACCGTCACTTGGTCCAACCCACATACCTGACAAATAAAATTTAGCTGCCGCCTGCAAACCTCCAGGGATGGGGAGACAGCCCCACCAGCTGCACCCTGGCTAGCATCTTTGGGTTGAAGAAACCCAGCTCCCAGCAGCTTCTGGCCACAGTGTCAACTCTAGTCTTTGAGCCACACAGAGAATACTGTCTCTGCCCACAGCGGTGAAGCCAGGCAAACACCAGGTTCAAGTCCTGCTCAACCTCACTGGCTGTGTGGCCCTGCACATGAGGTAAATTACTTAAAATGTCGGTGCCTCAGTGTCCTCCTCTTTTAAATGGGAGTTGGTTGGCTTTCTGAGAGGATTAAATGCAATAATGTAAAGTACTTAGCCCAGTCCCAAGTTCCATAGAAGTTAGCTCTTCTTATCATCAGAAAGAATTCCCATAAATAGGACTTTCTGTGTGCTTTTCTATTTGGTCACCATTCATTCATTCCCTCATTCAGCAAACAAATGACGACTTCCTGCCTCATTGCCTCGGGCCAGTGTCAGGCCATCTCTCACACAGATCCCTCTTGCTCCAGGTAGCAGTTCCTCCACTCAGACAGAACCAGTGGTCCCTTCTCTTATTACAGATGAGGAAACTGAGGCCCAGAGAGCAGTTACCTTCGCTTTATCCTTCTTCAAACAAGAAATTTGTGCAGCTTCCTTTATAAGATGCAACAGCTTCTTCACAGCCAACCCCTAGAAAATCCCCAACCCTTGGGAGACTCAGTGTGCTGGGCAAGCCCCTGGGGGAGACCTAGCTCGCTGCAGAGTCTGGGGCAGCAGGAAAGTCTTTTTCCAGAGCCTCCAACCTGTGTGGCTGAGGCTGAAGGTAGAGCCAGGCCCGGAGCCTCCTTCTGGGAGGCATGGGAAGGCCCCCCTTTCCATCTCTGGGCCTCGGTGTGCCCACCTGTAAAATGAGGGGTCTGGGCCAGATCACCTGTTGGGGAACATTGCTTAGGTGTGATTCTCTGCACTCTGTTGCTCCTCCAAGAACCTGGAAGGCAGCCCCACCCTGGGAGGTGATCAGATGCATCTCCCACTCACCAGATGGGAAAGGGGGCCTTCCAGAGTCACCACTCAGCTCTCCTCTCCAGAGGCTGCCTCTTGTGCACCTACTATGTGCACTTGGCCCTGGCGGGAGACACTCGGGGGAAGGGTAGGGCAGGCTGAGGGGCAATGGTTAGACCACAAGCCTCTGGGTTGTCCAGACCCGAGCTCTAATTCAGGTCTGCTCTTAGAGCTGGGTGACCTTGAACCAGTCACTCCACCTCTCTGAACAAGACCTGACCTTAAAAAGTGCTCAGTTAATGCGCGTTCCCCTTCCCTCAAGAGGGGTTCAGCTTCTCCCTCACAGGGCCCTTCCCTAGCTCTGCTCCAATCCCAGTGAGCACTTTCATGTCTTGCTCCAGGTCCCTTTGCCTCCTGGCCCAGATCACAGAGTGTCTGTCCTTAGATGAGTTAGGGCCTCCCAGGCCCCTTGAATGCCACCAAGGAGGACAGGCAGGAGAAAAACCTATGGGTGTGAAGGGACTTGAAGCTGAGATCTGGCACTTACTATCTGTGTCACCTTGGGCCTGTCACCCTCTTAGCCTTCATTTTAGAATCCATAAAATGGGCATAATCATGATCACCTCATAGATTTGGGGCGAGGATGCAACAGGGAGAAGTGCAGCCATGGTGCACGGCACTTAGTAGGTGACCTGTAACTGTGGTGCTCTCTCTCGTCCTCCACTGAAATGGAAACATTCACAGGCCCGCCTCCTGCATGTGCCTGGTCCCCGAGCACCTTCACAGAACTCGTCTCATCGAGATCATGATCCTCACAATAACCCTCTGAGGAGTAGCCATCGTTGCTCCATCTCCATAGAAACTCAAGGGGCAGAGGGGAGAGCATGCTGCACTTGGCTTTTGAACCGTCCACACAGCCCACTCTCGCCACAACCACCCATAACCTGACCATCCCTAGACCTCTAGCCCATTACTGCCCTCATTGTCCCACCTCCAAAGGGTGGCAGCAATGACACTGGTCTCCATCTGGTGGTCCTAGGATGTGGCTGGCAGTGAGGATCTTGGTCTTGTGGCCAGAAGGTGAGCCAAGGATCACTGGGGTTCCTGCCTAGGACAGGGAAAGAGAGACCCCGGGCAGACAGCGGCTCCAGCCTCCTAGTTAGAAGGCATCTCGGCAAGGAACAGTGGGATCCCGTAGCAAGGTCTGGGGTGATGTCCTGGCACAGACAGTGGCACGGGGGCCGCCAGGGCAGGGAGGATCCCATAGGGGCTCAATCAGCTTCCCTCCCGCTGCTGCCGCCTGCTTTGCCAAACTTGAGATAGAGGCCTTTTGCAGAAGACAGCATTTCCACTCCCTTGGTGCCCCTAGAGCCAGGCAAGAGGGCCTGTAACTGGATCCAGAGAGAAGTCAGCAGCCAGGCCCAGTCACTGGGACGAGTCAGTTCCCAGAGACCCGGGCTGGAGCTCAGGCCTGGTCCTGGGCCGGGAAAGATGAGGAGGTGGGCTCTGCATCACATGTCACCCTCTCCCCAGGTACCTGGCCAAGCTGTCGTCAGTGGGGAGCATCTCAGAGGAGGAGACGTGCGAGAAACTCAAGGGCCTAATCCAGAGGCAGGTGCAGATGTGCAAGCGGAACCTGGAAGTCATGGACTCGGTGCGCCGCGGTGCCCAACTGGCCATTGAGGAGTGCCAGTACCAGTTCCGGAACCGGCGCTGGAACTGCTCCACACTCGACTCCCTGCCCGTCTTCGGCAAGGTGGTGACACAAGGTGAGGGAAGGGTGTGCGGGGCTGCAGGGGAGCCTGCTGTGCCAGGGCATGGGCCCGGCAGGAAATGAGATGCTCGTGAGCAACGGGACTATTCCAGGTCATTTCTGAAGCAAAACCAGCACAGGGCCCAAGTGAGGGCATAAAGGATGCAGAGCGTTGGGGGCCCCAGGACAGGAGGATGAGCCAGGTGGGATGCACGTGTGGGATGGGGGCCATCGGAAGAGGTGGCAGCTCTGTGCTGGGGCAGCACTCAAAAGAGCACTGTGTTTCCACTGCTGGCCTCCTGGAAATGTAAGCAGGTAATTAAGGAAGAAACTGAGGCTCAGGCAGGGGACAGCACTGGCTTGCCCAAGGTTCCTCACAGAGAAAGGAGCAGTCAGGGCTCAGACCCAAGGCTCTGGACCCCTGGCCCACTGCTCTTCCCACCCCAGCACTCGGCCTCCGGTATCCGGGCCCATCCCATTCTTTGGTACACCTGACCAACCCTATTGTGCACCTCCAGCATAGCCAGCCCTGAGATACAAGGATGCGCAGAAACAGGCACATGGAGGTTAAGTAACTTGCCCAAGGTCACAGAACTAGAAAGTGGCAGAGCTGGCTGGGCGCGGCGGCTGACGCCTGTAATCCCAGCACTTTGGGAGGCCAAGGCGGGTGGATCACGAGGTCAGGAGATCGAGACCATCCTGGCTAACACGGTGAAACCCCGTCTCTACTAAAAATACAAAAAAAAAAATTAGCCGGGCGTGGTGGTGGGCGCCTGTAGTCCCAGCTGCTGGGGAGGCTGAGGCAGAAGAATGGCATGAACCCAGGAGATGGAGCTTGCAGTGAGCCAAGATCGCGCCACTGCACTCCAGCCTGGGAGACAGAGCGAGACTCCGTCTCAAAAAAAAAAGAAAAAAAAACAGAAAGTGGTAGAGCCAGGACTCAACCCCAGGCCGTCCCGCTCCCAGGTCTGTGGTCTTCTCCTCGATGAGCAAACGCTGTGATCAATGGGCCAGGGGAGCCTGTGGGAGCACAGGGTGGACACCACCCCTGGCTGGGGCTGGGATGCTCAGGGAAGGCTTTTCCAAGGAGATTGGTCCTCAGCTGAGACCAGAAATGTGAGATGGCATTAAGCCAAAGACAGGGGGGCCAGGGCATAGAGAATGGTCTATGGAACTGGAAGTCTCCTCCAGAGGTCGCCAGCCAAGCTCCTGCCCTCAAGGAAGTACTCTAAACCATGGGCCCCTTTTTCTACTTCCTGAGCATGAAACTGGCACTTCTGAGCCACTATGCGTCGACAGGGCCCTTTGACTTGTTCAGGCAGCAGGGAGGGGTTGCCTGGGCCAACCCTTCTCCTGGCACCTGTGGTCCTGGACGGCCGGGGCTGCTGGGCTTGTGGCAAACCATTTGGATGTTGCTAGAAACCAACTGTGATAGAAATTTGGAAGCCATTCTCCTAAGAGCTGGGGGGCCAAAAAGGCATGATCTCGCTTGGCACTGCTGAACAGCGCTGCTCTGGAAAAGCAACAGAGACCCAGTGAGCAGCCCGGCAGTGGAAGATCTCCCAGGATGACAGGGCTGCCTGGTCGACGGAGCCCCCGCACCAGCCTCAAACAGCAGCCCATGAGCCTGGGAAGCCCTTGGACACAGTAGGTGTGTCTTGGACAGATTGGTGGATAGATTGGCAGGGTTTCATATGGCAGGCTTGTCACCCTCTCCCACTCCTCCCTTTGCACATGCAAAGTCCTCTACCCCAAACACACAAGCCCCCTTCTTGAGAGCTCAGCAGTTCCCTCCTCCACACCTTCTCAGCTCTTCCCTCTGGGCTCCAAAGCTCTTTGTTCTTGCTGTGGGATTTTTTTTAAATCATAATTTCAAACTTACAGAAGAGTTGCAAAAGTAGGACAAGTAATTCCTATATCCTTTTCACTTGATTCACCAACAGCTTACATTTTCACCCATTCGCTTTGTTATTCTCTATTTCTATATATAGACACACATTTTTGTCTAAACCAATTGTGTTCACACTGCTTCTAGCACACCTTTTAGACTGAAATGCGTATCTCCTCACCCGACTCCACTCCCCCATCACTAGGACTCGGGCCCTTCAAAGGCAAGGTTCATGGCACATTGACCTGTTTCTTGGCACGTGGCAAAGCCTGGCATGGAGGAGACAGTGAATGTCATCTAATGACAGAAAGCAGGTCGGGGGCGAGGACTCAAAGGCGCGAGGAAGGAGGTAGCCTGGGGCAATGCTGGCCTGAAGCCATCGTGGGTACTCGGGACCCCGTGAGAAGCCCTCCTTACCTTTGGGGGAGGAACCAAGCGGGCACCCAGCACCGGCTCAGCGTCTGAGGGACACTGAGATTCCTACTAGGCCTGGGTGGTACCTGCTCTGGACTAAAGTCTGACTGGTGGAGTCGAACGTCCAATCCCCTTTGGAGAAGAACATGTCAAGGTGCCGAGACTAGGCCAGTCACACTCGGCAGGTGCCAGTCACACTTGGAGAAGGAGGCTGGGCTCTGCCCACTCATCAGACTCCTCCCTTTTGCGTTTTTGGTTTTCTTCCCTGGTAAAATTCCTCTTGGAAACTTAATTTGTCTCCATTGACTAAGAGGAAAAGGGGATTGTCCCTCCTGAG
Source organism: Symphalangus syndactylus (assembly GCF_028878055.3). Taxonomy (NCBI): domain Eukaryota; kingdom Metazoa; phylum Chordata; class Mammalia; order Primates; family Hylobatidae; genus Symphalangus; species Symphalangus syndactylus. The sequence continues at coordinate 15,441,214 of NC_072444.2, forward strand.
GTCTGAGAGCGAAGCACTGCTCTCAGAAGGTCCAGGGATTGGCTGGTGAGGCAGATGGAGGAAGGGTGAGGCTGAGGATGACCTGGGACAAGTGCCTGCACTCCCCTGAGCATCTGTGTCCTTGCCTGGCAACAAGGCCACACATAGGCCCACCTCATGAGGCTGTCACGAAGATACAGTGATTTCATGCATGGGAAGCACTTCATGTAGACACGCCTCCCGTCACCAGCTGCTGTCATCTGCAGTAGCCTGTGTAAGCGGGCCTCACTCACATGCTCTCAGGACTGGGAGCATGGCCGGAGCCTGCATACATGAGCGGCCTGGCTGGGTTGTGGCGTCAGACGTGGAAGACAAAGCTAGCAGCCCAGACCAGACCCACCCCGGGGTCTGAGAGGAGAGGAGCCCCCATTTGTTGAAGGCCTGTGGTGTGCTATTGCATCAGGTCATCTTCGTGACACTGTGAGTTTACAGTGCTGTTCTCCCACATCACAGCTGAGAAAGGAGACTCGGCAAGCAGAGGGCGGTAACACCCCCAGCCCTGGGCCTGCCAACTCTTGGCTGGGAGATTCTGGGCAAGGTCTGTGCCCTCTCTAAGTCCCAGTGTCCTCCTTGACCACCCCAGGACCAGGACCAGCCTCCTAGGATTCCCATGAGGATCAGAGAGATGATGCCTAGGAAGGGCTAACTGACCCCCACACGGCTCAGGGCTGGGGGGGCTCCCACTGCCAGCACTGCCCCAGGTCTCACAGCCTCCCCTGCTCCTGGCCTGGAGGCAAGATGGACAGAGAAATAATGATGAACGATGAGGGAGGTGTGTAATTCGGGGCAAAACTGTGTGTTCTAGGCTGAAAATCTACCAAAAATTTGGTAAAGATGGTATCTGGCATAGCTGGGAGGGTGGGCATCAGTGGTTCTTGGCTGAGCAGATATTCAGGGCTAGATGGGGGATGGCCTCTGTATTTTAGACACTACTTAATCCCAAGCCCTAGAACAGGACCTGCACATAATAGGTAACAAACAAATATTAAAATATTAAATGAGCAGGACCTGCAATAATAGGTAACTGATAAATATTGAATGAATCGTTAAATACTGAACTGATAAATATCAAATAAACCAATAAATAGCGAATGAACCAAAGGGTGTGAGGGTGGGAGGGAGGCCATAGCACCTGCTAAAGGTGTGCCTGGGCAGGGCGGGAGAGGCAGGAAAGGCAATAAAAACTCCCCTTCTCCTGCTGTCCTCCATTTGTAGACAGCACCGGGCCTCCTCTGCCTCTACCGTGTCTCGTTCTGCGACCTTGAGCAAGTCCCTGTCCTGAGATGAAGGACTTGATGAATTCTAAGGCCCCTTCAGGGTCTGACTGCTGTGGCTGGGAGGCCATGTGGTGCCCTGGCCATAGCAAAGTGAGGGTCCAAACCCAGGCCTGTCTGTCCATCCCCCATGTCTAAACCATCTAGGACACCTTCCTGACTGTGGCACCACCTGGGCCTAAGAAGCAAATGCTCTGTGGTCTTGGGCATCCCTCACTAGAACCTTGCTCTCACCTTTATCCTCAATATTGGCATCACACTGGACCCAAAGATGGGGAGAACATTATTTTCTCCTGGGTTACCTCTGTGACCCAGCCTCTTGATGCTATAAGTTACAGAAAATCTGGGGAGGGGGTACCCCCGAGACATTCCCAGACTAGGAATGCCTTGAGGCTGCAGTGGCCAGACACACACAAGACAATTAGAAGATAAAGCTGGGGACATCCTGATTCTGACCGCATGGGGCAGGGAGGTAGAGAGGTGCGAGGTCTGGCCTGCTGGGGTGAGAACACTCAACTCAGGAAGGCTCAGAAAGAAAGGTCACACTGCTAGTGAGAATCCAATACAACTTTGGCTCTGAAACCTTTGCTCTTTCCCTGATCCTATATTGTCTCTTAAATCCAAAGGGGCTTCCTGGAGGTAGTTTCAAGAAAAGGTGGGTTTCTGCACATCCAAGAGAGTAAAGGAATCTGGAAAGGCAGACTGGGCAGGGATAGAGGTTGGAGAATGGGGGATAAGGTTATCCTGGGAGACAGTGCCTGTCCTGCCCCACCTCCCCAGGACTCCAGCTGGGCCTCACCTCCGCCAAGATACCTGCCGTGGCACCCAGGGCATCAGCAAGCCTATGGCTTCATTGCCAGTCCAACTCAGCCTTAGCCAGTTCTCCAAACACTCCTAACTGCTTGAATATCCTTCCTTCTCCTGTATCTGGGAAAGACTTCACAAGTGATATGCTCTGAAGAGCACAGGCCTTGAGTCCGACAAGCCTCGGTTCTAATACCCGCTTGGCCATTTACTGCCTGAGGAACCCAGGACAAGCCACCAAGCCTCACCTTTTCTTCTATAGAGCAGAGCTGTAGAGAGCTCATTGCTAAGGCTGTCATGAGCCTTAGACAGCACATAGCAAGCCCTCAGAAAGGGTGGCTGTTAGTGGATTTACAGGTTAACTGAATTCCCAGCCCCAGGCAGCCTTAGCACCTTGGAAAAGGTGGCATTGAGGCTGGACCCAGAGGACACACAGTATTTAGGCCTGTGACGTTAAAGGCCAGGGGTGCTCTGGGAAGAAACAGCAGGAAGAAAGGAGCTGGGTGTGAGAAGGGGCAAATGGCTGTATGAAAATGGAAGAAGGCACCATAGAGTTCTGCCTTACCCTGGCCCCTGGCCCAGGAAAGGACAAGGCGAGGATTGCCTTCCTTCCTTGGAAAGCCCCTGGCCAGGGAGCAGGATCTGCCACCTTGCTGGGGAACCCCCACCCCGCTGCTACCCGCCCAGGTGGACTACAGTTCTTTCTCTATGTCTGAGTGGCCCCTGAGGAGAGTGCTCTGCCAGGTCCTCCTCGAGCGAGCAGGGCTGCAGCCTGGACACCTGGGCAGAGGTGAGGAGCTAGGAAGGGCCACCACCCTGGAATCCAAGGGCTGGAAGCCAGAACCAGGTAGAGAAGGCTAGAGGAGCCGCCGTCGACTTTAGGGGCACAGATGCTTGCCCACATCTTCCAGAGTTTCTGGGGCCTCCTGTGCTGAGCCCAGATGCCAACTGCTCACCGTCCCCCAGTAAAGAATCCACAGAGGGAATTGGGCTTGTCCTACAGCATGTAAAGTTTGGGGTGGACCTAAGGAAGCCCTTCTTGGCTCCATATGTGGGAGGTGGAATCAACTGCATGTGTATTCCCAGGGGCTCAGGGCCTCTGGGAGGCAGAACGATGTCAGGTTTGAAAGCTCTGGAGTCTGACTGCCTGGGCTCAAATTCTAGCTCCACCACTTCCTGGCTGGGTGTTGTTGGACAAGTTGCTTTACCACTCAGTGCCTCAGTTTCCTCACCTGTCAAAGAAGGATGAAAAGTATCTACTTCATAAGGTTGTTGGGACAAGTATATAACACATGTGAAGTGCTTAGACAGAGCCCAGCACATGGTAAGCTGTCTGTAAGCTTTAGCTTGTTATTATTATCTTCTTTCCAGAATCTCTCCTTCAGGCCCGCTCCCGAGCTAAGAAGACTCCAGTGTTCTTGTTCCCAAAGTCAGGGCAAAAGGAACCTGGAGTCTCGGTGGATGAATGTTGGTTTGGGGAATGAGGCAGAGATCTCTCTGAGCAACCTCCCTGGGGGCCCTGCACCCCAGGGACCACCAGTACACAGGGGAGATCAGCCTGGGGCTTGGGTTGGGCCAGGGTGGCCTGGGAGCCAAGACCAGCAGAGGAGGAAGGACCATGCGAGGCCAGGCTGAGGCGACCCGCCAGTCTCATCAGCCAGCCCCGTCTCCCGCTTTGACTTCCCTTCCCCCTTGGTCTTTGGGGCAAAGATTTGTGCTGGTTCAGGCCTGGAAATACCAGAAATACCAGAAACTGAAGTCGTCTCTCTTTGGGCGGCCACAGCATAAAACCAACCAACATGATCCTGCTATTAACCTCGATTAACTTGGAGAAGACTCTGTCTCAGGCTGTCGAGCCTCCATTGCTCCAGCCAAGCCCCCCAATGCTGGCCCAAAGTGGCCAAGCCAGGGTGGAGAGTGGGCACTGGAGAGTGGGTGGTGGGCACTATCGCCAGCTCAAGGGCCGAACCAAGAACAGGGCGTCCTGAGTGGTCGGGGACTGAGCTGCCTCCCACCCCAGTGCTGGGCCTCTACTGCCTCTGTCCACAGACGGGCACAGAGAAGGTGATTGTTTCCGTCTGACCACGGTGACTGCTCCCTGGGGCAGCCGAGAGCACAGGCCTGGGTGTCACAGAGGTAATTGCCAACCATGGGGCCAAAGCCTGCCCCCTCCGCTCCTGCGGACACAGACACTCAGGCAAGAGACAGAAGGACAGTCACAGCGTACAGAGGCCCTCCTCACAGGGCCCAGGAGGGGAGCATGGTCTGCTGTCTGGTCACACACCCAGCCGGCCATGCATACTCCAGCTCACACACTGCCCCCCACCTCCAGAAAGAGAGTCCACAACAGCTACACCCCCGAGGCACAGTTCTTAGGAGGATAAAAACATCCATTCAGGAGAGGGACGAGGGCAGGCACCAAAATAGAATCACTGAGAAGTCATGGGGCAGAGGCAGACAGACGTGTGCTTGAGTCTTGGTTCCGTGGCTCTCTGGCTGGGTG